>NW_026294436.1:61710226-62310226 GCF_007827085.1 Peromyscus californicus insignis | reverse complement strand
GGGGGAGATTATGGAACCTTTAGAAGGTGGAGCCTTGCTGGAGGGGGAATCACTGGGGGTGGGCTTTGAGAATGTATAGCCTTGGCCTATTCTGGTTCAAGATGTGATCTCTCAGCTTCCTGCTCAGGTTACCTGCTTCCATATGTTTCCCACCATTATGGACTCTCTCCCTCTGGAACAGTAAGCTAAAATAAATTCTTCCTTCTAGAAGTTAGAAGTTGCTTTGGTCATGGTGTTTTATCACAGCAACTGAAAAGTAACTGATACAGGGGCTTGTGGCCACTCTTTAGGATAGGACACACACACACATTTAATTTGGTATAGTTAGCCTCACCAATCTCTCTGTGAACCAAGGCACGAAACTTGAAGCCTTTCAAGGACACTTCAATATCCTCTAGCCACCTACAAACACAGTCCAAGATACCCTCTAGGAAGGAGTCCCATCAGGTGCTGCTTCGTAATTTTAGTGTCGTCAGTCTCTATGGTCTCACATTTAATGGCTCTTAGCTAAGATGCACATCTTTATTTACATAGCAACTGATGAGGGTAATTTGCTTCAAATAGAAGTTATGACTTGCAGGACCATCTATGCACTTAAAGCACTCCAGAAATGTCATAATTAAGCTGTTACAAGGATGTCAGATGGGAGACTTTCTTATATGCATCCTACTAGTCACATACATTCAACCTTTAAGATGTTTTAAGTATTAGTACATGAAAGTGATTTCTGCAATGTCACTTCCATGAATATAACATTTGGTTTGAATGTTTCCCAAGGGCCTATGTGCTATATAAAGGCTTAGTTCTCAACCTGGTGTCATTGGAAGGTGATAAGGTGATGGAATGTTTAAGATTTGAGGCCTGGAGAGGGCGTGAGTAGGCTTTAAATCATTGAGATATGGTCTCAAAGAGTGTAAACCCTCCCCCCTCTGCCCTACCATTCCTCCTCTGCCATGGTGTGCTACAGACCCAAAGTAATGGGTATTAATCAATCGTGGAATGAAACCTCTGAAAGTGTGAGCCAGATTATACCTTTCCTCTGTGTAAATTGATCATCTTGAGGATCTTCTTATAATGATAGAAAGCTGTCTATGACACAGAGAGTGGTCTGGTTATCTACTGCTGTTCAGCACACTACCGGAAGACCACCTATAATCATTCACCTTTTATCGTGGTCTGCTCTGGGAGGGGTTGGGGGGATAGGCACATCTCAGGTGTTCAGCTCTTGTCCAGACTCCAGTAGCTGAGGTTTCAGTCCTCTAAAAGGTTTTCTTCAGTAACATATCTGGAGCTGACCTTGACTGCCAGCATCTTTTATTCTGAAACTATAATACCTGGGGTTTCATGGGCCTGAAGGAACACTCCTCCTAGGGCTGGTAGATTCGAGATGTACCCAACTATTGAGAGTGAGTCCTTACTCCAATCACCCCCTTTATTAGGTTCCCTCAGGCTGGGCCACTGTCTACCTGCCAGCATCACCATAGATGAAGGTACCAGACAGCTAAAATGGTCTTTATTTTCTAAAGGCTCTTAAATTACACAAATAAGCCAAATTTAAGATCCTAAGTCTAAGCCTCCCATGATGCTTCTAGACAAAACCACATTAAAGGTCTTTTCTCCATCCCATCCCCTTGCTTCCTGACCCACACTGATGCACGCTTGTGTGACCCCCCATGGTGTGACATGTCTTCTGAGATCTGCAAGCAGAAAAATGTCCTTCTTTCCCAGAGTCCTTTGTGTGTCTGAGTATCTGAGCGAGCATCACTCTTCATTCAAGTAAACCCAACAAAAAGTTTGGGACCTCAAGTCTCTCCAGGATCATCTACATACAGCATCTCTGTGTGAATTGGGCTTCCTCACATCATGGCTGCTGGGTTCCCAGGAGACGTATCCAAGGTGAGAGAGCCAGGTAGAAGCTGCATCACCCTTCTCACCGTTCCTCAGAAGTTACTTAGCCTGACTCACTGTGAAGTCCAAGGTGATCCTAAATCTGTGATCCTGGTGCCTCAGCTTCCTGAGTGCTGGGAGGCACTGTGCACAGCTTTTGTCTTACTCTCATGGACAGAATTTAGTCTGTAAGGCAAACCTTCATTCAAAGGGAAGGCTATTAGACCCCATTCTCAATGGAAACGTGATGAATCTGCAGCCCTGATCTGCTCCTATGGGTCTCCAACAAGCTACTTTATGAATAGTTCGCCTCGGTTCAGATGTTTCCACAAGTGTTCCATTTCCCATAGCTATTTTTTTTGCCTCTTTCCTTTCACTATTTCATGGTGGCAATCTGCATATTCAAAAACTGTATTTCTTTCAATATTTTATGGCTCCTGCATAGTAATCTTTAACGCCTCAAATTTCTGGGTTAAATTGTTCAAAATATTTTAAGGTCTGAATCTGAAACTTAAGTTTGTCTTCCTGTCAAGTCATTTCCTTAACACAAATTTGAGGAATAATATACACTCAGAGAACTGAACTGTGGTCCAAAATTAAAAATAAAAATAGACACTCAAAAACCCATCAATTAAAATGTAAAACTTAGGCTGTGCGAATGTGGAAAGTTGTTAATGGGATTTTAGCTATGGTATTACTTAAATGACAAGAATTTATATTTTCCTGATCTAAGTCTTGCTTTAATGTTCATTAATTTAAAAAGAGAAAAAAATGAAGCAGGGTAGATGGGGCATTCAATCAACTGATGTACAATAATTAGTTCAAAATTCTTGATAGCCATTTTGAACTAGAAGAAGAGGGAGGGAGGGGGCAAAGGAGGGGGGAAGGAAGGAGAGAAAGAGAATGATTTGGTTTCACTGGCAAATATGAACATGAAGCTGAGCCCTCACATGTCAATATAATAAAGACATCTTGAGTGGGCTAACCTCAGCATCAGGAAAGGGCAAACCTTTGCAACCTGGAAAAGAATTAGCTCTTAAAAAATAACCAAAATTAAATGAGAGTTTGGTCTTGGGATGAAGGAGGACTATGTAGGTATAAAAATGGCAAGATGAATGATAAAACCAAAGGAAGCAAGGGGGACAGGAAATACCCTTGAAGGAAGGGTGCATGAGGAAAGATCCCCAGGCCCGCTCTCTTTTACAGAGGGGCTCTATGCACAGAAACCATGCAAGAAGCAAGGTGAAGCAGCAGGAATTGGGACTCGCAGGGTCCTCTGAATCTACAAGTTCTGAAGTTTTCATCCCTTGAGGGATTTTTCAATTCATTGTAGAGGTCAAACTTTGCACCGTGATGAGATTAAACAGCCACAGAAGGATCTGTATCAAGTGCGATAACCCCCAGAAAGAGGACGGACCTCTTAGATACTCAGTCCTCTTGTCTCTAGGAAGGACCACATAAACATCAGCTAAGCACCTACCCCCTTAAAAGCTGCAGGAGTGAATCAAGAGTGGGCACCAGGAACAAATTCCCCCAAGCCACCCCTGTAACATTCAAAAAGAATGCATGTATCGTTTGGCCCTTTGCTGAAACAATACATTCCATTCACCTTTCTTAATTAGCAACTCTTTCCTGGTGTCATTTATAAAACGAAACATCTCTATTTCCTCCTGTTTTCCCAACCCTCATCTAGGAAGTGCTAATTCCCTTACCATTCATGTTTGCTGGAGTCACAGCCTTTTAAACTTCAGGACTCCTTGATGGCTGTTATATAACCCCTGGGGCACTCTGACCTAGAATCATGTTCTATTCCATTTTGCACTAACAATGACCACTTGTAAGATTTTTCCTCCCCTTGCATTAGACAAGGGGGACTGTCCCCAGTTTTAAAATGCTATAGATTACAGTATAATTTAGAGTGTAAATGGCACATTCTTCTTTGCATGAGAGATGTTCATTGTATGTGTGTTTTAGCTCTCCTATTACTTGTTGTGATAAAACACCGTGACCAGAAGTAACATGGCGAGGAAAGGGTTTATTTCATCTTACACTTCTACATCACAGTTCATCATTGAAGAAAGTCAAGGCAGGAACTCAAGGCAGGAACCTGGAGAAAGAAACTGATGCAGAGGCCGTGGGAGAACGCTGCTTACTGGCTTGCTCTTTGTGACTTTTTCAGTTTGGTTTCTCATACCCTGCAGGACCTCCTGCTTGGGGACAGCACTGCTCACAAGGGTCTAGGCCCTCCTATGTCCATCATTAATCAGGAAAATGCCCCCACAGGCTTACCTATAGCAAGTCTTCTGGAGGCATTTTCTCAATTGACATTCCCTCCTCTCAGATGACTGTGGACTGTGTCAAGTTGATAAAAATCCAGCCAGTACAACATGCTACGCCTTCATGAGGCCCTGGGTTTCCTCCACATCAGTAAAAGAATCCCTGCATTTATGTGACACCTACTACTTTCCTCCTCCTCCTTCTCCTCTTCTTCCTCCTTCTCCTCCTTCTCCTCTTCTTCCTCCTTCTTCCTCTCCCTTCTCTTCTTCCTCCTTCTCCTCCTCTCTCCCTCTCTTTCTAATCTCATGGTGTCAGGAAGATGTGTGCATTTTGTCACCGTTGTCTTTTTTGATTTTGAACCATCATAAAATATGCGTAAAGGAAAGATGATTGACAGATTCAGGAAGAGGGAAAAGCAGCATCAAATTTGGGGAGCTCACTTGCATAAAACAGGAATTGTGTCATTTGGCTGGGAAAGAGAGTAGCGGGGAGACAGACGTTTCTCTCATTATTTTTTGTTCACAGTCACCCTTGCTGTTCCACATGTCACCACCTAAGAGGCCCACCAGCGCAGAGCAGGACAGCTGTGTGTTGCCTGTTCCTTGTGACTGCCACCAGAGCCCATGGTCAGGAGGCATAGCTTGAATTGTTTTTGTCTTAGAGTCACGGCTCTTAGTGTACATGTGTTGAGCAATCATATGTTCCTAACCTCATGAGACAGCACTCAACTATCCCATCTCTGTAACATAGCATCTTATTAAGTGGCTCTTAGTGGGTGGACATTCAGTAAGAGACTGAAAACCAGGCAAAGAAAATAGGTGAAAAATTCCAAGTCTGAGTTTCTCTTCTTCTAGTTTACCTTAATACACACACAACAAATTTATGTTGGGTTTTTACTTCATACAAGCACCTTTGGACCTGGTGATGACTTTTCAGCTTGCTCTTGTGCCTCCCCCTCTGCTGTGCGGGCATTGTATTGTGTGACACACATATGTCTACATGTTCATGTTGATGCGTGCATGTGTACATGTATGCGTGTGGAGGGCAAAAGTCAACACTGAGTGTCTTCTTCCTTGTCACTTTTCGCCTCATTTTTTTAGGCAGGGTCTCTCATTGAACCTAGAGCTCATTCATTTAGACTGCCTGGCCAATGATCTCTGGGGATCTGCCTGTCTCCAAGCTTCCGGGCTCTGAGGTTACAGGCCCTGGGCACTGTGCCCAGCTTTAAGTGGGTGCTAGGGACCTGAACTCAGATCCTTGTGCAACAAACACTTTCCCAGTTGAGCCATCTCTGCAGCCCTCCAGCTTTCTTGGTCAGAGAGTGTGGGTATCTTTTCCAGGCTAACTCAAGCCCACCCTTGCAAACACACAGAGCTACTGGAGTCCAGGAAGTGCTGCATTCTTGTCTGTGTTGGGCAGGATTTCCTGCAGAGGGTCAAGAAAACATCCTTTTCCAATTCTTTGTTTATATTGCAGAACATCCTTGTCTCCAATTGGAGAAGCTGTTAGTTGCTGTCATGGCAACAAACGAAGATGGGCAGACCACTCTTTGGCACTGTTCACAAACCCCTAATGATCACCTCCTCAACTAAAGCAATTGACAAGCCTACATGTTTCTGAATCTGTCCAGGGCTTGTCACACTGCTGCAGTTTACCTGGTAGATAAAACAGGGCAACTGGAACCAGGAGAAGCAAGAAGAGATGAGGTGACATGCTGGAGGTCTAGTCTGGTCACTAGTGTTCCTGCTCAAGACATCCTTACCATCTGTCTCCTTAGGAATGATGGAAAGGAGTACTGGTGTCCAGCAAAAGCAGGAGGCAGAGTAGAAATGACACTGTGAATCTCAGAGTGACAGTCTCAATGTCTTGCTTGTCATAAATAAAGTCCTAAATGGGTTAGTAAGGGAGAGCCAGCAGATGGATAACTGATCTAGAACATGGGGTGTCTGGTTCAGGGTGTTAGACCTGAGCTGGTAACAATGAAGGTAACAATTGCAGCAGTCAGCAGAGGGTCTCACATGTGACTCCAAAGATGAGTAGAACCCAAGCTCTGGCTCCGCAGCTAGAAGCTGCTGGCCTCCTGGCTGCTGGTGTCTGTGACTTTACCATTGTTCACCCCCTGCCTTCCTGCTCCCTATAGGCCCTTTAAGGAGCTTGCCCTGAGGTGATTTCACAGGGTTTGTTTGTGGCTATTTGGAGTTGGAAATCCACAGTGAATACCGAGGGCCATTTTCTCAGTCAATGTTTCTCAGAATGATTCCATTAGGAAGCTGCCTTCAAAGCCTCCTTTCCCTGTGTCTCAGAACAACCCATTTGCTGTGGAGCTGAGTGCACCGTGAAGGTCTGTGACAGCCAGAATACCAGGGATGAAGGAAGCTTCTAACGTGGCTGAAAGTGAAGGTAAGTGATATAGAAAAATATTGTCAGAAGAGCGGCATGCCACTTGCCTGGCTTTTACAGAGTTAATAGCAGTCACCTGTTGAACAAACAAAGAAGAAATACTGTCGGTCATGGGCATAAGAATCTTTGAATAGTGTTATGGTAGTTCAGAATTTCCTAGGCTAGGTAGAAAGGGACTTTCCTGCCATGTGGCCACTGATAGGACCCTTTGATCAGATTGATAGGATCCTCTATCAATCAATGATGTCACCAGAGAGAAGCTACCTTGAAAGGCAACAGTATGTCAACTCCAGTCCAGAGAAGCTACATTAATATAATTAAGATGGGGCTTATGTTTTCATTCATGCACTGTTTCAGAAATCCTGGCTTATTTAGATATTGTTACGTTGACACAGAAAAATTTGACACACACTCACACATACTCACACACACATATATTCGCATAGTCACACACATATACACTCACATGCCCATATACACACACTCACACATGCTCTCACACACCACACACATACACTCACATAGTTGCACACACACATACATACACTCACACATACACACACACACTCATACACATACTCACACATGCTCTCTCACACACACATACACACACACACACACACACACACACACACACACACACACACACATCTTTTGGAATGTTGACTAGAGTAGAAAATGGGATCCTCATTTCAGCCAAGTTCGCAGTAAAGTCTTAAATCTACATCCTCCTGGGCTCAGGTCAACTGAACGATCCAGGCACATCAAGTTTAATATATTTGGTCGCAGGCACTGTTTCAGAGTCCATTCTCCTCTGCCAGGAAGTTAATTAGGGAATTCAGTTTGGGTCTCTGAAGACACACAAAACTTATAGAAAACAACTACCCAGACAGCATGTTATAAATGCCTAGAGATAAAAGCATTATGATTCCATTTATGTAGATGTGAAACAGTTAAAGCTGTGCTTCCGAAAGGTGGGATAGTAGTGACCCTTATTGGGAAGTGAGAGCTAGTGTTCTAAGAGGGACTTCCGGGTGCTGGTAACATTAGCTTATTGATCTGGGTATTGGTTACAACAGAATATTCAGTTGTAATCATGTGAATTTGTGCACACAATTTTTTTTTGCAAGTTTCATGGTAATAACTTTTTGTTTAAGCTGGTAGGTAATGCAGAACTGAGGTCAGAGGTACCCCCATATCAGGGTACAGCCTGTTTTGGGAAGTGAAGTTGAAGCTGGGTTGAGATTGATGGGAGCCCTGTGAATCAGTGGTGCCCACTCATTCCTAGAACCTAGAACAATTCTTGGCACATGCCAGGCTCTCAACAAACACTTGTCAAGAAAGTGAATGGATTGACGAGTTAAATATGCACATTTTCCAAACAAAGGATTCAATAACACAGTCGTGTAGATCAGACAGCAGGGTGATGCTTCCATCTTGTATCCTGAACTTACCTCTCAGAACCGCATTATAGTAAGTCAACCTAATGCTGTAATGAATTGGTCCAGGGCTTAAAAAGTCACATGATGTGTACATGCATATATGTCTGTGGGTGAGGCTTGGATCTTAAACATCCTCCAAGGCTATGTGTTAAGGGGTCCGGTCACTAGGCTAGACACTATCAGGAGGTGGCAAGCCTTTAAGAGATGTGACACAGTGAGAGGAGGTTAGCCCATTGGGGGCAAGCCCTTAAAGGGGATTGTGGGACCACAGACCCTTGTGCTCATGGTTTTTTTTTTTTTTTTTTTTTTTTGTATTTTGTCTCACAACCATAGTGAACTAAGTAGTTTGGGTTCACCATCCACTCTTGGCACGAGGCTCTGTACGACAAGACACCAAAGTAATGGAGCCAACTGATCATGAACTGAGGCCCCTGAAGCTCGGATAATACAAATCTCTCCCTCTTTAAGTTGGTGATCCCAGGTAGTCACAGTGGCGGAAAGTTGACTAGCACAACTACATGCCTGCCAGTTCCCACCGCCTCTCACTTTGGACCCATTTTTGTTTGGAGGATTCCACAAAGGCTATTAATAAATGAGGCAGAGAGCCAACCATTTCTTCAAATAGTTAAAACCTCAGTTTGTTCAAGTGCGTTCTAGAGTATGAATTGGTCCAGGGCACTTCCCATGTTTACAAGGACCCAAGACAGAGGTTAGCACATGACTGATACACAGGGAATTTCACTCAAAAGAATGAATAAATTGAGGGAAGTCACCGCATGGCTTACTCTACACAGAGATCTCGCTGTGTCTACTCTGTGGTTTTGAACACTAGTCAAGTTCTAATCTGCTTTTTTAGGGCTAAGGCGCACAGAGTTAAGGATGAGGGAGAATACTAGCTGATGGGTTGAATCTGCACCTCTGAAGGCATATGCTTTTGACATGGTCATCATAGATCTGGGCCTGGTCCTTATGTAGCTTTACAGGTCAAGAGAACGGGTTATATTAGTTCACACAGGAACAATGGCCTATGGAAAGTGACTCATAAGAATCAAGGGGCACACCTGTGTACACACTTAGAAGTGATTTTCCACAGCTTAGAAGCAGATCGCTGCCTACTTCTCAGACCTCTGTCTTTAGCCCTCACTTTCACCCCAACCATCAGGGTGACCCAAGTCCTACAAAGTATCTACCTTTGGCCCCTGAGTCACCAACCCCTACATGAGTGTGCCTGGTGAACTTATCAGCTCCCTTAGGTGGGCTGGAGCTTCTGGAGGAGCTTGAACACCAGCATGGGTCTGGACAGTGGCTATATCAGGGCCAGTGTGTGGTATGGTCATGGTGAACCAGAAATTGCTGTGTTCTTTGGAGCTAGACATGGACTCTAGTATCTAGGCCAGGCACACCCAGGAGAAGGAAAAGATCAAGACCCTCAACAAGAAGTTCCCCTCTGTAGTTGGAGTTTTCTCCAGTCCCACTCGGGCCTGCAGCCGCTCAGACCCAAGTAAACACAGAGACTTATATTACTTATAAACTGTATGGCTGCGGCAGGCTTCTTGTTGTCTAGTTCTTATATCTTAAATTAACCCATTTTTCTTAATCTATAAGTTGCCATGTAGCTTGTGGCTTACCGGTACTTTACATCTTGCTTTTCATGGTGGCAGTGGCTGGCAGCATCTCCTGACTCAGCCTTCTACTTCCCAGCATTCTCCTCTCTGCTTATCCTGCCTATACTATACTTCCTACCTGGCTACTGGCCAATCAGCATTTTATTTGTCAGTCAATAAGAGCAACACATTCACAGCATACAGAAAGACATCCCCAGCACCCCTCCTTCACCCTCAGCAGCAGAACAAGATACTAGAAAGTAAGTGGGACCTTCTGCAGCAGCAAAAAGTGGCTTGAAGCAACAGGGCTAACAAATGTAAAAGCTTCATCAATAGCCTGAGGTGGTAGTTGGACATCTTGGGCCAGAAGAAGCTGAAGCTGGAGGTGGAGCTTGGTAACACGCTGGCTTAGAAAACTCTAAGAATTAATTAACAGACAGAGATGGAGAATGAATTTGTCCCCATAGGGAAAGATGAGGATGAGGGCTACACAAACAAAATGGAGCTGGAGTTGGGTCTGAAAACACTAATGACTTTCCTCTTGCAGACCCACTTAGAGGAGATGCATGTGCCACAGTCCCAGAGTCTGGAAATGGCTATGGTTCTGTTCACAGACAACACCTGCTACCTGAACATGGATGACATCATGGCCAAAGTCCATGCCCAGTATGAGGAGATCCCAACAGCAAGGAGCTAGGTTGAGGCTGAGAGCATGTACTGGGTCAAACATGAGAATCAACAGATACTGGCTGGGAAGCACCGGGGTGACTTTAAGAGTTCTCCAAGATGAATCATCAGCCATTTGCAGGCAGAGATCAAGGCCCTCCAAGGCCATGTCTGAAGGCTTCCATTACTGATGCTAAGCAGAGTGTGGGGAGCTGGTCATTAAGGATGGCAAAGCCAATCTGACCAAGCTAGAGGCTACAGGCCAAGCAGATCATTGGCCGGAGCTGCATGAGTACTGTGGGCTTGTGAACTTCACGCTGGTTATGGACACAGAGATTACCACCTACTGCAGGCTTCTGGAGGCCAAGAGAGCTGGGCGTGTCTGGGATGCAGAACTTGGGATTCCATATGAACATCACTGACGGTTACTCAGGAGGGTCAAGCTCTGTCTCCAGGGGCCCCAGGAGACCAGGCTCCATGAGTTCTTTCCATCTCAGCTTCAGTTCTGCTGGAAGCTCTGCAATACCAAGGCCATGGCTATGAAGACGATTAAGAGAGAGTCACAACAGGCATCTAATCTTTGATGTCTTCTCCAAGAGAAGGTTCACAGCAAGTCCCCCAAGCCTGTTTCCCTCCTGCATCTTTACTCAAGCCCTGGGGCCTATCGGGGGACAGCTCTTTGGGTTAGTGCAGAAAACAAGGGGCTCACCTAAAGCTTCAGTCCACCATCGGGAGAAGTCTCCTGCCTGGGATACCTGGGCTCATGTTTGCACCAAAACCCAACTTAATTGTCTCTCCTAAAATAGAGTTGCAGTTGGCTTTGCCACCCCCTCCCCCAAAGTGGAATTTTAAGGTCAGCCATGACAGTATTTATACTTATAATCCCCATGTTTGGAAAACTAAGACAGAAAAATGGCCAATTTGAAGCCAGCTTGTGTAATACAACGAATTCCAGATTAGCTTGGGCTAGTGAAATCCTGTCTCAAACAAACAAGTGAATCTTTTAAAGATTTTAATCTTATTTTTGTTTGTGAATGTGTAATGGGTGTGTGTGTGTGCGCACATTGGCACCTGCCACAGCTCACGTGTGAAGATGGAGAACCTTGAACCTGTCCTTGCCTTCTCTCTTGATGGAGGAAGGGTATCTTGGTTGTTTCCTCCTGAATATGATGGTCTATCTAGCTCCAGAGCTTCTGAGGACCTCCTAGCGCCATCTCTTGCTTCCCGATAGGAGGGCTTGGGTTTCAGATGTCTCTCTATGTGCACAGCTTTCTGTATGCATTCTGGGGATCCAAGCTCAGGTTCCAATGCTTGCACACTGAGTCTTTTACCTACTGAGCCATCTTCCCCAGGCCAAGCACATATTTGGAGGCATGTATTGACTAAAATGAGGACCGTACATCAATTCCTTTGTTCTTTTCATTTCAAATCAAAATTTTCTCGAAGGATTAAATTAGCATGACAATGTTGATTGATGAATATAGTCAGAGTGAAGGGAGTGAGATGATCTTGAATATGCATTTAAATTTTATCAACACCTTCTGTGTATAGAACAATGTGATAGAATGAGCCTAGATAGCTTCTAACCTTTAATATTTGTGTTATTTTGTGAAATTCATATTAATGTTTTCATGTTGCAGATGAGTTAACCAAGGTTCAGAGGGGGTAACTAATAATCCTGACACCATGAACAGGAATAAATATACAAGTTACCAGTGCTTACAGAATCAGTGTATAAGTTAATAAGTCACATAGGATCTGAACTCAGGCACCCTGGTTCCAAATTCATCAGTCTGGAGTTTGGATGTGATAAGCTTTATGGGCAACATAAAGACTAACTCAGCAGGTCAATTGGAATGTCTCTATCAAGGATACTTCCCTGGCTGGTGGCAGAGCTAAGTGGACAAGTTGTTTTTCTCATGCCCACACTCATTCATTCTGTCAACAAATTCTAATAAGCATGTATCATGAAGCTGGTACTGCTTATTAATTACTCTGAGAGTTAGATAGGAGGTGTGCAAGGCAGAATGAGGAATTTCTACCTTTTTTGTTTTGTTTTTTGCTTGTTTGTTTTGTTTTTTTGAGACAGGGTTTCTCTGTGTAGCTCTGGCTGTCCTGGAACTCGCTTTGTAGACGAGGCTGGCTTTGAAGTCAGAAATCTGCCTGCTTCTGCCTCTTAAGGGCTGGGATTAAAGGCATGTGCCACCACCGCCCTGGCTGAGGAATTTCTACCTTACATGGTTATTATGAGAAGCCATTGACTCTGGTAGGGACACAGGAATTCAGTCTAGTGGAGAAAAGACAAGAAAGCAAATGAACACAGTAGGATTGCGTGGGGATTCATGGGTGAGCCCTAGAAAAAATGTCTTTTAAAAAAAATTTCACCTGTCAGTTAACTTTGATAATTATTTTTCTTTAAAAAGGGTGCTCAGGGTCTGAGGAAATGGTTCAGTTGGCAAAGTGCTTGTCGTGTAAGCATGAGTTTCTGAGTTCCCTAGATAAAATCTGGGCATGGTGGTGCCCATCTGTAATCCCTGTGTACTGAAGGTAGGAGGGAGCAGAGAGAGGAGGATCTCTAGGGCTCATTGGCTAGCCAGCCTGCTGAATCTCTGAACCAGGTTCATCAAGAGACCTCAAAAATAAAGTGGAGATTGATGGAGGAACATGTGCACTCAGCCACACAAACCCGCGCACATGCATACACTATACACAAACATATACCACATACGCACACAAATAAAAACAAACAGAAGTAGTGTCATTTTACTTCACATGTGCAGGTGTCAGGGGAAGTAATTTCTGCATGGTCATGGAGGGCAAGCCCAGCCATCATTACCAGGGTTTGGCAAAAGACCCATCCCCTGCAGACAGTAATGAAGGGGGGTGGAGCTTGACATCTACTTTCTCTGTAGGCTCATATTCAGCTGGGAAACTGTCAGGAAAAAACCTAAGGTGTCTGTGTCTTTGCCTCTGCATTCATGAGCATCATCAGCTACAAAGCCACGGTGTTCTCTTGTGGCCCAGACCCTTCCAGTGGAAACAGGAATCTGACAAAAGCTTTCATCTTCTCAACATGTCAGGCAAGGTAGATATTTTCGGTTGGAACATTACCAAAACACAGCTTTGCTTCAACACACACACACACACACACACACACACACACACACACACACACACACACACTTTGTTTTTGTACATCTCTCAAAGCTGCTTATAATACTCCTCAGGAAAGGGATCCACACACAATGTTGAAACCACATGTCTTGGAAAAGAGTCAAAAGATTTATAGCTTGGATTGGAGAAGTATTAAAATAGCGTCTCTATCAACCATAGCCATCCACTCCAAGATCACACATGCTCTTTCAGTCCATGGGTGAAGTCATGCAGGGGTTGGCTAACAAGTCATTTTCCTTGAAGATAATTGTGGACACCTTCCAATGCATCGAGGCACACTGATACTATCAGAAATTCCTACTTCATAAATTCCTTTTGGAAACATCAAAGGCCATGGACATCTCCAAAACCATGGTAGACTGTACTAATCAGACATCTGACATAGGTACAAAACCTTAAGGCTCACTGATGTATGATGTGCATGCTACATTTAGCTTTGATATATCTGGCTTATTTTCTTGGCAAATAAAGTGGCGCAATACACCATCATGTTCAAATACCCTCGACACCAGTGTGTGCTCACCTCTGAGACTTGACCAACAATTTTGAAATCATGCCCATTGCTGCTTGACATTTCTATTAATTTCATCAGCACCAGAGCTTTGTGTTATCCATTAACTAGCTAAGAGACTTTTTATTAAGGGCATAAAAGAGAGTATGATATTCTTTATTCATCCTCATGAGGATAATGACTTTCTACATGGTAAGTTTAAAGTTTCAACTTCAGACAGAAACATTTGGGGATGGGGAGATGGCTCATTTGGTAAAATGCTTGCATGCATGAAGACCTGAATTCAATTCTCAGAACCCAAATAAAAAGCTGGGCATAGCGGCATCAGCTTGTAATCCCAGTACTGGGGAGGGAGAGACAGGTAGATGCCCGGGGCTCCCTGGCCAGTCAGTCAAGTCTACTTAGTGAGGTCTAGGTCATTAAGAAACCTCTCTCAAAAAAAAAAATGTGGACAATGTCTGAGGAATGACACCCGAGGTTGTCCTTTGACCTCCACAAGCATGCACACACACGTGCACTACTTACACTCATGAACATGAACACGAACACACATACACCCACACTCACAAAAGAAAATATTTTGTTGTCATTTGCGAAAGGTACTGAGAAAATAGAAAGGTTTCCCCCGGAACATGGCGCTGTGCTAAGCACAGCTTTCTGCTGTGACAAAACACTGGAGACGTTCGCTTAAGAAGAAGAAAGGTCTGCTTTGATTCATAGTTTCTGAAGTCCGGAAATTTCCTGTTTCATGAATTCCTTTTGGAAACCTCAAAGGCCGTGGACATCCCCCAAATCACAGCAGACTCTACCAACCAGATGTCTGACATGGACGCAGATACTTTGTTCTATTATAATGATGTCAGTCTTCCATTCAAATCAGACCCTTAGGATCCTGGGTGTTGTCACTCTGAGAGAAGAGGGTGGTCAGTTGAGTAAATGTCCTAACTTGGTAGATTGAAGTTAAAAGTGCCAAACCTGATTGAAATCTTCGAAGAAAAACGATCTCCTGCATGGTTGGCAACAGCTGAACTCCTAACATCCCTATATGTTCATTTTCTAGCTATTTAATTCAGTATATGGTCATATTCATTTATGTGGATCTGTGCTAGATTCCATTTCTTTCTTGTTTAAAATTTTGTGTGTGTTTGTGGGCATATTTGCTTGTGCACATGTACGTGCATGCATGTGTGAGTGTGCATACATGTGCAAATGTGTGTAAAGAGCAGAGGTCAACCTTGGATGTCATTCCTTAGAAAAACTCCCCTTTTCTAATTTTTTTTTTTTTTTTTTTTTTACATTTCCAACTATTTCTTTTGTGTGTGCTTGCAAATGCATGTGTCATGGTGTGAGTGTGGAGGTCAGACTATTAGTAGGAGTCAAGTTCTCTCTTCCACCATGTGGGTTCTAGGAGTTGAACTGAAGTCATCGGCCTTCAGCAAGCACCCTTACCTACAGAGCAAGCTCACTGACCCCAGCCCTTATCTTTTGAGACTGAATGAGGTGATATATTGTGTACCCTAATAAAATTTACCTGAAGATCGGAGAACAGAACAAGCCACTAGATTAAACATAGAGGCCAGACAGTGGTGGCTCACACCTTTAATCCTAGCACTCTGGAGTTACACACCTTTAATCTCAGCAGTAGGAAGGCTGAGACAAGAAATGACATGGCTGGGTGGAGAAAGGTCTACAAGGCATGAGGAGACAGGAAGCCTTTTCGGCTGAGGAAGCTCATTCAGCTAGAAGCCTATTGGCTGAGCCTCTTCAGGCTGAGGAGTTCTAGAGGTACGAAGTGGTTGTGGCTTGTTCCTTTGTCTCTCTGATCTTTCAGCATTTACCCCAATACCTGGCTTCTGGGTTTTCTATTGATAAGACCTTCAGAAATTCGAGCAAAGGTGTCCAAGTATGCTTCCGGCTGCTGCCATACAGCATTGACAAAAGCAATTTGGGGAGAAAAGGGCCCATTTCAGCGTGCAGTTTACAGCCTGTCATCAGAGGAAGCCAAGACAGGCATTCAAGGCAGAACCTGGAGGCAGAAGCCAAAGCTGAGACCACAGAGAAACACTGCTTACTGACTTGCTTCCTCTGCTCACTCTTATCTCATCTTCTTACACAATCCAAGATCACCTGCCCGGGGGTGGCACTGCCAATAGTGGGCTTGGCACTCCCACATCAACCATTAATCAAGATAATGCCCCACAGACAAACCCACAGGCCGATCTGATGGAGGCGACTCTTCAACGGAGGCTTCCTCTTCCTGGGTATATCACATTGACAACCAAGATTACCCACCTCAAGTGCAGACCATGGCTTTTCCAGGTCAGAGCTCCCAAATCTTCCATTTTCTTCCCACAAAACAGTTCAAAGCATAAAAGCCACATGGTCAGGTTCTTTGCAGCAACATCCCACTCCTACCAAAAGCAACTTATGGAAGAAAATGCTTATTTGGGCTTACGGCTCTGGAGAGAGAGTTCATAAGCTGCAGGGAGGCATGGCAGCAGATGGCCATGGCAGGAAGCTGAGAGATCACATCTTCAGCTGCAAAGCAGACACAGAGAAAAATCTATGAACTCTCAAAGGCCACCTTTCTAAAGCAAGGCCTGGCTTTCTAAAGGTTCCACGACCCCCCTGCAAACAGCTCCATCAACTGGACCAAGTGTTTGAATAAATGAGCCTATTAAGGACTCGATTTCTTATTCAAACCACCATACAAGGTCTCTCACTGGCCTAGAAGTTGCCAAATGGCCTAGGTTGGTTATCCAGCGAGCTCCAGGGATGTGCCCATCTCAGCCTCCTCTGCACTGGGATTACAAGGGTTTGCTGCCACACTCAGCTTCTTTACGTGGGTGCTGGCATTCAAACTCATCTCATGCTTTAAAGACTAAGCCGTCTCCTCATCCCCAGGAGCTTCCATTCTAGCTGTACCCTATAGGGTTATGATCCCCATTCAAGAGGAATACTATTTCTGAGGTCAACAGCTCCCCATACTGTACTTGGAAAAAAAAAATCAGACTATCATGCCAAGGTGCTTGGGGGAAAACAAAAGACAACCTCATCGACTATCTGCACTTACGGAATTCGTCTCATGACTCAGCATCATGGGAAATTCCTGCCTGCTTTGAGGTTGCCTAATTCAGCCTGACCCTCAGTTAGGGGTAGAATTTGCCCAGAGTTTTGTTGCCCTTTTTGGTTTTTAGAGGTTTCTGCACCCCTTGCTTATGGCCCCTTCCTCCATTTTCAAAGCCAAGAACTTGAGTTGGGATGTTACATCCCTCTGCCTATCATTCCCCCCTCATTTTGCTCTTTTTCAGCCTCCTTCCTCAGTTCTAAGAACTCTCATGATTATTCTATCAGACCACCTGGATATCCAGGATCATTTGTCCATTACAAGACAGTCACATCTACAGAGGCTCCCTTTCTGTATAAGGTCCCATGTCTGCAGGAATTTAGGATGCAGACAGACATTTGTTCTGTTTTGTCAAAATATCCTTGGGACTGTGTAAAAAGTAATGTTTCTATGCCTGGGATGGTAGAAAACTTAGACATTAGATGCAGGGTACTCAATTTGATCCCCAGTGTCCTGAAACAGTAGCAATGTTCTTCCCCCTGAAAAAAATGGTGTTTTATCAGTTATGTGAAGCAAATAAATTTCCCCAAAAACTGTACCCAGAATATTGAGTAGGCAGACATGGCAACTAGCAGTAGGAGCACCTACTTCCCTGGCCGTGACCTTCCTTATAACCTGACCATAAAAAGGACAGGGAATTCACAACCCATGAGCAAGCTCTGTCTAGCAGGAACCGTGTGTTTCCCAGAGTCCCCGCTACTGCTATTCTAAGGCTCCTGAGGCATTTAGCATTAGTCCTGTAAGAGTTACTGTTACATTTGGACAGCTTTATTTTTAAGAATATTTGATCCTTAGGGAAGAAATGTATGTCCTAAATTTGCTACACTTGAAAAGAACCAGAGGGCAGCCAAGACTCCTTCCCATTTGACATTATTCTAGTCTCTCCTCCCAAGAGGCAGACACTTCGTGGATCCACATTTTGGATTTTGTTAACCATTTTCTCCCCAATGATCATTGGTTTTAGATTTCAGCAAGCAGAACGTTTTAAAAATCATGCTTTAAAAACAAAACAGCAACCAAAACAACCCTCTAAACTTTATAATACATTTTCTTATTCAAATCTTTTCTTTCTCCCTTCCATCTTTCTCTCATTCTTTCCTTCCTTTTCCTCCTCCTTCCTTCTCCCCTTTCTTGGCAGCTACCAGGGCTTGAACCTAGGTTGCATGCTAGGCAACCACTCTGCCACTGAGCAGTACCCCCTGCCTGAAATTCCTATTTTCTTGCTTTCATAATTTATGATTGGTATTGTGTAGAACTGGGATGGTTGTGAAACTCCGAAAGTGTGGGCTGGGCTCCATAATTAACACCTTCATCAGAGTCACCCTGTTTTGATCAGAAAACTAGATGCAAACAAAATAGTTACCAACACCAAGGGCACGTGTTGCACTGGTCAGAATCTTCTGCTAAACGAGGCCTTCCACATGTGAACTTAATGCACCTGAAAACGCTACCTGGCATTCCCCACTTGAAATGAGAGGAAGCAGTGTCCTTTTGGGCTCCTTAGATAGGAGTCAAGACTAAGGTGAGTAAAGGAAGATTTATTTCTCTGCCGGGCAAATGGCACAGAATTCCTTTTGATGGTAGACCTGTTGCCAACCCAGAAAGAGACCCAGTGTCCACAAACGCTGCCCTTGATCATGGATGCATTCAAAGTCACAGTAAGGATAAATGTAAGACATGTGCAGCCCACATTTCCTTTCCTCTGGAAGCATCTTGGACAAACGAGAGGGAAAGACGCAGTATTTTTTTTCACCCCTGCAGGTGGTTTTAGTTACTCAATATGTATGTCTAATTGCTCAGATGTTACCTGAGTGATGTGGAGAGCACATCGTCTTTGGAAAAGTCTCTTCACCCCCCTCCTGAAGGTTGCCTGCACCTTCTCCAGCGCACGGCCCTTTTTCTGCATGCAGAAGCTGAAGTGTGCCCTGCTCCTGTCTCACCCTCTGCCGTGGAGTCTCAAGAAGCTGGGGCTGACAAGCGGAGCAGCCGCCAAGGGCGTGGGGGAGGGACCGCCACCAGCTGTTGCTAATAAAACAACTGCAGCCCCTGCCTCAGTAGCTTCCTCTGACTTCACATCCCTGTGGTGTTGGCAGTAATTGGGAGGGGAGTTAAGGGAGCATTCCTCTCTCTGGGGAGACAGCAAGAATATTAATATTAATGTGATTTTCTGTTCCCTCAGATGGGAAAGGATAGGATAAAATGTTTTAAAGGAGGCTGATCAATCATTCCAATTCTGGCAAGAAAATGATGCCTTTGCATTTAAGAAAAAAAAAAAACCCACATCTGGGTGGAATCAGGGGTGCCTGTTTTTTTTTTTTCCAAAAGTGGGTATTGGCAATCCCAAATTCACCTCTCTAATAGAATAAGCATTTGCCCCTTCTGAGACCTTTGGCCCCACGGGGGAGAAAGTAAAACTTTGAAATGCATCCCTTGAAAAATTAGCACTTGTATTTCAGCACTCCTTCTGTGTTCTACCGCTTCACTACCGGAGTCCGAGTCCGTGAGGGCGTCTGGGGTGGTCACTTGGTGGTCAGAAGCTGAGGCAGAGTGGATGCATCGAGAGCCTTTCTGACCCTGTGAATCCACATCTGCCCCAACCAAGACTTTCTGATTTCTGGGCAGCTTGGGAAGTGTCTGCAACCACAAGTTCTTCAGAGCCATGAGGACTGGGAGCCCCGCCTTTCAACGTCTGGGAGGCTGCTGCTGGCCTGTGATCAGGGCACCAGGGAGGGCTGCACAAAAGGCTTTGGAGGTGGGTAGATAGACATGGGTTTCTCAAGACTTGAAAGGTTTCAAGGTTTTGTTCCTGGAAGTACAAGTGGAGCCTTGTGTGGGAGACAAAGATGTGTGGGCTTGGGGAGGGGGTAGGGACAGCCTGATCCTTTCACTGTCCTCTTGCTGAATAGTGACGGGCCCAGCATGGAGACATTTGTGACCTCCATCCCCCTTGCCAGATGCCAGACGGCCATTAGTTAACCAGAGAAGCGACCTTTCCAGTGACATTCCGCCACCCGTTCACTCCCCCTGAGGAGGCTTTGGGCGTCAGAGCTGGAGTCTCAAAGCAAGGTGCAGCTCTGTGGGGCACAATAAGCTCACGGAACAAGTTTGGGAAAGCACAGGAAGGCAGAGGCACCAACTCTAAGACAGAGTGAGGAGGAGGCACACATTCAAAGAGGCTTTCTGTCTAGTGGGAGTTTTTAAAGATCACTGTGCGAGCCCAAGGGGATGGCTCATTTTCCTGAAGAGCTTTACGCACATGCTGTCCATCCCCCAGCCTTTATATTTGTCTGTGATCCCTTAATTATCCAGACCCCTAAGACCCTTTCTGCTGCTTCAACAGTGAGCCTCAGCCTGGCCTTCCCATCACAATATCTGGCAGAGCGACCTGGGGGTTCCCCCCTCTCATTCTCCACTGTCTGTCGCCCGCTCCCTGTGTCCTTTATCCCATTTCCTGTTCAATTCTCGAGGAAAATTGAAATCAGCATCAACCTCATTGAGAAGGCCTTGCACTGGGTGACGTGGCATCTCCTGTTGTTTAGAGAGACTTTTATTTTTCCCCCACCAAAGTGTCATCTCCTACTGCCAAGAAGCCCCACTTACACTGGCCCTGCGTATAAAAAGTTTCTGATAAGTTTTCAACTCAACGAGCGAACACAGCTTTATTGTTCATCCACTAAGATCACATCCCAAGAAGGTATCATACAGTGCCCCAAGGAAGAAGGCTGGCCTCGTTTAAGTGCACGGATAAACACCCGCTACGTTACTTTTTCTAAGATTCATTACCATTGTTCCATTTCTGGACCACACGCAGGTGAGGCGCTTCAAAACCCCTCCTGGGAACATGCATCCGTGCACGTGGTTTCTAAAGAAACCCTATTCTACTCTTTAGTACATTATGTTATTGCTATGGAAACGACGATATTTTAAAGAAGAACACTGGAACTTTCCAAATACAGTATTTATTCTTCTGCTGCTAGCAAAATAATGTGTTTCGCCTAAGAACTTGTTAGGTGGCCTGCAGCTAAATATAAAAAGACAGATTCTCGTTGTGTATAAGTCTATGGGAAAATTTGGACCACCAGCTTTTCAGGATACATGTGAAAATAAACTCCCTGCAAAAATTCTAAACGTAACCGGGGCCTTCATTGAAGCATTTAATATGTCAGATTTCCCTTTTGAGTCAGAGAAGCAATTTAGATGTGGACCCTGGAAACACCCTCTGCAGGTTCCAAGCTGGTGGTGCCCTGGGGTTTTCGAGGATCAACGTTGCTTATTACTTTCATCCATCTGGTTCAGTGGCCCCAGCTTTCCTGGGCTGATGCCTTATTTAATCAAGATGTTAAGGGACAAAGTATGAACTCTTCGGCTAAAAGGAACAGAACGGGACTGCTTGAGTGTTGCCAAGGGGCTGCCCAACTCTTCCGTGCACACTCCACTTTCAACACTGGCAGATAACATCCACTGACAGCCTCGCCTTCCTTCATGGTGATAGTTTGTGAGTCCGTGTGTGTTTGTGGTGGTGGGGACTGAGCCCAGGGTCTGGCACACAGCAGGTACGTTCTTCACGGTTGCGCTACACCCCCAAGCTCCTGAGCATACCTTGGCACTAAATAACTGGTGCAGCTTGAGTCTTAAATGCCCTTGCCCTCTGCCAAGGCCGCTGCACTGGGGCTCGGTCCTCAGCTTGGCATTCTGGGAGATGGAGGATGTTGAGGTGGGGCCCGGCAGGATACCTGTAGGTCAGGTGAAGGCGTGCCCCCAAGCGAATTGTAGGACCCTGGTGTCGTCCTCTTTCTTCTCTCATTGGAGGTGTGTACCCTCGACACTCCAGCTTCACCGTCCTTTAAAAAAAAATTGTTTTAATTTATAATTATGATGATCATGGGGGTGTGGGTAGAGGTTAGATGACAACTTTCAGGAGTTGGTTCTCTCTTTCCACCAGGGGTTCTGGGGATCAAACTCAGGTTCCTGGGGCTTTTGTTGCAAGGCCCTCTGCCTGCTGAGCCATCTCACCAGCCCGGAGTTCCCCATTTTACAGGGCTGCCTTGAGGATTAGGGGAGAATGCATACAGGAGGCCTGACGGGCCTTAGTAAACATGAATTTCTTCTCTTCCCTGCTGGTTAACATCGCCATCACACTGTCCCCTGTCCTTCATCTACTTTTCTCAGCCTGTTAAAAACAAGGTGGTTGCCGGGCAGTGGTGGCGCACGCCTTTAATCCCAGCACTCGGGAGGCAGAGCCAGGCGGATCTCTGTGAGTTCAAGGCCAGCCTGGGCTACCAAGTGAGTCCCAGGAAAGGCGCAAAGCTACACAGAGAAACCCTGTCTCGAAAAACCAAAAAAAAAAAACAAAAAAAACAAAAAAAAACAAGGTGGTTGTTTGTTTGTTTGTTTTTTTTATGTTCAGCAGCAGGAGGTGTCAGATCAGGTTTCCATGGACATAGTCCACTTTAGCAGATATTTCTCCTTTGAGTAGTTCAGTCCGGGTACGAGATCAGAGCTCGTCTGACAAAATCTGTCGGTTCATACTCTTACAGTCCACAAGCCTTTCACACAAAAACTCTGAGGAGAGTCAGGAGCAGGGACGCAAGCCTGTGAAGTTTTACACTTTGGAGCATTCTGAAATTTTCAGATCAGAATTGATCTAATAATGCGCCAGTGTGCACAACGTTGCATGCTACCTTGGTGGCATAACTGAGAAAATGGCAGAACTGCTGGTTGACGGTGTGGCACGTAGACCCAGCATCTCCTGGGACCTGGCCTGTGGACCCAAATCCATCACAGCCGTGTCTCGTGTTGATCCCCAGAATTTTCAACACAGAGAACTCTAGGTGACCTCCATCAGGCAAAAGGAGTTAGTTTATCAGTTTAAATCTCTGAGTTAGGTGGTTTCCCCAAGTTTTGATTTCATTAAAGATACATTTACATATACATAGGGGAACTAAAAGGGTTATTTGGATACTTTCACGTTCACTTAAAAAAAGTCAGTGAAAATGTACTTAGTTCCCATTTTTTAATTGGGCCAGACATAATTAAATTCCCAGTACAATAAGCCTAGAGGAAATCATATCCATGTAATTCTCCAAAGCTTTGCTCAAGCCACCATGAGGCCCGTCCCTTTCATTCACTGTATTTTACCACTCACCCCTCTCCGACTCCCCTTCATCATCAAGCTTTCTCTCTCTTACTGTCTCTGTCTCCTAGATCTTTTCTTGGTTGGATTCTCTGAGGAAGTCCCCACCCTGTCTGGCTCCAATATACATCCCTGACTCCTGATCACACAAGCTGCTCTGTGATCTGTATCACCGGCGCTGGCCATTTCCCCACCCTCCCATCCTTCCCAAGCATCTCACCGAGCTTCTGAATCTTCATCGGTTTTTTTTTTTTTTCTCTCATCCCTGCAGCTTCCTTAACTCAGCAGATGCCAACCTGTCACAGAGGATTCAGATGCCCTCAGCTAAAGTCAGCCACAGCAGACTGCAGTCTGCCGGTGCTTCGGTGGACACCTCATCTTCTTCCCTTGCGTTGCCCGCCTCCTCTTGGCTCCGTGTCTCTCATCTGATACAGGACCCCACACCCATTCTTTTCCTGCCCCTCTCCTAGCACACCTTTAGGACCTTTCTTTGAATTCTCTTAGAGATAGAAATGAGATCAAAAGTATGACAGTGCCAGGCATGATGGTACACGCCTGTAATCCCAATGCTTGGAAGGTAGAGGCAGGAGGATGAGGATGTTCAAGGCCAGCCTCAGTTCCATGTAGAGTTGGAGAACAACCTAGGCTCCCTGAGAGCCTGACTCAAGAAACAAATAAACAGCAGCCACACAGAGCACGGCCCACAAAACTCAGCTAGGCAACAAGAAAACAGGCAGGAAGGCAGCAGCCAGGCCTTCCACAGACCCTGAAGGGCCATGCAAATCTTTGTGCTTCACCCCTGTCCCGCGGCTTCGCTCCTGTTCTGTCTACCTGGGGCGTAATTCTGCCTATTTCTGTACCTCCAAATCCTGCCCTCCCTTAGGACCCAAATCGAATGTGTTTTCCTTCCTGATAATCCAAACACAAGTGGTCCTAGGCTCTGGCAGCATCCACACTCTCCCTCACTTCCTTCCTCACCTCTTTCTTCCTTGTGTTGTAAGTCCACGTACAGCTTGTCTCGTAACTCCTGGAAACTGAGGAAGGTTAGAATCGGTGCCAGGTGCATGCGATTGTGTAAGCTGTACTTCTGAGGGGGTAGCTATTCAGCGTGGATGACAAGACTGTGTCACGAAAGGCTCCACGATGGTTTCTAAATGACAAAGCCTTAAGGGTCAGCTTCACCACTCATTTTAATGTCCTTTTAACTCCTATACACAATCCTGTATTCTCTATATTTTTTTCTTCTTCACTTCAGTCACCATAATACCGCTTTGACGGTCTGTAGCAAGTCTCTTTGGGCACCAGCTTTCTGAGGGCATTTTAACCCATGTATGTCATGATGTACACAGTAGGAGTTAAATCGGCATTGAATGAATGAGTGAGTACATTTTGGGTGATGTTATACAAGAAGCTTGATTTTGTTAGGTGAAAAATCTGAAGTTTTTGCTAAGTGTGGCGGCACACGACCACAAGCCCAGTCCTCAGGAGGCTAATATAGGCAGGATGCAAGTTCCAATCCATCCTGGGCCACTTGTAGCAAATTCTAGGCCAGCCTAGGCTACAGAACAACAACAACAACAACAAAAATCCTGTTTTACACCCCTCCACACACACAGAGGGAAGGTAAAGGAGGAAAGAGAAAGGGAAGGAGGAGGGAGAGGAGAGGAGGGGGAAAGGGAGGAGGAAGAGGAGAATTTGAAGTGTTTGGGCTAGAAGGAACATATTTGTTTTTCAGTTCTGGGGATGGCGCTCAGGGCTTCACTCATGCCAGGCAAATGTGTTTCCACTGAACTAAAGCCCCAGCCCACATAAGTCAGCTCCCTGCCAGCACTGCAGCCCTGTAACCCAGCATGCACCGCTCTAGACCTGAGACTGAAGATCTGTGAAGAGTAGAGATTTCTCACTCCAATCATGTGCCTCCATAACCCTATTCTCCCTGTCGTCTCTGTCTGTCTGAGTCTCTGTCTCTGTCTGTCTATCGTGTGTGTGTGTGTGTGTGTGTGTGTGTGTGTGTGTGTGTGTGTGTGTGTGTGTGTGTGTGTGTTTATATAGGGGAGGACATGTGTGCACATATGTGTGGAAACCAGAGGTCAACCTTGAGTGTCCTTTTTTTTGAGTTGGTGTCTTCGGCTAGTCAAGAACTCACAGATTAGTCAAGGCTGGCCAGACTGAGAGCCCCCCTGGGTTCCTCCTCTCTCTGCCTCCAGCCCCAGGATTCGAAGCATGCACTTTTATGTGGACTCTGTGGTGCTCTCAGGCTGTCCCAGCTCAAGCACTTCCTTGTTGTCTCGGCCTCTGCCGCATTCTCTTTGTTATGCTTCAATTCCATGTTTAGGATTTTGGCAAATTAACATATTTTTTAGATTATAGTGTAAACATCATTTGTTCTCAAATTCTAGCTGCCAAGTTCTGATTCTCATGGTCAAAGTGAAACCTTTTTCCGGTCATAAGAAGCTACTAGACGGTTTCTTTGTGTTCCCAAAGTTTCATCCCAATAAGCATCTCATTGAGCCAGGGGACCGAGTCCAGATGATTCTATTGTTTCCTTTGTTTAGGATGACATGGAATATAAATTCCAATATGCATCCAGTTGGGGACAGTTCTCCTGAAGGGGGTTCAGGTTCCTCTCTTGTTCTTTGTGAGATATGCAATAATTGATGCTTACATAGAGCTCAGTTTTATTTAATTTGACAATGATAGGATGATACAGAAATCTCCAGGTACCACGGGTGTCTTCAGGTCAGTGCACGACCCTTGGGTAATAAGTGGTTTGAAAGTGTTGAGGGATGCATACTTTCTTCATTGCAGGGCACACTGTGGTTCTTATTAGAGCTGGAGAAAACAATCACTTGGACCCAGAAATGTCTATTATCCAGGAACGTAAGGACTCTTGTATATGGCTTAGTAGCCACCACTCAAACAAGGGAAGGAGGCATTAGCCACCAGCAGAATTTTCCAGCAAACCTTATGGGACCTGTAAGCATGTAGACTTCAAGATATACAGAACAATGGAGCACATATAAGTGCACAAGTTAAAGCTGGATGTATTTGCATTTTGTTACTCTCCTGGTTAGGTTTCTGTTCCTGTGATAAAGCACTGACCAAACGGCTTGGGGAGGAATGTGGCGTACACATCCCCATTACAATCCACCACTGAAGGATGCCATGGAAGCCATTCAAATAGAAACAGAGGGATCTTTGAGGAAAGCTGCTCGCTCCTCAGGCTTGCTCAGCTTGCTTTCTCACACAACCTAGGACCACCTTCCCGGGATTGGCACTGTGGACTGTGACCCCTCACACCAACCAGTAATTAAGAAAGTGCTCCACAGACATGTCCACAGACCAATCTGATGGAGGCAATTCTTCAGCTGAGGTTCCCTTTTCCCATATGACCCACTCTGATGGAGACAATTCTTCAGTTGAGGTTCCCTCTTCCCAGGTGACCTGGTTCATGTCACGTTAACAATATCCAGTACAATATCTGTGCAAAGTAACCGTGGGATTGAATACAAAGGTTAAAATATATCCCAATTGCTTTAGTCAAGCGAACAGACTTTATACCTCACAGGGACCCGCACACATCACTGAGGGAGGGGTGTGCATTGAAATGAGGCGTCAGTGACAACTCTGGCTTGCAGCTACCTAACACAACTTGTCTCCCCAGAATGGATATTTTAATCTCTAATTTATTAAAAGATGAAATGTTGGAATGTTGGAGAGATTGAAATCATTTGTCAGATCACGAAGTCCTCAAAACATTTCTCAGCCTTAATAACACATCTGCTCTTAGAATGTGGTCTCTTGGTAATAGCTGTCTGTAAGTGTCTGAATTTAGGGATTATTTGAGACAACAGATTTCCTTCTATTTGGAATTGAATGAGGCATCTGCTCCCTCCCCTGTTAGCTTTGTGTGATAGTCTCAAGGCATTCATAAAAGGCCAGATCATTTTGAACATTATGAGAAAGAAAAAAAGACCTCTGTTGATGGCGCAGATTCAGAAAGAGGAATTAAGAAACTTTAAAGGTAGTGGTTCATGTTTGGAGATATTATTCTGTAGTTTGTTTTTAATAACCTGGGGGGACTCTTATAGCTCCTACTAAAGGAGAGTCACGGTATTCCAAAACCAATAGTTGAGGGAAATTTTTTTTTTTTTTTTTTTTTTTTTTTGGTTTTTCGAGACAGGGTCTCTCTGTGTAGCTTTGCGCCTCTCCTGGAACTCACTTGGTAGCCCAGGCTGGCCTCGAACTCACAGAGATCCTCCTGGCTCTGCCTCCCGAGTGCTGGGATTAAAGGCGTGCGCCACCACCGCCCGGCAGTTGAGGGAAATTTTTAATAGAAATCTCAGTAGACATTCACATTTTGTCTCATTTGATTCACCACAACCAACAGAACTCAGTGGGAATGGGCCTCTCTGATCATCCCAAAGACCATATGCCAAATTAATGCCCAACTGAAAGATGAGACTACACACAATGAAAAACCACACATACAAATCATGCTCTTGAGCTCACTGCCCAGAGAGCATCTTCTAAAAGACAAACCATTACCACCTTCCAGAATCTCTAAGAACAAATGCAATGAACCCAGAGCAACTCAGGCACATTTAAGGGAGCTTAACTGATGAGAGAGTCTGGTGTAGCTTGTTAGTTGCAGTTAATTGTTCAAAATCACCATTTAAAGATCTGGTGAAATAGTTCAGTTGGTAAAGTGCTTGCTGCCCACAAGCGTGAGGACCCGGGTTTGATTTTCCAACACCCATGTAAAAAGCTGTGCTTGGTAGCCATGCTCATAAACCCAGCATTGGGAAGGTAGAGGAAAGCAGATCCCCGGAGGTCCCTGGCCAGACTAGTCCACATCAGCAAGCCCCTGGTCCTCCCAAAGACACCCTGTCTCACAAAACAAAGACAGTTCCTAAGAAACAACACCCAGGATTGGATTCAGATGCTGCCAAGAGACCACCATGTGGCAGAAGATCTGAAGAACCAGGGCAAAAGGGCCCCCAAGGGGAAGGTGATCACTGGCAGCAAACATATAAAAGATGCCAGCAAGTAAGGACACCCTGGAAGAACAGAAGGCAATTGGACAGGTGTTCCACCTCTGGTTATTCTAAAACAACTACTGCTGTCCTGTATGGGCAGTGATCAGCCAGCTGTATTGTCCTCAGGCAGGGTCCGTCGTTACACTTCATTGTTATGCTCGTGTTTGCAAAGTACTACCATCTGAGGGTCTAGCTCATTATTATGCACATTGTGCATGTATATTTGTACATGTACATGGGCTGATTTATAGGAAAAGTGGTTTTACAAGCAACAAAGTTGCTGTCTGTGAAGCTATCTGCAAGATGACAAGAGGCAAAATTTCAAAATTCAAAATGAATTTGTCCAGTGATAAATGTTCGTGTGTGTGTGTGTGTGTGTGTGTGTGTGTGTGTGTGTGTGTCTGTGTGTGTGCGCGCTTATGATCATATCAGGGTGAGTGTGAAGGTCAGATATCAATCTTGGGTGTTGTTTCTTCGGATCTGTCTTCTTTGTTTTGTGAGACAGGGTGTCTCACAAGAATCTGGGGCAGGGTGTCTCACTAGGACTCGAGGCTTGGGCTGGAAGATCCCCAGCCATGTCCAGGGCAGTTTGACTCTAAATGTGGCCTTTTCCAGTTTTCCCTGTGGCTGGAAAGTACCACTGGCATTTAATGGGGAGCAGAGGGAGGAGGAGGCGTGGAGAGGAGCTAGAGCCGAAACTGTTCTGTGGGAACACAGATGGATGCTTGCTATGGCAAAATGCAAACAGCACCACACTCCTGAGAAACAGTCTTGAGCCCCTTGCTTCCACTGGGGGGGAGTCTCCTACATATTCACAAGGCAGCCTCCCTTCCCACCCGGACCTCTGTCTTACCTCCTCCTTTACTGCTGTCCTGACCCATCATGCCGGTAGCTGCCAAAGGACTCCTGATGGACAGTTCCTGCTGACATCCTCCCAGAAGCCTGGCAACTGTCATCTTCTGCCTGTCCTTTCTCCTTTATAGACCCGAGTGCTTGGACTCGGCAGATCTGCTCACCTGCAGCGTCTTTGGACCCAGTTTCTTTGTCAGGGTCACAGCTGGTCCTTAGCAGACATCTTCGGTACCTTATGCCTGTCCTGATGGCCTTCCCCACAGAAAGCCTCCCTTTACAATACGCCTTTCACTCAGTGTAACATTGCCCTTCCTGGGGACTCACACGGCAAACCCTGCCTATTGGTTGTCCTTCCTCACAGGTTGTCCTGTGACCCTTCCTCCCCTCCTCAATGGTCTCCCCAACCTTCCTCCATTCCACTTTTCCCCCAGTTGAGGATCCTGTCTGTTGTGTTTTCTCCTTCAGTGTTCTTGGCACAAGGTCTCACCATCCCAAGGCTGGTACCTAACTACAATCGTGCTGTTTCGACCTCCCCGTGCTGGGATTACAGACAGATAACCAGCAGAGCCAGGCTGGCCAGGCTGGACTGCACTGTCATGCACTTGTTCCCGCTTAGACGATGCTGTGTTGTGATAGAAGCCTGAGCCAGCCCTCAGCGGCCAGGAGATGAGTCCTGGTGGGGCTGCAGGGGCCATGTCTAAGGATGGAGTCTGGAGGAGGGAACACTGTCCAAAAGCCGCACAGGGGAGGGAGGAGGGAACGAGAGCAGGGTGATGGTTGTCTGGTCGCTGAGCACCGGCTTTTGGACTGTTTTGATGTTGCTGTTTTGATACTAAACATCTAACCAACTATGTCAATCACACTTCTAGACTTCATCACCCACCGTATTTGAAGCCATTGCTGAGCATGAAATATGTATGCCTTTCACGTTGGCAAGCTGAACACAGGCCCCAGTTTACAACGGTGGCTCCTGATAACTGCATTGGAATCACGGAGGAGCTTTACAGGGATGGACACCCAGATTCTAGCAGTTGGCCCATGTGTAGCCTGGTCACCTCAGGACTAATGCACAGTCAGGGCTGAGAACTGTTAGACAAGCAGCTGCTGCCCATGCTTCTCTGGCTTTCTCGTCTCTCACCCTGTGAAGCTACCAAGATCAGATAGCACCGTCCAAATCTAGTAAGGAGAACAGTGGTCTTGACAGAGACAATGGCCTCAAAATACACATAGCAACAAACAGTAAGACTAAATTGAGAGCGGAGGTTCATGTATACAACCCTAACACTCACAAGTCTGAGGCAGGAGGATTTACCACAAGTTTGAAGTCAGCCTGGGCTACACAGCGAGTTCTAGACTAGCCTGAGCTACAGTGTGATGTCTTGTTTCAAAAACCACACACACACACACACACACACACACACAGAGAGAGAGAGAGAGAGAGAGAGAGAGAGAGAGAGAGAGAGAGAGAGAGAGAGCGGGGGGGGGCAGACAGAGAGAGAAAGAGAAAGACAGACAGATGGATGGATGGATGGAGGGAGGGAGGGAGGGAGGAAAGGAGAGAGAGAATATGAGACCAAAATGTTAATTTTGGTAGGAACATTGCTTCTTATTCTTTTCTCATTTTACTTTTACTTTTACTTTTCCTGAGATCGGGGAGGGGTCTCACTATGTAGTCCAGCCTACCCTGGAACTCTCCACACCCTTGCTTTTGTGTTTTCAGGGCTAGGGTTAGAGCATGAGCCTCCATGCTCAGCTACCTTCACCTTTCAGCATCCCCTTCCCTAGACCTTCTGTCCCAACCTGGTCCATCTCCCCCACAGGATTGTCAGAATTTGCATATTTTGTTAGCATCTTCCCATCTACCTCTGCCATCAGCTCCATAGTCTTTTCCTCCCACTCACAGACTCTCAGGGGAGCCTGAGGGGAAAAGGAGAAATCAGAATACTAATTGTGTCTTTCTTTAACACTGTGGCATTTAACTCATTATTATTATTATTATTTCAGTTGTAATTTGAAAACTACTGCATTCAAATAATCTTTTTCTTGGTGCTCGAGGGTTTTGGTGCCCTCCCTAAGTTTTGCACAGGAGCCCAGTGGTTCCTGCGTCCTCTGCTCTCCTCTACGACTTCCTCTCCTTTCGTACCGCTGCTCCAAAGAGGAGCTGCTGGAAATTCCATGTGGACCCCACCCTTGAAATCCACTGTCAGCACCGACCTCACACTTCTCTGCTGTTGGGTGTCCTGTGGGGTCTTTGCTAGAGGATATCTCCGCAGGTTTGTGGTGGTCGATCCTCTCCAGAACCGGGATTCCCACGCTACTCTCTTCAGTAGAGGGAAGGGGGCCTCCGACCAGTGGATGCTCGATAAAGGTCCACGCTCATTCCAGAACACAAGAGCTCGTTGGATCTAAACCTAAGCTAAGGCATGAAGATGCAACAGTAGCCAGCCAATATTAGAGACACAGAGAAACACATGGAATATCCTTAACATCATTGCACTCTTAGTTTTGCTCTGGATGTAGCTGAGACTGTAGCTGAGCACTTACTTACCAAGCATGGGAAATCATCTGCAAATAAACCTTCTCTACTCAAAGATCTGGGAAGTACATAGATAGGAAAGGTCAAAGCACATTAGACAGGTCAATGGCAGCTTGGAGGTAAGTCTGTGCAGCACTTGACTTGTGCTGAGCAGCCACCTCCACGACTGCCATTTGTCACTGTGGACCCTCTCTGTTCACACAGTCTGTCCTTTCATAGTGAAAAGGAGTGGGTACTGGTCCTCCTCCCTTAGTGTGAACCACTCAGCTATCAGGTAGCAGGGTCCAGTATTCCTGAAGCACGTGGCAGAATAGATTAGTTCCACCTTCCTAGAGGATGGAAACATACTCTGTAGAAAGACAGGCAGATGTGAACCCAAAGACAGCCCTTCAGGGGCTGAACAGGACCCGCTGATACTGTCTGGACAATCAGTGGGTCAAGCATTTGGACCCTTGGACTTGAGGCTTCTGGAAGTTCCGGGCTCTGCCTCTCCCTGGCAGCACTGAACTGAGTTCTGATGTCCAGAGAGTGGGCAGCTGGGAATCTGGGTCAAACCTGCTTTCTTTCCCCTCTGCGTCCTTTTCTCTCTCCTTCCCCACTCACCTCCGGTTCAGACACTTCCTTTCCCACCCAAATGCCCCTCCTTATCCCTTAGATGAACAACAGCCTTCACAGCACAGAAGCAAATTTTGTGGCAATAAATTATTCCTCCATGTGTATATCCTGCTAGTTTCTCTCTCTCTCTCTCTCTCTCTCTCTCTCTCTCTCTCTCTCTCTCTCTGTGTGTGTGTGTGTGTGTGTGTGTGTATGGCAGAGCAAACACATACTTTATACATAGACTGTTCTTCTAAAATGCAATAATTTCTCTGAGATATGGTTATTTTGAATGCTCAATGGGCCAATAAGGAATATATTTTCAGTGTATTGTGGATCTTGAACACCCCAGAAGCCCATTTGTTCAAGGGCCGATCCCCAGCATCATGCTCTCTGGAGCTGATGGCACCTTTAGAAGTTGGGGCTCAGTGGGAGGTCATTGGGTGATTTAGGGTGTGTCCATGGAGGGAACTGTGGGACCCCAGCCCATTCCTGTTTCTTCCAGCTCTCCTTTCTTTCTAGCCATCATGAAAGATGGGACCATTCTTACACATGCACCCTCCAAGCTTTACTGTGAAGCCAGAGGTACAAAGTAATAGAGCCAAGAAACCACAGACTACAACCAAGACCCAAATAAACCTTCCTGTCTTGGAAGCTGCTTCTGTCAGGTGTTTTTTCCTTTTTTTTTTTTTCTTTTTTGTCACAAGGATGGAAAGCTAATGAATACACATTTTCAACAAGAGAAAGATATAGAAGTCATGGCATCTGAATGTTCTGCGGGGATTCACTCAGCTGCCCTGTCAGGAAGATTGCAGATGGTGACAGGGTGGTTAAGGATCTGGAGGGATGGATCAGCAGTGAAGAGCGAGCCTGGCTCTCACAGAGGCCCCAACTTTGGTCTCCAGCACCCACATCGGGCAGCTCACAACCACCTGTAACTCCAGCTCCGGGGGATCTGACGCCTTTATCTTCCTCTGGCACCTGCACTAAAACACACACACACACACACACACACACACACACACACACACACACACACACACAATAAAAGAGGAGGTGAGGTTCCCTAGGGCCGTGAAGGATGTTGGGATGCAGAGGAAGCTCCCCACGGGTCACTGGTTGGCCCTACCTTCTCCCAGGAAGACCTCTCCTTGCACCATGAGCTTATTGAACTCTCAGTCATCAGTAGAACATCTGGTCTATAAACATTTCGTTTACTGGACAAAAGATCTCCTATGTTAAAAAGTAACAGATGAGCATTCTTACACCATCAATATCTGAAAAGCCCAGAAAGGCTTTTGAAAATCATTATCTACGTCTCCAAACAATGCCTCTCATCTTCTGACCCCCAAACAACATCGGTTAAGGAAACGAGAGGGAAACAGGGATAATGGTGGGGCAAGCTCCACTGTTACAAGAACACGTATGGAATGTACTTTACAGAAACATAAATAATATGCATAGAGAATAATAGGGGGGGGGAGAGTGAAGGTTCAACCCAAGAAGTTGACAAAGCAGAAGTATAAAGAAGATGGAAGGGGATGTGTTAGTTACCTGTGGCTGCTGCAGCAAATTGTCCAATGATTTAACGGCCTGAAGCCATAGGGACGTATAGAATAAGACTCCTTAGGGGTGTCAGCAGCTGTCCACATCCTCCAAGGGACAAAGGGACTCTCTTTCCCTGCCACTAATTGTCTTGTAGTTGTGTCGCTCCAGCCTCCCGTGGGAATCCACGGCATCACCCTCTTCTGTCTGTGTTAGGTCTTCCTCTGCCTCCTTTTCACAAGGAGGTGTGTGATTACCATTGGGGCCCACCAGGATGATCCCATGTCCTTGATGTAATCATGTTTGCAGAGTCCCATTCCCCACATATGCATAGGCTCCAGGGGTTAAGGCTGAAGCTTCCGTGAACCTTATTTTGTCTACTGTAGGAGCTGAGATTCAGGATAGCAGCCCTAGTAGCTGGACGTATTTAGAGACAGACATGATGAACGAAGAAGGGTTAGGCTTTTGTCTTAGGGGTAGAAAAAGATGAAGCAAATGACTTCTAACTGCTTCCAATTCCTCCAAGAGGGAGAACTGCCTTCCTGCTTAAAATGGTTGCACACTAACTGTTGCCATTAACTGATAATTAAAGGCAAAGTTGAGCGAGGAGCTACTGTGTGTGCATTTGGCCATGTGTGTGTGTTTATTGATGTGTGTTGCTTAATCCAGATCTGCATGTCAGGATCTCAAAGAGGTGGCAAATATAATCTCAAGACTCTACTAGGAAGAAACAAAAACCAAACCTTATTTGTTGTAGGATTCTTTGTTCTTCAGGATGTGGCTTGAACATCACTTCTCGTGGAAACTGATCATCCTGAGGTTTACACACACACACACACACACACACACACACACACACACACACACACACACTGCTACAAATCCATGGGTGATGTACTCTTTCTTTTTAGTCGCCCGCATACACCCAGCACCTGTCACAGCCCTTGACACACAGGAAATACTTCATTGGTGTTTGTTAAATGAATAATCATAGTCCATATTTTGGGTACTTCATTGTGTCGAGCACTTTTTTGAGTGCTTTTTATTTGTTAATCCTCTGAGGGGAATTAGGAGAAAGGAAACAGAGAAGAAAAAAATGAGGATAAGAGAAGTATGGGAAGACAGATGAACAAATGTCTCCATTTTTACAAGAGGGATAACAAGATATAGGAAAGATGAAAAAAGTGTAACCCTGATGCCTATTCCATATGAAGATCGTGAATGAATTATTAAACAGATATGGGGTGTGAACAATGTCAGATCACTTCAAGCTTGGCACAGATCTTGAATTTGGGTTCCCCTACACCTGTCATGTGAGTACACGAGCAGAACGGGAAACAAAACAAGAGTGAGTCGCTCAAGCCCTGAGCTGCTGCAGGTTTAATACGGGCTGGCGTCGTGCTCCGCAGGGGAGATGTCTCCATCTCCCGCTCCCATTGCAGAAGCAGAGCACACAGTTGTGGGAAGAGTAGAAATCACAGGGAACGTGATGCAGCAGAAAGACCACGAGTCCTTTGACACTGATGATACGAGCCGATGACTTGAAATGTCGAAGTTTTTTTGTTGGTTTGTTTTGCGTTTTACTTCCCCAGCTAAGTGCGTGCCTGGCCTTGGAGTTACTATACTAATAAAGAATAGAGGGTCTGGCTCATGCTGTACTCTCCAGTGTGTATTTTCTTCTCCTTTTCCTTTCAATTGTACATTGCATGAGGCCAACAATAGCCGAGCAGCAAATTTAACCTAGGCAGCATGCTTTAGGAGGACAGGAGAAACTGTAGAAACTGGCAGAGGAAGGGCACTAGCCTGATGAATTAGCTAGAAACTGTGTCTTATAATAATACTATCTTTTGGTGGTTATGCAGTATTTTTAGTAATTCTTTGAGAATTTCATACATGCGTGCAATGTATTTTGATCATGTCCACCACCACCCCAATCCTCCAGATCACTTCTTCCAGATCTACTACCCCAACCCCCACCAGTCTTATTGTGTAAAAACTGGTAATTCTTAGAGGGTTTGACTCACCCAAAAGTACTACCAGGGAAGCAGATGAATGTCAGCGTGCCATCTTATGTATAACTCTACATCATGATCAAGGGACTCACTGAAGGTCACATCACTCATAAAAATCCGAGGTAAAACAAATGTATGCTAACTGAGCGTTCAATCTAGAAACTCATTTCTAGTGAAGCCTGCCTTACAAGCAATAGTAGAAGGTTCTGGGAAGTGTCATTCTGGAGATGCCTAAAGAGAGACACAGCAACTGTCAGAAGCCATTCATTGGACTGTCCTGAGCTAAAGAGAAGGGAATGCCCCTGCATGTAGGGACCAGGAGTGCTGGGTGACCGCTACAGGCAGACAAACTTTGGCTCAACTAGGAGGTGGGGATGGAGGCAGGGGAGACTCCAGAGCCCTTGGAGGTAAGCTGTCATAACAAAGATGGCCTAGAGGACTAGTAAGAGGAGATGCCTGTCCTGGCACATCCGTGGAACTCAGTTCATTCATTTATCCCAAGGTTGAGCACAGAATGATTGAACCCAATGCTGCCCTGGGCCTTGAGGGAGATGAGCAGATTCTTAAGATGTTGTCTCTGGGATGGAAATCGCCTCAGATGCCCTCCACAATTTTAGAAACCATGAGTGTTTGACATTTTTATTTAAACAGATTTTTGAAGACATTTGGGAAAACACAATTGGCATCAGCAGCGGAGACCTTCATAACTGCCAGATAATGCTTGTACTCACCTAAATGTGGCCTCACTTTGTGATGTTCCACGGACATACAAAAAGAGGGTGCAGCTCTGAGAACCTTGTGTTCATCTTCCCAAACTCGAAACAGATGATGTGACAAGGTGATGGTGTTTTCTCTTTCTCATCTCCTCTCTGAGAGAAATCATTCCCTTTTTCTCATACAATCTAGAATGTGAGCTGAAATTCTGAGAGCGGTCCGGTCAGGTCAGTTCCCATGCCTTTGAAATTTTGAAAAGGTAGCCATGTGCTAGTCCAAGGCCTCTCAATATTTGCACTTTAAGCCCTGTGAATTATCAGCATTTGTTTTATGGAACTTGGAAAGATTAGTGTTTGTCTCGAATTGCACTGGTTCTGCCGGCATGCCACCAGAACCCAGAATGGTGGAGCATATGAGAGAGAAATCTGACACCCAGTTCTCTGCGATGTGTTAAACAGAGGGGGAAATGTACTGCTGTACAAAAAGCTGGATAATCAGTCTCGAGCTGCAAATTAAAAGATTAAATCAGTCAAAAGGACAGAAACGATGTGAAAGGTTCCCTTAAATTTGAACCTCTGAGAGAGTCCAGGAGCAGAAGGCAGGGGGAGCAATGTAAAACCAAATGCTTTTAACATGACCTTGAGGTTATTTACTTGTTTTAATTTTGTTTATTTAGCAGTGGGGATTAATCCTAAGGCTTTGTGCAAGCCAGACTAGTGTGTTACCACTGAGTTATAACCAAGCTATTGAATTTATAATCTGGATTCAAAGTGGGGTTTGTGCGGCTCCATAGCTCATGTCTAATTCTCCTAATGTGTTGAAGTATGTTTGGGGTATTGGGTAATTGTTGTTTTTTTATTGTTAATTTAAAAAATAACGTTATTGCAGTCCATGCCATGTAGAATAGTGTTTTCTATGATTGAAAAGTAAAGGAAAAAAGAAAAGGATGGTCTTTTCCAATACATTAGTTTCAAAATTTAGAGCCTCACCACACAAGCAATTTCCAGCCCACAGTGTTTTCTCAGACCATTCTGCATATTTAAGTGTTAAAATAATGATGCCTTTAATAGCAGTAGGCCATGAGGACCTTAATGAGCCACCAGCGAGGCCACGAGAACCTGAATAAGCAGATCAGCCTCCCGAGTCCTAAGAGAACTCCCACTTCCTACATAGACCTTGTTTGAACCTGACTTATCAGAGGTGATCTCCCCAGACTCCCATGTCTCCCCAAAGAACTCAATGAATCACTAGCTAGAGCAGATCTTGAATTCTTGATGAAACTGATGTATTGCACGCACACGCACAGAGAGAGAGAAAGAGAGAGACAGAGACAGAGAGACAAAGAGAGAGAGAGAGAGAGAGAGAGAGAGAGAGAGAGAGAGAGAGAGAGAGAGAGAAAACTAATTTAAAATTTTTAACATCCCTCTAGATGCAACAAAAATTGTTTACCCCTATGATTTCACAGAGTAGTCAGTAGTTTTGTGCTTTGGGACTAGAAAAGAGACTGTTCTTAATTAGTAGATATGAAGCCCAGAGACCCCTTACTTGTTCACAGCCTTCCCTGGCAGCGATTCATCTCTGGACTGTGCTCTTCCAGTTGAGAATAATGGAACGAGACCACTTTTGATTCCCAGAAGTCTGCAGATGTGTGGCTCCCATGAGCTCAAATGACTTCCTCCAACAGGATCATAATTCCAGGGGACAATTTACAAAGGATGATAATTACATAGTCTTAGAGGGATCAGGTCTTGGACCTTTTCCTGTGGACCTGCTCCACTTCTGTTTAAAGGAAAACCTGCCCTGTTTTTTTTTTTTTTTAATTTTTCTTTATTAAGAAAATTTCTTCTCATTCTACATACCACCCACAGATCCCATCTCCTCCCTCCTCCCACCCCCCAGCCCTCCCTCCCAAGCCACCCCACACCCCCACATCCCCCAAATCAAGGTCTCCCATGGGGAGTCAACAGAGCCCAGAAGGCGGTTGTTTGGCTCGAACTGTTTGGGGGGGCACCCAGACAGGGGGATCGGGATCCATCCCTGGTGCATGGACAGGCTTTTAGGAGCCCAGTGCCTGTGGTGTGACTCTTTGCACAGCCTTGGTGTAGTGGGGAGGGGCTTGGACCTGCCTAGGCTCAGTGTGCTCTGTTTTTTAAAAAGAACTTCTGCAAGATGGTCTCACAATTGTCTATGTAGGAAAGATAGTTTGTACATTAAACCAAAATCTTTCATATTCCCGGTAAGATCACCTCTTAGAACAGTTCATGGGTAGTATGTGATGCCTCTGTGACAGCACAATTCTGAGAACAGAACCAATTAGCCCTCAGCCCTTCCTTTTCCATAGCTTCTTCTTCCCCCACCGTCCTGCACAAATGCTCCCAGTAGAGATATTTGCTACATTAAGAATCTGAGTTTGGAGGTTGGGGGGATGATTCCATGCATAAGAGGACTTGCTATGCATGCGTGAGGACCTGTGTTCAAATCTTCAGTACCCACTTAGTGTGGCAGGGAGTACCTATGACCCCAGTGCTTAGGGAGCAGAGACAGGTGGATCGCTGGAGATTACTAACTACCAGCCTGGCTCCAGGTTCAGGGAGAGACCTCATCTCAGGGAGTAATGAAGAGTGATAGATCAGAATGCCCTATGTCCTTCTCTGGCCTATATGCTCACACATGAGCATACACACACACACACACACACACACACACACACACACACACACACGCACGCACGCACACGCACATACACATGCAATAAATATATATTTTTTTAAAGAATCTGAATTCAATATTGCCATGTCTCACATGGGGATCAGAGGTTCTATTTTAGGTGTCCCAGCTCTGGTCCCTTCTCTAGCCATGACTTTCTTGGACATGTGATCAGGAGCCAGTTGCTGCCTATGGGGGAAACTCCTAACACTTCCCTCAGAAATCTGTTGAGAAAGCTGGCCGTGGTGGCACACACCTGTAATTCCATCACCCAGCACCCAGGAAATAGAGACAGGAGGATTCTGGGTTTAATGGCAGCTTGAACTACATATTAAAGTCCTGTTTGAAAAAAGAAATAGTGGAGAAAGTTCAGTTTTATAGTGCACAGAAAATATTTAGTTCACCGTCTATGTACAGTCAACCCTTGATACATATTAATTAATACCCGTAGATTTAGACATTGAGCTGCGATGGGAATAACCATAGAGAGTCCCGAGAACTGGCCTTTTTTATGTACCCTCAAAACCATGTGGTATCTAAGGTTCTATTTGACACCGGTTCCTGAGAAGCCTGGTTGATTTCAGTTGGTGCCTGTGTCATTTCCTGTAGTATATAAAGCCCCAGCAGTGCCCTGGTGCCTTGGCAAGGTTCACATGGACAGAGGGAGAAATAACCCAAGGACTTTGGGAGAAGAGCCTCATCGGGGCAGAAGCCTGCATGCCAAGTGACAGAAAAAGGCTACTGTGGGAAGAGCATGGCTGTCAGAAGTGAGCGTCTAAGCAAAAGGTGAGACTGAGGTGTGCGAAGCCGCACAACCTGCGGCTGGTCCTGATATGGCTACTCTGGAGTGTGGGATGATCAGTGGAGGTAAGCGTGGGGCCGGGACACACCAGGATCATATTCACAGGCAGCCTTCGTGCTGAGGAGAGTTTGTTCAACGCCCCTTTCAGAAGGCTTCATGGTATGCGTGGTGTTGAGCAGGAGCCGGGGAACACACTCGCCCAGTATTCCTCCACTTTCCAAAGTGCTAAGGATCAGAGGACATTTTAGAAGGACTTTCTAGGTTACATCACATAAGGAGCACAATGTTCTCAGTGTGCTAGGAAAGTACCTAGTTTCCCGTGTCGTATCGCTGAAGTTTCTGCATGATCGGCTTCGGGAGCTGTAATGGAGATGCCTCAGACACGGGTACCAGGATCCTACTCTGAGTGTACACATGCGCTACGAGCTAGCAAGCATGCCTCTCTGTCCCTCCTGGCCGTGTCCTTGCCTCCTCCTCTCCATCTCCTCCCCTCTCCTGCAGGAGACTTTGCAGTGTTCCTCTTGTTCTCGGTCCTTTACAGTTTCACAAGCAGATTTGAAGTACATGCCCAGGATAAAAACTCACCAACACAAAGTATCGAGTGAGATATTTATTGAAACAAAATGAGAAGGGAGTTTCCTCATTATATTTTTAAATAGTATAATCCATGTGTATAAAAGTGTGTGCATAGATACACAGAAAGGAGGGATTGTCAGTTGATCCGACTGTAGCTGTGGAATCAGAAAGAAAAAATTTCGCTTTCAAAGCTGCTTTCTGGGGCAGGGAGATGGCTTAGTTGGTAAAGTGCTTGCTGCAGGAGCATGAGTTCGAACCCCAGCACCCACATGATAAAGCTAGCCGTGGCTGTGTGTGCCCGCAATCTCAGTGCTGGGGAGCTGGAGACCAAAGGATCCCTGGGGCTCGGTGGCCAGTGGAGCTGAGTCTGTGAGTCCGGGTTCAGTGAGAGACTCTGCCTCAAAAAATAAGGTACACAGTGAATGAAGGAGACACCGGGGCTGACCTCTGACCTCATCATGAATGTGCACACATGTATTTCCATACCCACATGCACATGTGTGCATATGTGTGCGCACACGCGCGTGCACACAGACACACACACACACACACAATTTCTCAGAGTAAGCCTCACACATTATAGTCTGCTCCAATCAAGCAGATACAATTACAAGGCTGGCCATTTCTCTTTTCTCGGTTGCTCTTCACTACAGAGGCATTGCCATAAAAGGAGCGGTATTGATTCCAAACTCAAAACCACCAGTTTCTTCAGGGAAATTCACTTGTGATTAGGTGTTCTTCCTAAAGAAACATCGGCACAGGGGGACAGATGGCTGTGATTTCAGGGCAGAATACCAAGAAGGGAGAAAGAACCTGGGTTGTTTGCTCAGCACCAGCAAACCTAGGTGAAAGTTTCCTTTGAAAGGCTCAGGGTGGGTCAGAGCAGGGAGGATCTTGGTGCTCACTGGACAGGACATCTAGTTTTATGCTGGGGACCTGAGACATTGAAAGGGTTAAGTGACTTGTGGGTGATGCCCAGTTATTAATTAGCGAAGTCAGGCAGAGACATCTCTAGGGTCATGGTTCAACACCCTTTTTCCCCCTACAATGTTACTGCCTCTCTTGACAGAAATGGAACCTGCATGAAAAAAATCTCCTGAGAGATGTCATGTGGAATATATATATATATATATATGATGCATTTTTATTCCACTTTGAGAAAAATGCTGCCAAACTGCTCTCTGGGGAATGGAGCCTCTATGAAGAGAGGAGGGCTTCTGTGCTTGAAGATCACAATGAATAATCATTCCTTTCACACCTAGACTGCATCCCAAAGGCCACAGCCACCCTGGGGGAGATGGTCACGTGGAGGAGGGGATGTGAGCTGGTTAAGGAGGAAAGTCCCCTGAGTAAAACAGAGGAGTAGAGCAGTCAGAGGACCCTGGGGAGAGACGAAAAACAAGGAAAACTAGACACCAAGAGAGAAGCCTGATCAGCTATAGCTCATATCAATATTAGATTATTTTTGAATGTGTGAAACATCTTTCCTTACAGGCATTGAGAGACCTATAAAGAACTAGATAGATGCCTTTTGGCTAGGCTGGGTGGGGGGAGGGCTTCCAGCATCTCTCTATGTGTGTGTGCTCTTTAAATTCGCTGAGCCATTGGGCAGTAGAGGCCTGTGTGGGAGACAAGAGTCTAGATGGGTTCAGGCCAAGATAAAAGCAGAAAGGAATAGACTTGAGATGCCGATGGGCAAACACGGAGAACTCTGTTCCCGAATCAGTGACGAAGGGTGATCAGTTTCTTTAAGGCAGATGCATTCTCGTCTCATCAAATTTAGTTTCTCTTTGGAAAACATTTAAAATAATAATTTACTCACTATTTAGTTATTTATTGAAGCTTTGTGCAGTGGCAGTATCGTAGCCAACGAGGTTTATCTGTGGCACAATTATTGCTAATTGAAAACTAGTTATTCATTGAGACAAGCCTCATGTTGTCTAGGCTGATCTCCATTCCTGGACTCAAAGGATCCTCCTGCTTTGGCCTCCGTAGTAACTGGGAGTGCTGGTGTGTGCTGCCACACCCATTTCTTTTTTTTTTTTTTTTTGGAAAAGTCTTGGTTTCCACCACCACACCACTACCACCACCACCACCACCACCACCACCACCACCACCACCACCACCACCTCCACCACCACCTCCTCCACCACCACCACCACCACCACCACCATCACCACCACTACAGTACCACCACTTCCACCTCCACCATCACCATCACCCACCACCATCACCACCACCACCACCACCACCACCACCACCAAAGTCTAGATATTCTCGGTACACCAAAGTTCCTGATAAAATTACCTTATTACTCAGATGTCAGTAGATATTACAATACGTAGTGTATTTCTTCCCCTAGTAGGTGCTGAGGCGCTGTCCACTGGCTTGGATGCCATGCAACCCTTTGCTAAAGGACTTAGCACAGCACCCATGGAAAACCATGTGACCGGTTTGCACAAAGCCAGGGAGCATCTTGCTGGGCTTTCTCCGGCTCACACAGTCTCAGAGCACTCAGCATCTCAGGAAACCCAGTCAGATCTCACGTCTAATTGATGGCAGTTTTTTTTTTCTTCCCCCTTTTCACCCACCTTGAAAAGAATCCTTTCAGCTCCTCCTGAGAATAACAGTTTGACACTTAGATCTTTCTCTCCTCCACCTGAGCACAAAGCGATGCAGGGACAGCGAAGAAGAGCACGTTCTTCCTCTGAACTAGCGCACATTCTTCCCAGGCTGAGTCCAGAGACGAGGGAGAAGAAGCAGAAGCTAGGTCTCACTGAGGTGTGAGTCTCCCAGCCTCATGTCTGAATGCACACAGCTGCCTGCCACGGCCCAGAGGCTTTCACCCCAAACGCCTTCAGCTTCCAGAGGGTTCCACGCACTGCTCTGAAAGAGCAGTCCTCATTTCTAACCAAATTTTCATTTACAATTTCATCATGAAGAACATCTAAAAAAAGAAAGAAAGAAAGAAAATCCAAAACCATGTCTCCTCACACAAAAAGAAATATTCAACAGAAAGAATACACATCTCTCAGCTCATCTAGTATTCGAGTTCCTACAGGCCTCTGCAAACCCAACAGCACAGATGGCTTGTGGGAAAAGTGTCCCCTGCTGACACAAGCAACCTGAGAGTTACGGAGGGACCACACCCTCTCGTGAGGGGTTTTCCTAGGAAAACTGTAAGAAGAGGAGGACATCACATTTTGTTCACAAGAGGCAGGATTCTGGGCACAGATTTCTTTGTCATATAAAACTCCCTTCAGGTGACTCCTACTTTGTTTCTTTTGTTTTTTAAGACATAGTTTTGGATTAAAAATTTATCGTTTTGAAATATGGACTTTCAACAGTCCTACTGTTCTTATCAAATTGTGCTATTATTATTATTATTATTATTATTACTTTTAAGACCAAGGCTCTGAGTTTCCATGTTATTCACTCATGGCAGCTTAAGCAAGGACTATCCTTGAAAAACACTGCTCCATTTCACTGTTCATCTGAATGAAAGTGCTCAGAATTCAGTATCAACAAGCACCAAATGACCTTTCTAAATACACCCAATTTACTACATCCATTAAGTTTATGATAATAAATAAAACCTCTGCAATGCCTCATAATGGCAGTAACGCCTTTCAAACGACTCTGCACTTAATGGCCAATTTTAGAGCATTAAATGTTGTTAACAATCAATTGACTGGATATCACTGCGCTTCCGTTTATAAATATCAAATTATATAGGTCACAGTGTTACCTTTGCTGGCTAGTTGCAGAATTTATATCATCAGTGTTCTGTAGAATAATTACTAGACACTGGATCACGGTGATTTTTTTTTATTAGAAATGAGAAAACTCTGACTTTCTAAAGGTCCCAGATTCTCCCTCAGATACTTTCTCTAACTCCCCCCACCCCCAGGATCAGGTAATTAAAGGGGTATTGATGCAGAGGGAAGCGGAGCACCACATGGCTTGGCAAAGTGTTTCCGTAAAGTTCTGTCCTGTAGCTGTGGATACAAACTCAAGCTGGTCATGTGCAGAATTCCAGCATGTCAGCCCACTACCCCTCGGCACAGCCAAATGCTTCAGCAGCTGCCCTTTTGTCCTGTTTCTTAAATAAACAAAGAACAGATACAAATTAATGACCTAAATTTATGGCAAAACACACTGCCTTCCCAGAGCAAACAGCCTTAAAAGAACAGATGCTAAACTAACGTTTCTTACCCACAGACCCCCAGAGATCATTCCGGAGAGCCCTCCTAGTCCATAGAAGTGAAAATAATCCTGTGTTAAAATGTAACGGTTTTGTGCAAAGTCACGTTCACAAGCCAATTTCACAAGCTTCCGGGTGTGGCCAGTGGGGTGGGTACCCAAGGTTTGTTTGGTGGTCTGATGCCCCCGTTCTGCTCCAAGGGTCTCAACAGCTTTGTTTCACTTACATTTTATTTGGCTCCCCCTCCCACCAAGAAAGATCAAAAGACCATTTTCTTCTCGAATTCTAAATAATATGGAAAATGGTTGGATTTGGTTAATAGTGTGTCGATGTGGTTTCTAAGATTGTCGGCATGGTAGAAAACCTTTTCGTGTCTTCACTGTGGAATGAGGGGTTTTGGGGTGTGTGTGTGTGTGTGTGTGTGTGTGTGTGTGTGTGTGTGTGTGTGTGAAGATGGGTTATATCTGTGGAACTCAGTTCAGAATTTGTTTTTTGCATCTTTCCTTGCTTTATGTTTTACCCAATGCCAGCCACACATCACCGCCTCTCTCCCCCCCACCCCACCTCCGGCCCCCTCCCCAGGAATGATGAAAACTGAAAGCCTCATTGCTAACTTCACATCCAGGGATGGAGCTAGGTCACCTCTAAGCAGACATCAGAGTGAAAAGGTACAGCGTGTTCATTGGCCACACACCGTGCACTCTCTTTATCCCACACTGTACAACATTTCCAATCTTATTCAATAATTTAATATACATTTTCTTGTCAAGCTTCTTGGCAGCCGGTTATACAGCTTGCAAGATGGACCGAGAATGCTACAGGTGGGCTGATTAGCGGGTGGCATTTCTGAATTCGAACAAGCTGTTAGCATTATGTCTGTTTGCTTTAGGTACAGATGTGAAATGATTTGACAGTAGATTTCAAAAGTGTGTGAGTACATTTTTTTGTATGTCAAACTATGGAAATCTGTGTGTTTTTTTCAAATTTCACACATTGATAGTATGTATTGTATTTATTAATTTCAGAAAGTATATGCCACTGGCATGGCATAAAAATTAAAAAGCAGTATCCATAATGTATAAAATGAACAGATTGGCTAAACATCCCACCCCCAGTTAATCAGAAAGTCTTATCTCGTGCTTCAGAAAAAGTCAGAGGTTGGAATATTGGAGCCAGAAATGAGAATCTTTGCAAAGTTTGTTTTAATTGGTTTTATAGTGCTATGGCGATTTAAAAAAAAAAAGAAAGAAAGAAAAAAGGAAAAAAAAAGAAGCAAAAGGAATAACAACGGCCACACACAACAAATGGCGTGTGGAACATTTGCCAGTCACATTAAGTGACATCTGCCCTTGTCTAAAATTTCAAAGGTGATTTCAGGATTTATAAGGGAAAGTCTGCTTGACATATAAAAAGAAAAGTTAAAATAAATCTTAGGAATTTAAATTTCCATGTATGCTCAGGCTACAAGATGAATGTGAAAGCTGAGATGTGGAGCTGGTGAGCAGCCCGGGTGGCTTCTATAGCCAATTCCAGGTGACTGGGGGAGAGAGGGGCTTTTGGTGGAGGGGTCATTCACAGCAGTTGAGGAGTTCAAAGGGAATATTCATGATCAAGGCTGCTGGGCATAGGTTCACTTTGAAGCTATGAACATTTAGGACGGCCCATTGTTCTCTAATGTACCTTCTTCCTCTTGGAGAGTTCGTTGTTAATACATCCAGCCTCATCTCTACCCATAGAAGAACTCGGTAGAAGCAGTAGATGGCAGACCTCCTCCATCCTTCCCAGTGCCCTGGTCCTGTTCCAGTGTCTCCAGGGGAGACTTGAGCCCGGTAGAAGCTATACTAATCCATTGTCTATACAGAGTTGTGTGCACAGGAACGCAGGAAATGGGAAGGACCCCAGAGAAGCACTAGGGAGAGCCCTCACACCTGTAGGGAGAAGAAGTGGAGGCCACTGGGTAAAAATGCCACTCAACCCATCACCTGTCATTACAGCCAGTGCCAGGCAACAGGAGAGAGGCTCTCATCCTGTTTCCCTCATCACCATGGTGTAAATAGCACTAGGCAACCTTGAAGAACAGCTCACGCGATGTTCCGATGTTTACAGATGAGGACCCACGGCTTGGAGAGGGAATGTGTCAAGGCATTCTACAAACAGACTCCGTTTGTTCATCTCAGCAGATTTTGTGGCAGGCTGGAAAAGCCCGCTTCCCTAGGGATAGAACAGATGTGGGGAGAGCCATTTGCTCATGGCCACACAGGTGGAGTTGCAGGCTCCAAGTTTGGCTTAAGATGTATTTTCCAAGATCGGACCCATTCAGCATTGTTTTCTGGACAGTTGCTTTGTGTCGCACGCCATCCTTTGTGCTAAGAGTAAGCAGAGACTAAACGAGAGCTGCACCTCTGCCCATAGGAGCCCACTTCCTGGTGGGGGAGACCAACAACACACACAGGCAGTGTCTAGGGTGGTGACAGAAAATGAAAAAGTGGAAAGGAGGTGACCAAGGGTGATGTCAGAGGTGAGGTGGGCTGTGTCCAGTGAAAATCTCTTTGAAGGGAAAGAGGCAGCCACCTTGATCGGGGACTCACACCAAAGGCGTGGGGCTGAGTACAAAGTCCTACGATGGAAACAGCCGAGTGAGACCAGGCAACAGGGAGTCAGCTTGGCTGGACCAGCATGAGCTAGGAGTCAGCAGGCAAGAGGGCATGGGAGGTGGAGCGTGGGGCTCCGAGGCCATGCTAGAGGGGAAGAAGGCTTTCTCAGGTGTTAGCATAGAAGCCCTGACATTGTGAATATTCCTCATAGTCATGAGGCAAAGCATCCCAAATTCTACATAGCAGATTTCCAAACCAGCTTTTGTAGCCCAGCTCATTGAAAACTGGGTGCAATTATGCAACAGGCCAGAACTTGCTGACTTACCTTGGGTTCAAGTCCTTTGCACATAACATTGGAATATTGCTTTCAATCCCCGCTCTGGTGTTCCTGGGCGTTTGCCTCTACCTCTTACCCTTGTATGACCATCATTTCCATTCATTTGGACAGTCAGTAATTTGAAAAAAAAAGTGATCACTTTAGCCCCTAGACTTTCATTCATTCTGTTTTCCTGATTATTCTTATATCTCCAGTTAGTAAATACACACGAGTTTATATATTCTGAAATAATAATCAAAATAAGTAGTCATAAGGAAAAGGGCATATAATATGGAATCCATATGGAAATCTTTAAGGACCCATCCCACATGAGGGTCTGTATTGTCACCCCTTGCCCCTCATATCTGGCTTACTGTAGGCACCTAAGCAAAATCAGATGAATGTTAAAAGGCATTTTCATCAGAAGAAGAGAAAGTAGACAGCTAAGAAAACTTCTGTCACATATTACCTTTTTGATATGATTGGAATGTGGGTCATTTTCTCCTCCATCAAAACCTACTTCTAAAAATAGCTCATGCTAGAAGAAGGTGGCTCCATCCTGGATGCAGAGCTGGAATGTTCTCCTGGAACGGCATGTTGGGAGTGGGGAGTGTTACACACAGACACTGCCCTGGCCATCCTTCCTGGGTGCAGGGCTTTGATGGTGCCCGCCCACGGTTCAGAGCCGAAGAGGAAGAAGTCAGAGTCCACAAACACTTCTTGACCTCTTGCATTTGTCCAGCTGCTGCGGCTGTGCCAGCCCCCCACCCCACCCCCCACTGGAGCCCAGCTGCTCCATGCTGCCCTTGTGTGCCTGGCATGCCCCATCTGCACCATCAGGTCTTAGAACCTGCAAGTATCCCCTGAACTTGATACTTATCCTTTTTATCAACAATATCCCATAAACACCACCTGTGTTCATACATACATATGCCCTTCAAAGACCCCAAGCCATGAAGTTAAATACCGACCTATGTTTATTTACACGACAAGAAAAAAAAGAGTCTCCTTTAAAAACCAACACAAAAATTAAAAAAAAATAATAACAAACTTCATTGCAATGTGTGCATCTCTGCTAGGAAGGGGATGCTGCTGGCTTGTCATGATGAAGGCCAGCGCCTGAGTGATGCATGCGGAGAGATGATGGATTTGAGCCGATCCATCTCCACTCCCAGGTTGCCTGGTCCCCCCTGTGACCAATGGCAAGCATTCGTGAGACAGCTGGCGGGGTGAGGGGTGCAGGCGAGGCTGTGCTTCTAGCTCACCGGCCTCTGCACAGATCAAAGGCTCATTAGCATTTTCCTCTCTCCAGATCAACTTATTGGCTCCGATGATCTGTATTGCTCTGAACCTTTCGACAGCTGTAAAGTTTGTCAACCAGGCGGGGTTAGGATTTGGCTTTTGACACTTCGGCACACAATCCCTATACTACATGTATTATACCTGTGGTGATTCAAGGGGTTTGTGTTTGTTTTTGTTTGTTTGCAAGGACAACTTTAAAAAATTATTTCCCAAAGTAACAAAATACTGTTTGGGTTATACATTTGATATCTAGGTCAGAGGAAAATGGAGGAAAACGGTCTCATCTCACGCATCTGGCAGCAAAGTACTCAAGAAGTGACCTCAGAATCTGTGGAAAGACATGCAAGGCTGGAGATTGCGTGCAGTGTTCTTTGTGCTTCCTAGGCTACACATTTGCTGACCATGGGCTCATCTGACATCATCAAAGTGGAGAATGTGGAAGGAATCACCTTCCAATCCCAATTCATTTTTTTTTTTTTTTTCTTTTTTTTTTCGAGACAGGGTTTCTCTGTGCAGCTTTGCGCCTTTCCTGGGACTCACTTGGTAGCCCAGGCTGGCCTCGAACTCACAGAGATCCGCCTGGCTCTGCCTCCCGAGTGCTGGGATTAAAGGCGTGCGCCACCACCGCCCGGCCCAATTCATTTTTGCTATCATTTACTTGTGTATTTATTGATTGATTTCTGTTGGATACAGAGTCTTATTATGTCACTCAAGCTGTATAACCGGCTTTTTCTTTGGGCCACCACCTCATAAAAAATGACATGGAGACTTATTATTAATTATAAAAGCTTGGCCTTATCTTAGGCTTGTTTCTGACTAGTACTTATAACTTAAATTAACTCATATTTTTAATCTATGTGTTTTGTTTTTGTTTTTGTTTTTTAACATGGCTCAGTTATCTTTACTCTGTACTGCCCATCCTGCTTCCTCTGCCTCTGGCTGGTGACTCCTTCTTCCCAGAGCTCTCTCTGTCCAGAAGTTCCCCCTATACCTCCTGTCTAATTATTGGCCATTTAGCTTTTTATTAAACCAACCACAGTGACACATCTTCACACAGTGCACAAAAAGATTATTCCACAACATTTCCCCCTTTGGGTCTAAATAAAAAGGAAAGTTTTAACTCTAATATAATAAAACTATAAGCAATAAGAACAATTATCAGGTAAGAATTACATTCATAATGTCCAGTACATTTGCATTTGGAAAATTCAGAGAAAAACTCCTGTGTTCAAGGGACCCTCCTACCTCAGCCCACAAGCAGCTGAGAAAGATATCTGTGTCACCAATCCACTTGGAATTCAATCCCATCTGCTGACTGCCTATGTAACAGCAAGTTCATTTCTGGGTCTCCCAAAGTTACCAGGCAGAAAACAAGTTATCAGAACCAGATATATGTCCTTTGGATCAACTTTGGAATGAATTCTTTTTAACTCAGAGTGCTTTTTACAAATGGTCTAGTTAAGAGTCCATGAGACTCTCTTTCCCTAGAAGGGACACGTGTGCGGAAGTGGGAGCTCTCCATTTTGTCTCTGTTCAATGGAGACTCTCTGGTCCTCTGTGGAGGGTGTCCAGTCTTTTGAAACAGGAAGCACATGGAACTCTTTGCTGTTCATTCTCCTTTAAGGACCTACTGGTTCCCTTTTTAGAGTGTCCTGGAAGGGAAGGAGGACAGCAGCCTGCATTCCACATGGTTCCAGACATGTTTTGTGCATCCCACTTTCCAGCAAGGCCCCAGCATGATGCTGACCATGGAGCTCGCACTATGGGAAGGGCTGAGAGGGCTGTGCCCTCCTCAGCCTCAGTGACCCATCTCTACCTGTCCAGTTCACTGAGATGTCTACCCTGAGATATCCAGATGCTTAGACTCATGGTGTCAAATAAAGTAATGAAAACGACCATTTAGTTAGTCCCAAAATGAAATCATAAAAACGGTATAAACATCTCTTTTTTAAGGCTTAAAATAAAATTAAAAAACCTTGTGGTGTGTGGAGTGCAAGCAAGAAACAGCTGTTGAGAGGATGGGATAATGGATAACGGATCTGGCGAGCAGCTTGGAGGAGATGGCTCTGTGGTCCTAGGCAGGGCGAAGATGCTCTGGCAGGGAGAAGGTAGGGCGCCAGTATCATCAATCAAGTCAGGAATGCCAACCATTTCGTTTTACAGTGAGGACTTGCTTCTCAGTGGGTTGCATTTTCTCACTCATAATTCTCTTCAGTGGAAGAGAGGGAGAGGGAGAGAGGGAGGGAGGGAGGGAGGGAGGGAGGGAGGGAGGGAGAGAGAGAGAGAGAGAGAGAGAGAGAGAGAGAGAGAGAGAGAGAGAGAGAGAGAGCCTAGTTTATAGGCAAGTTTCAAGGAAGGACCTTCTTGCCATTCTTTGCTAAGCATGCAGTCAGGCACGCGAAGTCCCAGTCACACTGCCTTGGAATGCGTGGGCCTACAGTTCGTGCAACTTAAAAATGACTTTGAACCTGTGGTCCCAGCTACTGAGAAAGCAGAGGTAGGAGGATCGCTGCTTGAGCCCAGGATTCAGAAGCCACCCTAGCCAACATATCAAGACTCCATCTCTTCTGGTAAAAATAAAAGGGCTAGAGGATCAGTGTGGTGACCAAGCAGATTCCAGAGGAAGGGACCGTGGATCAGCACCACTCCCCACCCAAAGGAGAAGAAGGAGATGAACACACCAGACATTTCAGTGTCTTCTGAGCCTGGGTGTTTCAGAGGCTCCATTGTGACATCTCTTTTCTGTTCTGTAATGACCCCTTGCATAGTGTTTTTATATGAATTAAATAGTGTATCTACTATTTAATGTCTGTTCACATTTTTATCAGTTTGAAATCTTTAACTGGTATATCTGTCAAGAGGACAGCCATACTTATTTATATACAAGGTTAAATTGTTCTCAGATTAATACACCAGTACATGGCTTAAATGATGTTAACAAAATGTGTCAAGGATCTTAGTTAACAGCATGCCTTCACATCCAGATTGAGCATATTGTTAGCACTGGGTAGGTTTTTTTTTTTTAATCCTATGCATTTTACTAAAAATAGTTTACCAAAGGAAAATCTGCTTTAATTTAATTGTGCTTAAAAAAAAATCCATCATCTGCCAGGAATTAGTTACATTAACATTAGCATTTGAAACTATATAGTCAGCGAAAGGAAACTCCACATAAAAGAGATCTCACCGGTGCTGAAGATGTAGCTGGATGGAGGCACAGAACAAGGGCTTCCACTTCCAGCACCAAAAACAGGATGGGGGATGCATGAATGTGTTCGTACAGTTTTACCTATCTATCAACCATCATTTCTACGGGAAACAGAGATCTAGGAGCGACGTGGAGCTCCGTTCGGTGGGGTGGAAGGCTTTGCTGGGCACATGGGATGACCACATCCTCTTGATGCTGATACAGAGAGAAGGTTCCTTGCTGTGCCAGGGCAGTAACAGCAGGGGCAGCAGCCTCCCCCACAGGCACATGATGCTCAACTTGGTGTCTAAGGTCACGGAATCGAGCCATAGAAAGCCCTAAGACTTCCCTTATCAGGAGCACTCTGCCTCCCAGAGGTGAACAGCCTTCCCTCGCCCAGAAAATGCAGGGACTGCACAGTTTTCCTCCATCTTACAAGCTTGTTCTAACCTATCAGCACGTTTGATGTGTACTGTGTCCTCCCTTGCGGCCATGCTGAACCAGCAGCTTAGAGCACAACCGGAAGTGGGGGGCTCCCTTCCTCGGGGGGCTTGCTAAACATTGAGAGTGGAAGGGGAAAGAAGCAAGCTGGACGAAGGCAGGAGGGGTGCAGAGAGAGGAAAGGGTCAAAACAATAGCTAAAACCAGACAAAAGGCAGCACTGCCTTCTTGGGAGGGGTTCTTGGTTTAGTGTGGAAAAAGTTTTCCAAGGGATCTTATTATTTTTTTTTAATGTGAAAGAAACAATTCTCTAAGTGAGGATGCACCAAGATGTTCTAGACAACGATGGAAGGAATGGCAACATTTTAAGGGTCACAAAAGTGAGAAGAACAACCAGACCCCATAGGAAAGGGCAATCTTGATGGCCAGCTGGATACTTGAGATTCAGGGGACACTAGAAAGACAATAAAAGGAATATGTGCTAATAAATCTGAATTATTTGACCATATCATCTTCAGCCACTTGAACTTCTGAGTAAGTCAAAAGTCGGCTGGAAACCTCAGACTGCCCAGATGAATGAATATAGTGAATGCTTTTCTTTTTTTTTATTCCATTTCTTTCTCTCTTTATCTATCTATCTATCTATCTATCTATCTATCTATCTATCTATCTATCTATCTATGTGGATAAGTGCACACATACCATCATATGCATGTAGAGGTCAGAGGACACCTAGGAGAGTCCGTTATTTCCTTGTACCAGATGGACTCCATGGACTGAACTTGGGGACTTGGCAACAAGTTCCTTTACCTGCTGAGCCGTCTTGCCAGACTGTAAGTCTTCCTGAACCTCAGCTCCTCCCTGTCACTAGAAACTTCCTTTCTGCAGTTAAGAGTCGTGCTGATGGATAGAGTGTGTGTTCTGGGACTGTATAATCGGGGTTCAGACTTGAGCTTTGTCTTTGAGCAAGTTGCTTAAAACTCACCTGCACAGAGGACAATAGAAATGATGATGTAGCCGTGGAATTGCCACGAGGCTAGCCAGAGGCAGTGACGTAAGCCATTTAGCACAGTGTCTGCCACATAACAACTGCTCAACAAGACTTAGTTGTGTCATTATTATTTATGAGGAGACAGGAAGCAAGCACTCATCAGTCTGGTCACATTTCCCATGTCACAGCTTTGATAAGTTCGCTTTCTTGGGCTCTACTGTCTCTGCCTTGAATATAGAATATATTAGGAGATGGGGTTAGACAGGCCAGCCGGGTAGGGAATTTGACCAATTGAGGATCCCAGGTAGACAGGACTAAGGTTCATCATTTTGTTGATGTCTCTGATGTGATAAATTATAATATGCTTCACCTCAAAGTCACATTTAGAAACTTCCTGTCATTGTACTAACTGTAAAATGGAAGTCTATGACCACCCTCTATTTTCCTACCTCAAGGACTGGGGTTCTAATTCTCTCTACAATAATATTTGATCAATTAGTCCAGCACATGCATAAAATCTTCACATCATTCTTCTATTTTTAAATGTATTTATTTATTGTGTGTGCACATGTGCATGTGGTACTCGTGTGTGTGTGTGTGTGTGTGTGTGTGTGTGTGTGTGTATGTGTGTGTGTGTGTGTGTGTGTGTGTGCATATGCCTTTCTGTGTGTGTGCGCGCGTGTTTGGGGGGGGAGCGTCAGAAGACTCGTGGGAATCAGTTCTCACCATGTGAATTCTGGGAGTTGAACTCAGGTCTTTGGGCTTGGCTTCAAACACCTTTATCAACTGATTCCTTTTGCTGGCTCCTTCAAATCATTTAAAAACACTGTTGAGCCTTAAATTTCTAAAACTAGAGAAAAATAATAAAGACAAAGCTTTGAAGAGAGGGCTGGCTGCAGCAGCTTCAGACAAATTCGTTTTACAATATTCCGGAGTTGCTGAGAAGGACACCAGTGTGCTCAAGAAAGACCACAGACGCCCAAGTCTCAGTGCAGACAACGACGATCAATTCTGCTGATGGAGTAGAGACTTAGGTGCACTCAGTATGAACACATGTAGGCAGGGAGGGACTTAGAAAAGGGAGAAGATGCTTGTAGATTTTGTTTGGTCTTTCTTTTAGATATGAAGTTCACCATCTCAGAGTCTGCTCACCCAGTGCAAGGAGATCATCCTTCAGAGCCCCTCAGGTACATCTTCCCAAGAGCTGACCTTACCCAGTGTTGATGAGCTGACAGAAATCACAGTCCGAGATTGGAGGATGGCAGGCAGCTTGACTAATCGAGGTTATCACAGCAGATAGAAAACTAGACAAAGCTTTCCACAGAAAGAGTCTACCACAAAACTGCTTGATGTGACAGAAAGATGCTAAGAATTGCCCCTTACTTAATGGAATAAAATTGCTAGATTTTTAGTGATATCTTGTGATAATTTTTAAATTCAGGCCCCTCCATCACGTGTAAAACTCACTACATACTCCTAAGATGTGTGACAATTCCTGGTGCGAGGAATGGCAGGCTCCTCTTTAAATGCATGCTCCTGCTGTCACCCTGACAAGTGACCTCTCGTGGGTACTGCTCAGCAGTCATCTTCCAATAGGTGCACACACTTGGACGTGCGTTGCCGAGAGAGCGGGTTTCACACTCACCGCATCTTCCAATAGGTGCACACACTTGGACGTGCGTTGCCGAGAGAGCGTGTTTCACACTCACCGCATCTTCCAATAGGTGCACACACTTGGACGTGCGTTGCCGAGAGAGCGTGTTTCACACTCACCGCATCTTCCAATAGGTGCACACACTTGGACGTGCGTTGCCGAGAGAGCGGGTTTCACACTCACCGCATCTTCCAATAGGTGCACACACTTGGACGTGCGTTGCCGAGAGAGCGGGTTTCACACTCACCGCATCTTCCAATAGGTGCACACACTTGGACGTGCGTTGCCGAGAGAGCGGGTTTCACACCCTCCGCCAGAATGCTTTTTGATCATTTCAGTTGTTTTGTTTCATCTCTGTTTTTTGTTTAATTTCGTTTACAGTGCAAATAGCCTCAGCAGAAGCCGACCATTAATTCTGGGAAACAGAGCCAGCTTCTAGTCTTTCCCTCCCCCGTAGACCAGCTCTTCATGGACTAGGAGGGGCCTTCCTCACACCCCTTCTCCTATTGCTGGAAGGAGGAAGAGCCCCGTGTCCCTTCACGTCTGCTGCAGGACAGGGGCCCATGAGGGCCTCAACACACCGGCTGTGAGAAAGAGGGAGGTGGTCAGAGCCAAGGCTGCAAGACGCAAGAAAAGCTCCCTTTTTCAGATCCAAAGAGCCTTCCAGTGCTGGGTAAGGGTGCCAGTCAGTGCTGGAGCCTTCGGATGCTGCTGTGATTTCCTCCTCCCCTTCCCCATACCAAGGGAGCCCCCTCCAGCAACTTTGCTTAATTAACCTGTTCTGAGATGCTGGAAAATCCCCTCAGCTGAATTAGCCCACAAATGGAGCCTGAATGGCCAGCAGATTCCTGTCATGTATGCCATTCAGAGTATTAATTATACTACCAAACCCTCTGTGTGCCCACCCTGCCCTTAAAGGACCAGAATTAAGAGGAGTACCCCTTTGCTAAGCAAACCCAGGCACAGGAGCTGTGTCCGTGGGAGGCTTGGAGTGGAGGGAGCCAAGGCACGCCTGTACACTCAAGTTTCAAAGGATGAAAGTCGGGTTGGAGAGATGGTTCAGCGGGTAAGAGCATGAGCAGGAGGACCCGAGTTCAAATCCCCAGCACTAGTGAAAACCAACAAACAAGCCGGGTACAGCTGCACGTGCCTGTGGCTCCGGTACTGTGGCTGCGGCACGGAGATAGGGAGGTCTCTGGGGCTTGCTGGATGCCCACCTAGTTCCAGGTTCAGTGATGAGCCTGTCTCAAGAGAACCGGGTGGAGAGCAATGGATTGGGACAGACAGTGCCCTCTGCACAGATGCGCGTACGCACAAGCAAACACACACACACATAGTGTAAGTTTCTCCGTGGGTGTAGACACGGCAGAAGGCACCAAATCTCAGGTACGCTGTTCAGGATTGAATCTACAACTAGGGAAAGAGTGATTTGTAAATTAGGCCCGGGAAAAATATTAATTAATCACAGGTACAACAAGGGGAACAAAGGCCATAATTAAAAGCTACATTTACGCGAATGTACTTTTTCCTCACTCTCCAAATACCTTAACGAGACACATCCATCCTTTCTCCTGTGATGGGAGATGATACAATAGCTATGTGAAGAGACGTGAGCTAAATGACGTAAGTACCACGCCATGGCAGTAAGTTACTATGACAGGCTTGCCCGAGGACTGTGTGACTATGACAGTTGACTTGATAACGAAGACAGCTCCCGAGTGACTAGCAGGTGGGTGGTGTGGACAGTGTGGACAGTCTGAACCAAGGGAAGACACTCATGTCTAGAGATTTCAGCATGCTACACAAAATGGCCTGCCGTTTAAGACTTACGGATAGTTTGTTTCTGGAACTTCCCATTTAAAAAAAAAAAAGTTTTTGACTGCAGCTGGCTGTGGGTAACTGAAACCACAGAAAGTGAAACTGTGGATAGAGTGGCCACTGGCTTTGCCTGCAAATAATCCTGGAGGATGGCTGAAAGGCCAAGGCCAGAGCACACTGGGCTGGGGGTTTGCGGTCTAAGTTCCCATTTCTGCCTTCATTGGCCACCTGTCTGTCTCTCGGGGATCTTTCACTCATCCTCCCTCAAAATGAGTGTCCTGTGAGTAAAACTCCAGGGAGGAGTTTTTGGGGATGTTACAAGGACCTGTCACATAACAACACACGTGAAAGCAGCGGGCTAGTCGAACACAAGGGACAGAGGCATCCCCTCCACCTCCGGCCACCCCCTCCGTGTCTCATGCGAAACGGTTGTCTGCTAACCTATTTCCATCAGTAGAGATTATTGACTTTGGCTCCATGGATAAGTCGGGCAGCGTGGATTTCATATGAAATAGAGAACTATGAACTGGTTCAAATTAATTAAATTAAACTAAATGGGAGTTTTGGGGTCAGACACCAAGTTCAGAACCTTTCTTTGTTCCTTGCCATGCAACATTGGACGAGTTATTGATCCTCACAACTGCCGCTGCTGTGTTACCTTGCTTTCCATTGCTGTGATAAAACACCATGACCAAAGCAACTCGGGGAGGAAAGGGTTTTGTTTGTTTGTTTGTTTGTTTGTTTACGACGAGTCCACATTATAGTCCATCATTGAGAGAAGCCAGAACAGGAACCTGGAGGCAGGAACGGGATCAGAGACCATGGGGAAACGCTACTTACTGTTTTCTCCTCATGGCTTACTCACCCTCCTTTGTTATACAACCCAGGACCACCTGCCTGGGTAGGGGTGGCACCACCCACAGTGGGCTGGGCCCTCCCACATCAATCATGAATCAAGAAAATGCCCCTTGCCGACTTGCCTACAAGCCAATGTGACAGAGGCATTCAAGAGAGGTTTCTTCTTCCCAGATGGCCTTAGGTGAAGCCTCTGTCCCAGGGCTCAGCAAGTAGTCAGGCCAATGAACATGGCACAACCCTGTACTCTGGAGCCCTTGGCACACACCCAGCTTCTACCAAGTATTATGCGAATAGTGTGCTCACCATTCGTTGAAGCTACTTTTCCAAACTCCACTCAAGTGTCACAACTTCCATAAAGCTGTTCTTCACTCAGTTTCAACTCGGTCAGGTGAGTTAAAGTACTATTGGCCATGAGCTCAAAGTTAACAAATTGATAACATATATGAATTAATTTGCGTATACATGGAAACATGACAACGAGGATGTGTCCTGGTGTCATTTCTGATGCTGTGGTAAAACACCCTGACAACAAGTACTTTAGCAGAAAAGGGTTTCTTTCAGCTCACAGTTTCAGGCTGTAGTCTATCACTGCATTGACATCGTAACAGCAAGAGCTTGAGTTAGCTGGCCACGGCATATCTAAAATCAAGAGCAGAGTTATATGAATGCATACATGCTCGGTTGCTTTCGTGCTTGTGCCCAACCTGATTTCTCCACTCTTCTACAGTTCAGGATCCCTCGTCTAGGGAATTGTACCACCCACAGTGGACTGGGTATTCCCACATCAATCAACTTAATGATAACAATCCCCTCCCACAGACATGTCCACAGGACAACCCAATGCAAATGACCCTCTTTGAGATTCTCTTCCCAGGCGATTCTAGGTTGTGTAAAGTTGACAATGAAAGCTAATAATCACAAATATAACGATCAACTGGTAAAACTGTGAGAAGAAGCTTGAAGAAACATAACCTGACATTTCTCACTTGGAATAATTACTCAGTCCTCACCGAGTTCAATGTTTACAGCAAGTTACCAGACATAACTATCACTTGTCACAAGAATTACCTGTAACGTCTTTTGAATGAGGTTAATAAAACCCGGCTTTATTAATTTTCATATTTTCCCATTGTCACCAACCTCTGGCTGACTGCTATAAACATAGTGGTAGTCACAGAAAGTTAGCTGACTTATGAGGTCCGAAGAAGCTTGAGTAGCTACTTCTGGATGCTGGATCTTGCTGCTTATTTTCTACATAATTGAAGTCTACTTGTGATGCTGTAATTATCCAAGATGGCTCTACTCTGCAAGAATTGTCGGCTATTCCGTCGTTTCCTCCCTAAGATAAAATTGTACGGCAGCAAATGGCCATGGCCTAGTGGTCCCCAAATTTTTGCAGTTCTCTGGTAAAATCTGGAAAATCAGATTGAATATGTGTCAAGGAAAAAGATATCACAAAGTTCCAAAGGGGTGGCTAGCCAACTAAAAGGTCTATATTTTACAGGGATTTCTGGATAGGGGAGAGATCTGATTCAGAGTCCCTCTGAAAGGAAGCATTTGTCAAAGGTTATCTGGGATAAAGATCCTGGTGAGGAAGAGTACCCACCACTCAGGACAGGACTGACAGACTTCTGGGATAAGTAATTGCTTTTGTATTTAATGCAGTTAAGTGTGCTGGATCCCAGACTAAGAGCACCCTAGAGTCTACACAGTACAGAAAGGAACGAGGTGCTTTTGTTAGCTACTAACAGGCGATGGTAAAGCCCATTCTGCTCTCTCACAGGTGAGCAACAGCTGAGTGTAGTTTTCCAAATACAAATATCATCCACTCTCTATTGGATGAGTCCAAAATCTTCTACTCAGACTCGCCATGGCCCTCTTTAGGAGGAAAGTAATTGGTCACCTTATTCAAGGTACTTGAAGAGCAGCACATAAATTGCATACATTGGGGCTGAGAAAATGACTCAACAGGTATACCACTTGCCCAGCGAGCATGAGGACCTGAGTTCAAATCCCAGAAGCCACATTAAGAGCTATTATGGTAGCATGCATCTGCAGTCCTAGTGCATTTCAATGATGGGAGGGGGGGAGCGGGGAGGGGGAGACACACACACAGGAAAATCCCTGCAAAGCTTTTAGATCAACTAGCCTGGCACATTTGGGGGGTGGGGAGGGGAGGATGAACAGGAGACCTTGTCTCAAGATGGGTAGGGAAGGTCAACATCCAAGGTTGCCTCTGACCTCCACGCTTGCACTGTGGTACGTGCACACCCACATTTACACACATGAATGCCTGTGCGCACACACACATATCGACACACTTAAAAAAAAAATCGCCGGGCGGTGGTGGCGCACGCCTTTAATCCCAGCACTCGGGAGGCAGAGCCAGGCGGATCTCTGTGAGTTCGAGGCCAGCCTGGGCTACCAAGTGAGTTCCAGGAGAGGCGCAAACCCTGTCTCGAAAAACCAAAAAAAAAAAAAAAAAAAAAAAAAAACATAGGTAAATCTAAAGGGGTCAAAAGGAGAGACATCTGGCACGTGGACACGATGGCTCCTCCCCTCCTCCTTTCCCCATTATCTCCCCCACCCACTCTGGACCTTCCTTCCAGAGCCAGACAAGAGTCTCCAAGGGGGCCTTCTTCAAAAGCAGCCAGCCCAGGCTGCCAAACAAACAAATTAGGCTGAGGCAGACCTGGCCCTAAATGGCGAAGCTTAGAGCTAGTCCACAACCTGTTGATGTAACAGGCACGAGAGGAGAGCAAGCAATGAGGAAACCCCTGGTGTGTCCTGACAGCCGCTATAGTGTCTGGACCATGCATCTCTTCCGAGAAAGAAATGAAAGGACCCCCTTGGCCCTTGGTTGCATGTCTTTGGGTTTGCCTAGCAAAGGTCCTATAAGACTGGAAAGACTTCCGGGACAGACAGGCTCCAGGAGAAGGGAGCAGAAATCTTCAGGGACCAGGAGGGAGGAAACAGGAACACTCGTGGGTGAGAATGCAGAGGGTGAAGGGGACTATGGGAGGCGCAGGGAGGACAGAGCCCAAATTGCTCAGTGAAGTCCAATAAAAGCCTCTTGAACTGCGGGTAAAGGAGTCTACAAGCCAAGAGACAATGGAGACCCACTGCCATCTCTCAGCAGGAGATCACAGTGCTTAGAACAAGAAAAGCATCAGAGAAAGACTCAACCATGAGGAGGTTTAACCTCTGTAGGCAACAGGGAGAAAAGGTGGACGCCGCGGGCCGTCAATCACGGTCAGGAAAGCTGGGTCTGGGGTCCCGGGGACCGAGCCAATGGGGCAGGGTGCTCGGGGAGATGGAGAGGTTTGGAGCACAGCAGCTGGGAGGTGGAGGTGGATGGTGAGCGAGGTGGATGGAAGGGTTTGGCGTGTGGTGTTTAAGATGCTGGAAGCAATTGAAAATTGGCAGAGTCTCCATATGACTTCATCTGAATTGCATTTCAGATATTAACTCACCAACTGTTCCGACTTGGTTTCTTTGTTACCTACCGGTATTTCCCCAAAAGAGTGTGTCCAGGCCTCATTTCTCAGACCAGGGCTAGCCAAGTGGAGTTTAGTCTACCACTAACAGCACGCTTCTTAGAAAAAGTGCTTCTCAACAAAGGCTGTGTGAGGATCGCATCCTCAGACTCTGGGCGGCTGATGCTAGCAGCAAAATCCTGATCTGATCTTTTTTTTTTTTTTTTAACCCCATCCTTCCTTCAGTCTCACTTCCACATAAGTACACACACACACACACACACACACACACACACACACACACACACTTCCTGTTAGAGTAAACCCAGATGCTGTCGACTGTGAAGGACAGATACACAGGTGAAGAATCACCAAATGCCTTTAACAGAGCTCACAGATCTGTCGAGGACTCCCGTGGCTGGCTGTATTTATGGTTCCAGAGCACCCAGTGTGCCTAGAACAGGGAGTCAGGCAGCGTGGAAATATGCACTCTTAACTGCTGAGCCACTTCTCCAGCCCAGATTGGCCTTCTTGTCTTTGTAACCAAATACCTGACAGAAACAATTTGAAAAACTTATTGGGTCCACGGTTTTTACGCTTCGGTCCATGGTTGCTTGGTCCTCTTCTATCGGGTGGAACACCAGGGTAGCACAAGTGTGTGGTAGAAGAGATTCTTTACCTGGAAGCAGAGAGAGGGAGACAGGAAGGGGCTAGGAACACCATACCCCTCACTCCAAGGAGCCAGACCCATTGAGCTACTTCCTCCGGCTAAGCCCCACCTCCTAAACTTTTCAGAATATCCCCAAATAGTACCAACAATAACAAGACAGCAGAATTCGAAGTTGTTGTACTGCTTATTAATATTGAGAATTTCAATTAAATTATTAAAGGTTCTGATGATGCCTCAATCTTATTTGTAAGATGGTAGCAAAAACTTTGCTCCACAGGGCCTTACGAAAATTAAATAATAACTGTGACCTAGCCCAAGGAACTCACTTATGGTCCCAGTACATGTTAAGTGGTCAGTACATCTTGGCTTTTATTAATTGGTAGTGCATTCAAATGTGCTATGCCATTTAATCCTTGCTGCAGTTCAACAAAACCAGGATTACTTTCTCCACTCACAAACGAGGACTTCAAGACCCAGAGAAAAGGGCCAACCTGCCCCACGTGGTTGACAATGCCATATGTTTTGTTTCAGGGCAGAGTGAATTAAGGAAGGATGCTGTGACTCTCAGTTTGACCTGTAACCTCAAAACTGGAGACAATTTAAAACTGGCCAATCAGTAAATAATCAGCAATAATGAGCGCTGCTACCGGCATCCCCTAGCTTAAGCTTATCCCACAGATAGTCAGTTAGCATTATTTGATTGTGATAATAAATTGGATTGGCCAGGTATTTTCTTCTTCGATTTTGTGAACTGTCCTCGGAGACCAGGCTTATTGAAAAATTAGCTTCTAATTTCCCACGATTGAAACTAGTTTGCTGTAATTAATAAGTGGATTGATGGAGTTGTAGACAATGTCAGCTTATAGTCAGAAGGCCCTGTGAAAATGTTAACAGGAAGTGTGCACACACAGAGACACACGAGGGCAGTTAGGAGGCTGCAAACAAATGCTCTGGGCTACTCCAGAAATGGGTGGCTTCAGAGGGGTCTGCTACCTACCAAGCCCCTGTGGAGACAGCTACTCCAGACTCACTCTCCTTAAGCACTTTATCATTCTTCCTTGAAGACACTTTTCCCTTTCTTTTTTTCTTTCTTTCTTTTTTTAGACAGGTCTCACTACTACATAGCTCCGGTTGGCCTGGAACTTGTTACATAGCCGAGGCTAGCCTTGAACTCAGAGAGATTCTCTGGCTTCTGCCTCTTGAGTGCCAAGATTAAAAGGGTACACCACCATGCTCAATTTTGAAGTCTTTTTTAAACAAGATGCATTTATTTTTATTTGGTGTGTATGAGTGTTTTACCTGCCTGAGAGGAGGCTGGAAGAGGGTCTTGGATCTCCTGAAACTGGAGTTACAGATGGTTGTGAGCTTCCATGTAGGTGCTGGGAACCAAACCCAGGTCCTCTGGAAGCACAGCAAGTGTTCTTAACCACTGAGCCACCATGCTGGGCCCTAAAGAGTCCCTTAAATCTCTAGTTTCTTTGCTTTCTAGTTGACCTGTCAGAATGAGTTTGGGGCCAGATTTCCTCTCAGGGTAAATCAGGTAAAATGTTTACTTGGAGTGGCCTCAAATCACATGATCGACCTTGGCTCAAAATTAAAGCCACTGGTCAATATAGAAAGAGTTGAATCAGGCACCAAGATGAAGAAACAAGAATAAGATCACAAATGAAAAGTGAAAATACATATGAGGTAAAAAGGACGATGGGGCTGAAAAGATTGCTCAGTGGTTAAGGGCACTCACTGCTCTTGCATAGAACTGCCTGTATGTCCAGTTCCACACACACACACACACACACACACACACACACACACACACACACATGCACACAGATGTGACTGGGGCTGGGAAAATGTCTCAGTAGATAAAAACGCCCGTGGCATAGCATGAGGACCTGAGTTTAAATTCTCAGGACCCACATAAAAAGCCAGGCATGCCTGCAGAGGTCTGTGACACCAGGCCCAGTGGGGCAGAGACACACAGATCCCTGGAGCTATTGGCTAGCCAGCCTAGCTGCATCTGCGGGTTCTAGGTTCCATGAGAAACCCCACCTCAAAAATGAGGTAAAGAGCAATGAGAAAAACACTCACTGGTCCAGAAAGGAGAACACTGAGCTTGAGATGGTAAATGCCTCATGGAGCATGCAAGAGCATCCCAGGCCTGCTCCTATAGGTGCTCACTGGATCTGACAGGAGCAGAGCAATTGATCTGTGTATCCTCTCTACAATAATTGAAGCCTTTGTCACGGCTTGTCATTTTGTGCTCCCCATAGGGTCTGACATATGGCAGACACTCAGCACATACCTATCAAATGGGTGAAGTAATGATTAATGTTGGAATGTTGGGAATATACCCTGCGTACTGCTCTAACCTCACCCTGCAGTAACCACCTGTCAAGGGTGAGACACTTACCAACCACGTGTCCAAAATTGTGCTAAGCATAATGCATATATATATATATATATATATATATATATATATATATATATATATATATAGTCACCACACTCAACCTCACTGCATGTTCTCTGCACTGAGGTGAGTTTCACCAGCACACTCAATACATTGTCACTCATATATATATATGAGTGAGTATGTCTGTTCGTTGGTCCTCACAAACATGTTTATAAGGGAGATTCTCTGAGTCCATTTTTGTAAAGGAGTAAATTGAGAAGTAGGGAAATTTTCTGTCCTAAAGACTGAGTCACTATCAAATACCAGAAACAGCACTCTATCTGTCCCCTTGGTTGATGAGTCTGACCTCTCAATTAATTGTCCTGTTCGAGAAGCATGATCTTGTTTGAACCTGAATTGGACTTCAAAAGTTGTGTCAAGAGACTTCCCTGTCCCCTCTGGGGGTCCTCTACCAAACTGAGGTCATTGTCCTTTTGGCAAGGGGCAGGAAGGGACTGAGGCAGGGTCTCATGCAGCCCAGGCTAGCCTTGAACTTGCTTTGTAGCAGAGGATGGCCTTGACTTCCTGTTCTTTCTGTCTTCACTTGCTAAGTGCTAGGATTACAGGTGTGAGTCACCACACTCAACCTCACTGCACGTTCTCTGCACTGAGGTGAGTCTCACCAGCACACTCAATACATTGTCAACTAATTAATTATCTGGTTAGCTGGGCATCTTGACAGCGGGGACTCTTGTTCACTTATGTTCTCCCATTGTGAATAGCGAATGCCTGGAATACTCTAAGGGCTAAATAAATGTTTGTGGAGTTGATTAATTATCAAACTCTGAATAAACATTGGTTATTTAGAAGACACGTTGGCTGGAGACAATTTTGACTTTGATCCAGGGATTCCTTCATGCAAGACCTAAATGGTCTAGGTGATAAGATAGCACAGTGGTTTCTCTACTTCTCAGCAGCTCATGTGGAGCACAATGCTGACCCTCAACTTTGCTGCTCGGTCAACCAGTGACTTTAAGTGGGGGGGGGGGGGGGGGGCGCTGTTGACTGGAAGCCTAAAGCTCTGCCTGGTACTGGAATGGGGCATTTGTTATAAGGTGTTAACAGGACCTCTGGGTCCCCAAGGAGGGTGAGCAGAAGAGGCTAGCAGGAACAGGGAACATGGTGCTCCACTTTAAAAGTTTTAACGGCGAAATAAAGGATGACTTTTTAAACTAAAAAACATGAAACTTTGAGTAAAACACAAGCTACAACATTTTAGAGCAGTGGGTAACAGCCCAGGCTGGGGAGTTCAACTGCAAATAATCTGTTTCCTTTCCATTGTTGTAACAAATATCTAAGGGAATCCGTTTTCTAAGACAAAAGGTTTATTTTGCCCGACTATTTGCGGGGTTCAGTCTATAGTTGTTGACTCTCTTGCTTCGGAGCTTGTCTATAGCATCACCTCATGGCTAGGACACAGAAGACAAAAAGGAAGAAACCTTTGTTCCATAGTCCCCTTCAGGACACACCCCCAATGACCTGTCATTGCCCCTTAGGCCTCACTTCCTAGAGGTCCCACCACCTCCCAGGAATAGCAGACTGGGGACCCAGCCTTTCACACACGGGCATTTGAAGGGACATTCAGTTCCAAACTGCAACATACAACTGAGTAAGCATCAGATACTGCATGCGAAGTTGTGAAGGTCAAGTCCATAACAAAGGCTCAGTCAAAGATACTTGCATTCAAGCAGTTAAAGATACAGTTGGGTCTGGAGAGATGGCTCAGCGATTAAGGGCAGGCCCAAGTTGGCTTCCCAGAACTCACACTGGCAGCTTACGACTTCCTATAACTCTGACTCCAGGGAATCTGGTGCCTTTTTCTGGCCTCTGCAAGCACCTGCACACGTGTGCTAGCTGCCCCCCCCATATAGATAATTAAAAATAATAATATAAATCCTTTTTAAAACACAGGGGCTGGAGAAATGGCTCAGCAGTTGAAGGAGGGTTCTCTTCTTGCAGAGGATCTGGTTTGAGCTCCCAGAACGCACACTGGATGTCTGTCTCACAACCTCCTGTGACTCTAGCTGCAGGGGTCTAATGCCTCCGGGTCAGTCACTATGCTGCCCACTTCTCCAGAGAGAGGTAAGCGAGCCCATACAGGTTCTGTACTCCCACCGAACTTGGAGAGTGAGCCACAGGCTCTTCTCCCTGCATCCACATCCTGCGTTCCCTGCCAACGCTGCCCCTGCCCCACCATGACCATGAACTCAGTCATTACCCTGACTCTGATCAACACAGTGTGTACAGACTTGAAGCATGCCGTCTGTTGGCCGGTCTGACTGTTCACAAAGCCACCAAAACCACATGAGAAAGCCAAGCTAGCCCCATGACTGATTGCCACTGTCTCGTTGGCCAATAACCATCAATTTAAAAAAAAAAAAAAAAAACAAACAAGCAAGACTATTTTCATTAAGATCACTGCCAGGTGTGGTGGTACACACCTTTAATCCCAGCACTCTGGGAGATAAGAGGCAGTGAGATTGAGGCCAGCCTGATCTACATAGTGAGTTGTGAGTTCCAGGACATCTAGGGCTACACAGAGAGACCTTGTCTCAAAAGAAGAAGAAGGAAAAAAAAAAAAAAATCACTGCTAGTCGATCTAACAGATACATCAGAGATCCTACAGAAACTGGCTAACTAGGCCTAGATCTGAAAATATATCAAACCAACTCATAGAACTGTAAGCTCAAAAAATTGTAGTTGTTCTAAACAGTTAAGTATTGGGGGCAGTTTCTTATGCAGCCAAAGCTAACTGATACAAGCTTTCAGCCTACACTGGGACTAATAAACTTTTCTTTGTAAAGGGCCAGATGGTAACAATTTTAACTTTGTAAGCTAAAGGCCTTTGTTGAAACTACTCAAATCTGTCACTGTCACCAACAAGGAGCCACAGACAACATGGAGAAGGACAGCCATGGCTGAATTTGGCCAGAAAGCTGTTTGCTGGCCCCTGTTCTACCACCACACAAACAGGCAATAATCACGTCAGAGTGTGTCCCAGCCAACCGCCCTTGGATCTGAGCAGCTGGGTCTTGTGTTCTATTAGAAAGAAACACGGAAGAGCCCATCACAAGTCCGGCAACTTGAATGAGATGACGTATTCAAATGTACCTTCCCCTGCTCCAAACAGACCCCAAGATACCGATAGGGGGCAAACAAGCTCGAGCAGGCAATCTTGACTTGGGAGCACAGTCAAAGAGTGGAAACGTGAAACAGAAAGAAAATCAGTATGGAGTCAGTATGGAGCAGGGGAGCACAGGCAAGTGAGGTCAGGAGATGGCCAAGGCCCTAGGAGGGACAAGGAAGCTGGGTCACACGCCCCCCCCAACCCCACCGCTGTAACAGAGCTGCTCCTGGAAGCATCAAATCGACAGCATTCTTGCCTGACCCCAACCTAATTACTGCAGCCAGAGAAAGTTCTGGAACAGAGGGTAACAGCTTAAAGTAAGAAGCTGGCCTGGAAATGAGGGGGCCGAGAGGGAGGGCCAGCATCCTCTGATACAGAAGGCCTCCCTATGGGGATGTCTGGATAGGAATACGATGGAATTTACAAGTGAGAGAAGCTACCACTGGAGGGCAGGGGGAGGAGGTCACCTAGAGGGGAGGTATGCAGAGAAGCATTAGGTGCAACAGTTTGACTGAAATGTCCCCTACAAGTGCTAAAGCCTTGGCCCCATTTGGTGGCACTATATTGTGAGGTACTGGAAAATTGGGGAGGTGGAGCCTGGTTAGAGGATATAGGTTACTGGTGGGGGGATATGTCCTTGGGCGTTACCTTACCCTCTTTCTCCCCTCCCTCCCTCTCTCTGGTTCCTGACCACCATGAAATGGACAGATCTGGCTCTATGGTACAGTTCCTCACCGTGTCCAGAAACTGAACCCTCTGTACATCAGAATGAACCCTTTACAAACAACACAGTCTATTAAGATCCATATCCATTGTCAGCTGATCCTGGGGGGAACATATATCCAAAGCTGCTTTAACAAGTTGCCACAGACTTGGGGACTCACAGGACAGAAATGTATACTCCCACAGTTACAGAGGCAAGGAGTCTGAAGTCCTGGCATGACCGTGAGTGTGCTTTCCCTAAACACTCTGGCCAGGATCCTGCTTTGCTTCTGCCTGGTTTCTGGTGGCTCCACTAGCACTCCTTGTCTTGGGGTGCTCCACTAGCTACTGCCTCCATCATCCCTTCCCCCAAATGCCCCTCTTCTTACAGATGTTTGGACTCAGATGTTCCCTAACCCGGTGTGACCCCATTTTAACTGGGTTATATCTGCAAAGCTTCCATTTCCATACAAGCTCTTATTGTCAGGTAGCAGGACTCAAATCTGTTGTTTTAGGAATGCAGCCCAAACCATGAGAGAAAATGAGGAGGCACAGCCACAGGAAGATGAAAAAACCAGCGAAGGTGTTTCCCATGTACCCGGAGGACTCACCCATTGACACGTTTTGAGAAGAAAAGTGTGATTGTCATAAATAAGAGGAAGATGGAACTATATCTGTGGGACTTAGAAGCGTGGACAACATGGTTCTTCTAAGAGATGAGAGAGAGAGAGAGAGAGAGAGAGAGAGAGAGAGAGAGAGAGAGAAGAACAAAGGAAGAACAATCAAGGATCACAGTGATAGAGATGAAGACTGGCAAGGACGGACATGAGCCAAGGGAGGTTTATGCTTGTTTTGTTTTGTTTAAGATGAGACTGAGAACGTCAGGAGAAAGGACACAGTTTTGAGGGGGGTTAATATGGAGGTGATGAGCCTAGAGCCAGGTGCTGTGACGTGATGGTCGCTGGATTACCAGGTTCTGGCTTCTCTGGAAGATGAAGGAGAGAGGAGCCTATGAGCAAAAGTTCTGGAATGCCCAGCTTGCTACACGAATGACCCTGTCTGCCATCATTACAACAACCCTCTTTGCAACAGCCACGCCCCGCAGGCTATTATGACTGTACATTTTCCTAGAATTGCCCTTTTGTGGCGCTTTTACTAAAACATCAATAAGTGCTTTCCTGTCTATCGTGGACCGTGTGTCCTAAGCACTAAGAGGAAGAAGCATCAGTTTGCAAGGCTGGATAATACAGACCTTACTCTGCTGGTCTTGACTGCAGCCCCTTAAGGAGGCTGGACAGGATGTATCATCATCCTACACACAGAAAAGTAACCTAGATTCAGAGAGGAAACCACTCTCGGTACCACATGGATCCACAGCCATTCTTGATTCCATGTGGCTCCTCAGCCATGTTTTCAGAAATCTGGTTGATGCCTAAAGCTGCTGGCCTCATCATGTGACAGCCATGGCCCTTCTAAGTCTAGACAAAAATAGGAATTTTCTTTTCTTCAAAGGGAACCCAGAGGGAAATGTGTTGCTCTTTTCAAGATTTATTGAGTAACAAGAAATATTAATGGCCTCGATGTCCTGGAAGGAATAAAGGATGGTGGTTAGTGGCTTAGGACCAACTTTGCCTCCCTCAAGAAGGCCGCACAACTGAAGGACACAGAGAAAAGGAAACAAGAACCATTTCTCCATCACATGTGAGCATTCTCTGTTCAGCAAACAGTTTTCTAAGCTCCACCATATGCCAGGAATTATTCTCAAGACTTCAGGTTGAAAATAAGTAAGACATTCTTTTTTCTGTTCCCAAAGATCCCAGTGCCATAGTTTGTGTCTAGACCCTTTCCCAGTGTTCAGGGATTGTTCCCAAGCTAGGCACTACTGAGTAGTGGGAACTTTAAGAGGGGGGGTCTGGTTGGAGGTAGGGATTGAAGGACTTCTTTCCTCCTTCTGCAGTGATGGGAACAGGCTTGCTTTATACCACACGCTTCCCCCAAAACAATGAGTCCAGCTGATAATGGACTTAAGTCTCCAAATCCAAGAGCTCAGGGTAACCGTTCTCCCTTTTAAGCTAGTGCTGGGGTTTTGTTATGAAAGTAGAAAGCTGACCAACATATCCAGGATCTGAATAGGCAGATACTTCCTGGTACAGATAATCTTGGTCACGCTGGTCACTGGGGTTAAGGAGCACATATGCTTGTGGAGTTGAGGACATGTCAGGTAAGCTGGTAGGACATAGGGTCTTTAAGAAGAATTCAGGGGTGGGGAGGAGGGAGTCCTAGGAGGAGAAGAAGAGGAATGAGTCCAAAATGGTGATAATAGTAACAGCAACATACAACATTTATGTGGTATTTATGGCTTACAACATGCTTTTACATAATTTTTTTGCATGTAGTCTTTATAATAGTCCTTGAGAAGCAAACAGAAAGGTACCTTCCCTAAGAAGATTAAGTCTGTGAAATGACTGCTCCCTCAGCAGCAATATAATCAAAAAGAATAAGGAGATTTCCACCATTATTCCATGACATGGGCATCGGACATAGCTTCCTGAATTCCACTTGACAGTCTTGTCTAGTTTGGGCACATGCTAACGTATCCTCGTTAGCCCAAGCAGGGTTTCCCTGACCGCTGTGTCGGAGAGTTTCCCATCACCCCAGCTGAGCTCCACTTCCTCAGCCAGATGTGTATCCTTCCTGCCTTTTTGTTGACTGCCACCAGTGAAGGGCGAAGAATGAACAGCCCCCACTGGAAAACTCCTTTAGGTGGAGTCCCAAGCTGTCTCCCAAGGATGAACTTCCTTCTTGACAAAATGACTCATCCACCCACCCATTCATTCAGTAAACTATGGAATGCCTAGTGTATACAAGACTCGGGGATAGATTTTGTAGAGGACTCGAAAAGTCCATGAATCTCTTTGTTTCTTCACTAGTTATGAGGAAAGGACGAGACCAGGGCATACACGTTACCTTATTGACTCCTCCCAGACTGGCGATAGATGCTTTTACCTCCACATCACAGGAGACGTCAAAGCTCTCCTCTCTGCCTCTTAACCCAAGAGGCTTCATAGAAGTTTTCACTTTTGTTCAGTTTTCTGCCTTTGTTTAATTTTACTTCCTGGTGTTGATTAAGCTGAACTTTGCATCAACTTGTAACACCAGAGGCCTGTGCAGGTGACCCTTCAGGTCTCCAAGCTAACATGGGTCCTTACCAAGGTCCTAGGAGGGATCGCAGAGATGAGTTCACATCTCCAAGTGTTTTTGTGAGGTTTCCCCCAAGTAGTGCATTTTTGGGGTTCTTTTGCTCAAAGAGACTGTCCTGAATCAAGTAACCTCCAGACCTCATGTGATCAGGATACATCTCTGCATTTGAAAGTGGAGTAAAGGATACAGAGAAAGAGGTCAGGGCTGGGCAGGCAATGGAATGCAGAAAGGTGGACACATGGGGAGTCCTATCAGCTTGCTGTCCCTGTAACAAGAACACTGAGATAATCAGCGTCTACGAAGGGAAGGGTTCTTTTTTTCTTTTTTGCTCTCAATTTTTGAAATCTCCAGTCCATGGTTCCCTTGCTTTGGCGCCTGTGGTGGGGCAGCACATCGTGGCAGGAACGCTTGGCAGATCAAACAACTGGGAAACAATGGGGGACTAGGAAAGGAGCTAGGGTCCCAGCACCCCCGTTCAAGGTCACACCCACAGTGACCTGACTTTTTTCCCACTAAGTCCCACTCCTAAGGGTTCCACCTTAACCCAGTATCAGCATGGACTGCTAGAGCAAGCCTTTTCGCGCACGGGCCTTCTCTGTCTTAGTTACTTCTCCTGTCGTTAGGACAAAATGCCTTGAGAAGGGATGGGCACCTTCAGGCTCACAACTTGAGGGACCGTTTTCTAGTATGGTGGACAAAGAACGGTGGCATGAGCAGGAGGCTCCTATCTCATCAGCAGTCAGGAAGCAGAGAAAGAACAGGAAATGGGGCTGGATTATAAAATCAGAGGGGGGAGAATTGCCATGAGTTCTAGGCCAGCCGGGGCTCCATGCAGCAATATGGTATCTCAAAAGAACAAACAAAATAAGTGGAGAAAAGAAGAGAGAGGCAGGGGAGGGTGCAGGAAAGAGAGAGAAGAACACCCTTGTAGAACCCTTACCCACGGTTACACAGAGTATAAATGAGATAGTTAGTGGGGTGGTTTGAAGGAAAATGGCCCCCAAAGGGAGGGGCACTATTAGGAGGTGTGGCCTTGTTGGAGGAAGTGTGTCACTGTGGAGGTGGGCTTTGAGGTCTCATAGATGCTTAAGCCACACCTACTGAGACAGACCACTTCCTGTTGTCTGCAAGCCAAGATGTAGGACACCTGGCTAATTCTTCAGCACCATGTCTGCCTGCATGCCACCATGTTGCACCATGATGATAATGGACTGAACCTCTGAAAATGAAAGCCACCCCAATGAAATGTTTTTCCATTTTAAGAGTTGCCGTGGTCATGGTGTCTCTTCACAGCAATAGAAACCCTAAGACAGCTAGTACACTGTTAGTGACCGCTAGTAATGCAGGCTCATTGGAAAGTATCTGGAAAGCCCAGAATCTAAGAATTGCAAAGGAAAATCACTCCCCTCCCATCGATGGCAAAGTGTCGGTGAGTGTTCCTAAGCAAGCAGATGCAGTGCCAGCTTTGGGGCTGGACAGAGTTCAACCCATCACTCTATGACCTTGGGCATGTCACTTCACCCTTGGGAGTCTTGCTTCTTCTGTATCACAGTTCTTGGGAACCACCAAGTTCCTGAAGCTAATGTGAGTCACTGTCAAATGTCCAATTCACAGTAGGTCTTGCAGTCCCCAAAGTGAGTGAGAACAGACACTCAGGTCGCAGGTAGTGAATGCCATGGTGTGTAGGAATGACCATCCAGAGGGAGCAAGGGAGGCTGGGAAGGGTGGCAGGGTGTCTCTCCAGGCCAGGCCTGGGAAGGCAGTGACCTCCACACTCCATGGCTCCTATCTCCCATCTCACTCCCTCCCCTCCAGGTCGCCGCTCTGGCAGGAAGCAGCCTGTGGGAAGCTGTGACAGTAATACCAACAGTAGCTGTAGTAATAGCTGGCACCTTCCCGGAGGATCGCTGTGTGCCAGGCACAGAGCCAAGCCCCTTCTCACCTCCCCCTCAACTCCAAGAAAGGGGGATGGAGAGGTGGGGGGTTCTGCTACAGCATCTAGGCCTGTGCGCACCCTCCTGGAGATTGGGAGTCTGCATGGAAGATGACTGATCCGCATCACCAGGCCCACCTCCTTGAGACCTGTGCAAATAGGTGCTTCTAAAAACAACCAAGTTAGTGGTAAATACAGAGAGTCTGATGCACAGTCCAGAAAGGCTCCAGCGAGTAAGAGGCTGTTTCCTTCTTAGATCGGAACCTACTCCATGAACCTCAAATCCACATTCCCAAGGAAAGCAAGCACCTCCCATCCCTAGCTCAGGATGCCAATGAAATATAAACTGAGTCCTCAACACAAAGAGGAGATGCCGCTGGCCAGGTTTTGTCCACGTGGCCCCGGGGAAGTCTAGCTCCTATGAGAAGGCACAGGTACCCCAGGGCACATGCACAATCAGAACAATTACATTGTAGTTTTCTCCACCAAACATGAAGTGGATATGAGCATTTCCCTGAGTCAGGGTAATGTAGGGTGCAACCATCCCCTGTACCACTCTGAATAACACCAAGAGGCAGGAAGGACATGGGGAAAAATACCAAGACTCATGTCTTCACTAAAAGCCAGCTGTGTGACCCTGGGCCAGTCATGTCTCCTCTCTGAGCCTCATTTTTCTTACCTGCACAAACAGAAATTTGACTGAGTTGAAACCCTGCTTTGTGGCTTTTCCAAAGACTCTCTTTGGGCATTTCAATCTGAATTTCTCGGCCACCAAATCGAGGCAGAATTTGGTTGGTTCAAAGTCTCTTCTAGATGCCGCATCAAACATGGTGGCAAAGATTTATACGGTAAGTTGGTGTATTTGTGAGATTGTGGGGGAAAGTCAGCCAGCTGAGAACTATACGGTAGGGAGACATTAAACCAGTGTGTGGGGGGGAGGGGGCATCTACTACCAAGGAGAGTAGGCTACGAAGAAGAATGAGTGAAATGCATCAAGAGGAAAGCACAGTTCAGCTTGCCTTTTCCAGAGCTAGACAGGGCCAGCCCCCACTTGGAATGCTTGCTGGGTGAGTGATGGAAGGGAATGAAGCCACCGTCACCAAAGGGGCAAGCTAAGTGAGTGCTCCACGTCCAGATGCCCAGACCACCCACCTCACAGCTTGTTGCCTTTACAGCCAGCCATGCCAAGAAGAGACATTTACTCAAAGTTCCAGGTCAGTGGAGAGGGTCCCTCTGAGGACAGGTCCCAGGAGACAGAGGCTGCAGGTGGAGTGGGAAAGAGAAGTAAGAGCAGGGCACAGCTGAGCCCTGGGGAAGTACCAGCCGGAAAGGGGACAGGCCGAGCAAGAGGAAGGAGGGGGAGCGAGCACATGGGGGGACCACAAGGTGCCAAGTCACAGACCATACCCTGCTCATACCATCATTTAATTCTTTCAAGAGATCTGCGAAAGGGAAGGAAGCTCTGGGACTTGAACCCAGATTTTGCCAACCTTCTTCCCATCTCCCAGGGCGGTCTCCTGGGGAAAAGCATTATGTGGACTCAGATCGGAATGGCACATTCTGTCTACAATTCCCATGCCTCCACCATGCCAGCCACCCTACTGCGCCACTACCTCAGGTCTATTGACTGAACAGACCTGTGATCTAAGTGCTTTTGTCTGTCCCTTGCTCTGGTGAGAGCTTAGCCAGCTCCCTACCCTCTTGCTCTGGCCCCCAGCAGTGATCTCCAGCAGTGTAGATACCCTGTTGCCACTTACTATCTACTTCCACAAGATAGCTAGTATTTCTTCTGGAATGTACATGGAAATAACTCTGCTTTCCTGGCTCCAGAGACCCTGACAACTGTCCAACAACCCAGAACACATTCCCCATTCACCCCTCTGGTTTGGGCTGGAGGCAGCTCACTAAAAGATAAATCGTCATCTTAGCACCCAGATCCTGTGAATGTTTAAGGCCAGTCTGGGGTACATGAGACCCTGTCTTAAAGCAAAGCAAAACACCCATGCTTTCTACTACACCCTTCTTTTTCCTACCTTCCCACACCCAAAGTTCCTTTCTAGAGGAGGAACTCTGAGTAACTTCCTTGTAAAATTGTCTCTGTTCTGACCTTCAGAACTGGCTAGCTCTATTTCTACCCCTAGACCTAAAGTAAGGCTTATGTATGGTCTCCAAGCTGTCCTAAGCATATCTCCCTTCCCCAGGTCACCGGGGAGCACATGATACCCAAGCTGTCCTAAGCATAGCTCCCTTCCCCAGGACACCGGGGAGCACATGATACCCAAGGTGGCCTATGCATCACTCCCTTTCCCAGGTCACAGGGGAGCACACCAGGTCTAAGAGAAGCCTAAGTAGCTCTCCCCTTAGGACTTAAACACAGGCACTCAGAGGGTGCCATCCCCTACCTATTGGGGTCACTAACTGGGGTATGACCATCTTTGTCCATGTTTGGTTATCTCATCATAAAAAAAGGCCTATTTTCAGCTGGAATTATGGAAATAAACCCAAGAAATGTGGGAAAGGAGGAAGGAGAAAATGAGAGGAATGCCATCACCCAAGTCTTCTGCATCACTCCCTCCCTATACCTGGTCACCATCAAGACTATTGTCATCTCTGGACTCATCAGTTACATGAGGTGATAAACCTCATTCTTTTCTGAATCTGGTCTGAGTCCATTTTCTGTTCCCTGAGACTGCCAGTGTCTCAGCTGAGACAATACTTCTACTATTTAGACAAGAAGAGAGTTGCTAAAATTTCTGTTTTATTACAGAAGACAGATTTCAAGGGTTGCAATGATGAAGTCAATGCTTCTCCATCTTGACCTTCAGGGCTCACCTTTTGCATCTTTAGAGAGAGGACCTGGGGTGGTTTGAAAGAAAATAGCTCCCATAGGCTCATAGGGAGTGGCACTATGAGGAGGTGTGGCCTTGTTGGAGTAGGTGTGACTTGTTGGAGGAAGTGTGTCACTGGAGGCGGGCTTTAAGGTCTCAGATGCTCAAGCCAAGCCCAGTGTGGCACTCTCTTCCTGCTGTCTGCCAATCTGGATGTAGAACTCTCAGCTTACATCCTACCGTCCTTCCCGTCATGATGACAATGGACTAAACCTCTGAACTGTCAGCCAGCCCAGATTAAATGGTTTCCTTTATAAGAGTTGCCGTAGTCATGGTGTCTCTTCACAGCAATAGAAACCCTAAGACAGGACCAAGAGCATCTAGGGACTGGCACAGCCTGTCTGTCTTCCAATTTGTGTGGCTCTCTTTCCTGGTCACTAGACAGCAGGTCTCCCCTAAGCTTGGTCTCTCTTTCCAGGAGGCAGACAGACACAAGAAGGTTTACTCATAAGCAACAGAGCTCAGTAGCTAACACCCTGACTGTGGTCAGTGTGCTGTGCTCCCAGACTCTTAGGACTTGGTTCACACTAGCTCAACATCAGTATTCCTAGCCCCTCCGTGGGTCCCTGCATCCCTACATGGAGAACACGCCTCTCTCACCTGTGCCAGGGCAGAGTTCTTCGTGGACACAGAACCTCTCTTCTGGGCCCCAGACAAGTAGGGAGGATGTGCTTTCTCTGTTCTCAGCTCTGACTGCCTGACTACCCACCGCTGAGCTCACAAGGCACATTGGTCAGTATTTAGTATTTGCAGTTGGGTTCCATGGACTCTGCAGAATGAGCCAGGTAAGGACATCACAAACATGCACATGGAAATGCTCCAAGATTATGAAATGATAAGGGAGGGAGATGACACGAAAATTAATTTTTCACAGTGCTTTATCAAACATACATTATTTCACTTAGCGCTTGACCGTGGGTTATAAATTAACTGCTGTTCCACCACAAGGGAGAACATATTATTCTCACTTCCAAATAAATATCTTTTCATAGTTTCCCTTTAAATTCAGTCCAGAAACATGATGGGCCCCTATTGTTTGTCAGACTAGCATCGGCCTCATTTCTGGGAACCGTGTCCCTGGCTCCTGGGAACTATTCCTCTGCCCCCGGCCCCCTGAACATGCAGGCCCCTCAACATGCATATGGCACCACAGGGGTCTGCCTGTTGGCACAATGGGATGCACTCTTGGCCCTGGCCATTGGCGGAGAGGTGGGCACCTGATCCAAACTGACCAATCAGAGCCCTCCCCCAAGATTTGGGAACCGCAACTGACAAAAAGAAGTCAGTCTCCCTCTGAGTGTCTGAAAATGAAGACATGTAAATGCAGAAGCAGTTGGCAGCCCCGTTCCACCATGTGGACTGAGGAATAGAAAATGCCAATCAGCAGAAAGAGAAGCAGAGACAAGAGAAGGCGAAAGAATCCAGACAGCCACTGAGCTGCGCGGTCTAGCCGCTCCCCCAGGCCCAGCCATATTCCTCTTTTGGATCCCACCGAATCCACGGAGCCTTATGACAAAAATTCTTTTTTGGCTTCAACCAATTTAAGTTGGATTTCTCTCCTTTGCAACCCCAAGAGTTTTAAGGAATATGAGCGCATAGCCTTATTTCAATCTTGCCTCTGTGTCAAGCTTGAATTTCTCAATCATTTTACTTTGTGACTTCAGAATGGAAAAGAGAAAAACGAAAATATTTTAATTAGACTCCCACACACATTAATCTGCACTCGTTCTCCTGGATGGTTTCTACACAGAAAATTCTAGAAGAATTTTCTTCCACCTGGAGTGGGTTAATAACAACCTAGATACACGGGTGTGTCATGAGATTCTTCACTAAGAATTTGTTCTTCTTAGGATCTGGTTGGAGAGATGGCTCCGTGAATAAAGTACGTGCTGCAGAAGCATGAGGACCCAAGTTTAATCCCAGAATCCACATAAAAAAATCCAGCGTGGTAGCAAGCCCTTCCAGCCCTGGGAAGGTAGAGACAGGCAGGGGGATCCCTGAGGCCAGTCAGTAGCCTAACCAGCAAGCCCCAACTCCTAGAAAGAGACCCTGGCTCCAACAAAGCAAGAGTTTGGCTGTGGTGACGCAAACCTGTAATCCTAGCACTTGGAAGATGGAGGCAGGTGAATCGCTATAGGTTTGAGGCCAGCCAGCATGGGCTAAGTAGTGAGTTCCAGGCGAGCCTGCCTCACAGAACAGTAACAATAACAAAGGAATCAAAAGCAAGGTGGCTGGCTCCTGAGAAATAACATCCAGGTTGATATATGGCATGCACGAACATACATATCATACACACACACACACACAGAGACAGAGAGAGAGAGAGAGAGAGAGAGAGAGAGAGAGAGAGAGAGAGAGAGAGAGAGAGAGAGAGAATCTGCTTTTCTCTAATTTTAAAGCTTATCTTTGGGAACAGCATGTTCTCTTTTGGTAATCTGGCCTCTGACCTCTAGATCTATAGGAGTCCCTTTGGCCACTTGTTGAAGTCCCACAAACCATATCAGAGGGGCAGTAGTCTGGGCAGCAGTCTGTTGTTGTGTGCTTTCCTTTGATGGCTGCTTAAGGATCAGAATTAGCCTTTTCACATGCAAGGCCCCGTGATGCAAGGTGGCTGAGAGCTGTCCAAAGGAAGCTCTGTGGAGAAACTGAGACAGAAAAACCCTTCGCAGAAGGAACAGAAAGAACTGCTTAGCTAGGCGAACTCTCTATATGTTCTGTGGTCCTTAAAATAACCAATAACGAAATGTACAACATGGCCGACTCTGTCTCCATCCACGTCCTTAAGCGTGGATACTTAGTGTCAACAAGATAAAACAAACCACAAAATAAGTTCTTGCTGTGTATTTATTTAGAATCTCTAGGGGTTTGCTTGTTAAAAAATAAAAATTAACCCTAAACCCACTGGACTTGACCACAGACAAGTAAGCATATGCTTAGCACATGGCTGACATGTGTAAACGTGAGTGCAGTTAGATATTAAAATCTTGCCAGCCAGGAGAAGCCCTCCCCAACCCTACCCCCTGCCCGCCCTTATCGGAGCAAGCATGCCTTTGATCACACAAGCCTCAGAAGCCTAGCGATATATTAGCCACCATTTCTACTCTAATTGGAAAATATTTCCCTGTTCAAGTTCAATCAGCATTTCAGTTAAATAGGTAAAGGATGCCCAAGAACTTAGAGCCGGAAAGAACCTCAGAGGCATATCTGGCTCAAAAGGTTTATTTTAAAGATGAAAAGATAAAGTCATTTATTCAAGACAACACGGCTTAGTCAGCAGAGAACAAGAGGGCAGATTTCTCATCACCTCCCTCCCTCCTGGTTTCCGGTTTTTAGAAGCAAGACCTTTCCAGAAAGCTCCCAAGCCCTTTCTCTTCAGCTCCTGGTCAGTCCTGCCTGAGGCAAGGCTGTGGATGCTCCAGAAATCAAGGGCGCCCCACCAGAGAAAGTTGCAGGGCACTGGGGGCCAGTGCTAGGGGGTTGTAAAGGCATGCCTCCGGAGCTCTGCTTGCAGGGATGCAGTCCAGATGTCCTCACATCCCCTTGGCACATGCAAGCCTCATACTGCAGCAGTCCCGCCACGCGACAGCAGAGCTGCAGGAGGGTTCCAGGAGCCCTGGGGGATACATTTAAAGGATACCTAGGAAAGCAGAGCAGAGGATGTCATCACACCAGAAAGAAAGGCAGCCCGCTAAAGGGCAGGGGGATGGATGCAGGGACCCTGCCCTCCTGTGCCCTGCCAGCTTCCTCTCATACCCCATCATTGGTTGTGGTGGGGCACGAGGAAACAGCCAAGTGGAATGGCACACCGTAGTCACACTGACACAGCCACCCGTAGGAGAGAGGGCCCAGTTGCTCGGCAGCTTGAGTGGGAATGTGAGAAAAATCATGGGGATTTCACAGTGCAGGTGGAGTTCGGCACAAACAACCTAGAGTGTCTCGCTAATCATTAGAGATGGCACCTCTGTACAACATCAAGAAACGGGGTTTCAGGGGCATGTCCTCCTTTTTGAAAAAGACAACTGTACAGATAATACAAATTTGTTTAAGCTTAAGAAGAACAACAGATCAACTCCAGTTTCCCAGGTAAGGGGGTGGGATGGGAACTTGGTACCACATCTCACTGCAGAGTCACACCCTCATTCAGGATTCGCACGCACACGGAGAGACAGGCACCCTGCTCTCGGCTCCATCTTTGGAACAATAGGCATGCCCAGGACATACATGTGGGTTTCAGAGCTGCTGTTGGAAGTGTGCGGAAAGGCGTTCTCCATCCCTGACATCTCACTGCCTGTGAATGGTTTTTCACATCAGTTGTTACCTGAACAGAGGTGTCGATTCCACATAGGCTGGCCCTGAAAAGAAAACAGCTCTCACGCAGCTCCTATAAATTACCCGCTTCTCACTTTAATATCAAGTATGATATGTATTAGAGTGCAGGCTTTGGGCTAGACTCAAGTTGGAAGGCTGTCAAATAAAACACAAAATAGAAAAATAAATCCAAAGTGAAATTTATGACATGATTTTTACTCCCATTACATTCCACTTAACAAATGCATATGTTTTACAATATCTTTAATAATAATTATTAAACATAGTAAAATACTTCCAAACTTGGCTCATTGCATAATTGTACTTCGAGTGAAAAAAAGAAATGATCTGAGGCCTTGTCAGGATGCCACTTCCTCCTCCCCCAGCTTTTAACAGAAGCAGCCTCCAGTGGGATAATCCAAGCTGTGTTCAAGAAGTTGGCAAGTAGGTCCAATTAAATGTGGTTTTACTGTATTCTGGCGTTTGCATATCTAGTTTGCCAAGAAGTAATCTTTCACAAAAAAAAAAGAAGAAAGAAAAAAGAAAAAAAAAAGACGGAAAGAAAGACAGAAAAAAAAAATCTGCACTGGCCCAGAATCAGACTGATGGTACAATGTATCATATAACTTTACCTTATGACTAAGATAATCTCTTTTTTCTTAAATAGCTATGGAAAATGTATCATCTATCCATCATATTCCTGTATGAATCACAAAACACCATCCTGTGTGGGACATCTTACATTTATACATGACAAAGCTGGAACTCATCTCAATAGCTCTGTTTATTTTAATTATTAAACTCCGAGGGGTTAGTGCTCAGCCACCTGAGCTTGATGTATTTATTCAGGTGTACTCCAGTCGGATTATCTGAATGAGGCTGTAAATGATCCTATTGACTATTAAATACCCACTTGTCCAAGCAGGAGTTGTACACAGTCACAAACCTGGGTACCTGGAGCTGGGAGGGACGCCTCTCTGAATTTGCAGCTGAAATGCTAGGCAGTTAGTTCCTTTGCTGGTGTTTTACTGCCCCCGGGCCTTCATGGAGGCGCTGACTCGAGCAGTCCTTTCCAGCTAACCCAGGCTCTCCATGAACGGCCGGCCGTATCCAAAGTCCAGATGGAAAGCTGTCAACAAAGAGAGTCCTTCCGCCCTGCCCACTGCATGATTCATCCCTGGCATGAAGACAGGCCCGGAGATGGCCCCACCACCGTGACTCCCATAGGTGAGCCAGGCAAGGAGCACAGGTGCTCACTCTGCAGGTCAGCGGGAAGCGATCAGGTCCGGAAAAAAAAAGGCTGCAAACCTCACAACCTGGCCTTTGTTACGAATCATCATGAGCTCATTAAAAACACATGCAGAAATGGTTAAACAAAACCCTCTAAAACCTTTTACAAAATCGCCAGTCTATTAGGGAGACAGAGCCCGCAGCAAACTCTCCCTCCAATGTGTGCAACGGAGCAGCTAATGTCCTTTGGACTCTTGTCTATGGCATCAAGCAGAGGGAAGGTTGGTTGTTTTTTTTTTCTCCCCCGAGGGGGGTGTGTGCTTGTTTGTTTTGGGTTGTTGTTGTTGTTGTTTTATTTTTTTTCTTTTTAAAAACAAAATGATTAAATATAGCGACAAAGAACTGTTTTTAGCAAACATGTATTGTTACGCTCATTGCCTTTTACAAAAACTGATGAAAATGATAAGATTGAAAGGGAGGTTGTGTCGTAATAACAAGGGGGAAAAAGAAGAAAAAAGATGACTGTGGCCGGATTGCTTTTGTAAAGTGGCATGACATCAAAGAGGGAAGTGGACAGATTGAATGGGGCACTCTGAAGCCATCCGGTGCTTGGCCCTGCTGCACACACACACACACACACACACACACACACACACACACACACACACCTTGGATCATCTCTTAGTATAAACATAACTCACAGTCGTATTCCGCTGCTCTGTGGACGTCACCCAGATGCAGTGTGTCCCCCCCTCCCCCGTGGATGGACTCACACCCGTTTGCACCATGTATACCCGCAACAACACAGGGCACATCTGCGACACGGGGCCTGTGCACTGAGATGCTCTGGCTGTGACCTGGCGTGTGCCACCTTCTCCTGGTTACAGGGGGTTGTGTCTGTTTTCACTCTGTATATTTGTCCTACTAGTTTTTATACTTAACGATACTCCAGTGAACATCAATCAGAGCTTTTGATCTTGATTTCTTCGGCATTGGGGGTATGTCTGGGGGAGTCTGTATCCAGTGCAGGCTTGACAGAGCAGATTTTCTCTGAGAAGTCAATGATGATGTATCTTCATCTCCCCTTTACCCCCCAAAAGAAATGATATGGACATGGAACCCTGGATTAATTAATGGGCACAGAGAAATTTGTCAGAAGGAACCAAAGGTGTGATATCAATGAGAAGAATTGCACACGTATTCGTACCTACAAGCCTACCTGAGAGTGTGTAAGCTTTTCACAAGTATGACCCTTTCATTTTCACACAGCCTGCAGAAACTGCTGAAAAACCTAAGTATGTTTGAAACTATTAGTCCTTGATGGACTTAAACTTTTAAAAGGAAAAATCGAGGGCCACATGGTGGTGGCACACACCTTTAACACCGGCACTCCGGAGGCAGAGGCAAGGGGATCTCTGTGAGTTTGAGGGCAGCCTGGTCTACAAAGCAAGATCCAGGACAGCCAGGCCTGTTACACAGAGAAACCCTGTCTGGAAAAAAAAAAAAAAAAAAAAAAAAAAGGAGAGAGAGAGAGAGAGAGAGAGAGAGAGACAGAGAGAGAGAAATCTACATTTAAAAAAGAAGGCTGGGAAGGCTTTGTGCTAGAAAAAACTTTATCTTGGTGTAAAAACAAATTATTTTTATAGTAGTATTGTTCCCTAAAAATCTACTGAGCATCTTTCCTCTGCGAGCTTAATGATGGTGTACATCCATGTTCACACTGTGCCAAGGAAGAAGTGATAGGGTATTATTCTGTTCTTAGAAATGAAGAAATGAATGTGGCAGAGTAGGACTCCTCCTGTGTGGCAGGACTATGTCTTCCTGACTTTCCTTTGAAGCTTCTTTCCAGCAGATGATGGTGAGAGGGAGTGAGAAATATTCTAAGAAAACGGGGCCAGTCAGGGGAAGCACGGAGTCTCCCACTTGGGCAGCAGAAGAGTTTTGAGGCTCCTGAAGGCTGGCACCTCAGCACCTGACCAATGCTTCTCCTCTGCCTTCCTAGGTCCAGAAGCACTCTGGCCATTCCCCGGCCAGATCTGCCAGGACTGAGCACTGCCTGGTTGTGGCTGAACAAATAACATTTTTTTTTTTTTTTGAAACCCAAGCCACTCTTTCCTAGCTGGGGGCATGAAGGGAAAATGTGAGTCGGGAGGATGCTGTTGGGTTTCAGTTCTTGCGGTGAAGGAGAGGGGGTCAAACAGCCCAGACCCCAGCAGAGAGTACCCTGCTGTATTGAGACCAGTTGGATTGGGCCAAAATAGAGGAAAAGACAGCATTCCAATAGTCTAGATTCCAATAGTAACAGTTTGTAGCAGACCACGGGCAAGGTAACCGTGGCACACATTACAAGTGGGAATTTGATCACAGAGGTATGGCCAGGGTGGAGATTCAGATTCAGCCTCGATCAAAGATGAACCTAAAGCAAGGGATTTGACCATCCTGTGCCTCTAAAGAGAGAAGATGTCCATCTGTAAAATGATACCCACCCAAGGTTTGGGGAATGTGTGAAGTATGTGCAAAGACCTGAATCCGCTTCTCTCTCCCACATCTTGCCTGGGCCGGTTTCTTACCAGAGTGAATGACGTGGAAGTCACTTCTGTGCCTGCCAGCTTCGAGTGTTCATGATTCTAGGTTAGTCCCGATGTGAGAGAACATGCATAGCAGTAACCCGGGGGGAGAGACTATCAGACAAACACCACAGATCTTGACATCGTGGAGAGTTTCTGAGCCATTCAATCCTTAGATTTTCATAATTTGAACAACAAAACTAATTTATTATTTTAAAGACCATCAGTCCAGAATGCAAATATTCAGACTAGAGATGCAGACTTAAGTTTTGATTTGTTTCTTGCTTATAAAGCTTCACTGTTATTTTTGGAGAGATTTAAAAAAATATATGTATTAATACATTAAAAATAACATGAGGATTGATAGCCTCCTTCTCTGAGGTGTTATTTGACTGACTTTTAAACAACAGCGCATCAATCATTCAAAACCCTTGCATGCTGGTCAAGCCTACAGAACGCCTGTCATTTTTTCACTACAGTATTATTTTTACTGCACCTGACATAGCAAACCGAATAAATGACGATGCACTCCCCTCCCTCCCTGTGCACAGAAGTGGTTCTACCACTGCTTCAAGGCATCCCTCAAGTAAAATAACATATAAATAGAACGTGAGAAATCACCACATTTTTCTAGACTTCACACTTACTATGAAAAGCAAAAGTTCTTTGTGCCCCAACATATCCTCTAATTTCTCTGCCTTTTGCTGAAGGTTTTTCATCCAGTTTGATGTCATTTATTGTAAGGAGCCCCAGAAATGCCTCAGCTCCTTTATCTTCAGGCTCAGGACCCCCCACCCCCCCCCCCCCCCGGCCGGGGTATATTAACACATAGCTAGCTGGTACCCAGGCTGGTACATAGGCCAATCTAAATTGGAGTTTTCATTTCAAATTTGTTTCCTTTTTTTTTTTCAATATGGTAGAGAGACATGAAAACAACTTGGCTGGAAAACTCAGTTGTGCCATGGTGTCAAAATCACTTGGTGAATAAACTTTACCCTCTCGTGGTAAATAAAAGGCCACGGAGAAAACTACAAAGTAACATTTGAGGTAAGAATTGCAGTTCGTGTTTCGGAAACAGTCAGACCTAAGGAAACACTCATCCAGCAGACAGCAGCTTCTCTTGAGATTATTCACTTGCAAAATCTTGGGGATTTGGAAGAGATCTGAAATTTTACATAAGAGACTCTGGCCCTATGACTGTACGTTGGCTATAAACCTCTGTCGTTTCTCCCTCCTGCCATACTGAATCTAGAACCTTCTTTGTCAAAGCCAGGTAGAAATAACTTTACAAATCTGATTTTCTTAAGATATAGTTTGTTTTTCCTTTGCTTTCTTTCTTTTTTTTCTTCAATTTCTTCTATTTGAAAATGATTTTAAGTAATAGAGAAACTGTTCTAAATTAGAAAATGGGATATTTTTTTTTCACCAAATACACATAAATGTCACTAATTTCTATGGTCGCTTCAGCTCCCCGGCCATAGATACTTTCCTTCAGTATTTTAATTACTGTGCTATTGTGCTCTTCCCAAAATGGTCCACAGCGACCTGCTCAGGAGGCATTGCTGTCTAGTAAACATGCAAATGTTTCAGTATTACCAAGCCATTATATGTGCTACAGTTTCAAAGAAAAGGTTTCCAGAAAAGGCCCATGTATATTTTCAATCTCTTCAAAAAAATTTTAAAGAAAGAAAAGTTTAAATGCTTTTACTATGATCAAAGCTCATCTCAGATCATCAGAAACACAACATGTTAGTCATTAATAATCCCCTCAGATTTTAAGGTGACCCACATTTCAATGAACTGTATGTCTTCTTTTTATAGGTTTGAGTAACTATATTCATACATGCATGATTGACACGTATCTTCTAAGTTCAGTCACATATCAAAAGTTAGCTCTGGTCTGGCATGACACATAAATAAAGTCATGCTACTCTTTCAAGTTCAATGGCATCTACATACTTTCTGTATTAAAACAGATTTAATCTACTCCCACACGTTTTCCAATATTAAAATGCATTCTTTATGCTCCACTTCATATGAACTACGAGGACACTTCTGACAAACTTGACTGTTTGGGACGATGACTTTTAAAAATTCCATAGTCACATTAAGCATGCATATTGACACCTAACAAAAGCCACCTCATTTAATGATTTGCTGCAAAGATTCTAACAGACCGCACGCCGGTGCTTCCGGTGAATGGACTGTCTGAGTGTCACAGGGACTCTCAATGCCACCCCGCACACACTCAGGGAAACTGCTCCTGACTAAATGTGTACACTCTAGAGCCAAATGGGGTTTGGTTGTTTTTGTTTTGTTTTCCCTCTCCTTCCCCAGAGAGACAGTTTCCTAGGACCTAATAGCAAATCCATTCCTAACGTTTAGAGAAGGACATACCTTATCGGGGGAATAAGTGACCACAAATTCAAGACAATCTTTGGTTTTAGAAGATATTGTTAAAGATACCCTTCCAACTAAAGAGAAGCATCATCCCACATAAAGCTAGAAATTGAAATGAAATTAGTAAATACCAGAATAGAATTAGGAAAGGTAACTGGATACTTCATCCCTCTCCTTAAAGCCCCTGGTCCAGGTTTTTTTGTTGCTGTTGTTGTAAACAACAACAACAACAAAAACAAAAACAAAAACCTAATTTCTTTCAAGGGCTTGAATGTCCTTAAAAAAAAAAAGCTATTCTATATGTCTGAATTACCTGGAGAATTAATTACAACTTATTTAGCATAAGCAGAAACATGATAAAGAATTTTGATTTTTAAAGAAAAAAAAACTGTTCAACTATTGCTAGTCATCGATTCATTTCTACCCAGCCAACCTTTCTCTTTAGTTTGGCACATTTGGAGTTCAGTTTCTTCCACAAGAAGTTACAAGAGTCATTAGGTGAGGATTTTTATTTTAAAGGTACTGGTTTGCAAAACTGCCACAAGCTTCATTCTGAAGTTTCTCTTAAAATGAATTTCTGAAAGCTCTCAATGTTGTCCCCAAGATGCCACTTCTCTGCCGCCATTCTGTAAGCTGATGAGCAGGGTGGAGAAGGCTCCAGACAGAAATCGTCTGACAGAGCTAGGTTGACTTCAATTCAGATAAGTGACTGTACGTGTGGACCAAAGGATCACAGAAATTATGCCAGGATTCCGCAGGCAAAAGGTAGGAAAAAAAAATCTAACATAAGGGACAAAATCCTGTCAGTGTAATAAAGTTGGACTCTGGCCAAAATGAAATTCCTAAAAGCCATTTGCTTAAAAAAAAAATAATAATAAAGCCACTGCTTTAATTTCAGACGGCATTATCTCCAGTTTTTAACGGCAGAGGACTCTAGTAGAAATGACAAGCTTTTCTATCCCGAACTTCAAACCTTACACTTACTTCATCCACTGTACCTTATCAGCAACTTCAAACATTGCAATAAATAATAATCATCAATTTAGGTCACTATCAACAATTAAAGATTTTCTACCCAGAGGCATGTGCAATTTCCATTATTAGGTTAGAACTCAAATTTCTCAACTTTATAAGAATGAACTAGTCAAACGGTGCAGGAAATTTTGAGATCTTAAGGTATTAAAAAAATTTGTATTGGATTTTAAAAACTGGGGTCTCTCAAGGTTTTTTTTTAAATGTATCTTATGTGTGTTTTATCTGTAAAACTAAGATGTTCAAGACTTTTAAAACAGAATTGCTTCTTAGTTTAAAAAACCCAGCTATTTTTATAGTACTTCGAAACCAAAATTTACTTGGAAAAACAAGCATTTTTTAGTATTAATTTAACGTGAGCTCATCCTTATATTAATATAATATTCACTTTCTTTCTAACCTTCCAAAAACCTGTTTTTAGAGACTCATGTAAAATCTGTTAAGGGTAAACTCTACTCGATTCACCTATTAATCCGACAGCATAATTAACCAGGAAGGAAATCCCCAACTGGCATCCTTAGTGTCTTCTACTTGTCGCCTATTCCCCAGGGTACACCTAGCACACAATGCTGGGCCCATAGCAATCCAGGGCATAATTGATTATCTGAAAGAAACAGATGTTTTCAAAAGTAAGTGAAACCATATTTTTACCCCGCATTTAGGGATCAGCCAGATGTCACTGGAGGGCCTGATTGTACAGGTTTCCAACTGGATTATATGACAACTTTCTTCAATGTAGTGAATAAACAATGGATTCTTGCATGTCACACGCCAAATGTGACCATTTGTGTAATAACACTCTATGTCTGTTCTATGGTATTTTAAGAAGTTACTTCCAAGTCATAATCAGAACGCTGTATTAAGGAGTACATCCTGTGAAGGATGTACTACTAAGGTGGTTCTCACTTAACATTAAGATAGTCAATGGGACTGAATGATACGTCAACCCTCAACATCTTCGGGAAGCTTTAATGTACAGGAAAATGAAAGGCATCTCTCCTTCTCACTTGCTAACTGCTCAGGGAATTGTGGAGGCCAAATGAAAATGTTCCCTTCAAGTGAAATGTTGTTTAAAACCAATCGTGAGTTGTTACATTATTTTTTTTTTCAGTTAAAAATTGAGTATCACTCCAAACTGCAAATTATTGCTTGTATTTTATGATAAAATCTTTATGGATTTCTAGCCAAAGCCATCAAAGACCTTCTAAAGGGTGTGTTTCACACTATAGATCCCCCATAAAATATTAACCTTACCATGGGCTTTTTGGTGTAATATCTTAAGACAGTAGTTGTGTAAAACTATTACTTCCATATTTGTCTTTAGGATTGGGAGTTATGGAAAGTTCAAGATTTAGTATTTATACAACCTCAGGACCTGGGCCCCACTGCAATCTACGGCCAGTGTCACAATTCCCCCAAGTCCCACATACATGTGTTCTGTCAATTCTGCGGGCCAACCAGCCCTTACCAGACACATACCCAACATGACAGGGAGGAAGTTGGGGCAGGGCAATGACTAAGAAGAGGAATAGTTCTTTCTAATGATGCATTGCTTAAGTATGTTTTAAAATTAGAACTTAAACACTAAGATCTTTTGAGTTCTGGTAAGAAAAACGGACATACACAGCTAATCTTAACAACCGAATGCCTGCTAATTCGATTGCCTAGACTTCCACTCATTAGCCAAGCAGTGTTCCAAATTAAGACATCCGGTCTCCTTCAATTTTCCACTTAAGCCAGAACATGGGAGAATGGATTTGACCAATCAACTTAGGATAAAACCATGCATGGAAAGTGCCTTGCATTGTATATGGGTTAATAGCTGTGTGTCTTATGAAAAACCTACCTTGCCATTTGAAGTTCTTTGTATTCACAATTATCTAGGGAATTACCTCAACAGACTTGATCTACACTGCAGAAATGGGTCATATTTTTAAATGTGCATTTAGTGTCTTCTTAAATGATGAGAACATGAACATTTCCATTTGGGTGACCCTAAAGCATTCTAATAACTTCATATCCTGAACAAAACTGATATTAAAATGAAGATGCCATGCACTATACAAACTTCAAAATCTGTTATGCAATCATAATACAAAAACCACACAGGGAATTCTCAGTTCATATAATTTATTGCAGTTAGCACACAGTTTAAAAATTCACCAACACACCAATAGTACAAAACTAAACAGCATTATAAGTTATTCCCCCTCAGGAAATAAAACATACTATGATTGTCAAAGCTAGATGTCAGTCTAAGATTTAGAACAAAGGAAGAATGTGAAACTAAGAAAAAGAAAAAGCAATCACTCACAATGACCACAAAAAAAAAAATCCAAAAAAAGTCCGTTCTCTCACAGACATTGATTGTCTTCTCTAAATTAATAAAGATTATTTTAACATAAACTGTATTAAAAAAACAACAACAACAACAAAAAAAACCTAGAAACTCTTCAAGTAACTAAAGATAATGCTCCAAGGCCATTTTCACAGCTTTTTTTGTTTGTTTGTTTGCTTTAAATGCCATTACAGCCAAATTAACATACATTTGACCAAATATTTCCAAAACAGTCCAGCAACACACAATGGAGTTTTCCATTCAGTATCTTAAGCACAAAAATAGGCTATGTTTACAGTAGTTAAGGCGATCAAATTTTAAACAAAAGCAATTAAAAAAGAAAAAGGGAAAAACAACAAACATTTTCCATGCTACTCCCATAGACCTTATTTGTAAGTGCAAGACAGGAAAACAAACACTGTGCAAAACGCTTCTCCCTTGCGTGCTGGTCATTAAAACCACACGCTGGGCTGCAGCCTGTGCTGCCGACACACATAGTCTACTAACCCCCTTCCCCACGTCAGTCAAGGCAGTTCAGTCCTTTCAGCCTGGGGCTTTTTCAGTCCATAGAATCTTTTCATGAGTTAGGGGGTAGGGGGAAGGAAAGGAAATAGGGAAAAAAAGAAAAGGGAAGCAAAAAAGGAGAGAGAGAGAGAGAGAGAGAGAGAGAGAGAGAGAGAGAATGACCTATGACCTATTGTCAATTTGTGCAGTAGTTATTCTAAAAACGCTCAGCTGGGTACATGTGTACACCTAAACTCTGAGCTGGCATGGGTTCTGTGCAATTACAAGTGTGTTATAAATGCACACTGCACATGCAAATCTTTAAGCCGTTTGTAAACATTTATATGTTCCTTGTAATGTAGCGAAGTTATCAATTTGCAGCTTAAGTTTTTATTCAGCTTAACAGTTTCAACTTAAAGACAGTGGGAAAAGTCAATTTAAATTATATAAAATAAAAATAAAAACAGTGCATTTACGTTCTTCGTAACACCAGTTTTTTTTTCCCAAATGGTGCTATTTTTCTAAGGAAATTAAATAATTTTAAACTCACTCGTTAAAGTTATACAATGCAAACAAAGACAAAAAATATATTGAAACTCATGCATTTCTGTAGCGTTAATATTTACTTTTCAAGACTCAACTAAGAGCATCAACACAACAACCTGTCAAGTTCTTTGACACCCCCCCAGCCCGTGTAATCAATTACAGTATACAAGAACAGTAATTCACATTTTAAACACACAGTTCAACACTGCTGAAGCTGCAATATCCTTTTTCATCTCAAGCAAACCTTCACAGAGACAGTCCCAGTGACCCAGTGTACTGTCAGAATTTCTCTCACTGGGAACTGTCAGAAAACCAGAAGTTGCCACAGAAAGTTTTAAGTCAACTGCTTGTTTAAAAATAGATAATCCAGCATTTCAGAAATTTTCCATTTGGGTCTAAAAGCATTCAGGTTTCCAACAGCCAGAAAATATTCATGCAATTTGAGACATAGAAAGAGGCTAATAAAACTGGAGGGAATTTCTACTTTGAAAACCAAACAAAACAAAACAATGTGGGGCACAGGAAAAGCGCTCAAGACAATGCAGTGTTTACAAAATTAAGCCATATGAAAGCATTTTGTGACAGAACCATTTGTTGAGAAGGATTTATTGGCTAACTTGGCCTACCCCTCAAAGGAAAGACACCTCTCTACTTCTGACTTGCTCTAAAGTTTCTTTTATCAGAATGCTAAATTAGTGAGATTCTCATGCTATTATTCTAAAGTGCAAAAACAAGTTAAGATCCCAACTTTTCAGTTCCAGGAAACAAGACTGCTTTTAGACCGTACCACAACTATATAGAGATCTATGTATATATATGTATATGTATATATATATATATTATTTATATATATATATAAAATTATTTCCAAAGTTCTTGAGAGCTATCTTCTAAGGTCCAGTCTCTGACAGTGGGCAAGCTCAGTGCTTCGCTTTTGACCGACAAGGAGTTCACCAACTCACAGTGGAACTTGCGGATGTGTCTGTACAGGTCTCCCGACTGCGTGAACCTGCGCTCACACCACTTGCAGGCGTGGGGCTTCTCTCGAGTGTGCACCACGGCGTGGCGGCTCAGGTTGTGCGAGTACTGGAAACTCTTGCCGCACTGGGTGCACGTGTAGGGCTTCTCCCCCGAGTGAGTCCTCTCGTGGCGCTTGAGGGTGTACATGCAGGAGAAAGTCTTCCCACACAGGGAGCACGTGGGCACATTGACATCGGCGGCAGGCTTGCTGCGGATGCCGTCCTGCTCGCGGAAGTGCGTGCTCAGGTGGATCTGCAGGATGTGGGGGCTGGGGAAGACTTTGTTGCACAAGGGGCACATGAAGATCTGGCCTGCGGGGCTCAGGATATTGGAGACATAGGGAAGCAGACTGCTCTCCATGCCCCCTTCCACCTGGACCCGCTCGCTCTCTGGGGTCATCATCTCGTCGTCGCTGGCTTTGTCCTCCCGATCCAGCTCCCTCAAGACCGAGTCCTCCCTCAGAGGAGCCAGGTGGGCCGGCTCATACTGTACCCTGTTGTTAGTGCTCACACTCTCTTTCACAGTGCTATGTTCCATGTCATAGTCATTAGTGCCAACATCACTCTCATCACAGGACGCCTCTTTCTCCACCTTCACCTGCACCAGGTTGCTTCTCAGCACGTCCTGTGAAGAGAAATAAGAGCTGTTCAGATTTTCAACTCCTGAAAGGCTGGACTTGACAGACAGGTCCAGCACACAGTCAACATCTGCCGAATCCCTCACGGAGGTGACAGACCTCTGGGACAAAGACTCTGTTGAGCTGCAGGGGCTGGCTACTGTTTTTCCAGCTGCTGTGGCGTGTGGCTCGGCCTCTCCGCCAGCCTGGGGGATGCCTGCTGAGTCTGAGGGCAATCGCATCCACATGTTCCCAGGCTCAGCTGCCAAGTCCCTTTTGCTGGGCAGAATGTTCAATTTCTCATCTTCGCCTTCATCTTCATCACTGGGCAGGTCACCTGCCATGTGGCTGCTGCCGTCTGAGAGGCTCTCGACTTTGTCCGAACAACTTGAAGCGTCTTCTTCTTTTTTGGTACTGTCTGCTTCTGTGGTGGCTTTCTCTTTCAGCTTCTTTTTGCAGACTTTGACAATGTCATACATGTGGAGATAACTGGCAGCTGCTAGCACGTCCTCAATGGGCAAGTCTTTGAACTGGAGTTTCCCTTCATACATGAATTCAAGCAGGAGAGCGAAAGCGGGGGCTGTCACAATGTCGCTGTTCAGATGAACAATGTCTCTTTTGTCCAGCTGGTCCTTGTAAAAGAGGTGGAAATACATGCTGCATGAAGCCAGCACAGCTCGGTGCGCCCGGAACTGGGCATCTCCCACCAGAACAGTGCAGTCACAAAGAAAGCCCTGGTGTCTCTGCTCGCTCAGACACTGCAGCAAATGTCTGCTGTGGTCTGGAAACTCCATGCTGTCTTCATAACCTGGGGAAAGAGGAGGTTCTCATTAGAGCCTGGTTAGGAGTTTAGCCTCGAGTCCCCACTTTAAAACAAATCCGCCTTAGTGGAGAGTTCCATGTCTATGAATTTTAAATCAGGCTCACACCCCACAGGACTCCCAAGTCACACATGCGACCTAAATGCACTTGCCAAGGACTCCCTCACCCTTCTCCAAACTCCTGGTCAAGTTTAAAGACTTCCTTTAGCTATAGCCTATTACTGAGGACAAGAATCCAGACTTCTTCCAGAAGAAATTTAACCAACTACTCAGCAGATGACGTTCCACAAAACCTACAAGACAGCTTTAACTTCAAGAACTCACAATAACAAAGTGAAGTTCCACACAAATTCTGAAGGAATCACGAAAACTTGCCTAACCATTCTTTTGATTTTATCACTTTTCATACCTGACTACTGAGAGAGCAAACTGAACACAGACACATTTGGCTGAATTGAGGAGAAAAAAATGAAATTGCATAATTAGTCCAGAAATCAGCAAACAACTTACTTTTAAAGTCAGAGTGTTACAACAACAAAAGCCCTGTGTGTAAGAACAGATGTTGGTGCCGTAAGATTTGCAGGTAGTGCACACGCAGGAGATCAGACAGAACAGCACCGACAGATGGAAAAGATCATCTTTACTATGAACAAATCCAAACATTTTTAAAATGAATGGGGGGGGGCTGTTTCTTTGTAGAACAATATTATTAGCACCCAGAGAGGCTGTTAACTCTGAATATTCTCATCTAAACTTTGATCTGCTACAGGGCAAAACAAACTCCATATTAAAATGAATCAAACTTTTACCACTATAAAATGAGGTGCAAAAACTTTAGAGGTTCAATATTTAGTATTTTTAAAAAGCCTTTCTAGAAAAAAAAACAAAACAAAACACTTTTTTCCCCTGGCTCTGCCTTCCCTCACCAACAGAAAATACTTTGTTTCAATAATAACTTGATAGATCTTGTTTTCCCAGCAGTTCTGTTCTTTCAATTATGCATCTTTGCCTTGTTTTCCGGCAAGGGAGGAGGTGAGGGAGAGAAGGCAAAGAACTGGTCAAAATTCAACTGCAGTGGCTAAAGATAAAGAGAGCCCACTTCCCCATCTTGGGAGCAGAAGCAGGGCTCCCAGCCATCCACCCCAGCAAGTGCATCTGAGGATGGTGGCTATGGAGTTACTATTCAGACCCAGCTTCCCTCCTCGTCCACACGCTGCTGAGACAGTCAAACTTTCATCCTAAACTCAGATACCTCCTGAAAGACTCGACCAATAGAATAAACCAAGATTTACAATACAATCACTTTAAGTGCCCCACAGCTAACATCAATCCTAATCCTGGAGAGGGCTAAAAATAAAGATTGGAGGGCAGCTCACAAGGTAGCCGTGATCAAATTAGGAGGCTGAGAGGACAGAGAGGGCCGAAGAAGGAAGCTTATAAACATCTGATCCAGCTGACTGTGGCCATATGGCAGCTGCTGCCCAGATAAAGAGATTAAGAATAGAGGGTGCGATTACAGCTGTCTGGCCAATTCAGGCAGCTCGAATCTACAAGTTCTAAATTAGTCGCTAACACTGAAACTCCTGCAAATAATTATTGTTATGCTGAAATAAAAGATCTCTTAAATATATATTTGAAAGAGAAATGGGGAAACTGGTCAAACTATTCTCCTAGGGACAAAAGTTGTCTGTCTTTTTTTTCTCCCTTCTTAAAAAAAAACAAAACAAAACAAAAAACCCAACAACAAAAACCCTCCGGTTTCAAAAGCACTACAGCTGTATGCTGCTTTCAGTAATGCTTGCCGAATGTTTTGAGGAATAAAGTTTCACAGTGGAATTAATTACACAACAACCTAGCTTCTTAACCAGAATAATCTTCTCATATAAGTTTGAAAGCTGGATTCCAGACCGTTTACTGTTTCTGCCCCCCTCAAGCAAAAGGAATCTAAACAGCACCGAACAACAAAAGGCATCTTAATCCAAAGTGATCTCAAAAAGCCATATTCCAAAGCCTTTCTTACCATCTGAAAACTTGAAATATTTCTGTGTATTAAAGTTATTTACTTCCTCAAAGAAAAGAAAGAAAAATTTAAACCAAGCAAGCCCAAGACTTTCAACTCCAGTAAGACATCACTTCATGCTCAATTTCACATATTATTCATAAAGTGGATTAGAAAAGTAATGTGATTTTTTAAAAAAAATTAAATAAAACACCCAAACACAAAGATGCTCCATCTAATCTCTTGCTACTCCTACCTTTAGGACACATAAACTTGATTAAGTCCTTCCCTCGGAGTCTTGCTGGCTCCAGGTCTGTTACATCGGTGGAAAAAAAGCAGACTAAGAGAGACAGATGCAAAGTGGAGATGATGTTGGAGAGGAATGAGATACCTTCCCCACCACAGATCCGCACACACTAACTCCCTGTCTGTGTGTTAGAATAAAAGGCTGAGGGATGGCAGGCTGTCAGCTGCTCTGACATCATGTTCAGATGGAAATGCTACCTCCAGCTGCGCTCCTTTAATGCCATATGCTACTCCTCTACACTCCTGCCACCAGCTTTTTCTTAGGAGAACTTTTCTCTTCTGTTAGTATAAACAAAATACTTCAAAGTCTTCCTTTTCCCCCCCAAACTTTCTAACAGAAGAAATTGAAAAACTCAGCATATGGAGTCCTACTGTATTTATGGAATCGCAACACTTCTGCCTCAAGTTGGTGGACTGGCTTACATATGACAGCACACTCGAGCTCAGTGCTATTCAGGAAACCCACATTCACTTTTATTCAACTCCAACGTCTAGTTTCAAAGGCAGCTTAGGGATATTTTTAAACCAACCCATTTGACATCTCCAGTCCCATTTCAACATTATTACAGCATGTTTTTCCCCCTGCGGAGATAATGGTAGACATCTCCAAAATGTTGGCAGACTTATTAAAAACTATTACTTCAGCGTGGCTCACCTTATTATTTCACTCTTACTTAAGTAGCAACTTATCTGCAACTACCTCCCAGGAAAATAATTCACACTGCCACCGTGAATGCAAATTTCCATTCTCAGCATCAACAAACTGAAACTGCACTTTCTGAAATCCTGGAAAGTATTTCAGCTCAATAAGGCAAATTAATAAACCAACACACCCCGCTAGTCACTTAGAGTGACCACATCTCATCTTTCTGCTCAGAAGAGGCGTCACTTTGTTTTGCCCTTGGTCTCTATCACTTTGGGGAAGGGGTTGTAATCACCAGGAGAGGTGGGAAGCCAAGTGTAGACTTTGGGAACTTTCTTGGCTAGAGTTCGTGGGTCTTTTCTAAAGGCTGATGAAATGTTAATGGAACCGGGGCTGGGCCGCCCGGTTCCCTGCAAGGTGCTGCGACATCTATGGATGTCAGGACACATCTCCACAGACTTGGGAGGGTGAAGAGTAGAGAAAAAGAAATCGGGGCCGGAGGCGCAAACGTCCCAACCCGGGCGACAACCACTTAGGCTCGCCTTAGAAAACCGAGGCAGGGAGCTAGAGAACAAAACCCCAACTCTGTCCTGCCCTCGCTCACGACTCACAAACCTAACTTTCTCTAACTTCGCCGTGAATGACATAATTCTGAACTCGTTCTGGAGGCACACTGTACAGATACCTTACTCCCCTGCCACACACACACCCTCTTCTCCGCAGATGCCCTCGCCCCATTCCAATATATCCGACATTAATCACCCCGTTTACCCAGTGGGGTGGTGGTGGGGGTGAGTGACAGTTTAATGAGCCCCGAGCACCGCAGTGGCCCGGAGACATCCACTCCACAGACCAACCCGTCCAAGTCTCGCTACCGCGGACCCACGGAGGTTCTGTGAGGTTTGGGGTTTTGGTTCTCAGAGGTGGGGGCAGGGTGCCCCGGGTGTGTGTGAGGTTTGAAGTGGGGGGGGGGGGATGCAAATCTTCCGCAGTTCGCCGTGCATAAAGCACTCAGGGAAAGAGGAAGGGTGAAACCACCGGGAAGGAGGTGCAGGGCAGAGCGCCGGTGCAGCAGGAAAACACCTTCCACAACGGCCGAGAAAACAGACCCGGGTCGCGGCAACAACAAAAGAAAAGTCGCAAGAAGCGGCGCGGCGACCGCTCCCCCCGCTGCCGCCGCGCGCCAGCCCCCGGGGCCTCCCGGCAACCGCAACCCGGGCGCCGCGCCCTCCCCCTCCCCCGGCCCTGCAGCTGCACCGGCCCCGGAGCCGCGGCCGTCCCGGGCGCTGCAGCTGCGGCGGCCCGGACCCCTCCCCCGCCCGCCCGCCCGCCCGCCCGCCCGCCCTCCGCACCGGGAGGCGCCGCCGCAGCTGCACCGAGTCCGCCCCGCGCCGCAGCTGCACCGGCCGGGGAGCGCGGCCAGGCGAGGCGAGGCGAGCCCGCACCGCCCGCCCTCCGCCGCACTAACTAACTCCGCCCGGCGGGAGCCCCACGGCCGGCAGCGGGGCAGGGCGGGCGCGGGGACTCACACGGAGCGGCCCGAGTCGCCGCGTCCCCGCCGCGTCCTCCTCCTCCTCCTCCTCTGCCGCCGCCGCTGGACTTGTGGGCGTCCTCCGCCGGCCCCCGCCCGCCCGCCGGCCCCGGCCCGGGCCCCGCGCGCCCCCGCCGCCCCCCGCCCGCGCTGGCAGCCTGAGGCGCGCGGCCGAGCCACAGGGCCCCACTCTTTCAACGGCTCCCCATGGCAGCAGCCCAGCGGCGGCCGCAGCCTGCCAGACGCACGGGCGGGAGCGGGCGGGCGGGCGGGCAGGCGGGCGAGCGCGGCGCCGGGCCGGGGGGCGGGGCGGGCGGGGCGCGGGCGGGGGGCGGACGACGCACACGCACGCACGCGGCGGCGCGGCCCAGATGTGGCCCCGCCCGGCCGGGCCGCCCCGCGGCCCGCCGCTCTGCGATTGAGCGAAAGCGGCGGGCCCCGGTCCCTGGCCCGCCCCCGGTCGCAGCGCTGCCCAATAGGAGAGCGGTGTTTCGAGGGGGGCGGAGGGGCGGCGGGACTGACGGGGCAGCTCGACCAATGGCAGTGGCGGGCAGGAGCTGCCGCCTGCGCGCGCCAATCGCAGGCGGCGACTGTTGGGTGGGCGTGGCCTCTTCGGGGAGGGGCGGAGTCCGCGGGCCGCCGCGGCGGCGGCGGCGGCGGCGGCGGTGGCAGCAGCGGCGCCCCTCTGGGTGACTTGGCCGTGAGAAAGTGAAAGGAGCCCGCAGGCGGCGGCGACAGCTGCGCGGGGAGGGGCCTGTTTCCAGGCTGGAGACGAGCGCGTTCTGGGGGTGTGGAGTGAGTGAGTCCGCGTGCACCGCGACGGCCATAAGTATACTTTTGCGCGGGGCAGGTGTCCCGGGGAGGCCGAGCGCGCGGGGCCGCAGCTGGCCAGGGCCGGCCTGGGGCGGCTGGGTCTGGCCCTCCTGCGGTGCACGCTTGGGCCGCGTCCGCGGGGACGCGCCGCCTCCGGCCTGCCGTGTCTGCCGCCAGGTGCACGGGGGCCCGCCAGCTCGGAGCGGCTGCGAGAGGCGCCTTTTCCCAGCGTCCTCCGTGCAAGTTTGCAGCTGCGTTTCTCTTCACGATCCCCCGCGTCCCGTCTGTACTCACGGTGATAAGCAAAGACACTGCCCCGAGATCAGTCTTAAGAGTTTTCCAGTGAGACTGATACTTGGAGACGCTTTAGCTTGTTCCTTAATTGTTACTTAACGAGCCACGGCTTTACTTCACGGAGGGGAGAGGCGTTATTTTGTGTGGCGCTTCCCTCCCTTCAGATAAACTTCCTCCGTCGGTACCTGTTCTTTGTAGCTAACCTGTGTCGATCGCTGCCACAGCAAGGAGGAAGTGGAGAAAGGTTCTGCTCTCAAGACAGTGGAAGGCAAGAAAAAAAAAATTGAGTAATAAATGGGGGAAAGATGATTCAAGACAATAAAACAGAAAACTGCCTAGCGAGGCAGTCAACACACTGTCTACACGGAGTGTGTTTACTCTTTGCGAAGTGATCCCAAACTGGCAAGCCCTGTTGCTAACCAACTCGCCAGGAGACCTTGCAATTGCAGCTGAGCAAAATCTGCTTTCTCTTTCTTCCAGGTCAACTGGGTAAAGAAGTTGAAAGTAATTGTGTGGGCAAATCAGACATATTGAATTGCTAATGGAGAAACTCAGAGTACACAAAGTCTCTAGAACTTTGATATTCTGTTAGAAATGGCAATGGCTTCTACTCTTTCCTCAACCCTCTTAGGTTCTCATGATGGGTTTCAGGGGGGTCACAACGGTTCAGATCTGACTCAAACTTCTTACTCCATGCTTCCCAGAAGAAAAGAGACCCAATCTCAGTCTATTTCAAGTTAGATGAGTCTACAAGTGTTTTTGGTTTGTTTTTTTTCAGACCGTGTCTCTATACTGTCCTGGAACTCACTGTGTAGACGAGGCAAGCCTCGAACTAAAGAGATTTGCCTGCCTCTGCCTCCCAGACGCTGGGATTAAAGGCATGCACCACCACACCCCGCTACACCTTGCTACAGGTGTTCTTGATAAATGAAACACACCTAAAAAGCATAAAAAGGAATATATATGTTTCATGGAGAATTCATGAGGATAAAAGAAAAAAGACGTTTGTATTCATAAAGGAATTTCTCACCAATTAAAAGTTAACAAGTGAATATGTAAAGTAACTGATAATGCTAGGATATCAAACCATAAATTTATAAGAAAACTGGGACATTCGGATTATCCACCAAAACTTACACGCGGTTTTATGGTCCCCAGAGGGAAACCACAGCGCTGACAACAGGTTTATAGAGTGGACCTGGAAGTGGAGCTGAGGGTCCCAGAGATGGTCGGCAGACACTGGTGGGTCGAAAGTCACAAATATCCATTGCTTTATTTGGGGGCTGTTTTCCTCCTAAGTCATAATTAGTATCCATTTTGAGAACTGAAAAAATATGTCCAGGAAATACAGACTAAATGGATATTTTAGGAAGCCAGTCTGTCACCCCTTATTGCTGTGACAGTCTTATCCAAGGTCCCTGGTATAATTGTATTTTCTCTCTCCCCCCACCCCCCAGCTTCATTTAAACTATCTTAAAAACTTAATGCATGAATGGTATGTTCAGTTTTGGTTGAAAAATCATCAACATACGAAGTATGATTGGCGCCATCGGTGCCTATACAGAAGGGCTACTGTTGGTATTCTCCATCCATTGGATCCATGGCAGGTAAAAAGTCAAGAGTCCCAAATAACTCCTCTTAAGTATGCCTCATTCCTACACAGTAGTCTAAACAAATTAACCATGAAACAGAGAGACTTGACAGTTCATTGTTTCAAAGCTAATAGACTGCCCCCAGCGACCACCACACCTCACACAGTGAAAACAAATAGGCAAAAAGTACCAACACTAATCTACCGGAGAAAACATGCAATTGCTTTCTCTCTGAAGGAGTGGCTTTGCTGCACAATTATGATTCACTCAAGCTTTTCTGGGAGTTCTGAAATTTAAAAATACGATCGATTTCTTGCTAGGGGACAAGTTTTATGTTTTTATGACGTACGTGTCAAACAATAACAATCTAACAGAATAAACGTTGACAGATCAAATAAAATTTGATTTGATGAGCAGCTCCATAAAATGAATGTCTGGTTTTTTGACGTGAATCACAAGTTAGAGCGTTGAAAAGCCATCATTGATTTTATTGCCGGTAACATAATCATGTTGAAAGGTATGAAAGTAAATTTTAAATATTGCGTTTATGAACATCAATTTCGTGTATAGGTGGAATTTTTACTAAAACACAGAAGTAAACAATAAAAGATCAAGTAAGCCAAGGTGTGAGATGTATAACAACTGTTACAGGTATCAAAGTATGACTAGAATTTAACATGATTATTTGTTTTAGGTAAGCACTTCCTGTGTTGCCTAGGCTGCCCTTGAACATCTAGAGTCAAATAACCGCCCTGCATCCCAAACAGCTACCACGCTTGGCTCTGATTTTAATCTGTAGATCTGTAGAGAAAAGGCACACTAAAATAAAAAGTTTGTTCAAACTTCTGTTAAACTCACTACTTTCCATACATAGCATGAATGAGACTCTCTGAGCTTTCTGTTTCTTTTTGAGATAGATACCCCTCTATGTAGCTAGGCTGCTTGAAATTTGTAATCCTATCTCAGCCTCCCAGGTGCTGGAATTACAAGCAGGTGCCACAATACCCAACTGAACTCCCCCACCCCCACCCCCTTTTGTGGCTCTTAGGAAAGAGCAGGTTTATGCGGTCTGAAGGGAGGAATGGGCACAGAAACAGCAAACGAACTGGAATTCACACCGCAATGATGAACAGGGAATGTGCTCTCTCTCTCTCTCTTTCTCTCTCTCTCTCTCTCTCTGTGTATGAATGCAAAATACACTTGGGACCAGTGAGATGACTCAGCGGGGGTAAAAGCACTGGCTGCATAAGCCTGCCTGAGGACCCACATTTTTTAAAAAGCCTGGTAGGTGATTGTGGTTGATATATTGTGCACCACAATAAATTTATGTGGGGGTCAGAGAACAGAACAGCCACTATATTAAACATAGGTTTAGGCAGTGGTAGCACATACCTTTAATCCTAGCATTCCAGAGGCAGAAATCCATCCGGATCTCTTGAGTTCAAAGCCACACTGGAGAACAGAGCCAGGCATGGTGACACACATTTTTAATCCCAGGAAGTGATGGCAGGAAGCAGAAAGGTATGTAAGGTGTGAAGACCAGGAACATGAGGCTTTTAGCAGCAGTTCAGCTGAGATCCATTTGGGTGAGGACTCAGAAGCTTTCAAGCTGAGGATTCATGGAAACAGGATCAGATGAGGAGTTGTTGAGGTGAGGTTAACTGCGGCTTGTTCTGCTTCTCTTACTTTTCAGAATTCATCCCAATACCTGGCTTCCGAGGTTTTTTTTATTAATAAGATCTTTTAAGATTTGTCTTACAGGTGATAGGGTGAAAGATGTCTGTAGCTCCAGAACTCCTATAGTGAGAGGCTAGGGAACCATCCAGCTTCAGGACGGGCTAGCCTGGAGTAGGCTGTATAGCAGCAAAAGAGGACAGACTACCTCAACAATATGGAAGGTGAGAGCCTGCTTCTGAAAGTCCTTCTTTAACCTCCACATACATAGTATGGCATACACTCACCTGCATTCAAATACATACAAAATAAGTAAAAATATTTCTTTTTAAAGATAAGGTCTCACTATGTAGCCCTTACTAGTCTGGAACTTGCTGTGTAGACCAGGTTGGCCTTGAACTCACAGAGAACTGCCGCCTCTGCCTCCTAAGGGCTAGGATTAAAGGCTGTAACACCATATTCAGCCAATAAAAATGCTTTAAAACACTTATATACATATTCACACATTTATAATTCTATAGAGCACATTATGTACCAAATCATTTCCCAGGCTATAGATTGTGTGACTAGGAACCTACACATTAAATACTTGAACTATGATTGCCCAGCATTGGAGATAATGCCTTTAGATTGTCAGCCCCAAAGCCAGAAACAGTATTAGGAACTCTTGAGGAAAGATCCTTGCACAAAGTGCAGGGGCAGTGGGATCACCTCTGTGCTGAGAACAGAGCGAGCTACACCGGTAATTCAAAACAGCTGAGGGGTAAGGGCAAGAGAAGCAATGCTTCTTCCCGGAATGGTTTTTCCTGTGTAGCGAGTTCTTAGCTGCCCACTGTAAAGTGGAGCTCTGATAATGTAGTAGCTGAAGGAGGTCAATAGTTCAGGCTTGCTTGGGACCAGGACTGGTTACTTCAGAGACCTTAGGAAGAAAGCAAATGTATTTCAGTAGTTTTTCAACCCACGATCCCTTTTCTCAGTTTCTTTTCTCTCTCTTTCATAAAATATTTTATGACTTATGGCATATGGAAGTTTAAAAATGCATACAATGGTGCTTTAGTAGTCAACCTTGTTCTTGCTTTATGTGTGTCCATCATCTGCTTCATATATAACACAAGGCCACTCCCCCCCAACCCTCCCAGTTACACTGGTAATAGAACCCAGGGCCTTGTGTATGCTAGGCAAGTGCTGTACCACCCATCCACATCCCTAACTCCACCCCAAGCTGGCCCCCTTCCTTGCTAAACAGAAAGCCTGCCTACCATCTCTTAGTGGGAGTTCAGTCACTCACCATTTATTTAAATGTTGACCTAAACAAAATAAGCTGGTACAGGCAAGGCTACCATCCTTGAAGATCACACAGAGCCTCCTGAAACCAGATGTTGAAATGTTGAAGGTACATTAATTTGGATCACTAAAAGGTGCATTCATTTCATCTGCCTGTTTCTCTTCCCTAGACTGAATTATTTGTAATAATCCTACTTACATAACTTTTCCAAATGAGTAAGTTCTAGCAAGAAAGATTTAGTATAACCTTAGAGACTAAGGGGATCAATTTTTCTGGAGTCCCACAAAGTATGTAATAAACAAGTGATTTGTTTTGTTTTGAAAAAAGAATAAAAATTCTAAAGACGTGAATGCTAGTGTTCATGATTGTGTTTGGCCACTTCTGTTGGGTTGTGTCGAAATGAACACAGAAGCCAGTGAGGTCTTTTCTTCACTTTAGAGGGAAGGCAGCCATGGGGGTCTGGGGGAGTAGGGAGGAGTGGGGATTGGGAGGGAGTAGGGGGCATGGGACATGGGGTGAGTGTGTGTGGGGGGGGGTAGACCACACCCTTGTTCTACTCCAGGTTCTGAGTAAATGACAGAAACAGTGTCTACCCATCTGCATTCCAAACAGGGTAGGAAGGCTGTCTCTGATCTGCTTTATTTCTATCCTTCATGGACTCAAACAGGCAGAAAAGAAAAAAGCTGAAGATACAGTCCAAAGTTATTGATCGAGCACTTGCAATGCATCAGAGAAACAAATATGGACCCACATTCTCATGGGTCCTGTAGAATTTCTGCTGTGTGCTAGGTGCCAGCCACACATGGATTAACATCGCCCCTTTTATTTATTATGTATAAATGTCATCATGAGTCTTATTTCAGTAGCTAATATATTGATATCTGATAAATGCATAGCAATCCCAACCATCATAAAAAAATCTTTTCATTAAAATCTTTGGTGATAAAGAAATTCTAAACCTTTAACACAGAAGTCTTGATACCTACCAGATTCAAACTAGTCTCTGTAATAAGAGCAGACAGAAGGTTAAATCTCACTCCAGAATTTCCTTTGCCCTTAGCGATCACATGCAATTCAGGAAGTTACTTCCTTTACAAAGAACCAGCATTTATGCTCAAGACTAAAATGATTATTTTTAAAGAACCCATTTTACAATGCAAATGTGTATCTAAATTAAACTCAGTAAAAAAAAATAAGCATCTTAAATTGAATCTACAGTAATGACTTTATGGGAGACAATAGGGAAAGTGGTTCTTCAGTATGAACTCAGGGAAAATAGATTTTATATCCCTCTTTGGGACTTTTTTTCCCGGTATGTTAATGTCTGGCACAGCTTGTACTGAGAACCCATTGCTCAGAAGTTACTTTGTAGCACTGAGGCTGTTCAACCAGATCATGTCTGTAGGAAACAATGGGTAAAAAATAACAAGCAAACCGGTTTGGTGGTCAAGGGCAGCCGGCACTCCCAGCACTCAGGAGGTGGGCTGGAGTGTCAAAGTTCAAGGCTAGCAGGTCTACATAGTGAGTTCCAGGTCAGCCAGGACTAAGCAGAGACCCTGTCTAAAACAACGGAGCAAATAAACCCAACTGACAGCCAGTCTACAATGCCAAGCCATATCTTAGCACTTGGAATAGGGGACAGTCACAGAGACACCAGTTCCCTAAGACACAACAGCCAGCCACAAGAGACCAGGGCACAAGGACACACAACAGGACATTTAGACAGAGACAAATGCAGGCGGAAGAGAGCAGCAGTAAGAGGCACTAGCCTCACAGAGCGGAAGGGAGGGCTTTCAAGAAGAGTGAGGAGATGGTGACTATAGGTTGACTGAAGAGATGGAGGCATGGCAGGCCCCCAAGGGAAGCGGGCAGTGGTCCTTGCATGGTGGGGAAGGAGCACAGAGAAGCAATGGCCACAGCAACATATATAAAGCGGACATCAACCCTCCTTCCAGGGCTCTGCTCATCACCGCCACTATTTTTTTCCTCAACCCTTGGCTTCGAATTGCCTTTAAAAAATGCTTTGTGAAGTTGCTAGCCCCCCACCCCCACCCCACACAAAAAGACTAGAATACACTTTGTATGTCTGTGTTGGTTCGCACACACTTCTATGCCTTGCTCATTTGTTAGGTTGATTTTCCTGATGAGATCTGCTTAGTACCATCTAGAATTTCTTAAGATAGGTTCATTGATTGTTGCTTTAGCACCCTGATTATTGCTTTAGATTTAGCCTACGGGGAAAATGTGGGCCTATGTTTGACTTTTCAATGAGAAATATGAACTTTCTTTTTCTTTTTGTTTTTTGAGACAAGGTTTCTCTGTATAATAGTCCTAGCTGTCCTGGAACTAGCTTTGTAGACCAGGCTGACCTTGAACTCATAGAGATCCGCCTGCTTCTGCCTCCCGAGTGCTGGGATTAAAGGTATTTACCACCACGCCCAGCTGAACTTTTTTTTTAAACATAACTAACCATACTTTAAAATAAATTCATTAATTTGATCGTCACTGAATCACTATGATACAGGGTCTGGAACTAGGGATATTGATGCAATTGTTCAACGTCAGTTGCTGAGCAAAAGACAGAAATAGTGTCTACCCATCTGCATTCCAAACGGGGTAGGAAGGCTCTCTCTCTGGTCTGCTTTATTTTGATCCTTCATGGACTCAAACAGGCAGAGAAGAAAAAAAACTAAAGATACATTGCAAAGTTATTGATCGAGCGCTTGCAATGAGTCAGAGAAACAAATATGGACCCACATTCTCACGGGTCCTGTAGAATTTCTGCTGTGTGCTAGGCAGTACATTTGACCTAAAGGTACTAGGTACATAAATCAGCTTTCTAAAGAAATAAGTTTGTAGAGGCTAAAGCAGTGGTTCTCAACCTGTGGGCCATGACCCCTTTGGGGATTAAAGACTCTTCTACAGGAGCCACCTCGGACCATCAGAAAACACAGATATTTACATTACAATTCATATTACTAGCAAAATTACAGTTATGACGTAGCAGTGAAAGTAATTTTATGGTTGGGGGCCACCACAACGTGAGGAACAGTATAAAAAGGTCACAGCATTGGGAAGGTCGAGGACCACTGGGCTAGAGCCATGGCTCAGTAGTTAAGACCTCCTATTGCCCTTTCAGAGGACTGCCTCTCCAGCTCCACAGAATCTGCTGTTCTCTTCTTGCCTCTGAGGTCACCTGTCCTCAGAGACACACAACCACGTGCATGGCCCCTTCCACATACACACAAACACATAATAAAAAAAAATCAAATATGTCTTTAAATATTTTAAAAATAAAGAATGTTGAACTACTCTGTTAACAATCCAGGAAATTTGTACAGCCTCAGATACTTTTCCACTTTTTATTTTCATTTGGTTCTGTTTTCAGTGCTAAGGCGTGTGCAAGCTGAGCTGTGCTCTACTGTACTCTAGACCCACACTCCACGTCCGGGGGCTCATTTTCTTCCTTGTCTTCTTTGTAGGATTTTTCTACGGTTTGAACATTTGTGCCCTTAGCATGTAGGATGCTACTTGACATGCAATAAGCATTCAAGAAATATTTTCAAGAAGAAGAGGGGAAAAAAGAACACATGGAAAATAAACCTTTTCATTTTTCTGGAAGCTTCAGGGAAAAGTAGTGTTTTACACAGCCGGAACTTCCCCCAAAGTGCAGAAGTTGGGACAGGGTGAGAAGCAGAACTTACTTTGTAAAATATGTATCCAATCTCTTTCCCTCCCTCCCTCCCTTTCTTCCTCCTTTTATCTGTCAGGGTTTCACTCTGTGGCCTCAGACTCCCAAGCGCTAAAATTACAGGCATTCTTGACCTCACCCAGCCAATTTGCATTCTTGGAAACAACAACAACCACCTGAATTCTGGAGGGGTGATTGGGGACAGGAGGAGTTGGAGGGGGAGGGAAGAGTGTACTCATTCATGTATGAAATTCTCAAATTAAAAAATATATATATTATTGTGTGTATGAAGTGTGTGCATGCTATGTGGGTATAGGCATGCCATGTGGGTGTGTGCATGCCACAGAACAACTTCATGAAGTGGGTTGTCTTCTTCCTTTTTTGAGACAGGGTTTCTTCGTGTATCCTTGGCTGTCTTAGAACTAGCTTGGTAGATCAGACTGACTTCAAACTCACAGAGATCCACCTGCCTCTGCCTGGGATTAAAGGTGTGTGTCACCACTGCTGGCCTCTTCCATTTCTAGAAGCATTCTGGAGATTGAACTCAGGCTACCAGGCAAGCAGCACCTCTACCCACTGAGCCATCCCGATGACCCTCCAGTTTACTTTCGTGAGTGGACTGTAATCCAACAGAGAAACCTCCCTGTGTGTGTGGCAGAGGTGTGCAGAGGTGTGCATCATCTCTACGTATTAGGAATGGAGTTCAAGGGCTCAGGAGGCCCAGGCAGGAAGACCACTTAAGCTTGCTCAGGTGTTGGAGGTCAGCCTAGGCAAATTAGTTAAGACTCCCAAGGAGGAAAATCCTTCTCTTTATAGATGAGTTAGCTCTCAGAACTTAGAGGTATAAGGGTGTTCTTTCCATCACCTGGAGACTTTCCAAGATCCTAAATCTGCTCTACTTTATAAAGAAATCATCTATTGAGTTCCTATATTTAAGGGAAAAGCCCACAATCTGTGGTGATACATTGTATACCCTAATAAACTTTGCCTAAAGATCAGAGAGACAAAGGAACACGCCACCTCTTACCTCTAGGACTCCTCAGCCTGAAAAGTCCTCTAGGTCCTGTCTCCTCATGCCTTATATACCTTTCTCCGCCCAGCCATCACTTCCTGGGATTAAAGGCCTGTGTGCTTCCCAAGCAAAGGCACGAGATCTCAAGTGCTGGGATTAAAGGTGTGTGCCACCACTGCCTGGCTCTGTTTCCCTCCTAGACTGAGTCAATCTCATGTTGTCCGGGGTGGCTTTGAATTCACAGAGATCCAGACAGACCTCTGCCTCCAGAGTGCTAGGATTAAAGGTGTGCGCCACCACTGCCTGGCCTCTATGTTTAATCTAGTGGCTTGTTCTGTTCTCTGATCTTCAGGCAAAGTTTATTAGGGTACACAATATATCACCACAACAAATCTCCATTGAACCAGACAGACAAGCTAAAAATATAATAGAATAAACAATTCCTGACTTCTCGGGTGAAAACATACACTGGCAGTGGATTGAAATAAAGACATTTTCCTCTTTGTAGACGCTGCTGAGACCAGAGGGTCCTGAGAACAGAGAATGCAACACTGCAGAGGACTGGCTAAAAAAAAAAAAAAAAAAAAAAAAGCTATCTGGGTGCATCCTGTGACTATGAGAGATAAAAGATTATATTTTCATTTGCATGGTTTGCTGGCTTTTATTTGGCAGATATAATAACACAGGCTACGCGGAGCCCATAAAACAAAGTGAGAACAGCAGCTCATTCGGTGGCAGAATGGAACAGTTATGGCTAAAGGGCTTACATAATTCATTTCAAACCCTTATGCCTGTATTTATTGTTGTTTAAATGAAAATTAAACTCTCACAGCCATAAGGAGGGATCTGGTCAGCAATGTGATTGAGACGCTTTCTTCTTCTTGTGTAGCGTCTGAGATCAGCCGTCTGTGGTACTTAAAAACAGCCATGGAGCTAGAAGAAATACACTAGTTACCCATGTCTCCCATTCTGCTTTGCTAATCAGCTCTAGAACTCCTACCTAGCGTTAAAACAAGGTGCAAGAGAGGTCCTACACAGTAGCTGTTGTGGAGTTGCTGGTTTGACTTGGAGCAACTGGTATTCGTGGCTAAGAGGCAATGTTTAACATCCACACAGAGTTAGCATAGGGTAATACTCTACGGGAATGGCAGGGGAATGCCAAAGAAAGGCTGAGACTAAAGACACCGGCCCAACCATTTCACAGAAGTGGAGTGTTTTTTTTTTTTTTTTTTTTTTTTTTGGTTTTTCGAGACAGGGTTTCTCTGTGTAGCTTTGCGCCTTTCCTGGTACTCGCTTTGGAGACCAGGCTGGCCTCGAACTCACAGAGATCCACCTGGCTCTGCCTCCCGAGTGCTGGGATTAAAGGCATGCGCCACCACCGCCCGGCGGAGTGTTTTTTAATATTATTAAAATAAAAGCACTCCTATTACATCACATCTCTAAAATATTTTTAAATTCATGACTTTAAATCACTTTTTTTTCATAAGAGAGTAAACATTTTAACCTTGATTGTGAGCCCTTAAGACCATGGGTTAGCTATTAAAGAAGAATTTGGGGCTTTGAAGAAACAAACTTGAAATATAAAATTTTAAATGAAAATCTACCCTCCCTCTCCTCAGTTGCAGGCATTGAACCCAGGTCCTCACACATACTAGGCAGGAGCTCTGGATAAAATTTGAAAATATCAAAAATTCCAATACCAATTTAATTGAATTTCAATGGTATGTTTTACAGCAAGCATTTAAAATAACATTATAGTTTTACTTTCTTCATATTTCATGGAAGTAATCTATAATACTACTATACAAGTCTGTAACTTACAATAGTTAAAAATTGCATGTCATTCAATATGCTAAAAAAAAGTTTAATATTTCTAGACTGTTATAATACCTATAATCAAAGTAGGCTTGAGGATATTAATTCTTCATTTTTATATTTTATGTATTTATTTCTCTTTTTGAGACAAAGTCTCATTATGTAGCCTTCATTTGCCTAGAACTCCCTATATAGGCCAGGCTGGCCTTGAACTCACAGAACTCCGACTGCCTCTGCCTCCCAATCACAGAGATTCAAGTTATATGCCACTATACCTGGCCCAACTCTTTTTTGGTTTTGTTTTGTTTTGTTGGTTTTTTGAGACAGGGTTTCTCTGTGTAACAGTCCTGACTGTCCTGGAACTTCCTTTGTAGACTGGGCTGGCCTTGAGTTCACAGAGATCCTCCTGTCTGTGCTGAGATTAAAGGTGTGTGCCACCATGCCTGGCTTCTTCATCATTTTTAATGACAGTATTTTTTGTCTATGCAAGTCGAGTTAAAGTCATAATGGTTTATTTACTTAAGAAAGTCAACCAAATAATGCAGCCTGAGTTTTCTGCCAGTGCTGTTTTCGAAGCTGGGCTGTCACTCTTGGTTTGAGAGATGCTGCATTCTTTTTAGGTAAATCAGTATGGATGTGAAAGTCATGGGCTTGAACTTTCCAAATTTGAAGACTTTGTGCCGTGTAGGCAGTTACTATCTATATACATAAACCAATTTAGAAAGAAAGATAAATACAAAAGAGAAAGTTATTTTAAGCCACTATTAAGAGTAAGTAAATAATTCATTTTCTCAGTAATGAGATAATTGATGGATTTCATTGTCCTTTGGTAGTAAGCCCAAGCAGAATGTGTGTGTGTGTGTGTGTGTGTGTGTGTGTGTGTGTGTGTGTGTGCGCGCGCGCACGCACGTGCACGCACATAGCTTTAATTGTATATTCTTCTAGTTTAATAGGTCTCAACTAAGAGAGAGAAAAAAAAACACAAGAAATATTAAAAGCAAGAAGAATATTTTGCCTTTGAGTCTAAGACCAAAATGTTACTGCCATGCATATACTGTAGCCTTGCACATTTACTCTCCTTGGGAAGAAGTTTCTTTGGTAATTCATAGTCACTTTTCAATCAGCTGACCTTGATGGCTTCCCAGTGGCTGCAAGAAAATCTGAGAAGTAGACAGAAAAGGTAATTTAACCTTGATTAGAGGAGAATTTCAGAAAGAGAAGGTCAAAAGGAGGAAAAGCAGATGGGGAGAACCAAATTAGATTAGGCGACATTCTAGAAACAGCGGTTTTACCAGTTTTCAGTTACTTCATTTTTCACCAATACACACACACACACACACACACACACACACACACACACACACACACACACACACGGAACTGAACACCTTGTGAATTTGAGGTAAGTGCTCTACCTAAAACTAAGTTACAGTTTCAGTCCCCACAATCTTTCTTTTTTTTCTTTTTAAATGAGAAATAACACATTTTAACACGTTACTTTTAGAAAATTTCCCTTCACTAAACTACAAACAAGGGACCTGCTATGGGCAAACCTGAGTATTCCATACCTGCTACCATCTTGATCCTAAGGCGGAAGGCGCTGCACTAGTATTTGGGATTATCACTCTGCTAGGAGGTGTGCAAACTGTTGAAGCAGGAAGACCTTTTAAAATAAGAGGATCTTGTGAGAAAACAGTTTTATTTTCTTTGAAAGACGCTGAAGCCTGAAGAAGCATCCCTTTCACCAGGGCCTCCCATCAATGAGAATGGATATTCGTTTGCCCAAAATGAACACCCAGATCCCATTTTCCCAAATGGTTTGCATGTTTCCTACCTCCGTGCCATGTGCCTCAAACCTCACCTCCACCCCAAATGTTTTTCTTCATGTTGTTTTTTACACTGCAGCTCTCAAAGCGTAGTATTATTATTTTTAGGGTTGCAATCTCCCATAGTCCTTATTTTCACTCAAAATTACAATACAGGGGACTATGGCCAATGCTATGCAGATGGCCAAATAGATAATAAAGACTCGGTTCATGAATAATACCCACTCAGAAAGAGGACAAAAGCAACAGGAAAAAAGAGCCCAAATTGGACAAAATGTGCATGCTATATTTAAAAAAAACCACACAGGCGATCATTGTCAGAGATCATTAAGGGTGCCCTGTAGTTTTAATTATATGCCAGTGGCACCAATTTGATGTGACTGTTTGCTCCTATAGTCAATAAAAAAAGTCATAACTGCCATCAAATTTAAATTTAATTTATTTTCTACACAGCCCTTTCTGTTTTCCTTGTTTTTTTTCTTTTATAACATTAACACTTTTTTTTGTTAAAAAATGTGTGAAAGATTAATTTGTAGAATGAGGGAGCTGAGGGTGCACAGCAAAGGACAGATGGAGTGGGTGGGACATGACAGTTTGTGTCTGTGGCATCATTTTGTTGTTGCTATTGCAAGGGAAATGAAGCTTACCGCTACCACGGTCCTTTCTTGGGGCGGGGGGTTGGGGGGGGGTGCTCAGAGAAGGTGTGCTACCTGCTGGCCACTGTTGTCCGAGCCCACAGACTCCCTACCCCCTGTATTACCAGCCTGTTCATGACATGAGCGTTGCCTGCCTGAGAGTACTTTCATTGCACAACTGAGATTCACATAGAATCCCACCCGACTTTTGTATAAAGCAGACTGAAGCATCGCAGCAAGGTGACTATGCTACAGTAAAGTCATGATTTATCTCCTCTGAATGCTGTATCGTAAAGCCAAGTGCACACAGGTCTGGTGGTGGTGGTGGGATTATTCTTTAAATGTAAATGTTTGGGGCAGCAGTCAAGAATTTTACCTCATGTTGAAGGGGGTCTTTTTTTTTTTTTTTTAAATGTCAAAAATCACAATGTAAAACTTTCAACTTGATTGATTTTTTTTTTTTTTGCCTTGAAACAGCTCTAATTTACACGTAAGTGTTGTGGGAGCTTACTATTGTAAAGTTTCTTATTGAAGAAGGCAATTACCAGAGAAAAATCACTGTCATACGGCACACACAGACACTCTGAGAAAAAGTAAAACTTGGAGGAGGAGGAAGAGGGGAATTCAGGACAGCATGTGGGAGGGGAGATGGGAGTTCTTTTTATGCACAAAGAGATCCATTAACAAAATCTTTATCTGTTTCCTTCCCCTTGTGAACTGAACCAACTTGCAGTGCCCAGAATATGCGAACGTGATCACAAATAAATGGCTCGGGTGGAGCGGAGGAAATGAGCGAGCGCATACCGATAAAGACTGGCGTTTGATTCCGTGACAAGAGGAAATTTACATGGAGGAAAACCTCCCCAACATCTTTGCCTCGAAGGTTCCCATCTGCCTTTTTGAGGCAAGGCAGGGCAAGGTGGTCCACCAACGGATGTCAGCAGCACCAACCGAACACCCCAGTGCTAATTCTGCGCTCCCCAGGCCACTGCAGCAGATGACCGATGCTCCTATGGATAGGGGATTTGAGATTCAGGTCATTGCGTATCCTTATGCTATTTTTCCAACTAGACAGTAGGCTGTACTCGAATCAGAGTATAATCTAAGTGAGGTGGCCGTGGTCTGCAAATGTGCCTCGTCGACATGACCCCTCTGCTCAGATCATGGGATGGTGTGGAGGCCATAGGAAAGCAGTATGGGGCCTACCACCTGCATCTAACATCAGGCTAGCTGCCTCGCTGCACCCCAGTGACCAGTACACCCACTCTGTTTCTGTTTTTGTAAAAGCAGTCATGACATTAACAGCATGTGCCTTCAGTGGGAATTCAGACCCTATCTGGCAGGGAGTTCATTAGCTCTAGCTTGCCAAGAGTCAGGCTTTGGATGTCTCCAACACCCTATCCCTAAGGGCACGCAAACCCCCATATCTTCAGTATGAAACAGCTATTCTGTGTCATTAGGAAAAATATGGTGTTGAGAATAGATACAACTTAAAAAAACATACAGCAGTATGATGCAGGCAGAGTGAAACTAATATTGTAGAAAATGGGGCAGCAGGGGGTGGGGAGTCTGGTGTATATGCTCTGCACCCAGTAAATTAGAGTACACAGAAAAAAAACACAAAGGTGTCCATTATCTAACTAATCTAAAAGAGAGTTATTTGGTCTTTCTTCTCCCACACTTTCTCTTGGATTCTGTATGGTAGTTGGCATGACAGAAATGGAAAATACAGCATGTTTTTGTCCAACACATGCACAGACACAAACATGCTCAGAAGAGAGTATTTACCCACAAATGAGTACCCCAATCTCAGCTCTAGCCTTGCTGATAGTGGGACAGTGGCAGCCTGTTGTTATATGCCTCTAGCTGCATGTCGTTTCCTCTCTCCACAGCAATGAACGAAATGGAAAGTGGCCTCCTTCCTCCTTTACTGTAAGATGCGTGTAAGTCTGTGCTTCGCTCTGGAGGATGGTTAATTCACTGACTACAGAGGGATTCTGATGGGCTAAGAATTGGATAGAAATGGCAGCCATCTGCATTCTGTCTTACTTCTTTTATGGTCCTGGGGATGGAAGCCAGATCCTCATTCATACTAAGCCAAAAGCTCTGCCACGGAGCTACACCCTCAACCTGCTTATTTTCTAAAATTATAAACAAGAAAATGTCCGTATGTATATGTATACAGATGCATATCCAAAATAGAACTTTGTACAAGCTGACTCTTCTGTCCAATGATACATTTTCGGTGATTAACTTGAATAAGTTTTTCTGGTCATTACCCTCACAGCAGTTCTCTCTTCCTTAAGTGATAAAATTCAAGTACATGATGCCTTCAAGTAAACTGTTTCCCAGCTTCCTTTGCAGCTAGATATCCATATGGCAAGCTTTGGGTGTGTAAGTGAAAGCATTTTGTGTCCTCATTAAAACATAGTCAATATACTTTTTGGTGTTTTTTGGTTTTATTGCTCTATAATGTCTGAAATACAAGTGTTATGGATGGAGCTTAGACTGATATAATGGACCCCAGTGATGAGATGTATGTATGTATCTGTGATAGTTTATATTGAATGTCACTAGATGGGATATAGACTTACCTAGAAGAAAGCTTCTAGGCATGCCTATGAGGGATTATCCAGATTAGATTAACTGAGGTGGAAAGAACCACCTACTCTAGATAGCAACATTCCATGGGCTGAGGTCCTGGACTGAATAAAAAGAAGACATTAAGCAGAAATTAAGGACTCATCGCTCTGCTTTGACTGTGGATGCAATGCAACCAGCTGCCTCAAGCTCCCTGTCATGGCTCCTCTACCAGGAAGGATTATGCCCTCAAACAGAGAACCAGAATATGCCCTTCCTTTCTGAATTACCTTCAGAAAAACTGTCCATCTCCTTTGAAACAAGGCCCCTCACTGGACTGGAGCTCACCAATTAGACTAGACTAGGTGGGCAGCAAGACCCAGGGATCCTCCTCTGCTGCCTCCCCAGTGTGGAGATTACAAGCATAAGCTATCATGGGCCAGACTTTTCCATGGGTTCTGAGGATCAAACTCAAGTCCTCATGAGTGTGCAGCAAGGACTTTATCATCTGCACTGTCTCCTCAGCCACCAGTGCTGTATTACGTACTTGAAATTTGCTAAGAGAGTAGATCTTAAGTATTCTCAACACACACACACACTCATAATACACTTACACACACATATACACACATATACATACCTACTCACATATATATACTTATATACACACACATATATATACATATACTTATATACACACATACATATATACACACATACATGTATATACACACATGCATACATACATGTAACTGTAAGAAGAAATAGACATATGTTAATTAACCTGACTACGGTAATCATATCACTATAGAACAAATATAAACTTCACATTGCATTCTTTAAACATGTACAATTTTTACTTTAAAATTAAATAACAAAGAAGTTAAGTAAAGGCAAATATGTTAACTCAGCTCTAGGATAGAGTATGGCCATGTTTGCTTTGCTTGTACTTTTATGTACTTTAAAATAAAAATAAAAGTTGTTGATCTAAAGAAAAAAACATCAAGAAATCGTGTGTATCTTGCTGAAGTCTTGTTATTTGGCATTTCCTCACTTGCAGCCCAAAGTATTTCTGGCTGAGATTTCGTATGTAACTTCTACAACATAAGGGATGTCAGCCTTACCACCACAAGGTTGCCACCTTTAAGTGGCATGTGTGTAAATACATCAGCATAACAAAGGGGACATTTGAAGAGAAAAATCTAATATTCTTTTGAAAACGTGCTACATGTAAAAAAAAAAAAATCAGCAAGGGTAAGTGTGTGGGTGAACTTTCCATTGGTGTGACAGAGTCCCTGTCATCACCAACTTACAAAGAGCAAAGGTTTGTTCCAGTCAAAGCTTGACCTCTTACCTTTCAGGCAAAGCAGCACCCCATGACATGGACGGGGAGAGCACAGTGGGTAGGTTGCTCAACTCCTGGCAGCCAGGAAGCAAAGAGAGAGGCTGAGGGGCTGGGATCCAGATATCCTTTCAAGATGCATCCCCCAATGACCTACCTCTTCCCACCAGAGCCACACATCTCAAAGGCTCTATCAGCTCTCGATAGTACCTTCAGTTGGGTGACCTAGTCTTCAACACACAGACCTCTGGGGAACATTTAAGGTCCAAACTACAACAGTAACTAAGGATAGCTATTGAAAAAACCCACCCCCAACCTCAGCGCTGCAAGAGGCCAAGGCTAGTTTCTGAAGTCGCTGTCTGATGTGGGAGTCTCTGTCCCAGGCAGGTATTTGGGACTAAGACTTTCTATCTTGGCATTCAGATAGTTGTCCACATATGACTTCCCAAGATCTCATAAAATGAATAAGTGTAGAAGATCACACACAAGAGGTTTTAATTGGGTCAGGCCTATAATGTCATCTTACACTCCTGCCAACCTTCCATAGGCCAGGACTCAGTCACAGGACCCCAAACTCACTATATGAGAACCTGAGAAATGTAGGTGCAGTGTGTTCCCAGAAGGAAGAAAGAAAACATAAACCATAAACCATGTCTTACTCAGCAAAGAAGTGGGAAATGAGTTCCAGTAGCCCTGTTTTTAACTCTCTCTGTCTCTCTCTGTCTCTGTCTCTGTCTCTCTGTGTATGTGTGTGTGTGTGTGTGTGTGTGTGTGTGTGTGTGTGTGTGTGCAGGTGCACTCACCCGTGGGAAGGTCAGTGATGGACACTGGAATGTCTCCCTCCGTCCCCTCTCCATCTTAGTTTTGAGTTGGGGTCTCTCACTGAACTTGAAGCTTACTCTTTCTCCTATGACTTAGCCTACAGGACCTACCTGCTGCTGTCCCTTCCCTCCAGTGCTGGGATTACAGGTACATGCCAACACACTTGGCCTTTTACGTGGGTGCTGGAGATCTGGACTCAGGTTCCCAAGCTTGCACAGCAAGCACTTTACCCACTGAGCCACGCCCCCTGCCCCCCCCCCCCCCAGTCCATCTAACCTCATTTCCAAAGGACCATGTGCTCAAAGGTACAGAGCATTATATTGTGACAAGACATTCTTGCAGGTCATCTTGATACTGAAACCTCTCAGACGCAAACATTTTTCTCTTTTGAAGTGAAAACTCACTATTTCTCAAAATGAACTGCGTAGATGGGTGTGGCTTCAACCATGTGACTGGGCAATGTTCTTTCTAGCCCTGGTATTGCTCTAACTCCTTGTTCATGTGCCTTTCCCACAAAGAGGGAGAATTTTTTTAAACTCCTATCTATAGAACTCCTATCAAAGAATCTTCCATGGGGCTTTGCACTGTCAAAAACACATTTAAGTCGTGGTTGTTGAAGACAAGAAGTCACCACTGAGGCAGCTAGGATGTTTACATTTTCTCGTATTATCAGTGTTCTCTGCTTTACAGGCTATTGTGACTAACTGATTTCTGGTTATTCAAAATAAGGCCAGTTAGGGTATTTCAGTAGTGTCAGAAATTCCCAAAAGGGAAGGAATGGAGGGAGGGAGGAAAGAGGAAGGGGGGCAGGAAGGGAGGCAAACAACAGGTGGATGGGTGGATGGATGGATAGATGAACAAATGGATGGATGGATCAATCTCTATATTCCTTGAAGAATAACCCACGTTTTGTCGAATCACTGTTTCCATCCAATGTGGAACAATTATCAGAGAGTCCATTTGAGAAAATATGGTTGGAACCAAAAAAAATCGCAGCTATAACACAGAAAATAACCAAACAAAATTCAAGAGGTATGGAGCCCAAGATTCCATTTCCACTTACTGAGTCTGTGGCCTGCATCATCAAAGCTGTTACACTCTGTCATCCTCTATCACGAGGTGTAAAGTAGTTTGGATACAGAGTCTTCCCCCTAAAGAAGCCTGGCCTTCTTGTTGCAGCCTTGGCCCCTAGCTGATGGTGCTACCAGCAGCGGTAAAATCTCCAGGAGAGGAGTCCAGTTGGAGGAAGTAGGCCTTCCAGGGTACAGGAATCCCAGCTTCTCGGCTCTTTCTGCTCCCTGGCTGCTGTAGGTGAGCGGTTTCCTCCACACACTCCCTGCTGTGATACATTACCTCAACCGAAAGCACTGGGGTCAAATGATCATGAACCAAAATAAATCCTTCCTTTTTAAGCTGATTGTCTCAGGTATTTTTTTTTTCCCCACAGCAATGGAAAGCTGACAAGACACCCAAACTTTAACAAAAATTGGTCTATCCAGAAGATATTCTTTCCCTTAGCAGCGTGACTTTTTGAAGCTCAGCTTCCCTCTAGAGGGTTGAGGTCTATGAGATAATAGTATCTGATTTGTTTGTTGATTGTCTAAACAAATTTTAAAACAAATTTTAATGCCTTGGTCCCCCTGCCTCTGGAAGTACAAAATGAGTTTGAAATATTTATGTTAACTAGAGAAATCTGAGGTACTGCTGTTTATATAAGGCACAAGACACACTGTACAAAAATACTTTCATAAAACCAGAAAGAGTTGCAGGCTAAAAATAAAAACACTTTCAATATATTTGTGTACATTTCAAGGGACCCATTTTTGGACTATGGGGACCACCTGTATAACAAGGCTGGCATACAATGAAGAGTCAATCATTTTTGAATGCTGGGTGTTACTAACTAGGACCCCAGGGGAGTGGAAGAAGAGCAGAGACGAGTCTTGGGTGGTGTTCGCCCTCAGTTAACAGTGAGAGGATGTTTGCACTTGCTTGGACCTGCAGACCCAAGAAGTCCACCTGGCCAAAGGAACTCCTGCATCTCCAAGAGGATGGAGGAATGCTTCCGACATATGGTGTGACTATTCCACTCCTCATACTACAAGGAAAGCACCTAGTATCTTGCCAGCTTCGTGGTTTAGAGGAGGGAGAGGAGGGGAGGAGGGGGGAGGGGAGGAGGGGGAGGAGGGAGAAGAGGGGGAAGGTGAGGAGGATGGGGGGAAGAGAAGGAGGGGAGGAGGAGGAAGAGAGGAGGGAGAGGAGGAAGGGAGGAAACAGAGGAGGAGGGAGGGAGAGGGGAGGAGGGGGGAGGGAAAGAGGAGGGCTTTTTCTGGCTGCCTGACCATGTCTCTGGTCTATAAGAAAACCACAGGGAATTCTCCAGCCTCCTTCGGTACTGTGGTATGGAACCAGAACTAGCCCAGTCACTTTTTCAATGACATGTTCAGGCTTAGAGATATGACAGTGGACCTATGTCACTTAGATCACAGCCTAGAACGTTTAGCAGAACCATCTGGGGACTGTCTACCTTACCTTGGACTTAAGTGAATCCAAATTAACTGAACTCAGGGCCAGGATCTGGATAGGGTCTAAGGGTGTGTGCCTTCAAATACCTCTCTGTTGAGTCTATTACTCACTAACAGTCAAGAACCCCTGCCCTGGAGCGGTTTGTGCTGGTAGTTGAACAAAATGCATTGTACTCGCACTGAACGCTGCTATCAAGGTCCTCAGTCACTACTAGCTCAGTGTGCTATGATTTGGATCTTAAATGTCCCATAAAGACCATTGTTAGAAGATGTCAAACCCTTAGGAGAGGGGGTCCTAGTGAGAGAAAGTTTAGTCACTGGGGGGATGCCCTTGCAAAGGATTCTGGGATCCTAACAGCTTTCCTTCTTGTCTTCACATCTTGGCCAGCACACACCCTCGCCATGCTGTACTGTGCAGCTGCAGGTCCAAAGCCATGGGGCCGAGTGGCCGCAGGCTAAAACCTTTGAAACCATGTCATGAGCCAAAAGAAGCCTTTTGTCCTTTTAAGTTGATGACCTCGGGTATTTTGCTGCAGCATCAAAAAACTGGCTAATGGACTATGAAAGGACTCAGCCAGTGTGCTCACTTGCCAGTGGCTGAGTGATCTCAAGTAAAACACTACCTTACAGAAGTCTGTCCCCACCTTGGAATAGGAGGTACAGTCCTGGTATCTTTAAAACGCGCCATCGTATTTAACAACACAACCAATTCCTAAGCACTTGGCCCGAGTTCCTGTGAACATATGAGCACTCAGAAAAAGAAAGATCGAATAATTGCCAGTGGACGATTAACAATCAGAAAATGGTACCCAACAGCCAGGATACCTACTTAACACCATTAAAAGGATTAATGCATTTCTTGGTAAATAAGTGACTAGAGTATGATGAAATAGGATTAATGTTTCTTTTCATTTAGGAAACCCAAAAAGTAGATCATATTCAGTTTGGAACAACCTGGTCTATAACCAAAGATGTTTATAAAGAGACTGTCAAATCAAATACCGGATTGCAGCTCTGAGGCTATTAGACAACGTGAAATAGAATTGTCATGTTTTAAGCCCCTTTCTTGTGACTAATGCTCTGAAGTCTGCAGATGGGAGTGCTACTTGGGATTAATGTTCTTTGGTATTTTTTTATTTGGCCTGCTGTCTTTCTACGATACCGATCTCCATCTACTGAGTCTTTAGGTACAAATCAGTCAAACAAGAATGAGCAAAGCCTTTTGGTCTAGTTTGCTTTAACTTAATAGCCAAAATGGAGCATGCCTTTTTCCCTTCAGGAGTTCATAAATAGCCTATATAAAACCAACCACTACCTTTTCATACACACCCGGCTCATTATTGAAAAATTATACTCCTTCTCACCTCCAGGCCTTACCACAGCTAAATGTAAGTTTTTGCACTTCAGTATTTATGGCAGGAAAAATCAGCAAATACTAATGTTCAAACCCCAAGGGGGCAGCCTGCACACAGATGAAAATATGACCGAGCATGCACCAAGTTTTTCTTGCATGGCACCAAGCTCAGAGGAGAAAACCAAACCAAAAGATTTACCCTGAGAAGTAAAAGAAATGTGTCCTCCCCAGTATTCCAGTTAGTAGGTAACTAAGGGCTAAAGAGTCTACAGAAATCCCGACATTGTCTCAAGCCTCAGCAGAGGATTAACAGCACAGCAAACACACACATTTCTAGCTTGATCCCCATTTCCGTAGTAATAAATATCACCAACTTTGCCGTCTGATGTCCCAGTAGCAGGCAAAACAAATTATTTTTGGGAGTCTGGCCAAACAGCATTTACTCATTCATGATGGTGTGGTCTAAGAAGCCCAAAGCCAAAAACACCAAGAAAGGCTATTGTCAGGGCTATGGTTGCAGAACCAAGACACTTTGTAAGGGAAGTGCCACCACAAGAGACCTAGAAGAGGGATGATGTGTGGGTATCACGAGTCTATCAGGATTATTAATGGGAGAAATACGCAGAAGCATGCAAAGCAATGCATCCGCATGGGGGCGGGGGGATTTGACATTCAAAGGGCTGTTTATCCATTGGTTTGGCTGAAGTTTTGATCAAGGGATGTAACAGGCAGAATTCATCTGAAGACAAATTTTCTTAGGAAAGACATTCAGGTAGGGAGACAGCGGCAATTCTGTTGAAGACAGAATGGCTCCTTACTTGATCCCTAGTGCTTCCTAACTGCTCGAGAGAGCTGTGAGACTGCAGCTCCCTGTTCTCACCAAAATGAACTGCAGCAAGTCAGCAGTGACTTGGGGGTTGCAGAACGCCCTTCTGGTGTGGCAGGCGGGGAGAAGCTAGCCACAAGAACTGCCTGGCGAACTTGTGGACGTGGGATGGCTCCTTAGCCCACCCCACTGTTCAGCGAGGCTCTGCTGCCCTTCTCTCACCTGTTCTGTCCTGTGCCAGGTACCAAGGTCACCAGGACACGTACTACACTGTCCCAGGGAGCTTACATGCCTGTTACTTGTAAATAATAAAAATGCCAACAACTCTTGCAGTCGGAGTACATTTCCTTGGGCTTTCTGGAAGAGAACAGGTAGGAACCTATTCACTATGGGGTCAATGATTCTCACTACAGGGTGACAGTGTTGCTCACTGTCCTTGGGGGAGTCATGTGAGTCTCACAGGTTGAAAGGAAGGTGAGGCAGCCTCACATCTTCAGCTGTCTCCTCCCTCACCAAGGTAGTTAAAGACAAGACCAGCTTTGCTGGTGGAGCTATAGTAGGAAGACAGACACCTAGCAGGGGAACCCAGCTTACCTCAGACCTCCCAAAGTGAGGAACAGTCCATTGCGGTGTGAGATCACTGCGATCCGGTACCCCCTTTTTAAACCACAGCATAACACAGCCTATGCTGTCTGAGGCCATTAATGAACATCTGTTTCACGTAGGACTTTTAGAGGAGGCAAGAAATCACAGACTGTAGAGACATTCGTCACCCAGGCGGGTACAGCTCCAGGCAGAAAGGGATCAAACTCTCCCCATTGTGTCTTTTCCTCTCAGTCAGTGTAGCTGTCACAGTGCCTTTCCCAAGATGTCAGGGACCACAGGCTCGGCTGCCTTCCGTCTTGGTTCTTGCAGCACCCACTGCCTGGAAGAAGGCGAAGCATTTTCCCAGGTTAGTGCAGACAGCAGTGGGGTTTTCTAAGCAAACTTTTGTTACTAAGAAGGGAGGATAAAATTCAGGTATATAGGGCCTAGAGAGAGGACTCCGTAGTTGAGAGCAAGCATTGCTTTCCCAGAGGATCTGAGGTTTCTTCCCAGCACTCCCAGCAGGTAGCTCACTACCTACCACCTGTAACTCAGCTTCAGGGTGGTGGTCTGCATCCTCTGGCCTCCACAGTTTTGACTCGCATCCTGAATCCATCCCGTGAAAGTCTACCTAGAACCAAAAGGGGAAGATTCGAAGCGGCTCATGTCTTGACCAGATGCTGGTTTCCTTTATCCCTCCAAAATGGGGCCGTGTAAGCTCCTTCTTTTCTGTGGAGCGATCATTCTCCCCGTGAACAATATAACTCTTCAGGAGCAATATTCTCATTAGCAATTAATTTGTGATTTTAGAGTGTGTTGTGTGTTCCTTGTGAGCTGCAGGCGCATGAACAATGCCACTCATCACCATATTTTAAGTCTATTCATGCACAGGAAAAGAGTGAGGAAGTGCTTTATAATGGAAATCATTCCTAAATTCTAGACATTCAGTTTACCCTGATAAACATTACTTAATTTCAAATTCTCCTATTAAAATATGGAATTGTTGGAGCAACAAGCTCCCTGCATAATTGTCAATTCCTTGAAGCAAAAAAAAAAAAAAATGCCAACTGAATCGTGCATTGAGTGATAGGAAAGTGACCGCAGACAGGAAGTTGATGCTTCCAGGGTGTGCTTTAACCATCTGGAAGAAGTCAGCTCTATTTCATTTATCCTGTTTCTTGGTTTTTTTTTTTTAAATTAAACTGATTTTTCTTCCTTCCTTCCTTCCTTTCTCCCTCCCTCCCTTCCTTCTTCCCCTCTCTCTTTCTTTATTAATATGTGTGTGTGTGTGTATGTGTGTTATTTATTAAGCAATGCAATTTTATTTATTAGGCGATGCTGTTTACTGTGCAAGAAAAGCCAAGAGGTACAACAAAACCCTCTATAAGAGTTTATTAAGGGAAGGGAGCAGAAGGTGTGTGCATAGACCTATGGAATGATCATGTAGGAAGAGAAGGGGGAAATAGGTGGAACTCTCTTTTATAAGTTCCCTTCACACATGTGCATATGGGCTTATGTAGCGACACCATGCATGCGCATAGATTGCGATCACACTGCACTCAAATTACGGGATCACATAGCGCACTGATTATGTAGGACATAGGCCCTGGGATGACTAAGCATCTTGCTTGGCTACTGGACAGTGAATGCACGGTCATACAGCTGGGGGAGTGGCCAGGAGTTCTAACATTCCAGACTCTTTGTTTTTATAAAAATGGCGGGTGAACGGGAATGGGGGTGCTGTGTCTCCAGAAACTGCTTCCAGCTGACTCGGTGGGCATCAGTTAGTTAACTTTTGGGGGTAGGGAAGGGGGCATTTTGGGTAGCTGGATGTCCTGAGGTAGTGGATTGTCCTCTGCTGCTTTGGGTATCGTCCATCGCCTTCCACTGCTTTGGGCTCTGTGACTATTTGGGTCTGCCAAGGTGCTGGTGTGGCAGAAGAGGGAGTTTAGAAAAAAAAATTACCTTGGGGTCGTCCCCAAGGGGTTCCAGAGTGAGGGAGGGGGGTCCTGGGACAAGAAACGTTTGAATTATACTTATCTGGAGTGGATCTGACCTGTCCAGGTGGATTCAAGCTAGCTCTGGAGGTTGGAAGAATTTTTAAACATATTAAGAAACAGCTACAGGGAATTTAAAATCTTGAGCTGGTAGCCATGTTATAATGTTTAGTACTCTGCTGTCAGAATTTTATTGGTTAGCGTTAGTAATAAAGAGAGAGAGAGACTTAAGTCCTCTAAGGCTCTGGAGTGAGAGAGGGTACTGAGCTTGGGTAATGTACCTGGTAGGGTCCTGCAACTAAAGCACTGCAGATAAGTATAATTCAAACTTTCTGGTCCTGGGATCCCCCTTCCTCACTCTGGAACCCCTCGGGGACCTTCCCCAGGTAAAATTTTCTAAACTCCTTCTTCTGCCTCACTAGCATCTTGTCAGACCCAAACAGTCACAGAGCCTGAAGTAGCAGAAGGCGATGGATGATTCCCAAAGCAGCAGAGGACAATCCACTACCTCAGGACACCTGGCTACCTCAAAAGCCCGCTTCCCTACCCCCAAGAGTTAACCAATGCCCACTGATTCAGATGGAAGCAGTTTCAGGAGACACGGTGCCCCCATTCCTGTTCACCCACCATTTTTTTTTTTTTATAAGAACGAAGAGTCTGGAATGTTAGAATTCCTAGCCACTCCCCCATGACCGTGTATGTGCTGGCAAGATGCTTAGTCATCCCAGGGCCTTGTGTCCTACATAATCTGTGTGTTGTGTGATCACGTAATTTGAGTGCAGTGTGATCATGTAATCTATGCACACGTGTGGCATAGCTATGTAAGCCCATATGTGCTTGTGGCGGCGGCGGCCGGGGAGGGGGGACCTACAGAAGTGGGTGCCACCTATTCCGCACTTCTCTTCCTACATGATCATTCCATAGGCCTATGCACACACCTTCTGTTCCCTTCCCTTAATAAATTCTTATAGTGGGTTTGTTGTACCTTGTGGCCTTTCTCAAATGGTAAACAGTGCTTCTCAGTAAATAACAGTGTGCATGCTCATTTGTGCATACATGTACGTGGCTAGAGGTCAACACTCAGTCTCTTCCTCTATAATTCTCCATCTTGTTTTTGAGACAGGGTCTCTCACTGAACCCAGAACTCATGGATTGGCTAGGTTGTCTGGCTAGCATGCTCCAGGAATTTCCCTGTCTCTGTCTCCCTCAGCTCTAGGGTCATGGGCCTGTGTGCTGTTTCCAGCTGCCAGCTTTTCCATCAATAGTGGGGATCTGAACTCAGGTCCTCACACTTGGGCCTTCTCCCCAGCTCTAAAGTGCTTTTCCTTTGTGCACTACTGCGAATCCACAGTTTAATGGGGAAGTGTAGCATAACGGGTAGACTCAGAAGTTAGAATCCTGGGTTTAAATCCCTCCTCTGCTACTCAACTAGCTCTGTGAATCTGCACAACTTCTTCTCTCTCCTAGGAGGCCTCACCTTGCCCATAAAAGAAAAGATTATGCTCCTGTCCCAACTCAGTATCTGGTATAGCATATGCAGTCACAATGACTACTGATCAAAAATAAATTTCTAATCTAGCTCTGAAGCAGAAGTCCAGGCATGCCAAGCCACGATGCTCCAAAGTAGAATGCAGAAAAGGCAAGCTCCCTTAGCCGACAAAGGCCACAGAGACTGGCTGTTCTGAGAGATGAAGCCCTCTTGATTCCTGGGTGACACTACCCCACCCATGTTAGCTCTTCAGGTGTAGCCTAGGAATCTGAGTTAGCACACAGCACACATCTGCAGGCACACACCACGCAATCGCGACACAAGCCTGGCTTCAGTGTCTCTGCAGGCCTCCGCTGGTGAATGTGACCATTGTCTTCCTCTGGGAACTTCATTTTAAAGACACTGCACTGTTCCCAGCAGGAGGCTTGAGGGGATAAGTGCAGGAGGGCCAGCAGTGTTTCAGTCACATCAGGCATTTCAACTGCTCTATGGAAGAGCAAGCAAGCTGATGAAATTGACTAGACACTGTTCTTCACTATTATAACTTACTCCGTGCCTGTCTTCTTTGGGTGATTCAGGGCCACCCTCTTCACTGGTAAAACTCTGCTGCGGATGAATGTGAGAGCGGCTCACCTCAGAGAGAAGGCTGGCTCACAAGCCTGCTGGAGTAAGAGGCAGAAAAGGGAATTCAGCCCTTAACCCATTCATGCTTTTGTTTGTTTCAAACCAATCATAATTAGGAGGCAAATAGAAGATGAATCTATCAGCTCTGTTTTGAGCCGTCATTCCAGTCATCAAGCCACATGCCCATCACAACTCTAGGATAATAGCTGGGCTCAAGAATGGGAACAAGAATGAATTGCTGAAATACTGGAGAAAAATGGCTTTTTTTCTCCATAAACCCAAACTTTATCACTTACTTGAGTGATAAAACCATCAATGCTGTGGGTAAGGATTTTATTTAATGAAAAAAAAAATATGGGAAACACATTTAAATTTGAATTTCTGATAAATAATTTTTTGTACATGTATATTTCAAACATAAACATTGCCCAACACACTTGAAAATGCTAGGGACATACTTACATAAAACAATTATTAAACATTCTTTTGCTATGTGAAATCCAGATTCTAAACAGGTTTTTGATGTTTTATCTGACATCTTAAATCACACAGTATTTTTACTTATGGATGCTAATCTATATTCTTTTTCTAAAGTAGCATTAGTAGAAGATGAAAATGAGCACCTGTACTGTCTGGTTATGTGTGTCAACTTGACACAAGCTAGAATCATCAGAGAAAGAAGCCTCGTTGAGGAAATGCTTCCATGAGATCCAGCTACAAGGCATCCATCTTCTCATTTCGTGATCAATGAGGGAGGGCCCAGCCCATGGTGGTTGGTACCATCCCTGGGCTGGTGGTCCTCGGTTCTATAAGAAGGTGGGCTGAGCAAGCCATGGGAAACAAGCCAGTAAGCAGCTCCCATCCATGGCCTCTACATCAGTTCCTGCTTCCAGGATCCTGCTCTACTTGAGTTCCTGTCCTGACTTCCTTCAGTGATGAACAGAAATGCTTAAGTGTAAGCTAAATAAACCCTTTCCCCCACAACATGCTTTTTTTTTGGTCATGGTGTTTCATTGCAGCAATAGAAACCCTAACTAAGACAGCATGTAACATAGATACAGCCTTTTTTAGTTATCATCTCAGGGTTGTAGTTTGGGTTAGAGAATGGAACCCAGGAAAACCTGGACTGGGTATGATACCAAGTATTTAGCAAGGCAGAATTCAGCCCAGGTCCCTGGGAGTCCAAAGGCAGTTAGTTCTTCCTCCCCATCCTGTTTACAGGGATTCAGACATCCTGTTACTAAGACAGGCAACCTTTGTTTTTAAAAAATAATATGATAAAATACATATAATATTAAATTTACTATGTTAACTACTTGCCCCTGTGTCTCCTCATCCCCTGGCAACTGTCATTTTATTTACTGTCTGCAAATTTGGCCACTTAATACTTCTGAAAGATGGCACCATACAGTGTTTGTCTTTCTGTGTCTGGCTTATTTCACTTAGCTCAGTGTCTTGAGGTTCAGTCTCATCTATATTGTGCCATGAGCCTAATCTCCTTTCTTTTCAAGGCCAAATGGTATAATATACAATATATGTAATTATCCTCATTTTTGCATTTTCATTTACCCATCAATGGACACTTGGATCACATTCAACTTTTGCTTACTATGAGTAATGTTGCTTAAACAAATATCCATTCAAGACCCTATTTTCAGTTCTTTGGGGTTTATACCTAAAAGTATAATTGCTCGATCATACAATAATTCCAGTTTTCAAAATTTTGCAGCTCTAGGGCTTGAAGGCATAACCTTAAGTATGCTAGGCAAGGGCTGGAGAGATGGCTGGGCTGGAGAGATGGCTCAGAGGTTAAGAGCACTGACTGTTCTTCCAGAGGTCCTGAGTTCAATTCCCAGCACCCACATGGTGCCTCACAACCATCTGTAATGAGATCTGGTGCCCTCTTCTGGCCTGCAGGTGTATATGCAGACAGAATGCTGTATACATAATAAATAAATCTTTAAAAAAAAAAAAGTATGCTAGGCAAACACCCTACACTGAGCTGCTTCCTAATCATAAACTTTATTTTTAATCTTTGGAGAGACCATCACATTGGTTTTCAGCATGAATGCAACCCCCCCCCCTCCTTTTTTGTTTTTTGAGACGGGTTTTCTCTGTGTAGCTTTGGAGCCTTTCCTGGAACTCACTCTGTAGACCAGGCTGGCCTCAAACTCACAGAGCTCCGCCTGGTTCTGCCTCCCAAGTGCTGGGATTAAAGGTGTGCGCCACCACCACCAGGGGAATGCAACACTTCATATTTCTACTAATATCATGTATCCTTGCCAACGTTTGTACTTTCTATTTTCCTGAAGTGTCCTTTCTAATGGAAGCAAATGAACATTGTTTATTATTTCCATGACAAAACCAAATGAAACATTATAGTTAATTTTTAAAAAATAACTTGACAAGTTTTTTGGAGTCTGCAGAGCTAATTTTATGGATCTGTATATACTTTTTATTCCCTGAGATTTGTTTTTATTTGTAGATGTGTGTGTCACATCTGTATATGCCCAGAGAGGCCAGAAGAGGGCATCAGGGCCCCTGGAGTGGCGTTATAGGTGGTTGTGAGCAGCCAGATGCAGGGTCTGAGAACAGAAGAGGAGTCCTCTGGAAGACTGGCAAGCTCTTTTAACTGCTGGGCTATCTCTCCAGCTCCTAGATCTATACATTTTAAATCATTTCCAAATTGCTGACTATATAGTTGTTTTAGTAGGTTGGAAAAAAATGGCAAGAAAAAAAATATACAGACCCAAATTTTTAAAAGTGTTTTCCAGTTTTGGTTGGTTTTATCTTTGGATATGGGATCCATAGAGGACCAACCAAACTTCATTTTTTTAATGGCCAAATAAAATTGTTTTGTGTTGGTATACTACAGTTTATCTATTCAGATATGATGGGCATTTGGATTGTGTCCGTCTTTGTCTGTTGTAAATGTTCATGTACAACTTTTTATGTGGCCCTGTGTTTCCATGTCTCTTGGAATGCTTTCTTAGTTTCCTGGGCTGCTGTAACAAAACCCCATAAACTGGGTGGTTGTGGGCAAGTAAAATTTATTTCCCAGAGTCCTAGAGGCTAGGAAGTCCAAATCATTGGATATCTGATGGAGACTCATTCTTCACAGAGGGGAGGAATAGGGAGTTCTCTGAGGCATCTTTCATAAGAGTACCGAACCCATCTGTAATTGTGGTGCTCTCATGACCTAATAATCTCCTGAAGGTCCCACCTCCAAGTCACACCGAGCTTTTATTAGTTCAGTATATAAATGGTCAGTCTGAAGTACCTACCTAGGAATGGAACAAGTGGATCCCAGGATAACTCTGGGTTGAGTGAGTCAGGAGCAGCCAGGCTGCTTTCCAAGGCCTCTGAACCATAGGACATTCTAACCAGAAACATATGAGTAAAACGGAAGGTTCTTTAGTGTGGCCCGTAAGACATCATCTTGATCTGTACCTACCATTTGAGTTTCCCCTCCTTGGAGATACACCCTGAGCTTTATCAACACCCCGCCATGTCATACCATAGAGAATTAAGTAAGTACTGAACCGGAAGCTTCATCTCTACTGGACAGCGATTTTGTTTTGGTGTTTTTCCCCTGGAACGTGCCATGCACACTACCGAAGAAGAAGAAGAGTAATCATCAGTCTTTCCCAGCTTCAAACCCTGTGAACTGCAGCGATGACTGTTCTGACAACATTGTACACTAGTGGTACAAATGTTATGGGAGTAACCAACCACTTTCTGATTGGCTGTAAGGCCCACTCACAGGAGGAAATACACACCCAGTACTGTAAATCTGGTCAAGAACCCAAGGTTGGAAAATCTCATAGGTCCAGAGGATGAATCTTTTACTATTCTTTTGCTAAAATGGACATGGAATCAAACTACCCTCTAAATTCATATCTCTGATCTCATCAGAGAAGTTTCTTTGTGCCACGGACAGCAGTTAAGGCAGAAACTCACAACTGATCAAAGTGCACAGAGTAAGTTTCTGTGGAGTGCTCGGCCAGCCACAATGGGCCATCTAGATCACACCCCCTCTCCAAGTTTCACCATTACAGACTAGGGAGCAGAAATGGAAGAGTCAGAGATCCGGAAGGGCTGGCCTGAAACAGTGGTTGATTCTGGATGCAACAGGATGGCTGCACTCATGAATTCATAGCAGCTGTGGTTGCCTTCATAATCCTAGACAAGATCAAGCTGGTCAATGTGCCAACATGGAGTGGGGAGGCTTTCGTGAGCCCCCACCTTTATCGGAAGAGCTATTGACAACTGAGATTTTTGGTTGGGTGTGATGGTACACACCCATAATCCCAGCACTCCTGAGGCTGGGGAGGTAAGTTTGCTTAGTGTATATAGTAAGACACACACACACACACACACACACACACACACACACACACACAGAGAGAGAGAGAGAGAGAGAGAGAGAGAGAGAGAGAGAGAGAGAGAGAGAGAGAGGAGAGAAATAAAATAAAATAGTATCAACTAACACTGCTTTCTTCCACAGGTGCAATATAGTTTATCTTTAAACTGCAAGGCCCCAGTGCTAAATTATTTTCTCCTTTAAGGAGGATATACTCTCATATTTAACCAGCACAGCATTTTCAGGCTTACAATTAAGTCTGCAGAAGCAATTATTATCACCCTTATGGTTACAATCTCCCCAACCTAGCAAAAACCCAAGGATGAAATGCAAAGCCCCACCTAGAAAGAAAGGAAGCAGGCTGCTAGAGTGAGCGAGCCTCGATGCTAACTTTGGAGAGTCCCATGTGTCCTTGCCAAGCTGGGCGTTAATAAGTAGGCGTCACACACACAGAAGGACATTTCTATGTATCTTGGACTTGGGCTTTTGAATTTGATTACATTCAGAGTTCAGTTTTGCCTCGTAATCTCTGTTGGCGTTCACACTGAACTTGGCTTTTCCTGGCTGGCTCCATCAAGCAGTAGAAGTAACCATTTGAAAAGTCCAGCAACAGGAGTGGGGTTTAGAACCGCAGCAGCCAAGCTGATTCCCAGCATTGGCTGCCTTCCCAGGGAGAGAGATGCTGTGGGCTGGAGCAGAAGCAGCTCTGGGTGTGAGAGAATGGAGAGCCTGGTATGGAATGTCTGCTAGAGAGCGGTGACTTCTGGGCTAGAGAGAGCCTTGAATTAAGTTGGTACATTCAAAGTTGCCATAGAAACCCTGTTGGAATGCCCTAACTTTCTGCAGAGTGGATTTGTTTAAATGTTAGTCTTTTACATTGAATGGTATATGAAATAGAAGATTAGTAGGAAAGAAAGAAAACATACTCCGAGGTCTGAGTCACCTAAGATACTGAATGGTCTTCCGATATTAAGCCACTCTGTCCAGCGGACACACCGAAGAGGTGGGTTGCTGCCTCTGGGAGCTGCCCAGGAGACTCTGCATGCCTTTGCGTGAATGCTGCACCCTGAAAGGCCCCCGCTGTAATTCAGCAAACCCAGCTTGCACTTGAAGCCAAATGAAATGCAAAGATCCTTTCAACAGCAAACCTCGCTGGAGAGGAAAATGCCGGTTAGCGGTTGTGGGAAGTTCCAGCTACTGTATTTCCCCCACCACAGACTGAATCTTACCCCTCCACACCCGTGAGAAAAACATCGGGAGGCTCTTTTAAAAAATGGTTACATTATCAATTAATCTATAGTATGTTTCAAATAAATATTTCCAGTAAATGGAACAAAACCCAACATTTATATGGCTTGCACCTAAATTATCATCATCTCGGAGCAGATGCGGAATGCAAGACAAGGCGAACAATCCACACTGTAATTTGCCCAGTAACATTGTCTTAGATCTAATTAGTGCTTATGCAGATCCTTTACAAAAATGTGAAAACGGCACCAGGATGTAATTGTTTAATGAATTTAGTGCAAAGCACATCTGCATAAATTCCATTTTAGCTGAAAAAACTAAGTTCAGCCGCTATTTGCTCTAGAGCCAAAACACTGTGAATTGTGCCCACTGTGCTGTTGCCTTGCTCTGCTGGCTTGGAGATTTCAAATAATCCTACAGAGTTAAAGCCTCCAGCTGCAGACCAGCCCATCTGGAGATGTTCGTTATAGTTGGCAGTACTCTAGAGTGATTGTGCCTTACTGCTCAGAAAAGGGGGCAGGAGGTAACCCAAAGTTTTGTCAAGAAAAAAATGGGGGAGATTTGAAATATTTACTACCCAGGAAAAAGTAAAAATTTTGAAACTGGATCTCATCTACTTAGTAAATTTTCAACATCTATTTTTGTTGAGTCTTGTATGAAAATTGGAATGGTGTTCTGTCCAACATCTAGTTTGGGTGAAAAAGAATCACAGAAAGTTGAATTGGGACATAAGCTTATAGAAATTGAAGTTTGAACCTGCCCGTTTGCTTTTCTGAGATTTTACTTGACTCATAGTCAGGGTTTCATACAAAATCCAGTAACTTCTATAACAAAGAGATGAGTCAGTCACGTACATTTGTGTTGTGGTTTGCAAGGGATATAGCTCGAGGATTGGTTGTGTTTTGTTTCTTTCTTTTTGTCGTTGTTTTTAGATTTGGTTTATTTGATGCAGCAGAAATGAACTGTGAAACCCAAACCGCTTTTTTCTCTTCGATGGCTCTGCTACAGATGGAGTGGGTGAGGGCAGGGTTTATGTATATGTGATATGACGATGTTGGTGCCTGAGTCAGCAGAATTCTATAAAATGATAAACTAACTTTGTCTTTATTCATGGCAGTGATCCAGTTTAGGTATAATCAGCCTGGAAGCAGCATGTCCTGGTGTTCTGACTGAACCAAATACCGTTGCTCTGTCTTTATTGGGTTTCTATGGTAGATCAACTTTCAGGCAAAGGTTCCCTGGAAACACTCTGAGGCAGAGAGATGTCTGCAGCACACGTACAGTGAAGCACCTCGGAGGGGTGGAGCCTAGGACTGTGCAGAAAAAAAATGTTTCCCAGAGCAGCCACGGATGCCTTAGCGACCATGGGTACCAAGGACTGGGGATGTCACTTCATGCTGGGACTGAATCGAAACAAAAGGACTTGACCCTAACTCTTCCTGTTCCCCATCAATCACATGGTAGATGTACAAGGGAGAGGCAAAGGCTTGTCTGGGCTCTCTGCGGGGAGGAGACACAATTCCCTGTGGCTGAGGGACATCTGTAAACTGACTGCAACCTACATCCTAGAGGCCGGGTCCTGAGTGAGGACCTTGGCAGTGAATTATCACTCCTACTGCAGTCACAAATTTCAATCTACTTATTTTGTATAATAATTTTGCCCCCTCTGAGAACCGTGCCTGCAAGACTCTGGCCGTCTCCTCTCCTGGAGAAACTGAGAGGAAGGCCAGTGGAGTGAACTGTAGGAGCTAGTCTTGGGACTACACCTGCTCCTCATCCTTCCATCTCCCCGCACCTCATCTCACATGGCCCTCTCCCTCAGCTGGCACCCCCACTGACAGAGCTTATCTACTAGGGTAAGCTAACCTTGTCCTTCAACCCCGTCACCCTGTGCTTACCAGGCTGTGCAAGCTGCACTTGTCTGTTGTCCAGATTTGCCAGGGGAACACCAACAGATCCTAACATAGGCCACCAGGAAAGTCGGCACACAGTCCTTTGCCCTGCTGTGTACCAACAGCCCTACCTCTTCCTGATGATCAGAGCCAGTCACTCCCGTTGAGATGGCACCTCTTTCTCTTGCACAGGGTACTGAAAGGACTGTTAGCACTTCAGTTTTGAGGTATAAGGTGACTCTTGCTCTGCCCCCTGGTGGAAACATTCTCATGGGAGCCAAACTTCTAATTGTGCAAAAGCTGTTAGTAGTGGGCGGGAAGTGCAAATTCCCCAGGCAGATCCTCAAGAGCAGGGGTGGGACTATGCCTGCCTCCTATGTTTTGGTTCCCAGGTCCTCTGTTCCACATGTTGAGGAAACAGAGTCATGAAATGGTTGCTGATGTAAGGTCCTAGAGATTGGTGTCCCACCCTGGTAGCCTATCATCAAGATGCTTCATAAGCTCCTCCTTGACAAGCTTGCTTCCTCTTCCCATCAGATGCTGTCTTCTACGAAAACTCTACTACCAATCGTGGTCAAATGCTTCCCAACATATCTCTAATGCTATGAAGTAGACTGCTAAGTGCAATGAAGTGTTCTGTGTGGTCCCATGTCAGTGCCACAAATACCTAGTGGGCCTCCAAACAGTAGTTTAGAGCCTATAAGCAGAAAAACAAAACCTCTGTCTGGAATAAGCGTCGATTCCAATTAAGATAAATCAGTTCTCTTTCTGAGGTAGAAACACGCAATGTGAGCAACTCCTGTTACATGGTCACTTGTTTTCTCTGAGGGATGATGCCCCATGTGAGAATTAGTGTTTGCTTCTGGTCTGTAGGTTAAGACACTTACTAGGGGTAATAATCAAGTCAGCCTTGATGAGCATGAGTCCATGAGTTCGAACACCTACAGGATCTCCAATCTTGTGGAAGTGCCCACCATGTTCATGCACCAGTTGTACCATCCCTTAGGTGGCCAGTGATATAAGGTGGCTAATATTGCCTGGTGAATCATCTTGTCTGTTTGGCTGGTTTTCTGTTCTGCAGCAGATACTCTACTGTACTAGAGAGGGCACAGTGGAGTGCTTGCCTATCATGCAGGAAGCTCTGAGTTTCATTCCAGAACTGGCTTCAAACTCCCGACAATCCTACTGCCTCAGCCTCTCAGATTCTGAAATTACAGGCAAAAGATGCCTGGTTAATGTCCCTGATATTTATAGTCTTGTTCCTCCCAGGCCCCTAGCCTAGGCTTTTGCCACTGTCTGTGAATTCCCACATGGGACATTTTTTCCTCTTCTCAAAAGTGCATAATCCAGCACATAGTCTAAAGTGCTTCCTGTGGGAGACTTTCCTTTGCCTGTCTTTAAAGTCAATCCTAGGAGGGGTCACTATGCAGTCTGTGTATCTCAGGCTAGCACTCACAAACTCCTGCATAAACTAAGCCTAGACTTTTTTTCCTTTCCCCAATTGTCCAATAGGGGATGATGTAACTCTTGTTATCCTGCAGGCAACCATCATATATATGAACTGAGGAAGAGAAGCTGGTGTGAAGATGATGGGTAACATGGGGACCTGAAACTTTCTTGTGCTTACTTGCCCTGCTTTTATCCAATTGGGACGTACCATTTCTGCCTAGTGATGGATGCTCCCAGGCCCACCTGACCTTATGAGTTGATGGGTTGGATAGAACTCAGATTATTATGGACAGTTTGGCCACATGGTCACTTGATATCCCTTGTTAAGCACTTCATCTCAACTGGGGCCCACTGGCATGCCAAGAGCTATTCTTTCAAATGGTATATAATTCTCTGCTGCAGATGGCATGGCCTTGCTCCAGAACCCCAGAGGTCTTCACTGTGAGTCTCTTATTGCCATAAACTCCACATGGCATCTTTTCCCACCACAGATACCTTGAATCACAGAGTCTGCTTGTCATGGGGTCCAACCAAGGTCTCTTATTTCTTACCACATCTTGTTCATCTGAACCCGTTAACATAAGGCAGTAGCTCAGTGAGTCAGTGTGTTTTCCCTAAACAAACAGGCTAGTCCTTTTGGACTGAAGAGCTGCAGACAACAGGAGAATTAGCACAGGGCTTGGGCAAGAGGTAAACGTATAGCAGCATCCACTTCATGTCAATGCAAACTGCTTCCGAACTCACTCCTAGAAGGAATGGAAAAGGCTGCCTCCTCCGGACCCAAGCTCATTTTTCTGTGCTCTGCAAAACAATTATATACTGTATCTGTAGTAACCGTAGTCATTAGGACAATGACTTGCCTAAGTTTGGCTTGTAGTACCTAACATCCTTCAGAGTCTATCCGGTTTCTGTGAGACCAAGACGAATAAATCACACCAGGGCTATGATGGGCGTGATTCTGCCTGCATACCTTAGGTCTTTATGCGTGGGACTAGTCAGCACTCTCCTGGGGATACAGTGTTGCTTTCATTATAATTCAATCTTTGGGCTAGGGGAGAGCCCCTTCAAAGTATTCTCATTTCCTTCCTTTGACTTGTGACTTGACAAACTCACAAACTAAAAAATCATCAGTGAGTTCTGCCAACAGCCAACCACGTCCCTTCCAGGGACGTATTCACAGACTAAGGGAGTCCCCTTTGGGGGTTCCAGGGTCCAGTGATTCTGTAATAAATCATTCAGGCCTGGGTTTCTACTTAATACCTACCTGGCTCCCATATGCCCTGTTCCAATAAGAGAAACATGAAGATTCTCCAGATCCTAGGTTAAATTAAGAAAAACTCAGAACCTACGTCCCAAAATCCTGGAACTCTGTGGGTATGCTCTCATCCCTCTGTATGATGACCTGAGTAAAGGGACATAGGTGCCTTTACTATTTAGACCACTGTCATATGTAGTTGCTGTAGTGAGTCAGGGTCTTTCCTCCTAAGGGCTCAAGTTCTTTTTTGATTAGTAAATGCCAATTCTGAAGACTGGCTCAGGTATAGACATTGGATAAGGGCTTATGATGCTATTGGACAGCTGTTCATGGCCTAGTATCCATTCATGATTTTAAAAAAGATTTATTCTTTAATTCCAGCACATGGGAGGCAGAGGCAAGTGGATCTCTGTGAGTTCAAGAACTAAACTTGGCTCGTCTGCAAGAGCAGCTGTCAACCTTAACCACTGAGCAATTTCTTTAGTCTATTTCTTTTAAAATATACATAGAGAGCAATATCCTTGTTGGGTCCATCTTTTCTGCTCCTAGGAGCACCAAACATGGTCAACCATTTGTACCCACCTTGATTCTGATGGGCTAAACCCAACATTTAACCTCCATTATTTGGGGTCCTCCCCTGTTTACTGTTGTCAGGGAGTGGGATCCTGTACCATCATGTTCACCATCAGTAGGTCCCACAGAGGACTGTCACTCCCAGGTTACTCGATGCTGAGGCCTCTTCCATCAGTGTTTTCCATGCTGCACTGGGGGCCATGTCTTCACATGCCTGGAGTACTAGGCTCCTTTTTACTCAGGGATGTGGATCTAGACGGCCATGAGATTTCCTTTTCACCCTTCGGCTCATCTTCTAAGGCTTCTCAGGTCAGTAGGTGGTTTTTCCTACGGTAGCTAATCACGCCCCCACACTCGTCTGAGCCTTTTGAGCTCTTGCTCCACCCGTTTACACAGGAATCATTTAGTGGTTCTGTTTCACTTGGTGTAGATCATATTCTCTCCATGCTTCTGGGCGCGAATCTGATAAATATATGCTCAAGGCATAATCTCCCAGGGTCCTGGCAGGGTATATAGTTCCCTGGAGAAGGGAACCATATTGACAAGCATTCTTCTCAAATTTCATCATTCTATTCCTCTTAATCAAGTGCCCTCAGGCTCCCACTCTATACATCCTTCTTCAGCGTCTGGGTGCATATTAGCTGGTTCTACTGTTTTGTTGGTATGTAACCCCCTTCTGCACTCATCAAGGCGGATACATCTTTAACCACATAATGTTCTGGCTTGATTCTGGTCATTTATATGATAAGAATTGGACCTGGAATAGGTTCTGAGATGGGAAAGGGCTACCTGTCACCTTGAAAGGCAGAGTTCTTCAGTTCATCATCCCCATGGATTTGGGGTATTTTTGATGGCTCAGGAAGCCAAGGGACTTTAGATGTTCAGGGTTCTGGAGTGTCTAATCCAGGAGTTCTCACCCCGGGCCTGAGGTTCTCTGTACTGTACTTTAGATAGTTTCTCAGCCTCTTCAAAGGGAACAGAAGAGTCCAGCTGGTTCAGAGGCTACCATATGAGATTTAGGGAACCCTGATTCTTAGGGGCTCTTGAGATGGCCTCATCAGCAATGGGCTTCAGAATCTGTAGACCACAAATTCTGGCCAGTGGTTTCCAGGGAGAGTTCCTGGAGACTTAGTTGCAGTCCTCCTGTAGGAAAATGTCTTGTCTTCATGGGTCACACATACTGTGGCCATCTGCTCACAACTGAGACACCAACAGACTAGGGGCAGTGCACATCAGGGAGCTGAGTCACTGATACTGTTGATCTCCCCAAACAGCTGGCTCCTGTCCCATCTGTTCTCTCTTTTGAGGAGGTGATAGCCTTTTAAAAATACTTTTTAAAAGTAAAGTTATACCTACATTGAGAATATAGAGTTTCCACACAGCTCACTCAGCTTCCCTTATTATTAGCGCCTTCTATTAGTGTGGTACATTTCTTACAATTCATAAGCTGATAATAATATATTCTTACCAGCTCTATAGTTTCTCCAGCTGTCTTTAGATTCACCTAATGTCCTTTTCCTGTCCCAGGCTGCCATCCCGCACACGATATTACATTTTGTACTCAAATCCCCCTGAACTCTACTGAGCTGTGACATGTTCTCAGATTTCCCTTATTTTGAATGGTTTTGACAATTTTGATGGTTATTAGAAAGAATTTTGTAGGTTATATTTTTTTTCCTGAAGTTAGACTGAGTTTTCTTATTATTATACTGAGGCTATCAAGCTTGAGAAAGAAAGGGCACAGGACATGGTGTCATCTTTATCACATTATATTAGGAGAACTATGTCAGTGAGCTTTCTATTACTGTAACAAATGCCTGAGATAAATCAATGTGTAAAGAGTAAATTTTTATTTTGACTCGTCGTTTTGGAGGATTCAGTCTATGATCGATTGTTGTAGGATAATCTTTTTGTACACTGTGAAGATGTGTCTCTGCCAAGGCACTTTCTGATTGGTTTAATGAAGAGCTGACTGGCCAATAGCTAGGCAGGGGAGAATAGGTGGGGCTTCCTGGAAGAGATGGGAACTGTAGGAAGAAGAGAGGTGGGATTTGTCAGCAAGACACAGAGCAAGTCAGATGTACAGTATGGAGGAGAAGTAACAAGCCATGTGGCAGAACACAGATTAATACAAATGGGTTAATTTAAGTTTTAAGAGCTAATTGGAAATAAGCCTAAGCTAAGGCCAAGCTTCATAATAAGAAACCTCTGTGTCATTATTTGGAAGTTGATGGTCCAAAGAAAGTCTGACTACCATTGGTGCTCAATGGAGGCACCAGATGATGTGTTTATCTAAGTTGTTCTCCCCCCCACCCTTTGGTTTTTTGAGACAGGGTTTCTCTGTGTAGATTTGGTGCCTGTCCTGGATCTCGCTCTATAGACCAGGCTGGCCTCAAACCCACAGAGATCTGCCTAGTTCTGCCTCCCGAGTGCTGGGATTAAAGGCGTGCACCACCACCGCCCGGCCTAAGTTGTTCTATTACCAATAAAAACTCAGGAATCAAATATAGGGGTGAAAACCTGACAGATCAAAGATGCAGCAAAGGAGTGACCAGCTGACCTTCTCTCCACACTTCCCAGACTGAAGAGAGGTGAAATCTCTAAGTCCCGCCCTCCTCCTTCCTGTGCATCTTCTCCATCTGTATTTCTGGCTTCTCTATGGCTAACTCCAGTCAGCTAGCCACTGGTTCCATCTCCTGATTCAAGGTTCACTTTATCAACACAGTCTCAGAGTGTCACAGTGCAATCAAGTATCCCACAACAATCAATTGGCCCTGTCATTTTGGGACCCATCACAAGTCAGCATGTGACAGTCAAAAAAACAAAAAGAGCAAGAGGAAGAATGCAGAGTCCCACACTAGCCTTGGCAAAAATGATCCCAACAACCTAAAGTCCTCCCGCTGGGTCCCTCCACTTCTCAGTAGTTCTAACACATGGGCATTTAGGGCACACCAAAAAGAGTCAGACCTTAGCAGGTCCACACTTACAGTATGATTTATCACTGTTGGTACTGGCTTTGACCTCCAGAGTACAGTCCTGTCTGTCATGGTTTCCACTGTGAATTTACTTTCTCTCTCTCTCTACTGCCCTTTTGAAATGGTAGTTACTGTGTGCAACCCACACTTGAAGAATGATGAGTTATGTTTTACCTCCCTGAAGGTTGACTATTGACATGAAGTGCTTGGAATTCTTCTGCATAAAAGAATTATATTTTCTCCCTCATTCATTTATTCAATCATCTGTTTGTATTATTATTAATTCATGAATGTTTGTTTTATGCTGTAGTCAGACTTTCTTTGGACCACTAGCTCCTTATAATAACATGAAGACGTCTTATAAATTATGAAAACTTGACCTTAGCTTAGGCTTGTTCCCAACTAGCTCTTAAAACTTAAATTAACTCATTTAATTAACCTATGTTCTATCACATGACTCATTACCTCTCCTCCATACTGTCCGTCTAACTTCCTCCAGGTCTCACTGACAAAATCTCTGCCTCTTGGATTCTTCCCCAGGGTTCCTCTCTCTCCCTGGAAGTCCTGCCTATCCTCTCCTGCCTAACTATTGGCCATTCAGCTCTTTATTAAGCCAATCAGAAGGTGCCTTGGCAGAGACACATCTTCACAGTGTACTAAAAGATAATCCCACAACATTATGCTTTGGATAATAATCCCGCCCTATTTTATTTTGCTTTTAAAATTGTTCCAACTTTGGCCATTGGGAGAGATAATACATTTTAAAAGCTATATTCACTTTGATTGATTTTTCTATTTCCTGAATTAGTAATGGAGTGTTACGAGAGCTGCACAGACCCTCACAGCTACTCTTCTCTGCGTATGGCTCTGCCCCGCTAACTAGGAAAAAATATCATTCGACACAAGAAAAGAATTTCAGTCTCTGATCTACTAACCATTATTGGTGAAATTATTAAGGCCACTCCACATAGTTAAAAGGAGATTTATTTAATGGCGTAACTTACAAATGAAGGGATAGGTAGGTCACGGGGTCTGGGGAAGGTGTATCGCAGTCCAGCGGTGTTCTCTGGAGCTCTGCTTGGCCCACCTCCACCGTCCAGGGTCCCGGAACCGAGCGAGAGAGTGCTGGCCCATCCAGATCTCGGGTCTCCAGGCACCTCCCTTGGCCCCGCCTTGTAGGCGTGACAGTTGCCGAAGTCTCTTTGGGGGTTGGAACTTCCAGATCAAAGCTGGAATGGCTGCCCACTACAAACCATCTGAGAGCTATCATAAATACAGTGGTCAGATGAATGACAGCCAGCAAGTCCTACTGTAAACTTCAACCACTTGTGCACATGTCAGTGGTGGTGAATCACTGTGTTAAAAAGAGGAAGAAGCCGGGCGGTGGTGGCGCACGCCTTTAATCCCAGCACTCGGGAGGCAGAGCCAGGCGGATCTCTGTGAGTTCGAGGCCAGCCTGGGCTACCAAGTGAGTTCCAGGAGAGGCACAAAGCTACACAAAGAAACCCTGTCTCGAAAAACCAAAAAAAAAAAAAAAAAAGAGGAAGAAGTCACCAGGAAAGAGAGGAGATGCATGCCAGCCAGTATCATAGTTTAATACTTGACATGAGAATTTCCTTGGAGATTTTCATGTATCTAATAGCCAGCATCATCAGACAAGTCTCCAAGCCTTCCTGACACAAGCGCTCTTGTCTACTCAAAGGAGACAACACAGAGGCTTAAGAGATGGCTCAGAGCTCAAGGGTGCCTGTTGTTCTTTCAGAGTACCCACGTTCAGTTCTCAGCTTGCAACCTCCAATAACTCCAGCTCCAGGGGGTCCTATGTACTCTTCTGGCCTCTACCACAACCACCCATACAAGGTATTCAACACACACACACACACACACACACACACACACACACACACACATACACACACAAGATAATGTCACTAAAAGTGAATGAATTTGAGAAAAACTCAAAGAAATCTGATTACTAGGTCTATTTAATTGTTACATATGTCTTATTCATATAATATTCATGAATGTTCAGCAAATTACATAAAGTATAAATATGGGGGGGCAAAGACGATCTTTCCCTTATTACCAGGTTTTCTTGAAAACTTGGCCCCACATTGAAAGTGGGGGATTGGGGAGTGGGATACATGCAGGTCCCAATTCTTCCCCTTGCTTCCTTCTCAGGTCGCTGAGGCTGTGACATATTGTCCATAAAATATTCAAGTTTACCACGTTATACGTTGCCTGGAGAACTGTGAGAACCTATTTTTGCTGTTTATCATATGTTCTGTGCTCTACAAAGATGCCTCATTCTGACCAGCTGAAATTTAGAAATGTTTAACCTGAAAAGCATATTAGAAACCACACAATGAACTTTTCAAACAAAAATGAGCCGGTTGGTGGTGGTGCACATGCCTTTAATCCCAGCACTCAGGAAGCAGAGGCAGGTGGATCTCTATGAGTTCAAGTCCAGACTGGTCTACAGAGCAAGTTCCAGGACAGGTTCCAAAGCTACACAGAGAAACTCTGTCTCGGGGGGGAAAAAGAGAGAGAGAAAGAGAGAGAGAGAGAGAGAGAGAGAGAGAGAGAGAGAGAGAGAGAGAGAGAGAGAGAGAGAGAGAGAGAGAAGGGACAAATGCTTCCCCAAATGCCAGCTCTTTGTGAGGAATAGGTGAGTTCAGCGTTAACCTAATAAAAACATTGTTAGCTTGGGAATGAGGTGGGAGGGGAGAGGATGTTCTACTGGTGGAGACACAGGGCTTATTTGTTAAAGTGAAAATGAGATAATAACTACAAAAATGCTATAAAGTACTTAAGTTCGTGTACAGATCTCTGCTCAGTAAAATCACTGCCATGAAAACAGTTATGTCAAGTGCTATCAAAGTCCTAGAATTGTTCCAGTAAATGACTGGGTCTGTGCACTAACTGGAGCATCATGACAAGATCTATTTTGGTTGGTGGAAGTACCCCACACCCCAGAACTATTAGGTCTCAGGCTGCCCAAGTATCCAGAAATGAACTCAAGCTGAACTATAGGATTTCTGGCAGCTAGATAAAAGCCAGCATTCCTCAGGAACTTGTGAAACTGGTTCCCATCTGCCAAAAGGAGTCATTTCCCTTACGTCTGGCAGAAGGGACATATGGCTCCTTTGACCTGTACCTATGGCTGCATATCAAAGCCCATGCTGGCCTCCAGGCTCCCCATGCCAGTCTCCTGGCTCTTCCCTCCCCCAGCTACTCATTCTCCTTATAACCCTGGCCGTGTCCAGTCTGTTTTTCCTTCTCTCTGCTCTGGACCCTTCCAGATGCCTCTGGATGTTCTTTCTCTCTCATATCTACAATAAAAACCTTCTCCAATAATGGAACAGTCATGTTGGGACTTTCTTTACAGTGCCCGCTCACATACAAGAACGCATTTCTAAGGCATTTTATGCCTAAATGTTAAAAAGATTTACTGATGTGTAGGGTTTCCCATGCCTGGTTGCAGGGCACTTTGTGTGGTGTTCCTCCAGGCTATTGGAAACTGGGATATGCGGCAGGAGAAGGGCTTTTGGTGAGAAACTGGCTCCTCCTAGAAGCCCTAGAGATGATAGCAGGCATTAGGAGGATACTTGGGGTAAACAGGACAAGAGCATCAGCATGATCCAGGACCCCGGGGAAAACACTGCCTGAGATGAGCCAAAACCTAGCCCTCTCTGGAGTGTCCAGGGGCTGACTAGAGTAGCTGCCCTGTGGAAGGGCTTGTCTCCAGGCCTGCTGGAGGGACTAGGGTGATGTGGTGGGGCAGAACTGAGGATACCCCTTCTTTAGTCCTGTTCACAGCACTGGAAATCCTAGACAGGGTGTATTTTTTTTATTTTTTTTTGTACAGGTAAATATGAACATCAAGAGCAGGCAAGGAGAAGAAAATGAGCCAGGGAATCGTGTGTGTGTGTGTGTGTGTGTGTGTGTGTGTGTGTGTGTGTGTGTGTGTGTGTGCTTGGATGTATGTGTGTGTGTATGTGAATGTGCATGGGTATATGGGTGTGGATCTGTGTGTGTGTGTGTGTGTGTGTGTGTGTGTGTGTGTGTGTATGTGTGTGTGTGTGTGTTTGAATGTGAATGTGCATGAGTATATGAGTGTGAATCTGTGAGTGTGTGTGCTTGGATGTGAATGTGCATGGGTATATGGGTGTGAATCTGTGTGTGTGTGTGTGTGTGTGTATGTGTGTGTGTGTGTGTGTGTGTGTGTGTGTGTGTGTGTGTGTGTGTGTACCTGGATGTGAATGTTCAAGGATGTGTTTTTTCTTTCTCACCCACCTTTCCTTGACCTCCTGAGCTTGACATGAGGCCAAAGGGAAACCTCACACCCAGGGAAACTTGCAGTCGTTCACCCTTCCCCAGGAGCTCTGGTCCTGGGTTCAGAAAGGCCATTTGAGGAGCAGCAAGCTCACCAACATGAGTTTACCAGATGACTACCAGAACTTGCAAAATCCTCAGACAAGCACATGCAAGGGATGAAAATCAGTCTCTCACAATTAGTACATTTTAACACTCAAGTAAAAGAATTCCCAAGGATGATAGGATATTTGTTGGCTTTTAAGGACAGTGATCTTAAGGTTTTTTAAAGAACTGTAGTTTCTAAAGCTGAGAATTTTTATTTTTATTTTTATTTTATGTATTTATTTATGTATGTATGTATGTATTTATTTATTTACTAAAGTCTGAAGTGTGGGCTTGTCTTGGAAGTGGGGTCTGGAGATTCCAGTTTGGAAATCTTTTCGGAGCCTGGGCTGGAGGTGAGCAGAGGGACCTTCTCCCTCACAAGTCTCCAGTTTCCCCTTGCTCCAGCACGGGCCTTGCCTTTGTTTCTCATTGTTCCCTGCTGGCACATTTAAATGCTCACCTGGCCTCGGCCAGGGTTTTGAGCCTCTCCCTGATCTACCCAGGGAGAAAAGAGAATAATAGTGACGGATGAGAGCCGACACTGAGAGGTTGACAAGGGAGCAGGGCTTACAGGAGTGAAAATGGGGGGAAGGATGGAGAACGGAGACTTCTGAGAGATAGAGCCTACAGAGATGAGGAGTATAAAATCAGTGATTGGGAAATAATCCTGACTAAAGACTCTTGAGGAAAAAAATGTTAAGCGGGAGGTGCAAAGTTGGATTTCTGTGGTGCTTAATCAAATGTAGCTACAAACACAAACTACATATGCTTTATAATGACAGATTTTACAAACTGAACATTTATAAAATTTAATTAAGGCCCAGGATTCTGAGAAACTCTGAGACAATTCCGCTCATTAGGAGAGCATTTTAAAATCACCCAGAGACCATTTTCCTACGCACAGTACAGTGATGGACTCAAATTCTTTGGGTATATTTCAATTTCTGGAAGAAAAAAAAAGAACCCACGTGGTGTGTATCTACCCATCTTTTAAAAATGATTAAATGCTAGTCTTGGAGATTAGAATTGTAAAAGAAAAAAAAACATAAAGAGGGAAATGAGATCACATGGATTTATCTAAGTGAAATAGCCGAATTTGACTTCAGCTATTCTAAACAGGCCCCCAAGGCTCTTGAAATTTAAGAATAAAAATTACTGCAAATGAGCCAGAGTCACAAGTGGTCAGAGAGGCTGACACTGAAATCAGCAAGAAACTGCTTATTTTGCCTCTTGAAACAAAAATGAATTGTTTTGATGAATGGGAATTCCTTAATGAGTTACCATATGACATGCCAGCAATTTTTTCAATGTCAGCCACAGAAAGTTTTCATTTGTCTTTTGTTCGGCTACAGCTGCTTAAAAATAATAGAAGGTCAAGGCCACCAACACAACACTTCCCATTGTGGCCGTGGAGAGGCAAGATGTGCCCACCCTTCACCTCAGGAGAGGAAGACCAGCCCTCCTCCACCCTCCAACCTCCCTCTTGCCCTTCCTTTGCCTACACAGACTCCAAGCAGACACCAGTGGACTCACACATTGTGTCAGCGTGGGGGTCGGGTGGCCACATTAAACTCTAGGCTCCCAGGACAAGGATAGTGTGGGGAAACCTCAGGAGAAGGCTTGGCACCAGGGAAGGACATTGAGTTAGAAAGAAGAGTGTCTGGGGGCCATAGTGAGAAAACAAACAAACCGGAAACAGAGTCACTACACCTTACTCCAACGCCCTAGAGATTTCTTTCTCTGTACTCACATACACTTCAGTGCTGATGACAAAAGGGTGCAGAGGGATACTTCCTCACACCATCCAAGTGTGTCCTTCAGTTTGACTCATCTTCACACTGGCTTCCCAGAGTTAGCACAAGCCCCCGGGCCCCACAGGACTGTCCACACTGCAGATTGCTGGTTTTGTACTGGCCTACCAAACTTGTGCCTGACTGGCTATAAATCACGAGTTCCCTACATTCATCCTCCTTGGGGTAGGTAGCTTGGTCATGTTTACTGGTTCACTGAGAAGGGCACAAACTCAGGAACAGCCAGAAGGAAGGGATGCATAGAGTCAGGTATAGGGGAAGGGCTGTGAGGTTCCTTGGGGCCTTGACCCTCACAGCTCCTCTGTGTTCACCAACCTGGAAGTTCTCCAAAGCCTGTGGTTTAGGGTCTTTACGAAGCATATTAACTAGCTTCCTTATCACTTTGCTCACTACCTGGAAAACAGACAGACAGACAGACAGACAACAAGGAAGGAAGGAAAGATTGATTTTGAGCCATGGTTTCAGAGGGATTCAGTTCACCAGGGAAGGGAGGGGACCATGGAGCAGGGCTGCTCATGTTACAGTGGGCCAGCATGTGGTGGTATTGTGTTCCCCAAAATATTGTGTATCCTAATAAACTTATCTGGGGTCAGAGAACAGAAAAGCCACAATATTAAACATAGAGGATAGGCAATGATAGCACACGCCTTTAATCCTAGCATTCCAGAGGCAGAAATCCATGTGTTCAAGAATACAGCCAAGCATGGTGACTCACGCCTTTAATCTCAGAAAGCAAGCCTTTAATCCCAGGGAGTGGTGGTAGAAAGCAGAAATGTATATAAGGCGTGAGGACCAGAAACTAGAAGCTTTTAACTGGTTAAGCTTCAGGCTTTCGAGCAACAGTTCAGCTGAGACCCATTCCGGATGAGGACTCAGAGACCTCCAGTCTGAGGAAACAAGACCAGCTGAGGATCCGGCGAGGTGAGGTAGCTGTGGCTTGTTCTGTATCTCTGATCTTCTAGCTTCACCCCAATACCTGGCTCACAGGTTTGATTTTATTAATAAGAACTGTTAAGATTCCTGTTACACCAGCAAGCAGCAAATGATAGGAAATATCCAGGGATGAAACACCTGAAGGTCAGACCCTGGTGCCCAGCTGCCTGCTGGGAGTTGTGGCAGGGAGCCAATGTTTCCAGTGGGGACGTAGTATCCAGACACATGGGGACCTTTCAGGCTCAAACTGGAACACAGCGGCTGCACCACCACCATTCTATAGACATGACTGATGAAATTGTTGGCCATGGGGGAGAGGGCTAAAGGTGCTAAGCCTCATTTGTTGGTTCCCTTAGCAACCAGCTCCCATCCTTCAAGGCTTTTTCACTCAGGCATGGCTGAAAGAGACTTACCTCCTCCACTCAGGAAATTCCAAGGTGTTTTAGGAGCTCAGTACTAGGACCTGGGGATGAAGACCAAATTTACTTTTCTTATTGTGTCGTAATATCACACAGGGTGAGGGCATAAATGGAAGAGACCATAAAACCAAAAGCATTAGGTGGAGGCAACATAGGGCTGAGATGTGCCAAACAATCCAAGTTCAGAAACTGCAAAAGTCAAACGGATTTGGGGTTTGAGGATAGCAACTACTCAGGAGCTGTTTCTGCTAAAAAACCATCGGCTCCTCACATGGCCCCATGAAGTACTAAAAACAAGATGAAGACGGCATCATTGCCTTTATTTTGAATCTATCTCCTTTACCTTGAGTGATCTGTTTACCTCCACATGCAGGCGTGTTAATCAGGCACAGGAGTGTCTATCATCATCATCATCATCATCATCAACAATAACAACAACAACAACAACAACAAAAAACCAAGTGAGTCCTAACCTATCCCAATCCTCCTTCAAGGCACAGAGGAAAAGAGCAATAGAGGCATCTCACTGTCCCTTTTACAAGGTTCCACTCCGGTATCTTAAAGGATACCTTAAGGCCTCCAGCCATTGCTGAAGCCTGAGTTCACCTTAGCTTCTAGGAATAGCAGAGCCTCAGAGATAGTGAAGTGATGGGCTAGAACCCCACATCTCACCCCTTCTCAAGCATAGTCAAAAGCACTTGTGGGAACTAGATTGTCATCTCAAGCAGTAAGGACTTCCTTGGACCACCCTGAAGAATAAGTACCGAGATAATGAACAAGCGCCCCACACTTTAACCAAGGCTGCTTACTTATGCATGCCCTCACTTTCCATAAAGCTCATGTCATCACCCCCATCCCCTACCCCAGAGTCACTGGGTGCCTTTATCCGTACCTCCCAACATAGCCACATCAATTAAGTCTTTTCTGCCATTCATCATTTCTAGTCTCTTAAGTTGGGATGGTAGGATGGGTGGCTGGACCTAGTCTATCAGTATCCCAAGAGATTGGCCTTGTGCCTGGATACCCCAGAAACATTAGCAATTGCAATTCTGGAGATACACACTCAGATAGTCCTGACTGTGTGTTTCAAAGATGGCATTACAGCTAGAAGGTTTTTGTTTGTTTGTACCTTAGTTTTAAAGATGTTTCCTAGGTTGGATCCGACTTCTTGGCTCCAGGAATCCTCGAGTTGCAACTGTTGGGAGGAGGAGAGAGATTCTTCCTGCTGGGCATCCAGAGGTGAGGCTGGGTGAGGCCATCCTTCTGAGCCATTTGTCCCTGTGAGTAGAGAGCTTCCCAAGCTTTTAGCTGACCCACAAGAAATGTGAAAGAGCTTCTGAGACCAGCTAAGTCTGTGCCTCTAGGGTTTAATGTGCACACTCCATCCAGTAGTTCCTAATTGCCATCTTCCTGGGAGTCAGCTGAGTTGGAATTCCATTCACTTAAAACCTGGAATTCTGGGATGGCAAGACAGCTCAGTGTGTAAACACACACACACACACCACCACCAACAACAACAACATTGTAACAATAAAAATAGTAATAATGATGATAATGATAATAAAAACTCTAGGGTTCTGACCAAGCCTCCTCACCTTGAAAATAAGGAGTCTTAAGTGTGGTCCAGAGACCATACAAAGAACAGAAGGAAACTAATAGTGACTGTGAGAGACAGAGATGGAAACACGTGTGTCTTGGTATCATGGCATCATCTCAGAGGGTTTGCTTTCTGTTGGAAGGAGTCTTTACCCTCTGGAAAAATCTTCACTCTAGACCACATTAGGTTGATCAAATCACCATACTCCCATCAACTTTAATACCAGACCTGAATATTAAGAAGGTTCAGAAGAAATAGACACCATGGAGTAAGACATAGTCATCACTTGGCCAAGGGTTAACTTTCCTGTTTGTTAGAGACAGGCTGACTGTTTAGACAGGTTCCTGTGTTGACTAATAGAAGATACTGGTTAGAAGATACCAGAGATTAAGCTGTGTATGGTGATATTCCCAGCACTCAGGAACCTGAAGCAAGAAGGTCTTGGGTTTGAGGCCAATCTGAGTTGTGAAACCTGTCTAAGGAGAAACATGTGGACCAGGGGGATTAAACAATAGTTAAGATTACTGCCCAGTATAAAATACTGGTTTTTATTTTTCATCTTTTCTCTTCAAAACTAACCACCACCACCAAATCCGAGGCTCAGCTAGAGCACATGTTGCCAGTCAGCTTCTCCTGTGCCACCTTATTACCACGGAACCAAAAGCAACTGGGCCACCAGTCACGGGCTTTAACAAAACACCCAAGGCAATCGAGATAGAGAAAAGGTCGACTTTTGATTCACCAGTTTGACTCAGAGTCCACGGGTGGTGGGAACACTGTGGAGCAAAATGCTCACCTCACAGCCACAAAACAAAAGACAGAAGTGGGAAGGGCCAGGGTTCTGTAATCCCTGTGGAGAAAATACCCTCAGTGACCTAGAGCTTTCCCATAGGCTCCACCTCTAAAAGGTTCCACGACCATCCAATAGCACCAACCCAAGGAGCAAGGCTTTATCACTCACTCATGCCATTTAGTGCCCATACTATCCATCTTTCTCTATTTCAGAGTGGCGGTGAAGTCTTCTTATGCTTGCCACTACTGGTTCACTCCTGCTTCTCAGTGAGTGCACACCCTTCCATCCTTCAGCCTGAAGTCTTCTTCTCACCACCACCCTTGGCCTGCAGGACCCCTCATCAGAGGAGCTTGCTGTACTCCACTGTGCTCACTCTCTGCCAGGAAGAGGATTTAGACACCAAGAGGACAAGGATTATCAAAGCCCCATCTGGACTGCTCAGCAATGCGAGACTGCCTTGCTACCATGAGAACCAGCTGACCCATTTTGTAACACCCAAAGTGAGCCAAGGCTAGCTTGCTTGTTGAGATAAACCATCTTAGAAGATGTTCTTTCATGGTCAGGCAAAGATACAGGAACGGCAAGTCCTGGTGGTCACTCCTCTCCACCCCAGCTCCTTAACTCATGTCGAAGTACCAGAAGCAGAGGTTCCTTTTAGGTTCCCATGGAAATGATCTGCCCCGGAGAGCTGTGTTAGTCTTTCCATCGCTGTGACAAACACATGAGAGAAAGGTTTAAAGAGAAAAAATTTATTTTGGCTCATGATTTTAAAGGTTTCAGTCCATCATCGGCTACCGCCATTATTTCTGGTCTGTGATGAGGTAACCCTATCCTGGTAGACAGTGTGACAGTTGCAAGCTTCATGGAGATCAGGAAGTAGGGGGAGGAAGAAGGAAAGGGGAGGGGGAGAGGAGAGATAGGGGAGAGGGGTCCTGAGGTTAAAACCCATTTCCCCAGTTTCTGCCCACGGAAACCCCTGAACAGCAATAGTGCCCCTGGTTTCTCCCCAGTTGACTGTACTTAATCTGTGTGGACCACCAAGAAGTTTTGTGTCTATACTTTTCCTTGGGGAATAATTTCTTTTTCACTTCTTCAGGACAGCAGTAGAGTGCTCTGTCCCTCTTTGGGGTGGCAGTAGAGTCCATATTTACCAGCTCAGTAAATATCCCTGGCTGGCTGTGGGTGGTCTTCTCGTCGGCCTTTTGGGCTTCTGTTCATAAGCTCCAAAGGAATATGAAAAAAAAAAAGCAAAGGGCACTGAAACCAGGCAGGCTTCATCAGCCAATACCATGCGGAAGGGCGTGTCGGGAGGAAAAGCTAGGAAAAGGTGACATGGTTGATGCTTGGGGCTTAGTCACACAGGGACATTTTTCTGAGACTAAACTATCCAGAATCTTTCTTTCCTGCCAATCACTGGGGCAAGACTTGCATACCCTCCTGTTACTTCACCTAAGGCTCTTCCCAAGCTGGTCACCAATTAGTTTAGAAACTCTCTTCCCCTCTGGAAGTGGATTCTTAGCTGCAGAAGGCAGATCACCAGAGGAAAGGGCTTAGCTATAATGACAGTTCACCACCTGTCACCTTCAGGTTCTGTCTCCTTGCTCAAGCCAGCACTCTAGGGACCATTTCTGGATCGTCCCTCTGACTCAAACCTTCCCTCCCCCATGCCCTACTCACCATAATGTCCTACCAATCCAGTTTTACTGCGTGCATCTCCTTCACATCAGCCTATTTCCTGTTGTTTCCATACTGCCTCCCTCCAAGCCGTGCCTCTCACCTGCAAACTATCCACTCCCCGCCTGCCCCCTCCTCCACACACGTCTTTCCACATGTCCTTTCATTTGAAATCTGGATCTGGTGGTTCAGCCCTGTTATCCCAACTACTCAGGAGGCTCAGGCAGGATTACCACAAGTTCAGGGCTTGCCTAGGGAACAGAATGAGTTCAAGGCTAGCCTGGATAACTTAGCAATACCCTGTGTCAAAAATCAATCAGTTAATCATCTACCAGCAGGGAGTTGGTGAAATATAAAAGGGTCTAGCGTCTGCTTAGCATGATTCAACCTAGAGAAAGAGAGGGAAAGAAGGGTCCCATTGTTCCCGTTAAGGGCATGTTCCTAGTGACCTAACTTCCTCCCATTGGCCTCTCCTAAAGATTCTGCCAGCTCCCCACACCAAGTCTTATGGATGTGTGCCTTTGAAGAGTTAATGTAGTTACTTTTCTTATTGTTACGACAAAATATCTGAAAGATGCCACTTAAAGAAGTGTTTGTGTCAGCTCATAGTTGGAGACGACAGTCAGTCCTTCATGGTGGGGAAGGTATGGCGTCTGTAATGTGAGGTGGTTGGTCACACAGCATACATACTCAGGAAACAGATGAATTCTGGTGCTCAGCTAGCTCCATTTTCTCTCTTTTTATTTTATCTAGAACCGCAACCATAGGATGGTGCCATCCACATTCAGGATGGATCTTCCCTCCTTCCCTAAACCTCTCTTGAAACATCCTCACAGAGGTATCCAGAGGTATGTCACCTAGTCATTCTAATGCCAGTCAACCTGTTCCGGGGGACAGTCCAGGTCCAAACTATAGTACTCTGGTCTCTGCCCGACTCCCCAGTCTCATCAGCGGCACAGTGCCTGGTCCATAGAACGCTGATGTTTGGTGACTAATGGAAATGCCACATATAGTTGTTAGCTAAATGTATACATTTAAGAAATGAATGAGTCTACCTTCAGACTCCCCCGATAGGACTGTGCATTACCTCCCACACCATGCCTTCACAGCGTAGCAACAGACACAGGCTCTATTCGAAGTCAAGTGCTACCATGGGTCAGAGTTGCCATCCCAGGTAACTAAGCACTTTTCATCCATCCTACACCAACTCTTGTCTTTCTTCTCATAGCCCATCCTGACAAGGATTCCATAATCTTGTGCATTTATCTTTTTTATATACTTCAGCTGAATATGTTGAGTGAGAATGAATTCAATTGAGTTTTTGATTAGTTAATTATGGTTCTCTTGATGTATAATCTAATTTCTCAGGACTTAGGATCTTGGATATCTTAAGAATATTTTTTTTTTCATTTGCAGTGATGGTTCCTATACCACTCCACTACTATGCATCCCTTGGGGCCCTCTTCTCCTTCCTTGTATCTGCTGGTCAGAATGCCACCTGTTTCTATACCGTGGGTCTGAATGGGTTATCAGCCATCTCTCTAATACACTATTCTAGAATCACCAAAGTACTATTGAACTATGTTTCATAGTTAACATAGACCAAGCTTTATTACAGACCCAGAGTTTCCAGAAAACAAGAAGTTAGTAGGGCCCCTTTTCCTACCTGAACTCTCACCATTATGAAATGCATGATCAATTTGCTCTTTGAAGTTTTGACTAACAGTCACATAGAAGAATTCTAGCTCAGAATAAATCCTTTATGAATGAAGAAACGATTCAGATTTAACCTTCCCCATCAAAGCACGCCCTTTCTGGATGTGTTTTCCACTAGTTACGTTAATGGACTGCCCTTGTTTGTGTGGATTTGGTGTTTTTGAGACAAGGTCTCGTTCTGTGGTCCAAGGTGACTAGGAACTCAATTTGTAACCCAGTCTGGGCTTGAACTCACCACACTCCTCCTGACTCAGCATCGTGACTGCTGAGATTATAGACAAGAGCCACTGTGCCTGCTTAATGGGTTGCCTTTGAAACCAGGGCCAGTATTTATACAAACAGGCATCTTCCTGAATACTTTCCACTTTCTATATTTGGAAACTGACAGCCAAACACCAACCAAAACCTGTCTGACTGGAGGCAAATTTACTCCATGGGCTCCATGTCTGATCTGAGTTTCTATTGAGATGAAATATTCAACAGATCATTGATTGAATTCCGAAGTAGTCTCATTTTGTATATAAAAGCTATTAAGGTACATGGAAAACCTCACGACTTACACATTTTTCTCTAAGTGCCCTACCAATCAGATGGTAAAATAGCCTTGGCTGGAGTTAAATTAATATTTCTTTCATATTTGGAAAGCCAAATGAAAAATAGAAAATTGGCATGGAAGTCAGTGTGGAGTCTTCTTAAAAGACTGAAAAAATAGAACTAGCTCATGATTTCACTATAAGCTCCTGGATACACCTAGAGGGCTCCAAGTCAGCATATCACATAGATACCTCATGTCAGTGTAGATAGCTGTAGCGGTAACATTAGCCAGGAAATGGGACCAGCTAAGATGTCCACCAACAGATGAATGGATAAAGCAAATATGGTATATATATACAGTGCAATTTTATTCAGCCATAAAGAAAAAAAATCTTGTTTTCAAAGAAATGTATGGAACTGGAGATCATCACATTAAGCAAAATAAGCCAGACATAGAAATATGTTGTTCTCTTTCATATGTACAATTTAGGCTTAGATGTGTGTGTACATGCGTGTGCATGTGTGTGTATGTGTATGTATCTATGTGTCTGTGTGTGTGTATGTGTGTATATGTGTGTGTGTATGCATGTGTGCATGTGTGTGTGTGTGTGTCTTATTTAGGGTTTCTATTGCTGTGAAGAGACACCATGACCATGGCAACTCTTATAAAGAAAAACATTTTTTTTTTGTTTGTTTTTTGTTTTTTTGTTTTTTCGAGACAGGGTTTCTCTGTGTAGCTTTGCGCCTTTCCTGGAACTCACTTGGTAGCCCAGGCTGGCCTCGAACTCACAGAGATCTGCCTGCCTCTGCCTCCCGAGTGCTGGGATTAAAGGCGTGCGCCACCACCGCCCGGCTAAAGAAAAACATTTAATTGGGGCTGGCTTACAATTTCAGAGGTTTAGTCTACTATTGTCATGACAGGACGTGGTGGCACACAGGCAGACATGGTGCTGGAGAAGGAGCTGGGAGTTCTACATCTAGATCTACAGGCAACAGGAAGTGAACTGTCACACTGGGCATGACTTGAGCATAGGAGACCTCAAAACCCACCTCCACAGTGACACACTTCTTCCAACAAGGCCACAACTCCTAAGAGTGCCACTCCCTTATGGGGGTCATTTTCTTTCAAACCACCAGAGTGTGTGTCTGTATATATGTGTGTGTATGTGTGTGTGTATTTGTCTGTGTGTATATGCATATATGTGTGTATGTGTCTGTGTGCGTGTGTGTCTGTGTGTGCGTACTCATGTGTATGCACATGTATTTGTTGTGTGTGCATGCATGTGTGTATGTGTATTTAGGTATATGGATGTGAGTGTGTGAGTGTGTGTGTGTGTGTGTGTGTGTGTGTGTGTGTAGGCCATGAAAGTAGAGAAGGGTCTATGAGAGGAGAGGAAGAGATATTAAGGGAGAGAGATATTAAGGAAGGAAGAGGAGAAGAGAGGAATTGGAACATGTGGTAAGAAAGCAGAAGGGGGAACTGTTTGGGAACAGACCTTGCTGAGGCTCTAAACCGACACCCCACTACTGAACTTCACCTTCACCCATAGACAGGAGACAATATTATTTGTTTATCCTAGGCCATTCTTTCTTTTTTGCATTTCTTCCATTTATTGTTAGCATGTACTCACTGTATAAAATAATGAAAACAGTGTCACATTTCCATACATACATATCATTTTCTGTTACTTACTACCCCACTACCTTCTTTTTTACCCTCTATGGACTCCCGCTTCCTTTTCTGGGCATATTTATTTTAAAATATGTTTTTAGCTGGATGTGGTAGTGCACACTAGTAACTCCAGCACTCAAGAAGCTGAGGCAGGAGGATGGCATGCTTGAGACTAGCTTTAGCTACATAATGAAGCCTTGTCTCAAAAAGCCAAAAATACACATGTAATGCTTTCAAAATGTACTTCAGGCCACTTTAGTACATGTGACCATCTCCACTCTCTGGTTCCAGAACAATTCCTTACCCTGTATCCGTTAGTGGTCACTGTCCCTCCGTACCGCTCTCCCTGCCCCCACAGCCTGGCAGTCATTACTCTGGTTTTCATCACTATGGATTTTCCTAGCTAGGGAATTGCCTATAAATGGAACCACACACGTGTGGCTTTCACGGATCTCTTTTTTCACCTAGTGTTTTCAAGGCTCACCATGTTGTATCATGTGCCAGTAGTTTTTATGTACTGAAACATTATTGCTTTTTTTTTTTCTGGATTAATTTCCCTTCTTAAAGAATTCTTTCAAAAGTACATAAAACATCAGCATGAATTTTCCTGACACTCAGTGTGCTTAATCACACCTTCGTTCATACTCATGTTTAAATGAAATATTGGCTAAATATAAACGTTTAGATTCAAAGTTCCATATCTTCATTCTTTTGAAGATTGTTTCTCCATGACTGTCAACAATCCTGCTACCCGTCTGATTCTTGTTCCTGCTAAGGATTGCTTTTTCAGTACAGATAATGGAGTCCAGAACCCTATATCCATTATGTAGATGTCCGATGATTACTCTACCATTTAGCTCCACCCACTGCCTCATTCCTGTGCCCGGTAAAGTGATTTGCCCTTTCCATAAACTTGGAGAGTTTTCTCTCTGGCTTTGATTTTCTCCACTTGATACAATCCATCTCAATGCATATTTTCCTCTCCTTTGATGGGTTAGCATTGGATATGACCTTTGACTCTGAAGTTTCCCTTCTTTCTCTAATTCTAGAAAATTGTTCCTTACGTTGTTGATGTCACATGAGGGAATGGAGAGAGAGACTCCCTTCTGGGGTGATTTAGACCAGGAATGAACTCAAATTCCAATTCTCTGTTTCTCTCTGATTTTTCCATCTGTCTTTAGTTTATGGTCTGTGGCCTGTCTGTAGTCTGTCTGTTGTGTGTGTCTGATTGTCCTTGCCTGTCCCTGTTGCCTGCTCTGTATTTATTGAACAGCATAGAAAACATGATATGGGAATGAAATGAGGAAACTTTTTTTCCTGCAGAGATCTTTAACAGAGCTTCACAAGGAAAGAAGTGACTTTATTGACCCCAACTGACCCAGAACCACACTCAAAACTGCAAACAGATGTTTCCACCCTACATCCACATGTTGCTTCCAACATTTATGGGATATTTGTTGTTCAAGGTTGCTTTCAACCTGATGGCTGTTTTCAACAAATGATGAATGACCACAACTCTCTCTCTCTCTCTCTCTCTCTCTCTCTCTCTCTCTCTCTCTCTCTCTCTCTCTCTCTCTCCCTCCCTCCCTCCCTCCCTCCCTCCCTCCCTCCCTCCCTCCCTCTTTCTGTTCCTGTTCCTCTTCTCTTCCCTTTCCCTCTCTCTTTTTTCTCTCTCCCCCTGCTCTGGTCAGGGGCATGGAAAAGTACATAACTTAACATTAAAGCTATGCTGTAGCTGGAGTTTTCTCCAGTCCTGCCTGGCCCACAGTCAGGACAAATCTCTCTCACCCGCCAGTCCCACAGCCGCTCAGACTCAACCAAGTAAACACACAGAGACTTATATTGCTTACAAACTGTATGGCTGTGGCAGGCTTCTCGTTATCTAGTTCTTATATCTTAAATTAACCCATATCTATTAGTCTATAAGTTGCCACGTGGCTCATGGCTTACCGGTACCGTACATCTCACTTGTCATGGCAGCGGCTGGCAGCATCTCTCTGCCTCAGCCTTCCACTTCCCAGAATTCTCCTCTCTCCTTGTCCCGCCTATACTTCCTGCCTGGCTACTGACCAATCAGTGTTTTATTTATTAACCAATCAGAGCAACACATTTAACATAGAGAACATCCTACAGCACTATGCTTTAATTTAGGTTGTCAAAGCCGATTGTAGGGGAAGTGCTGCAAGGCATAGTAAGGTTGTTACATTGTTCTCTTAAAGGCAGATTAAACTTAAACACACACAGCACACAGTAGGACAGCAGGTGAAGAACATGGTCTTAAATGATCTCAAGGCATATTACTAACTTGTTTGCAAAGTCTTGAAAAAAGATCACTCTCTTTGAAGGGAAAAGGTGTTTCCATAAAAAAGACAATGCCACAGTTTCTTTAGCTATTTTTCTCCCTGTTTGGTTTTGACTCTTGTTTGGGATTTTCCATGATGCTCTCTGATGGTGACCATTTTGCTTCGATGCCACTTCACCTTTCTCTTTTCCTTTCCTTTCCTGGTTGCTTTCTCTGAGAATCCCCAACTTGGTCTTCTGGCTCACTGGCCCTTCCTTCATCTCTGTCAGTTCTGATTATTCTATCAATTCTGTTCAGTGAACATTTCCTTGATGACTCTGTGTATTGTAGTTCTAAGATTCCTAATAGTCTTATTATAGACACTTCTCTCTTTTGGGGGGGATATTAATCACACACATTTAAAAAAAATTGTATTCAACCTTGACATTCTTCTATTTTCCTTTTGGTCCTAGGGACTAAACATAGGGCCTCTTGAATGGGAGCTGGGTACTTTACCACTGAGCCACACCTCCAGCCCTTTCCCATTAATTTTGCTTTCTCTAGAAGCAAGTGTGTAGTTAGTGAGGGGGGAAGAGCAATGATCAAGAATTAAGTATAATGATATATACATCTGAAAATGTACAATGAAACCCATTACTTAGTACTATAATATAAATTTTTCACTTAAGGGCTAGGGAGATGGCCCAGTCACTAAAGGCTAGACTCACAACCAAAAGTTTCCTCTAAAAGTTTTAAAAAGGAAACTAGCATGGGGCTTTTATCCCCTTGGGGAAAGGTACCACAAAGGGGATGGGAGGTTGAAGCTGGAGGACCTCAGAGCCTAGCCCAAAAGCTAATGCGGTGGGGTGTGGTCTGCGGTCCAGAGCCTCTTGAATCTTTCCTTCCATTTATTTCTTCCTTTGCATGCGGTGTGGGACACATGTGCAGTGCCTGGGGAACCTGGGGCTGAGTGATAACTCCAGGACAGCAAGGCGGTGGTGGACTGCTGGCAGGAGCGTCTTCCTGCTCTACCCATGCCTGAGCCTTCCTGGGACAGAAATCCTGGGCGATCCCCTGGAGGACGGCTAACGCCCAAAAGAGGGAGAAGAGAAATAGGTGAGCCAGACCGCAACACAGGAGTGGCTCACCTCTGAGACAGACCCACTTCCAAGCCCACACCAGCCTGGAAAGCACAAGCAAGTCTTTCTTCTCTCCTCCTCCCAAAGCAAAGCCTGGGAGCCAACTTCAGACAATAAGGCAACTGTTCAGAGAGAACAGAAGTCATGGGAGAGGAGTCAAAGGTATGGTTCTGGTCTGTCATGCAGGGGAGCCAACACCACAAAGAGGGGCGGATGGGGAGACAGCACAGGAATGTTAGATGCATATAATCAATAGCCCTGAAAGGAGAAAATATGTTTAAGGCAACTGGTACTGTGTCATTAATGGATAAAGCATGGGTGTGTCTAGTGCAGAATCTGATTCATGATTTCATTTTATTGGGAGAGTTCCTGGGCTGGGGAGATGGTTCAGTGGAGAGATGCTTGCCTTGTAAGCACGAGGACCTAAGTCAGATCCCTAGAGTTCTTGGGGGGAGTGGGGGAGTGGGTGCAGTAGCATGGTCGTGTAATTCTAGCACCAGGGAGGTGAAGGCAGGTGGGTCCTTGGGGTTCACTAGCCAACCAGGCTAGCCTAATTGGTAAATCCTAGGCCAGGAAGAAAATTCTGTCTCAAAAAATAAACAACAAATAAATAAATAGGTGGGAAGCTCCTGAAAATGACACCCACATCCAAGGTTGTGCTCTGGCCTCCACACCCATGTGCACACATGTGCTCTTGCACACAAGCGAATGCACCCACACCCATACCCACTGCCCCACACATAGCTTTTAAGCGTAATACAAAACAGAAGGCCTAAATGAGAAGTAGGAGTGTTAAGAACAGCAAAGAATTACTTCTATAAAAGTAGATTTTATAATAGATAAATTCACTTGGGGAAGATATCTTTATTTGATGGAGTGTTTTCTTACTTGACAAAACATTCATCATAGGATTGCCTTAAAACTGAATCTCTAAAAATATGACTTCACATATCATAAATGTATTTACACTCCACTTCCCTGAGCTAATTTATTGCTTTGAATGAATCTAATCTGTATTGATATTCTGAGTGTTATCATAATGTAAAGGTGGCAAACAAATGTTCCTACTTCACCAGGAAGAAGAATTCAGCTTCGTGACAGTGTGAAGTGTTAGCACGGTGATAAGGAAGAACATGAAGATGGTAAGGGATGTCCCCCACACAGCGACACTCCCCATTCAATGTGTTGTTCCAACATCTTCATAAATCATTAAAGATTCTGGCTTAAGCAGAGTATTTGCAAAGTGAGAGAGTCAATGAGCCAAGACCCTGGGATAGTCAAAACTTCTGTACTTTACAAACACCCGCCCCCTTGCCATTGCACACTGAGATCTGAGAGGGATCCCCATGGCCACTTCGCGAAGTCCTTTCCTTTCCCACAGGTGGGGTCCAGGTTCCCAGGAAGCTGCAGACACTTGACTATGAACATGGGACCGGGAATATGCTCTCTGCCATGTCATTCAGCGTTCTTTCCACCACCTGGTGTGGTTTATTCTCCAGTGACGTCTTCACAAGTCTTTATTCATTCAGCTACTCCTTTATATTCAAGCTCAACTGAGTCTCCTGACCACTGTTTTCCAGGGTCAGTGGTCCACCATGTGCCAGTGCCATTTGCTGTGGGATGTTCTGTATGGCAAATGTGTTGCTCTGATTGGTCAATAAATAAAACACTGATTGGCCATTGGCTAGGCAGGAAGTGTAGGCGGGACAAGGAGGAGAATAAAGCTGGGAAGTGGAAGGCTGAGTCGGAGAGACACTGCCAGCCTCCACGATGACAAACAGCATGTGAAGATGTCGGTAAGCCACGAGCCATGTGACAAGGTATAGATTAATGGAAATGTATTAATTTAAGCTGTAAGAACAGTTAGCAAGAAGCCTGCCACGGCCATACAGTTTGTAACCAATATAAGTCTCTGTGTTTACTTGGTTGAGTCTGAGCGGCTGTGGGACTGGCAGGTGACAGAGATTTGTCCTGACTGTGGGCCAGGCAGGAAAACTCTAGCTACAACCATTTCTCTTTGTTGAGACACCCACCTCACCGAGTAAAGGCCATATCTCTTCCAGCGTCACACTGGATGGGACATATATTCAACATGTTTAGAAATCATATTCATGATATTCAATTCTATTAATGAGATGGTACAGGTGTCATTTGTGACTTCTACCACTGAGACCATAATTTTTAGAAATAAGAAGCATCGTGTGGGAAAATATTCTCACCGCTGGTGAAAAAAAAATCACGTTTTCACAGAGTTTGCAAACAGGGAAATATTTGTGGGTTTGTCTCATATGTTTTGCTTTTTTTGGCAAAAGCAAAAGGCAGTTTTCTCTGCAACGAAAACGGCCTTTCGTTTTCACCAATGCTTCACATCCATTTTTGCCAAGCAAAAAGCTGTTTTCCCAGGAGAAAACAGCTCAAGCTGAAATAAAAGGGAAGCACTATTTGTGAAAAATTTCCCTTTTTGAAGACAAAAATCACTTCACTCAATGCAAATGTCACCTGGGGGACTTCTCAGGAAGGAAGGTAATGGGAGGGGGCTGGCTAGGACACACATTGACATGAGTGTAGCTAGGAAATAGGAAAGTAAGTCCAAGGTCACATGGGGGGTTGATTTTAAATCATGTCCACACACACACACACACACACACACACACACACACACACACACACACAACACACACACACACACACACACATGCACGCATGCACGCACACACGCACACACACACACACCCCTCATACATTCAAAACAGTAAGGGTTTGTGGCAATTTTCATATATATATATTTACCACAAAAGGGGGAAAGAATGTGGTTTTATTTTAACCAAGGCTGTGATTAGTATACCAGTCTTAAAAATCAAGTATTTGCCGCTTTCCTGCATATGGCTTAGGTTGTTTCTTGGGTGGCAAACATGGAGTCTCCTTGACAAGATCGATCATGAATTTCCTGGAAACCTGAACCATGTCCATACCTAACCTAAGTCCCTCCCAAGACTTACACAACTAGCAGACCAGAAATCAATAATATTGATTGTCTAAGAAGGATTTTCTTGTTTCTGAATACATTTAAATTTAATGCATTTTAAAATTTTTTTAAATACATACAGAAAAAACAGCTTCGTGGAAAATCACAAGATCACATCTTACTGTGTTATATCTCAAAACTGCCTGGGAATACAACCTCATCAACTTTATTTGTGTGTGTGGGTGCCATTCTGGGGATTGAACTCAGGGCCTCCTGCATGCTAAGCAAGCACTCTGCCTCTGGACTTGAACTATAGCTCTAGGATCTCACTAAGCTGCCCAGGTTGAAGTTGAACTCACTCTATTGCTAACCCAGAAGGATCCTTCTCCCTCAGCCTAGCTTGTATTACAAGCCTATCACATCACTTTAATGTTTATTCACCATTATCCTTTCTATGTTTAAGGAGATTTTGAAGAACCATAATGCAGCATGCAACCAGCTCCAATACCTTGGACAGCGCCTGGGCACCCTGGGTTATCCCACACTCACTCAGTTGACTGGGATGTTGGATTAAGTGAACCTTCAGAAAACAGACGACCAAGAAAGAGAAAAGGAGTTGGCAAGGAAGGAAGCAGCATGAAAAACAGCACACTCCTGTTACTCAATCAGAGAATCAGAGCACTCTGGAAACCCCTAGGGCACCACTTGGAAGCCTTGGGCTTCCTGTCTCCTTGGGTGTCCCCGGAGGCTAGGCACTCCTGTGAGTCTACGTCAGCCAGATGGTAGCAAGACATCTGGAGTGTGTCTGGAGTGTGTCTACGGGTGCTGAGTTGTCCCTAACCAACAAAGGAAAATGGGCTGTGGCTGCAGTGGTTCGTGTGTGTGTGTGTGTGTGTGTGTGTGTGTGTGTGTGTGTGTGTGTGTGTGTATGGTGTTGCTAGCCCTCCAGTGCTCTAAGAACGGGTCTTGGGCTCAGCAAGTTCAGGACCCTTGTCTGTCACCCTTTCCTCTCCAAAGCGAATGTTAAGAAACTGACATTTATAAACACGACAAACACTTGCCACCAGTGAATCGTGCCCTGAATAAGGACACACGGGAGAACATCAGGAGTTTGGGATGAGAACTGGAGGCTGCTATACTGAGTGTTACCAACAGTAGGCATTCACTTACACTGAGCATGGCATTTATCATCATCAGCCCCACAAGGAGGGACCGCTGTTATCCATGCTTCACCATACAGACAGCAAGGTAGGAAAGTATCCTGTTTCCTCTTTAAGGTGCAGCCCCAGAACCTCTGCTTCTCAGTTCTCATTTGTGAGATGCAGCAGTTCATTTATATTCTGCTGGGCTTCTGCACATAAAATCCATCTCCGAGTGGGTGGAAGTAGCCCCAACTTACTTCCATGCTGTTCACAGAGTTATTTTCATTATTGGTACATTACATGCTATCTCTGTAACTCACTGTACTTGGAGAAACAAATGTTGGACTCTGGAAAGAGGAAAATCAGCTTAATTGCCTTAACTCTCTTGCCACCGCCAGGGTGGGTATTGTTCTCCATCATCACTCATCAAATGCATGCATCGCTAAGCCTGGGTCTGAACCTTCAATAATCCTGATAGGAAAATAGTCTAATGTAGATTTCAGCGGCAGAATTCTGCCCAATGCCCTCCATTCCTATGCACAAATTATGTAAATTAGAAAATGCGTGTGTTCCACATCTTCTGCTGAAAACTTACTTGCACATCATGCAAAGTTGCTTTTTGTGTCTTGTTGGTGTTTGTTTTGTTATAATGCTAGGGATTAAAGTCAGTACCTTCCACATCAGTGTACATACAGTCCACCATTGAACAATACCCCGACCCTCCTTTTTCCTATGTTTAAGATTTTTGTTTCAATCCTTAGCACTGGAAAGAAGATTTTAAGCATAATTTAATTTATGCATAGGTAAGGATTTGGTCCAGTTTCGGGGGAGAGAAAGCTCACACTTATCTGAGAACCCTCCATATGCTAAGCATTTTCACAGGTCTATTTCATCAGTTTTGTCTTGTGATGGTTAGTGTTAATTATCAGTTTGATCAAATCAACAATCACCTAGGAAGGAGACTCTGAGAATGTCTGTAACAGACTATTATGATTACATTAATTGAGATGGGAAGATCTATCCACTGTGAGTAGCATCATTCTCTTGCCAGGGGATTCTTGACTGTGAGAGTGGAGAAAGAGCTGAACACAAGTACACACATATGAAGGAATTCATTGTTCTTTGCTCTTGACTGTGAATGTCATGTCAATTTTTTCAAGCTCCTGCTGCCTGTACATCCCCATCATGAACTGGAACTATGAACTAAAATAAACTCTGCTTTCCTGAAGTTACTTTTGTCAGGGTGTTTTACAACAGCAAAAGAAACTCCTGAAGTTACTTTTGTCAGGGTGTTTTACAACAGCAAAAGAAACTAAGGCCAGCTCTGGGTGGCGAATCTTACTAATTGTATGGTACGGATAAGGAAAGAGAGGAATGGAGAGGTGAAGTCCCTTGTCAACACCTGCGCAGTTAATAAGTGGAAGAGCCAACATCTAAACCCAGGGCTGCCACTTTTCATATCTGTGTCCTTTCTGATCTATTGCACAACCTTTCCTAGTGTGCAGGGCCCATGGGACAAGCGCTAAAGTCCAGAAACCTTTCAGAGGCAGTGGAAGATAACAGCTGGACCCTGTTCAGGAAATTGTGAATGCAGTCTGTTCTGAGCCACACATCCACCTGGTTCTTGCTTTATAGATAACAGAAGCACACTTGGATCATTACACATACTTTCTCTCATGTTTATCATGTGTTTTAATGTCCCATTAGCCTTAAATTATTCTTTCACATCTGACATGCGTTTTCTGCTTCTAGAAACAACAGGATCTACTGAGATGGCTGCCCCAAACATCCATCTTTAACATCAGGATCTCAGGGCTTCGGGATATAGCTCAGTGGTAGAGTGTGTGCTTAAGTGTTTTAGCTATAGCAGAGATAGAGATAGAGGAGATAAACAGATAGATAGATAGACAGATAGATTGGTAGATAGATAGATAGATAGATAGATAGATAGATAGATAGATAAATAGACAGATAGATTGGTAGATAGATAGATAGATAGATAGATAGATAGATAGATAGATAGATAGATAGACAGAAAGATCCTCAGAGATGAGAGCCATGTCTCCATAGCCACATGGGTCACGTGTTGAGCATCAATGATAGACTCTGTTACTTATTGATAAATCTTAGACAAATTGCTTCTCTTTGTATGTTTTAGTCACCTCATCTGTAAAATTAGAAATAGTAACAGTACATCCTTCACAGGCTCATCTGGGGACATCATGAATTAATGTACCAGCCCTTGGGAGACACCTGACCTTTGCAAGGGCCCTCAGTCTTTGTTGCCCTGTGGCAACAATCCTAGAAGGGAGTCCTTTCTTCCCAAAGAGCCATGGCATGACTGGCCAGGAGTCTGAAGACACGTACACTGACTAGGTGTGGGAGATGTGGTGGTTTTGTTTTCTGTTTAGTGTGCCTTGAGACAGTCCTGGGTTCTTCCTGTGTAGTTATGGGTTTATTCTTGCTTTCATGCCTCTGGTACTCAGGAAAGGTCGAGGTATAGATGCTGATTATACTCTTTGACTGAGAACAGAATCTACATCAGAGCCTTCCCCTTGACTTCCCTGGCATCTGTCTTGACAATACCTCATTCCACTTCACTGTTAATAACTTACATAGTGTGGTCTACTCAATAACCCACACCATGGTTCTGGGATGTGTTCTGTGTCCTATAATGGTTTTACAGGACCCAAAAGAATTACAGAATGAAGAAATGAAGCCAATGACCTCCCAGATGCATCCTTTCGTTAGTTTTCCAATTTCTTCTATACCTACAAGAACCAATCCATTGATATGGTGCCCTTTTCAATGTAGAATCCATGATACATGGGCATATTTAGATGGCTTTGCTCAATCTGATGATGCTTACTATATTCTGATAGCTCAGCATACTTACAGTTAAGAAATGTACTTTATCTACGTGTGGTGGCACTTGTCTTTAAACCCAGCACTTGGGAGACAGAAGCAGGCAGGTCTCTTGTGAGTCTGAAGCCATCCTGGTCTACATAGTTAGTTCTAAGCCAGACAGAGTTACATAGGGAGATCTCGATCTCAAGGAAAAAAAGGAAAAAGAAAAAAGGAGGGAGGGAGAGAGAGAGAACGGGGAGGGAGGGAGAGAAGGAAGGAGGAAAGGAAGGACGGAAGGAAGGAAGGAAGGAAGGAAGGAAGGAAGGAAGGAAGGAAGGAAGGAAGGACAGCTTAGTGACACAATGCTGAGGACCCTAGCCCCAGGACAGAAGCCCCAGACAAAACCAAAATAAACATGTGTAATGAGATCTTTCTTTAAAATGTTGCCCAGCAAAAAATCTTGGCCCACCTTTAGGGCCCCAGTGTCACTCTCAGCCCTGGAGAGAGGCCAAGAACAGAGCAGACATGTCTGCTGCTCTTGTAAAATGACAAGTTAGGGGAGGGAAGAGTCAAACACAGGCGGCCATACACAGAGCATTGTATTGGGTGCTCTGAAGAACACACAGGAGGAGGAGAGAGTAGGATGTGGGGAATATGATGGAGCAAGTCTTGAGGGTGTGTGTACCAGGGCTGTTTGAAATGGGCAATGTCCTTTCGGCAGCAATGATGTTCAAGATGGCGCCTAGAGAAAGTGAAGAACCAGCACTAAGATAGAAGGCAGAAGAAACAGTACAGTAGAGGACAAGATAGAAAAAGAGCATAATATTTATGTTGGAGAAAGCACACCTATGTGATCAGACCTAGGAAGCCAGGGGCAGAGCCCATGGTTGTCAGTGTAGACACTTGTAGTATAAGGCTGGTCGTGGTGGCCATTGTCAGTCTCTGTGGTGATGACTAACATGTCCAAACCTTGCACTGCAGGCTAGATCCAATGACACAAGGGTCCTTCTTTCCCTTCTTAGGGTAGATATTTCTTCCAACTTTAAACACCAGAAATTCCCAACAACGCCAAAGAAAACAGAGAATCATCGGAAGGAATCACTTCCCTTATTTTATTATTTTATTGTTTTGGGGATCAGATCTCATTGTGTAGCCCCAGCTAGCCTCAAGCTTGCTATCCTTCAGCCTCTCCTTCCCGAATTCTGGGATTCCAGACAGGGGCAGCCAATCCGCATTCAGGAATCAAGTTTTAGATACTTTGCCAAGAGCTAGATGGGAAGAGAAGAAAATAGATCTTCAGTTCTGGTGTTCCTATTTTTAAAGTTGTGGTGGCTTTCATCTGGTCTGTTATGAAGACAAAGATGGCCAGGGAACGGCGATTCAAGCTTCTTTGGATAACGCATTTAATTGCTTTAACATGAAGTATTGGTATCAGAAAAGGAAAGTTAATCTGTTGCAGACACATTCAAAATTCCAGACACAATCCATCAATTCTCTCACAGAAATAACAGCTTTCCCCTTGTCTGGCGATCGGAACGTAAATGAAGATGAGGTGCTTAGAGCTAGGTTTGCTGCTATGTGCTGAAAATTCAAAGGCCAATGTTAACAAGCAAAAGCTCGAGGAAGGGGTGGCACAAGTCCCTTTGATGAACTGAGTGTGAAATGAAACTTCAGCAAACTGCTCCGTACAACTCACTCACTTAAGCGCTAAGTGTCACCGCCCAGTTTTAAAGCACTGATTTCTCCTAGAATGCCGTCCAAACTGTTAGACTAAGTAACTAATGGAGGAACAGTTAAGAGATGAATGCGTGGTGTTTGTGGGGTCTTTTCCTTTTGTTGCTTCCATTTTGTCTAAAGCTTTGACTCTGCTCCTTCCAACACCTCAAAAAGAAAAGAATGGGGAGACCCTCTTCTGTGGAAGACTATATGAGAACACTCTCGCACCTCCATGAGCAGGAGGAAGAGAAACCAGTGATTTAGGAATCAGAGCTTCCTCTCAGCCAGATTTAATTAAATACTGAAATGTTAATGCTCACTTGTCAGTGCACTCTTTAATTACCTCGAAAGCAATACACTCCCCCACGCTCATTTTCCAGATGACAAAATTGAAAATCAAGATTTATGAAATAACCACCAGGACAATTAGGACAAGGTCCTCTACACTCTCTAGTCTGGGGGAAAAATCATCTCACCTTCCCTCAGTCTTATGAGGCCAGTGCTCATCATGGAACCTTCCCTGTGAACTGTCCTAGAAATAATGACCTCCCCAACCTTCCAGAATAAAATCATTTTTTTTCTAATACTTTCTGTGAGAATGAGCTCTAAATAAAAACTTAAAAAACACACCACACATTGCTTCTCCATATTTCCATCTTCTGCATTTACATCAGAAATGAATTTGAATTTAAGAAGCACAGCAACTTAACATTTTAAGGACACATTAGCCTCATTACCTAATACAAAATGCTGCTCCTCCAGCTATCATTCTGAGGGTTTCCTTTCAATTACATTGATCTTTTCTTTGTCACCAGAAGCCAGTCTTCTGAGGGAAGGGTAACCGTGCACAGAACTGCTTTGGCAGGCTGGTTGCTGCATTCATTCACTCACCATCTTTTGCAGATACCAAGAGGGCCGAAATGAAAGGATGAGCTAAGGTGACTGAGGAAAGCGTTTGGTGGGTAAACTCTAAAACCATGTGGCAAATGGCCACCTCTGTGAGGAACTGTGTAGAAAGAAGCCAGGCTCTTGTGGGACTTCTGGGGTTTTGACAGATGAGCAATTTCATTTCACTCTTCGGTGGCGAAGGGTCACGGCCAACGCCAATCTAAAGACTTGGGAATGAAAAGCATGCTAGCAATGCATTCTTATTTTGCAGCCAGGAGCCTCCTTTCACTCCCCCAAAAGACACTTTAGCCAGTGGCTTGTCACCCTCTCAGTCTCAGGAAGTGCTCCTTCATGTCAATTTCAGTCTTCCATTTTTTTATGACAATTACATTTGAATCATAAATACTCATAATTTTTTGTGGGAGGGTTTGGAGTTTTTGTATTATATTTTAATGTTTAAATTTATCATCTTATAGTGATTATACATAATAATGTGTTTTGTGACATATCCTTACCTGTCTGTATATGATGAATTCTGGTCATATTCACCTCCATTACCTGCCTTTGTGTCCTCACATGCTGCTGACCCTGTTCCTCCTCTCAACCGATTTCCTTCTATTTTCGTGTGTGTGTGTGTGTGTGTGTGTGTGTGTGTGTGTGTGTGTGTGTATAAATTATTTTAATTAGTTGGGTTACTCTTGCTGTGATGAAGCACCATAGCCAAAGAAACTTGGGGAGGAAAGGGTTTATTTGACCTATGCTTCCACATCACAGTTTATCATCAAAAGAAGATAAGACAGGAACTTAAACAGGGCAAGGACCAGGAGCTGAAGCAGAAGCCATGGAGGGGTACTGCCTACTGGCTTGCTCCTCATGGCTTGCTCAGCCTGCTTTCTTATAGAACCTAGAACCACCAGCCCAAGGATGTCATCATACATCATGGGCTGGGCCCTCCCCAACTGATCACTAATTAAGAAAATGTCCCATAGACTTGCCTATAGACCAATCTTATGGAGGCCTTTTCTCAACTGAGGCTTCTTCCTCTTTGATGACTCTAGCTTGTGTCAAGTTGATATAAAACTAACCTGTAGGAACATGGGTAAGAGATTATTTACAGGAGCATGGAAAATTTACCAGAAAATGTCTCTCTCTCCCCAGCAACCACAGACTGGTCACAGATGATAAGGGGTGAGCAGACCCTTATGAGTCCCTCTGTCCTCTGTGGTGAGATGTTGGCAGACTCAGTTTAGCATAAGACTTGTGCAGGTGATTACAGCTGCCAAGCGGTCAAAAGTACAATGGCCATGCCATGTTGGGAGACACATTCCACAACATTCCACCCTTTCCTCTGGCTCTTGCATTCTGTCTACTCTCTCTTCTGTGCCGTTCCCTGAGCTGAGGAGGGTGGGGTGGTATAGATGTTTCATTTAGGGCTAAGTATGCAGCAGTTGGTTATTTGTAGCATTTTAACCAGTTGTGAGTCTCTGCAGTAACTACCATCTACTGCAAAAAGAAGTGTCTGACAAAAACGGACACCATTATTGATGAGCATATACATGCATATTTAGAAAGCAATTCAGTAGACAGGTCTCATCCATTTAGCCTAACAGCAGCAGTAGCCTCTCCACTAGGGTCATTGACCTTCCCAGCCACAGGCTTTTGATAAGATTTATAGTACCAGACATGAAGTTCCTCCTGTGGCCAAGAACCTCAAATCCAATCAGAAAGTGTTTACCTCCTAACAGTCACACCACTATGGCATGGTGGGCACATTGTGCCTGGCAAGTCAGGACTGCAGCACCCAGGGTCCCCAATTGAGTAAGACTGTTGATGACAATTCCCCCCTACGGCCTCCACAGCACTTTCTGGCACTGTGAAATCTAGCCAGCAGGGAGGAAGCTTCCAGATGAGTTCCAGCTTTATTTCCCCATGTTCTGCAACCAAAGCATGGGCTGTCTTCAGCATCAGGGTCTTACCATCTAGTTTTCGTTAGCAATCAACGGCAGTGGAAATAGTTTGTACTGTTTCGGCAGCCAACCACTCATAAGGAGGTAGCCTATCTCTGGCACTGGGATTTTCATTTAATAACCTTATGGCTTCTGGGAGCAGCTTTAGCCAATTATACAAGGTTCCCCCAATCCAACTCGCTCTTACTTTTAAAGCTTTCATACATGTTTATGTTGTGTGTGAAGCATATTCCCCTCATGTCCCTCACCTTCCTTTTTCTACCCCGTCCCTCTTCCCATATGGGTCTCCTTAAAGTTTTACTTGTATTTTCAGGCCAAGTACACACACACACACAGACATACACACACAGACACACACGTATATGTAGTGATGGATATATGATTTTGTGTATCTATACAAAATCTAGGAACTACAAATGAGAGAACATTATATTTGTCTTTTTATGATTAGTTTAATTCATTAAATATGTTTATCTACAGTCACATCCATTCCATTTTCCTGAAAATGACATGACTTCTTTATGACTAAAAAAAAAAAAAATCCATTACCTACATACCACATATTCTTTCTCCTCCTTAGATGGACATAGGTACTGGTTCCATAATTTAACTATCATAAGTAGTCCTGAAAAAAAAAACCCTGATGTGCAGATATCTCTCTGACATATTGATTTCAAGTCCTTTAGAACACTCTTAAATATAAGTACACAATTCTTGTGACTGATTCAAGCCAAGTTACATGGTCCATTTCCCTCATAAGCCAGCCATTACGTGTTGATCACTTTTGCTGTCCAATGCTGATTTTACTCTCTTCCTTCATATCTCCCTACTTCCAAGACCTGAGTGCAATATTCCAGGGGTCTTCTTGCCAAATGCACTAAATTACTCCATGTCTCCCTCATACAGTCCCAGATCACGTTAGCGTCTATGGTATATTGCAAACACGTCTAATTCGGTGTCTTCCACCCCACTGACCTCACTGATTTCTGGACCTTCCTTTCTCGATGCTCACTTTTGCCATCCCGCCCGCTCCACCTTCAAAGCATCGGGGTTGTACCTGTCTGATTTCATTCTCACTTCCTTTGATCCTTCCCATATTTTTAACCTCAGAAATCCCACATAGCACTTCTCTTTATTCACTGGTGTGTTTCCAATCCTTTCTGATTTAATTTCATCTGCAAATCTAATTAACATGCTGTTTACTACATTCCCACCCCCCACCCGCCTGCCCCAGGTTACAAACAGAAATGCTCAGGAAAAAAAAAAAAAAAAAAAAAAGGCAAAGCCCAAGTAGCATTAACAGGGGTTCCCGGAGCCTTTCCCAGCGCCTCTCCTCCTGGGATAGCCTGAGAAAATGCAATTAACTTTCTCCAGCTCAGGGGATGGTTGTTTCAGCCACTTTACACCATTTTGACGGACAGCTGTGTCTCTTCCCTAATCAGCCAATTTGGAGATAGAACAATTACAAAAGACGGCAATTATTGAATGCAGTCTGTCATTGCAAAGACGGAGGCTGAGAGGAAACGGAGGGAAGAAGAAATGGCCCGAATTCTAGTCAGACGATAAAAAGATCTCAACTCTTGAGGGAGAGTACTCCCACAGGGGGATGCCAAAAAGGACGACAGAGAGGTGGAAACCCAGCCTGCGTTTCCAGCCCTGCTCACAGGCTACTCCTAATCACAGGCCAACCGTGGCTTTTCCTGTGTTTTGTTTTGATTAAAGACTCCCAGAGTTTGTTTTTGTTTTATTTTTAATCACACCCTGGTATTTAAACAATTGCTTGCAAGGCATTTCCTTTTATCTCTCTCTTGCTTTTTGATTTTTTTGTTGTTATAATTTAAATATATTTCACTTTTTTTTTAAAGCAAATGAATTAAGTGGCAACATCTTTCTGATAATAACCAGAAGCCACAGGACTTTTAATAAATAGGTTTCTGTTCCCTCTTTCTTCTTCGGCCTCTGTAGTTCCAAGTTCCTTCTCAATTCACTTAAGCAGCTGTCTCAAAACACCATATACTTTCTCTGTATCTAATATGGAAAGCTAGAAAATGAAAATGCATCCTTTCCCGAGACTAATAAGCATAGTTTTTGTGGTAAGGTTAAGAAAATATCACAAAAAAGTATATATCCATTTAAATATGTAAGATTGGAGTGATTCCTATGATTTATAAGTGGCTTTAAAAATATAGGAGCAAGAGAACAAGGCAATAAATTAACATGTTAAAACTTATGGATCTTAGTAAAGAAATACCTCCTGGCATAGGCTGTCAGAATATCATGAAGGAGAAGGTACAGACCACAGTAAACAGACAGAGGCCAGGAAAAGCCTTTTTGTATTTCAGAGGAGAGACTCACATTAGAAGATCTTAGGAACATTTTACAAAAGCCTTTGCTTCTCTCTAACTTTTTTTTTTTCTGTTCTCAGTAGGAAGGTAGAAAAAAAAAATCCCACATAAAGTTCCACTCTTCTGGGGAGGGAGGGAAAGGGGAGAAGAAAAAGGTGTGGATAGAGATGTCCAAGAGAGCTAAGATGTAGTGAAGTCAAGCAAACACATCCACCGTCAAGTCAACTGAAAATAGACCATGGGAACCTTTAACACCCAAGCTTCTTGGAACCCTAAAGCGGGTAGAACAGGCTCCAACTAGAAGCTTCCATAGTATTTGTACAGATGCAGCTCCAGAACATCTGTAGACAAACAGATGTAAGGTAGAAGAACAGCATGGGATGAGGCCAAGGGAGGCTGAGCACTGAGCCTGGTGACTGGCTTGCTTTCTCTCAGTTGTGGGATCTTACGTATGTTAGCCTATCCTCATCTTTCTCAACTTTGTCGTTCACACACCTCCTCCAATCAGGCTGCGGCAATGATCCAATCGAATGATGGCAACAGAACCTCAAGCCTCATTCGTATAGGTATCAGATATCTCATAACCAAGATTTCACAAAACCGTAAATATTTTATGGTCACTGAGAGCATCTAGAATTACTGTGAAACCCCACTGGAAAACATTCAGTTTTGTGTTCATTAATCCTCATCTAGTGATAGTAATGCTTTAATTTTCAAACAAATAAATTGATAAGAACATAAAATATGAAATGATGGCATGGAAGTATCACTTGATAGTAGAACACATGCTTAGCATTTATGAGAATCTAGGTTTAATCTTCAGCACCAGACATCATCATCACAATAAGCTTAAGAATTAAAATTACTAGTAATATTTATTGCATACTTTTGTTGTTGTTTTTTGAGACAAGGTTTTTCTGTATAGCCCAGGCTGTCCTGGAAATCACACTGTAGACCAGGCTGGCCTCAAACTCAGAGATCTGCCTACCTCTGCCTCCCAAGTGCTGTGATTAAAGGTGTATACCATCACTGCCTGGTTTCTTTTCTTATTTATTCAGCAGTAATCTATTTCAAACAATCAAATTTTGTATAAAATTTATATCAAATTTTCTATAAGATTTCAATCTTGAAATTGAAGTTTATATTTTGGAATTAGTCTGACATTTAACTTCTAAATATTTTGCTGTATTTTTCGTTTTTTTAATCAATGATGCAAAGTTAAAAAAATGAGTAATTTAATACTTGATTTACTGAAATGAAAAAAACATTTAATAATCAAATGATGAATTACTAAGTAATAAATAACAGGTTGGAGGTTAATTCAATTCACTTAGGCACAAGGATTCCTCAAACGACAATACCAACTATTTGGGAAGAGGCTACATATCAACCTACTTTGATTGCAATGTAACTGAGATTAACCAGACTACAAATATTCACTCTGAAGGCTGCAATTGCTAAGTGATCCTTCAGTGAACTGGGTTATTACTCATTGGCCAATCTGCAAATGGCCTGGGCGTTTGAACGTGGAAAGCATGCTATTATCTATACTTAGCCTCCAGGGATACATAGGTGACAAAACCATATAAAACATTCTGTGGAAAAAAAAAGAATCTGTGAGTGTGTAAGTTGACACTACCCCTTGGTAATGGCGCATCAGTGACTTTTCTTGTTGCTATGACAAAATGGCTAACAACAGTAACTGAAGGGAAGAAGAATTTGTTTTGTTTTATGATTTAAGAAGAGAAACAGTTCACTGTGGCAGGGAAGGCGTGGCAGCGGGAGCCTCAGCTGGTGGTTACTGTGGCAGGGAAGCCGTGGCAGCGGGAGCCTCAGCTGGTGGTCATATTGTATCTACAGTCAGAAAGCAGAGGGAGATGGACGGCCATGCTCAACTGGCTTCCTCCTTTCCCCCTTTCCTTCAATCTCCCACATTCAGGATGGGTCTTCTCTTCTCAGTTAAAGGTCTTGGGGAAAAGGTCTCAAGGACACATCCAGAGGTGTGTCTCCTAGATGACTTCAAATTCAGTCAAGTTAACAGTGAAGATGGAACTATCAGGCATTTTGCTAATAAGATGAATATCAAAGGATTATTTGTTTATAACTGAAGGGCTCCTTGGTGATTATACAGAGATGCTGAGATAAAATTAGCATATGTGGAGAGAAGCTTAACGACCAAGACTTCATGCCATCTGGACTCACAGAGGAATCACAGCGTCACTGAAAGTGAGACAATCAGGTAGCCTGCCCCCACACAAAGGGATGCATTAAGAAATAGATAGCAAGCACCAACCGTGAGGTGTTCTTGTCTAAAAATCACCTCCAAACCTAGTAGGCTCAAGATCTAAACACCAGTTTACAGGAAGTACCTGCAGAAACGTCCCCACAAGGAAGTGTGTGGGAGACCAGGCTGTAATAGGTGCTTTTCTCATGGTCGTGACAAAAGCAACTTCAGGGAGGGAGGGTTGATTTTGGCTCATGGTTTGTAAGGGCACATCCATCATGGTGGAGAAGGCATGGTGGGGGTGGGGGCAGGATATGGACTCTACAGTCTCAGTGGGTAGAAAGAAGAGAGCTTAAAATGGGCTATAAACCATAAGCTCCACCCCATGACCCTGTATCTGTCAGCTGGACCCTGTGTCCAAAGGCTCCTGCTACTTACCACCCTACCAACCAACCTACCTACCAGCCAGCACCACCACCTGGAGACTGTTAAACACAAGAACCTATGGGTGCATTTCACATTCAAACCAAAGCACTGTCTAAAAGTCTAGGGACAAAAGACCTGACTCACCCAGTGAATGCATGAAATAATGGAAGGAAGGAAGGAAGGAAGGAAGGAAGGAAGGAAGGAAGGAAGAAGAGTGGAGGGAGAGAGGGAGGAAGGAGGGGAGGGGAAGGAGGGAGGAAGGAGGGAAGGGAGGGAGGGAGGAAGGAAGGAAGGGAGGGAGAAGGAAGAAAGGGAAGAGAGTGAGGAAGGAGGGGAGGGAGGGAGTATGAGAGGGAAAGGAGGGAGGAAGGAGGGGAAGGAGGGAGGAAGGAGGGGAGGGAGGGAGGGAGAGAGGAAGGAATGTAGTTGGAAGTTTTTCTGTGTCCTGCCCAGGCCCTGCAGTCAGGATGAATCTCTCCCACCTATGTCCCATAGCTACTTGGTCCCAAATAAACACACAGGGGCTTATATTATTTTCAAACTATATGGCTCAGACTTCTCGCTAGCTAGCTCTTACATCTTAAATTAACCCATTTCTATAAATCTATACTTTGCCACACGGCTTGTGGCTTACTGATACTTTTACATCTTACTTCTCCTGGCGGTGGCTAGCAGCGTCTGCCCCACTCTCCTTTCTTCTCTTCTATCTCTCTTGGATTTTCCCGCCTGGCTCCATCCTGCCCTGCCGTAGGCCAACGTAACTTTATTTATCAACCAATCAGAGTTGCAACACATATTCACAGCATACAGAAAGATATCCCACAACAAAGGAAGGAAGGAAGGAGAAAGAAGAAAGAAAGAAAGAAAGAAAGAGAAAGAAAGAAAGAAAGAAAGAAAGAAAGAAAGAAAGAAAGAAAGAAAGGCAGACAAGAGACACTAACCCTTGGTGGGTCCTGATGTGAGCAAGCCAGTGGTACAATCACACCTCTGTGATAAGCAGGGGCCTCTCAAGGTGGATTAGGAATTAGATAGTACTGAAAAAAACACTGCCTTGTCACCGTTCAGTTGTTAGAATTTTAGGCTGCCTCTGCTCATTAGGAATGAACACTGTAATCTTTCAGAGTGAAATGACATTTGGAGTTTGGTTTAAAATACTTCAGGGAAGGAAGAGAGAGAAGGGCATGTGTTGGGGGGTAGGGTGGGCATGGCAGAAGGAGAAATAAAACAAAATTACCAAAATGTTGTTAAGAATTGACTCAGGCAATCAGTGTGGGAGATGCAAAGCACTGGCTACTTATTTTATTTGTTTTAATTTTTTTTCACACTGAAACATTTTTTTTTTAGAAAAGTCAATGAGTCTACAGTCCATTTAAGGTCTTTGTTCACATCGTACCCCATAGGTACTTGCACAGCAGTTTTGGAGAATCAGCAGTCTGATCAACCATTATTAATCAGATCAGTCTCAGCTGCAATGAAACAACAGCCCAAAACCTCAATTCTGAACTACTCTGGATTGCATTAAAAAAACAAACAAGATGTAGTGGGTTGAATAAAAATGGCCCCCATAGGCTCATAGATTTGGATGCTTGGTCACCAGGGAGTGGCACCATGAGGAGACATGGCCTTGTTGGAGTAGGTGTGGCTTTGTTGGAGAAAGTGTGTCACTGGAGGTGGACATTTCAATGCTTTCAATGCTCAAACCAGGCCCAGTGTTACTCTCTCCTCCTAATGCCTGTGGTTCTGCATGTAGAACTCTCAGCTACTCTCCAGCACCATGTCTGCCTGCATGTTGCCATGCTTCCTGCCATGATGATAATGGACTAAACCTCTGAACCTGTAAGCCAGTCCCAATTAAATGTTTTCTTTTATAAGAGTTGCTGTGGTCATGGTGTCTCTTCACAGTGATTAAGACACAGACAACAAGAGCTCACTCCCTGTTCACTGAGCTTGAGGAAAGGTGGTGACATCTCTGCAGAACTTGGTGATGTCAAGGTCTGTCACTGTATCCCAAGTGATGACATTTTTGCCCCATCTGGTGAAAGATGTGGAGAGTGTACAGGGAAGGAGAAAGTTCTAGCTACAGAGACGATGTTACACTCTATTCTTCCTCTTTCCCCATTGGTAGAAGGCTCATCCTTGCTCCTGCATGGTCACAACCGCAGCCCAGAACCCCAGAACCCCAGAACCCTGATAAAAAAGCCATCAAATTATGAAGAATATGATACATACCACCTGTATATGACTGAAAAGCAAACCCCACCTAGAGCTGAACCTGGTGGTGCACATCTGTAATCTCAGCACTTGGGAGGTAGAGGGAGAAGGACCAGGAGTTCAATGTAATCCTCAGCTACATAGTGACTTAAAGGCCAGCCTTGACTACATGAGGCCCTATCTTAAGAAAAAAAAAATCACCTAATTTTTACCTGTGTCTCCTTCCCTACTTCCAACAAGAGTAAGCCACTTTATAGTTATGTCATTGTATCTCTGTGTATGTGTGTATGTAGTGCTGGGAAACTGATTCCTAGGTTTCAAGTCTGCTAGGCAAGATCTCTACCACATGGCATCCCAGCTCCAATCTGTGCATCTTAGTCAACATACACCCCTTCTATGGTAGATGGAGGGAGGGAAAACATCCCTCTGTTGGGAAGGCCCTCCACCCAGTGCATGAGTTCTTCACTCCAGAAGAGCTATGCCTGGGGGTAAGGGGCTGTGAGGGATGCACCTGGAGAACAGGGAAGACAATGTCTGGATGTAAATATGTCTTAGGTTTTAAACTTAATATATATAATTTCCCCTGGGTCTTCGTTTTACAGTGTCAATGGTTTTATTTTAGGTGGCTATGCAGTCTTAATTTTATTTACTAGCTCCCCAATACAACAGATTTCTTTTTATGCCAAGGAAAACGTGTCTCTCAAGTTACCCTGTGCAGAGAAGTAAAGCTGCTGCATACAAAAGGACCCCCTACTCCCACCCCACCCTGCAGATCCAAGCACACACAGCTCCCCAAACCCTCTGGGGAGGGCAGAGAGGCATAACACGGAGCAACTGTTTGATGGGTGGAACAAAAGCTCATCCCCATGTCTTGGAGCTAACAGAAGGAAAACGACATTTACATAAGACGAGACGCCAATAAATTGGAAAGTTCAATGTGCTTAGACATAGACAGTGGCGGGGACAATGACAGAGGAATCAAACCGCGGTAGCAGATTGCATCTTTCATGTTTCATTTGCGTTTAATTCCTAAAGAAGGCAGAGGTTCAAAGGAATGGTTCACCCTCAGACTCCTCCTCCTGACAAACTTCTGCCCACCCCCCAAATGCTGAAGCCTCAAGACACCCCTGTTTGTTACCCTCGAACCGATCATTTTTCATTAGATACTTATTGATTAGAAGCAGTGTTCATCTGAGCCTCAGCCACAAAGTAGTGTTTCAATCAAGCGAAGATGGACATTTCCAGCCTGTTCCTGTGCGCTGACCCATCTGTCACCGTCTTCGTGCCCAGAGGGAACAGCAAGCTCTCCTGCCTCCTCTTCCATGTCTTCACTGCTCTTTGTCATACACAAAAATATACGGGCAGCACATGAATGTGTTTTATCTGTTCGAAACAGAAACTTTTATTTTGTCAGCTCAGTCAAAAGATGAAAAAAAAAATGGATAGAATTAAATCTCTGAGTAGCCAAGAACTGTTTCATTGGGTTCAACACGAGGTTAGAACAAAGTAGAAGCAATGGGGAAATTGAAATCAGATATGTTCAAATGACTTTAGACAGTGTTTTTTATTAGTAAAGGTAACAATATGCAGAGCCATCTGGAAACTGAGACCACATGTTTTTGATGGTCATGAACTTGACACCCAGCGAGACAATTAACCCTCACTGTACCGGTTTCCTTCCTAATGTCTCAGGATTGTTGTGTTGTGCTAGTGATGGATGGAAGCTGATCTCAGTCCGGGGTAAACTAGGAGAGTTAAAGAACTTGGACCTTACTCCGGGACAAAAAGAAGGTGATGTCAGCTAGTGTTCCCATCTGTGGTTGCCCTTCAGGGAAGGAACAGAGTTAAGCATTGAGATGTAAGGATTCTTATTATAAAATCTGAGGCCTTAAGCAAGACTGCAGGCTGATCTGCTCTCTTTTCTTCTAACAGAATGCTAGTCATTCCTGAGGGTGGTTACTACTGTTTAAAAATTCTGAATATTGATATTTACTTAGACTAGAGGTTCATTCATTCAACAAGAATTTAAGGAGCACCTACTATAATCAAGCAGTGTTATTTGAAATTTAAAAAAAACATTATTTACTCTCATATTAGGTTTTTATTATTTTATAATTAGGCAATTTTTTAAAACTTTCCTATAAGGGGAACAGATTTGGGTTATAATAGAAAGAATTGTGGCAAAACATGGAGCCTGAGATGGCTCAGCAGATAAAGGCACTTGCTGCTAGGCATGATAACCTGAAGATGATCCTCAAGACCCTCACAGTAGAAGGAGAGAAATAACTCTGAAAGGGTTATCCTTTGACACTCTATGACACAAGTGTGCACACATGCACACACACACACACACACACACACACACACACACACACACACACACACGCATACACTCCCATACACATACATACATTCCACTCCACAATACACACACATGCACACACACACTCCCATACACACACCACACACACACATACACACACTCCCATACACACACACACTCCCCCCCACAATACACACACACACACACACACACACACACACACACACACTAAAATAAATGTAAAAAAAAGAAATGTGATTTTACTAACAAACAAGCTGCTTTGTTCTTTCAACTTTTCATCTGATATAAAATACCATTGCCCAAAAGATTATGTTATATTGTGTTCTTAATTTAAGCCCCCAAATTATAGCATTTTTAAATGAAATCAGAGCCAAATCCCACTGGTATTTGAGAGTGTCAAATCATCATTTCTCCATATTTTGTATTCCAGCGTTTGTTTTTTTTTCTTTTTCCAACCTGTTCTGTAGACAGGTTTCCAATTTCATACCCCATCTTCAAGTGAGATTCTACAGGAAATTGCATACAAATGGGAAATACTCATTCTACTTCAGAAACAAATAACCCTCTAATTTGATAACAAATACATTTCACTTAAATGCAAAGCTCACTTTCACTTCCAAAAATCTGACCTTTATTTCCCACAAAACTCCTATGAAGAAACCCCATTCATGAATTTCATCAGTACCAGAACAAAAAAATATCTAATTGCCTCTTCTATGAAATCTGTATTTATCAATTATGGCTTTCTCGGGGAAATTCTAATTTGCAAAAATGCTCTGCATTCCAAGCTTTAACAGTTGGAGGTGGATGTCCTTAAGGATGGAGGGGAGAAAAGTTCTTTTTTAAATGGCACATTTACTAATTATAAAATGCTCTTATCTCGCTGTAGCCGGAGCCAACATGAACATGTGCCTTGCACTCAGAAATCCCAGGATTGTCACAACTTGTGCCAGCTGTGGAGGTTACGACACCTGTGCCAGCATCGCCAGCTCTGCCCACTGTCATCTGTTCCAACTGTTCCATCTGCACTGTTTGTACCAATTCTCCCATTTCTGCATCTGTACCTTCTGCAGAACCGTTTCCAACAATGCCAGCTGTGTCATTGGTGCCAAATATGCCAGATGTTCTATTTGTCCACCCTGGGCCAAATAAATGCAGTTTTGTGCTCATTAGTTTTAGCTGGTAGATTCTATTTTACAATTTTTTGAGATGTATTTAGATTGAATCCAGGCAAATATCCCCTTTACAATGACGGCACATCTCTCTGTCCATCTTTTTTTTTTTTTGCAACCCCAACTTTAGATCTGACAGCGTGAACTTGGTTAGCGTTATCTGGATCTTGTTAAAACAACTCACCAGAACCAGTTCAATATTAATTATGGTAGAGAAGCTCCTACAATGTAAAAATTATACACCGCAAAAAGGCCGTGGAACACAGCATCACATTTCCAAAGTAATTAAAAGAGAATAAACTTTGTTCTGATAAACAAATCGAGAATGCTCGGAAATCAATATGGTGAGCCGATTAGAGTAATCTGCCACATAATGTCCCATTAAGCTGCCTGTTTATTGGTCTTTTAATTGACAGGGTTATGCATGCGAATCAACAGTTATGTCATACCCTCCCATCCTCCCACTTTCTGAGTTCTGCTCTGGAGAGTATTAACCAAGGATGTGCTCGGATGGCAGGGTGAGACCCAGTAACCTTGCTACTTCCCAGTTGAATGACAGAAACTCAGGGTCTAGTCCTCCGGCTAGAGTCTAGCCTTTCTACTGTCCCAAATGTCACTTCCACTGGGGCCAACACAAGCCATTCTTATTCATATGCTCTTGCAGCTTTTAAAATTGGAAGGGAAAAAGAGGACTTTCATGCCCACAATCTCAATATTCCACATCACCACAAACCAAACCTTAATTCTTTTCCCATCTGGGAGGTTCTTTTAAGGAGTCCCGCTGCTTAATCTCCGGATTTCCCCTCAATTCTTTATTCTCCCATCATTCTTGGGGGAAGAGAATGAGCTTGTTGACTTTTAAAAACTGATGGCCTACCAGAAATGTGAAGTCCAAGGAACATGAAACTTCTCTTTTGTTGACTGTAGCTTATTTAACTGAACCCTTCAGATGAAGTAAGTTTCACCCACTACCTAATGCCTCAGACTGTTTGCTATGAAACTCTTGACAATGGGTAGAATGTCAGCTCACAGTCAGAACCACAGATCTGCAATCCATCTATGTACGTGAAGACATACGCTCAGAATATGTCTCACCAGCTTTATTGGGTTTTCAAATTCCATACAGAAAACTCTAAGCTTGGAAGTGTATCCATCACTAATGAACTCACTTAGTTATATCTTCCTAGACTGGGGCCTGTATACTGAGGTCCTAAAACCTACAAGACAACAGTCCCCGCATATCCCTGATTGCGGACAACACCCTCCATTCAACATCCTCTTCCTTTATAAGGCCAGTGACTATTTCTCAGTATACTCCTCCATTCCTCCCACCTGAGTTTGACCTGTTTCTGACCCTTTTCCTCAGAACTTTTCCCTATCCTTTTCTGAACATGGGGAGGAGACTGGATAAATATCAATTTATTAAAAATGGTAGCTTCTTAACAAAATATGCCTAGTTCTGAGCTAGAGAGATCCAATCTGAGTCTGCTGACCCTACTTCTAGAAATGTCACCAACTTTTTTATTCTAATTTTTCTGTGTTGCAAGATGCCAGGAAGGAACATCTTAATTAGGATTAAAATAGTCTGTGACTCGTCAGGAGTGCACCCTGTACCTTCTTGGTACATTTTAATTAATACAACTTCTGCTCCCTGCTGACAAAGATGTTTCCGATGGTGTTTTGGCCCAACGTATTTGCCGCCGTCATTGATGTGAGTCACTTAAATACTTGGAGGAATCCACACACTTCATGGCTTCAAGTAAAACAGATTGAGCGTTAGAAATGCCAGGTGGGCATACAGAGCTCAGAATACTTCCAAACATCTCTCTGGCCTTTTTGGACACAGTTTCTTTTTTTTTTTTTTTGGTTTTTCGAGACAGGGTTTCTCTGTGTAGCTTTGCGCCTTTCCTGGAACTCACTTGGTAGCCCAGGCTGGCCTCGAACTCACAGAGATCTGCCTGCCTCTGCCTCCCGAGTGCTGGGATTAAAGGCGTGCGCCACCACCGCCCGGCTTGGACACAGTTTCTTAATACAAACACCCCACGACCCCAAAGGGTTTGCACATACAGAATAGGAAAACCTCACATTTCAAGGTCCCAGTGGCAAAGACCTGAGTGCTTTAGAAATCTGTCATTGTTGCATTTGCTTCTCTGGAATTAGTAAGCCATCATGGAGAAGAACACTGGCCATTGTTCCCTTGTGGTTTGGGGTCAACCGAGAACCACAGGCCTTGTATGTGTCTGGAGTATTTGTCTTCCTACTGTTCCAATCCCAAAGTCCACACATTTAAATCTGGAAGGAGAAAGGGAGATTCTGTCCTTGTCCTTGCTTCATAACTGGGCACCTTGGTTTAGCATGCTGTGTCCTTCCCTACATTAGAACAGAACAGCAATTTTATGATCAATATCCATTAAGACAACATGGAAGAGACTGAAGAGATAGCTCAGTGGTTAAGAACATTTTTTTTTCTTGCAGAGGACCTGGGTTTCCCAGAACCCACATGATAACTCAGAACTCTCAGTAACTCCAGTTCCAGGGGATCCAACACCCTCTTCTGACTTCTGAGAGCACCAGGCATACATGTAGTGCACATACATACACACAGGAAAGCTACTCATACAACACGTAAAAACAGAATAAATAAATCTTTTAAAATGATATTTTAAAAGACAGCACGAAAGGAAGCAGTGTCTCTCCCTGGGGTGTCATGGCCCAGCAGTTACTATTGGTTGCTATTGTTGCCGTTTTCATTAGTTTCTCACTCATTTCTATATGGCGGTGTTTTCAGGAAATGCTGTGTCTTGATGCGCTAATGTTTCAAGACTTGTGCTTGGCTTCTAAGTGATAGTCCTCGATTCTAGGATGGATTTATCAGATGAGCTAGTTACATCTAGAAGAGAAGTCTGCCCACATGTAGAAGTGTTTGAGGGAACAGGACCAAGGTTGATAGAAGAGAAAGGAAGGTGAAAATAGAAAAAGAGTGAGTCATTGCAGCAACCGAGGGTGACCAACGGGAAGGCACAGATGTGTTTTCACCTAACTGGAACAAGATCAGACAGCATTAGGAATTAATGACTCACACATTTACTGAACCATCAAGTAGAAGGCAGCCAAGACGATTCACTCATCTAAGCATAAAACTGTGAACCCAAGAGTAAGTAACATAGCCACACCCACCCATTTAATTGATAGCAAAACCAAGTCTAAAACCAACCCATCAGCCAGGCATTGTGGTCCATGCTTATAATCCCAGCCCTTGGGAGGCTGAGGTAGGAAGCTACTGTGAGTTCAAGTTCAGCTAGAGCTTCACATTGAGTTCCAGGCCAGCCTGAGAAACAGTTTGAAGCCCTAAAAACCAAGTTAATTGATTGAAAACAGCATCTTTGACCAGACATGGTAGTGCATGACTGTAATTCAAGTACTTGGGAGGCTGAGGCAGGAGGATCACACATTCAAGGAAAGCCTGACCATGTAGTAAGATTTTGTCTCAAGAAACCAAACAACAAACCACTCTGTGCCTTTGTTTCCTAGTCTGCAAAAGGGGGGGAGGTGAAAACACTCCCACCTACCAAATCAAAAGCATTCAAAATGAGATCTGACAGACTGCGAACACTGCATTCACTATCATCATCATCATCATCATCATCATCATCGATGTTGTTAGGATTCCTTTCTAGAAAGACTCTCCCCCCGCCTCTCTCTCTCTCTCTCTCTCTCTCTCTCTCTCTCTCTCTCTCTCTCTCTCTCTCTCTCTCTCTCTGTGTGTGTGTGTGTGTGTGTGTGTGTGTGTGTGTGTGTGTGTGTGTGAATTTCAGGAGGTTGTAAGCCACCATGTGGGTGCTGGAAACTGAGCCCAGGCCCTCTGCAAAAATCAATAAGTGATCTTAACCACTGCACGATCTCTCCAGTCCTGTCATTAGGATTCTTGAATGAACCATATGATCTTAACTTTTCTAGGTCATACCAACTAAATCTCACGAGTTACAACATCAATTGAAAGCTATGCTGTCATCTCGAATCTCATTTCTGTATTTTTATTTTGATGATCATATTTATGAGAAAAGAAGTTGGATGAGCCTGGAATTAAGCATTGACCCAACAACTTGCTTTCTGACCCTTACTGCGCAGTGCAGATTCAATCCATGTAGGGAATGAACTCCAAAGGACCCAGGTTACTAGAAGGGAAACAAAGACATGATTAATCCAGAACAATAAATGGTACCAACAGTGTCATTTAGTTTTAGAAAGAAAGCACATCATCCGTCAACAGCAGCCTCACCGGACTTACAAAGACATTTTCCATAAAATTAATGTCTCATTTAATGTCTAAAGCATTGTGTGTGCGTATGGTGCTGAGGATGCGGCCAAAGGCCTCTAGCATGCTAAGTACAGAGTCTACAGCTGTCTCCTGTGAAGTAACTGATGTCTCAGATTGTTTGTTTATCATCATCTGAAGCTTCAGTATTTGGTGGCTCGTTAGAGTCACCAGGATGTGAGGGCTTTAAGAAATAGAACATCGGCCGGGCGGTGGTGGGGCACGCCTTTAATCCCAGCACTCAGGAGGCAGAGGCAGGCGGATCTCTGTGAGTTCAAGAGAAACCCTATCACGGAAAAAAGAAAAAGAAAAAGAAAAGATGGGATGGGATGGAGGTGGGTAGTGGGCCTCAATACCAGAGGACATGCTTAACATGCATGAAACTCTGGGTGTAATCCCTGGTACCAAAATATTTTGGTAAAATATAGAAATTGAATGAAAATCTCTTGGGGAAAAAGGTCAGGTATTGGTTTTTGTTTGTTTGTTTTTGTTTTGTTTTGTTTTTATGGTGCTGGAGAATAGCTGAAGATTTCACACATGCTAACCCACATAACACCCCTGAGCTACACCCACAGCCTCCCAGTATCCCTGTTTACAGGCTGCTCTGATGCACTGTGAAGGTTGGAAAGCCACCTTGCTTTCTCTCTCTCTCTCTCTCTCTCTCTCTCTAATTATATATGTATATATACATATATAATTTTTACTTGTATGATTTACTTATTTATTTACTTGTTGTATGTGTGTGTGTGTGTGTGTGTGTGTGTGTGTGTGTGTGTGTGTCTTTGTGTGTTTATGTGCACCATATGCACGCAGGAGCCTGACAGGATTAAAAGAGGGTGTCAGGGTCTCTGGAGTTGGAGTTATAGAAGCTGTGAGCTAGTCTGTAGGGACTGAGAAAGAACTCTGGGTCCCCTGCAAGAGCAGGGAGCACTCTTAACCTGAGTCATCTTCCCAACCCTGAGAAGCCCCTTTTCTAAGGCTAGTCAGCATTCTTTCCTCTTCACAGAAGCAATCCCCTGGCTGGGGGTGGAGCTCAATAGCCCAGCAGCTGCATGTATGCACCCCTAGTACCAGAGGAAAAATGGCATCTTCTGAGGTTGGATTTTGAGGTTTAAACAGGAAGTTTTGTTTCATTTTGTTTTGTATTTACAGAATGTTAAAAATGCCAAAAAGGTTCGAGTGAAATTGGGTTAACTTTTCCTGTCTGGGCTTCTGTTTCCAGACTCGTTTCTTGCCTCGTCTCAATCCTTTCAAGTTGGATGGAGTCACAAAAGAGATAGAGATAGATTAGCCCCGAAGTTTGCTCTGAATGCTGCTGTAGGAGTTGTCCTGACTGTTAACCTCGCTCTAACTCCAGATCCATCAGAGCAAGTGTTGGAATGAGTGGTGACACAGACAGAATGTGTGAAGGAGATGGGTCGTGGTGCTGGTATTTAGTGGGATCACAAATACACAGTGGTATCTAAACTCCTCTTAGTATGCTAACTCGGGATCCATAGGGACTGGATGTACAACAGATAAGCTTTTTTTCCTCACCAAGGCAATGTTTCAAATCGCGCTAAAAGCAATACATAGCACGTTTGCTGTCCAACTTGTGGACTATGGCAAATGTATGTGGCTCATATGGCTCACCAAGGTGAACAAGCTGGTGACCCCTTTATCCTGAGGCAGCTGTGCTTCTGGGCTAGTTACATTCAGATATTAGCAACCTCATCTATTGGTTACACAGATACTACCATCTTTGTACACACAAAGAATTGTTAACTGTATTTCCTAGAAAGAAAATCCACCCCTGCACTGAGCATTCTCACAGGCTGATTAGCTGATTAGAAAGCCAATGGTTGTGGAGAGGTTGGGATGTTGCAGGTCCAGGGCCTAATTCTCTTGGGTTACCATTGCTCCCTAGATGGTCATTTACTACACACCTCTGGGTATGAGCTAACATCCTTGTGACTATTGGATAAATCCTTTTGGAATGTACAAACAGATCCTTCCTGCCCACCAACCCAACAACTAAGAACAGTTTTAGACAGCATCTGAGGCCTCTAGATGAGGTTTCCTTCACATGCTGCGACCCACCACCCTGATATTTACATCAATGTATTTTTATGACTGTCTTTGTTCTGTTACTGTAAAAGCTTGACGAAACTGTCACCACATTTGAACACGGTATTTGGGGGCAACTAAATTTGTGTTCCTAGGCCTCAGTCACTCATATTTGGCTCCAGAATAAACCATTCTCTTACTGTCCTTGAGGTAAGGGTTGTGTATCTTTTTTTAATGTTGACCAAATGCTAAAGAACACTGAACAGAACAAGCCAAATACTTAGAGCATCACTCAGGAGACATCTGAGCTTTAAAAGAAAACAAAACAAAAAAAGACTCATGACCCATGCTTAGAAGTCCAGCACTTGAGAGGCTGAGGCAAAAGCATTGTGAGTTCAAGTCTGGGCCCCACTGGTTTGTTCAAGACTCTCACGCTGTAATGTTGTCTAAATCCTTCCCAGGGACACATATTCATATTCTCCCTTTCCCCTCCTCCCTCCATCCCTCTCCCTCTTTCTCTCCCCCCTCCCTCCTTCCTTCCCCTTTCATTTACAACTGCTTTCCTTCTGATGTGCATAATGCATTTTAACAAGTGCTTTAAAGAATCACATTGAACAATGTTACAAAAGTACAACCAGCAGTCTACAACAGAATGACTAAATCATAGTATTCTGGATAAGACTTCAGGGGGAAAGTGATTTTACAGTTTTCAAAGATCCTCTAGCACCAGTACACCCTCTTCTCTGTTCTCATCCTTTTCAACGTTCAAAGCGTCATGAAGGACATGCCCTCTCTCTAGCTGGACTGTCAAATGATTATGCAGCATCTTAGGGCCCCACTCTGAGGGCTGGAGAGAAAGCCACCTTTTGACTACAGCTGATGTTCTGAGTTCTAGCTGCATCCTGACTTTAAAGCCTATAGACTCCAGATTCATGGTAGGTTTAAACAGCTCGGAACATGAGTACCAAATCAAGACTTAAACATCAATTTAATACTTGAGACTGTTGTAGTTTTTAAAGATTGAATGGAGTAGACTGTATTTTCTTTTCATTTGCTGTAACTTTAAATGGCCAGTGTGTTTATCTGTTTTTAAAATGACTAATTTGGGGCTGGGAAGATGGCTCAGTGGATAAAAAGATGGTTCAGTAGGTAAAGGCACTTGCCATCAGGCCTGACAACCTGAGCTCCATTTTCTGGGACTCTCATGGTGGAAGAAAAGAAATGACTTCCACAAGCTGTCCTCTGACGTCTAGACAGTGTGCACACGCATGTGCATGCAAGTATGCATGCATACACACGCACAGAGGAGAGAGGAAGAGAGAGGGGGTAATAACTTTTAAAGGTAAATTTTGCACACTAGAGTAGAATATGATTGTCATCCAGGTCTTGGATGGAACACATGGGCTATCATTTCAGTGGTGATAACAGGGCCCCTCTAACCATCTCATGGCATCCTCTCCTACCTGAGAGGCAGGTTAGGAGCAGGTGGTTGATAGACACTCCACCTGACAAGTGAACCTTTCAAACCACAAGTTATCAGGCAATAAAATCATCAAATGCCACCATGTCCTTTAGAGAATGTGTTCAAACAGTGCTATGTTTGTGGAAGATAAACCAAGCAACTGTTTGTATCATCATTTAACTGAACTCAGACCTTTTGCTGGAATCCCAGAATGACCAGATGCCTTGCATTAGCAATCTCTAAGTTGTCAATAACACAGCCACATAACTTTTGGGGCCTGGGTTCCCAAGTTGGTAACAGTGTCATCTTCCTAGACGTTTTCCTTAGGCCTTTTCCACTTGGAACCAAGACTATACTGTAGCCTGTGGTTGCTAGTATTCTTCTGGGATTCTGTGTATCCTGAGACCAGGAATCATTGGTATGATCCAACCTGCCTGTCTGAAAATGAGAATATATGTTCATAACCTTCCAAAGGCAAACACTGTCCTAGGGACCACCCACCTAAAGAGGAGATACGGAGAGTCTCCTAGGATTAATGAGCTTATTTGGAAGTAGTGGAGTGCCACAAAGAACACAAGTGACATAGGAAACTGGGGGAGTGGTCTCAGAGGCGGAGGTGAGCTTGGAAAGGTTGTATGGGGAAAGCTGCGTAGGTTCAATTATTTGTGGATACAAGGATCAGTAAAAAGGACAGCATTAGTCCAAGGCTGGTGTCTTCAGATGTGTTTTCTGGGTAAGGCTGGGGTCCTACCAGAGCCTTCCATGGAATTCCTCGCTGTCAGGCACCTCCTGCCATGGTTTAATTTTGTGCTAAGGTTGAACATGAGCAACTCCATTTTAATTTTGATTTTCACAAGAAAAAAAGTCTTAAACTTACAAGAAAATGTGCATGCTTATGATGTTCAGACATATTCTTAAACGTTAAAAGCTCTGCGTATATGAAAATGTCAGCGGCATCATTTAATTTTATTTTGGGCTCCTTCAGTGCTGAGGGCAGACCCACTGGTCCCCTGAGCTACAACTCAAGCCCCATCTGACACGTTTAACAACCAAAGGAAGCATGTTAGGACTGATGAAGACTAACAGCTAGAAATATCATACGATGGCACTGGGTTAGAGAACTACGCAGATATGAAGTTGGAAACAGAAACAATTCTCTGCTCCCCGAAGAGTAGCAATAATGTTTTTAGTACAGACTGCCTTTTTAGATATTTAGAACCCTCCTTGCAGAAACACGGCACATAGGGTCACCGAGCTGAGGTCACACAGATATTTGCAGCCTAACAGCGGCAAACTGTCCTTGTGTTGAGCGATGGTCATGCAGTAGGTGCTTGCTTACATAACCAAGCTGAAGGTGCCCTGGCTTGGATTTTGTGTGTCTCCTGCAGACCCATGTGTAAAGGCTTGCACTTCAGCATGGCACTCTTGGGAGACAGGGAAGACCCTGAGAGCGGAGACTAGTGGGAGGTTTTATGTTGTCTGTGAGACTCCAGGCTCTTCCTCCTCATCTCTTACACATCCCAGTCATAATGTGCTGTCTTGCAACAGAGCTAAAAGCAATGGATCCACATAGCCATAAACTAAATCCTCTAGATCTGTGGCTCATAATTAACCTTCTTCTTTATAATCTGATTGTCTTAGTTATTTCACTACAGAACTAGAAAGCTGACCATCACATTTTCAGCTTCCTCAAAGCCAGCCTCGCTGCTCTCCACTAAATTAGGACTCAAGAATAAATTGGAGTCACTTTTTCTACCATTCAGCCATGCTTCCATGATGTAATAGCAATCTAAGACCTTCTCAATTAAGAGCAAGAAGATAGGCCGTATTAAATGGTATCAGGGTAGAACATGTGTGATAAGATTTGCCTTGGTCAAGCCCATGATAGCTTTGTATATGGTTTCGTTGAAGGCAATTAAGCTAATAACTTGATATTTGTCTTGTCTGCATTTTATTAACTTTAGTTTTAAAATTATTATTATTATTATTGTGTGTGTGTGTGTGTGGTATGTATATGTGTGTGAAGGCACACACAGCCACTTCATTCATGTATAAATCAGAGGACAACTTTGTGGGGTCTGCCTTTCCACCTTTATGTGAATTTCAAAGATCAGGCTTATGAGGCAAGTATCTTTACTCACTGAACCATCTCACTGGTCCTGTTTGATTTTACAGATGGGGTTCTACTGGCCTGAAACTCACTATGTAGCCCGGGCTGACCTCAAACTCAAAGCCATCTTCTTGCCTCAGCCTCCCAAGTGCTGGGATTATATGAATATAGGCTACCACACCCAGCTATTCACTTGTGTTTTAAATGCTATTTTAGGTAATATGAAAATAAACGTAAATTTTCACTGGGTTTAAGTTTCTCTCAAGATGTACTTGATATACAAAAGTTACTCATTTCTTATGATGTGACTAAAAATATTGTGGGTTTTGTGTGTGTGTGTGTGTGTGTGTGTGTGTGTGTGTGTGTGTGCGCGCGCGCGCGCGCGCGCTCGCGCACAAAGTAATGGGTCAAAGCTCTTACGTGAGTCTTACTCTCAAAACACACCAGGAAGAAACAGAAAATAAAATAAAATAATTAATTAATTAAAAGAAAACCAAACTGAAACAAGACCTCAGAAATATGATCTAGGGCAAAGTGCAAATTGTTGTACTTTGCACCTCCCCACAGCCTGCCCCGTGAAGGATGTCTCTTCTTGAGCATCCTATCAACTGCTGCTTACCCTTGAGAGTCTCAACATTTAACACTCATTCTCTGCCTTCTTCCCACAATGCTTTTCCAAAACGCCCTAAGCATGCCGTATGGATCACCAAGTCTACATTTCTGACAGGGTGATGGCCATCTCCATGAAAAAGCCTTCTTTTATCTGCCCCTGAACCCTCAGAGTCTGCCTCAGTGTCTACGCACAGTACATGCACAGTAGGCTCTTTTTCTAGCATAGTCAGTGCTTGAGGCCCACCTTTCCAGTCAGAATTATTCACTGCATTGAGGTTTTTCTTGAAGCAGTTGTCTCACAAGGCATTTGAGGGGCTGAGATACAACTTGAAGGGCTATGTTTCCAGAGGAATAACAGAAAAGATGGGGTTGGGGTTTGGGGGTCTATTTAGAAAAATCGTAGTTATAACCATAAATTCCAATCATAAGCAGGGAAGGATAAGGAATTTTGCCTTTAAAAATTATTACCCCCCTCTTTCTCTTTCCTCTGTGTGTGTGTGTATGCATGCATACTTGCATGCACATGCGTGTGTACACTGTTTAGACGTCAGAGGACAACTTGTGGTAGTAATTTCTTTCCTTCCACTTAGCTGCAGGTCCCCCTAAGGACACTGAGGCCTGCATAGGCAGGGTTGTGCGAACATTTCTCTGTGGTCATAAGCCACTTGGGCAGTTCCTACTGTTGCCCTTCTTAGATAAGGCTGCCTCTGTTTTATGACTTTGAAAAAGGGACCTTGTACACACAGATGGCTGGGTCACATGCCCACAAAGAGACTAGGATGTAGACGAAGTTTAAGACTCAGGGGCCCTTTCTTGCCTAGAAATCTTGTTAGACTCTAGAAAGATCCCAGGCAATTTTACATTTGTCACTATATATGCTGTTCATATACGTGGATGTATAGATCCACTTTCCAGTGTCTGTCTCTGGTGCTGGATAAAATTCTTATGCAATTGAAGTTCTTTTTAAAATAACAACATGGACACTCCAAATCCCATCCCTTTGGCTCTTCCCAGCACCCCAGCACCACTGACAGTGGTCCCCTCTAATACCCGCCCCCATCCCCACTTAGTCCGATCTTACTGAGCTCTTCTTGACCAGAACCTGGGATTGTGCAGACAAGAGCCTTGTCTCTGCCTGGACGTTCTGCTTTATGTTCCTGGGACATCTTCTTGCTAGTCTTTCTCTCCCACTTCTTAAATATAACACCAGTAGCACAGACACTGAGAGCAACAATTAATAAATGGGACCTCCTGAAACTGAGAAGCTTCTGTAAGGCAAAACGACAGCCTACAGAGTGGGAAAAGATCTTCATCAACCCCAATCTGACAGAGGGCTGATCTTCAAAATATATAAAGAACGCAAGAAACTAGACATCAAGATACCAAGCAATCCAATGAAAAGATGGGCTATGGAGCTAAACAGAGAATTCTCAACAGAAGAATCTCAACTGGCCAAAAGATATTTAAGGAATTGCTCAACATTCTTAGTCATCAGGGAAATGTAAATTGAAATGACTCTGAGATATAATCTTACACCTGTCAGAATGGCTAAGATCAAAAACACTGATAACAGCTTATGTTAGAGAGGATGTGGAGCAAGGGAACACTCCTCCACTGTTGGTGGGAGTGCAAACTTGTACAGTCACTTTGGAAATCAGTATGGCAGTTTCTCAGAAAATTGGGTACCAATCTTCCTCAAGACCCAGCTATACCACTCTTGGGCATATACCCCAGAAATACTCAATCATATCACAAGGACACTTGCTCAACTATGTTCATAGCAGCATTATTCATAATAGCCAGAACCTGGAAACAACCTAGATGCCCCTTAACTGAAGAATGGATAAACAAAATGTGGTACATATACACAATGGAGTACTACTCAGCAGTAAAAAGCAATGACATCATGAAATTTGCAGGCAAATGGATGGAACTAAAAAAATATCATCCTGAGTGAGGTAACCCAGTCCCAGAAAAACAAACATGGTATGTACTCACTCATACTAGATGTAAAACATAGGATAATCAGACTACAGTAACCCACAGTTCTAAAGAGGCTAGCTAACAAGGAGGACCCAACGAGAGATGCATGGATTGCCCTGGGAAGGGGAAATAGATGAGCTCTCCTGAGTAAACTGGGGGTTGGGAGCAATATGGTTAGGGGATAGTGGATGAGAACATAAGGGAACGGGATGGTCTAGCTGTAACAGGGACAGAGTGGGAGAGCAATGAAAGAGATATCTTGATAGAGGGAGACATCATGGGGTAAGGGAGAAACCTGGTGCTAGGGAAGTTCCCAGCAATCCACAAGGATGACCCCAGCTTAGACGACTAGCAATAGTGGAGAGGGTGCCTGAGCTGGCCTACCCAGGTAATCAGATCGGTGAATACCCTAACTGCCATCATAGAGCCTTCATCCAGTAACTGATGGAAATAGATGCAGAGATCCACAGCCAAGCGCCAGGCCGAGCTCCAGAAGTCCAGTCGAAGAGAGAGAAGAGGGATTCTATGAGCAAGGGGCATCAAGATCATGATGGGGAAACTTACAGAGACAACTGAACCAAGCTAGTGGGAACTCATGAACTTTAGACCAACAGCTGTGGAGCCTGCACGGGACTGGACTAGGCCCTCTGCATAAGCGAGACAGTTGTGTAGCTTGGTCTGTTAGAGGGGACCCTGGCAGAATCAGGATCTATCCCTGGCACAGAAACTGGCTTTTTGGAGCCCATTGTCTATGGTGGGACACTTTGCACAGCCCGGATGCAGGGGGGAGGGGCTTGGACCTGCCTCAGTTGAATGTACCAGGCTTTGCTGACTCCCCAGGGGAGGCCTAACCTTTTCAGAGGAAGGGATGGAGAGGAGGCCTCCGGAGGGTGGGGGAAAGGATTGGGGGGGAGCAGGAGGAGGGATGAGAGGGGGATCTGTGGTTGATATGTAAAATGAATAAAAAATTTTCTTAATAAAAGAAAGTGTAAAAAAAAAAAAAGTACAGCTCTCTCCTGCAGAACTCTCTGGTGGTGAGAATGGCGCAGGACCGCCGGAAGTCTTAACAGAGAAGGTGGTAGCGGAACTCAAGGTCACCCTGGCAAGGGAGACTCCCAGGGATCTGCACCTACATCTGATATAACAACTTTTGACTAAGCTCACCAGTGCTAGTTAACTTCAGTTACTCAATTAATCCACCTTCATGCGGGCAACTCCCCCACTGCTGACCAGTGTCAGGTAGAGGTAATCCCTCCGACCTCCTCTAATACAAGGTTATTAGAATTCTCACACAAGGAAGGTCTTCCCTACCCCAGGACACTTGAACTCTCTTTTCTCTGAACCCAAATCACTCCTATCCCACGCTCAGGCATAGGTTTGTGCCTTCTCATCTGTCATAACAGGTATTAAATACCACTTCCTTATAAACAGTCTTCCCGTGCTCTCTAAAGGGGCTCCTCTGCCATTCTCTGTGTATACTGCACTTCCTTCTTGGAATATGTAATTACATACGTATTTATTTACTCCCTGCCCAGACTTTCCTTCAAGCCACAGGCTGCACAGAGGGACGCACCATGACCATCTTTACTGTACGGAAATCCATATCACAAATCACAGCCCCTAACTCTGGTTAAGCCCCTCTGCGGCTATCTAGGGGAGAATTGCTATTGGTATCATTTTTTTTTTCCTGGCTGTTCCCACAGTGCACAGGAAGGCACAGAGCGCTTGGGCTGTGGTCAAGCATTTCTAGCAGGCAGGAGCAGGGGACCTGGTTAGGACAGCAGTCTCTAAGCTCAGAAGTTTCCTCCTCAAGCACACAGGGGATGCATGCCACCCCCAAGCTTCCTATATCGTCTGCCGCCTATGACTTCCCCAACAGCTAGCTCTCATGCACTTGGTTTGTGAGCCAGCGTGGGCCAGCCAAAGGCAACTCACCAGTGCCACTGAAATGCTCTTCCGAGTTTCCTGTGGCAAGTCTTTCCCATAGGGTATTTGGTTCTCAGACACAGGTTCTCCATTTATATACATCTCCCCCCCCACCCCCCCACTGAGGAGACAAAGCAGGCGACAGACTCCATCAACAGCTTCTCTGGGCCTGAAGGAAGAAGCAGGGAGACTTCCAGGGTTCTGGTCCTAACGGATGTCTCTGAGATTCTGCCCTTTGCTCCACTTTCTCCTCTGCGACAGCCTTGAGCCACAACAGTAACCCCAGAGGGTCATCAGAAGTGTATGTTGAGTTCAGGGTCGAGTGTCACTCAGCCCCAAAGTTAGGGATCTCCCCATAAAACCCAGTACCACAGACTTTGTACACACCAGAAATACAGCATAGGAGAAAAGAGAAGAGGATTTGGGTGATGGGGGAGGGGGGAATCCTAGTTTCTACCAAGAATTTATAGTCTTGTCCAATCTGGGTTGATCCTGGTAAAATATTAGCTTGGAAGTTACTTGTTCTGGCTGGGAACAAGTACAGCGGGATATTTAGGTGGATGCTCACTCAGGCTACCTTAAAGACTAGAGTTTGCGTTTAAGATTAATTAGAACAAGGCAGGTCCCTCATATGTGGTACAAATCTTTAGATTCCTCTCCTCCATTAGCCTTTAATGATATGAACAGTCAAAACAGGCTCATTTGTTAGGTCAAACTTTTGGTCACAGTGATAAAAATACATGAGAGGGTCAATTAACTAAAAGGAAGAAATGGATTATTGGAGCTCACGGTCTAAGGCTCTGATCCATCATTGCTTAGGCTTGTTACTTTGGGCCTGTGGTGGTACAGGACACCGTGGCAAGAGGTCTGTCCACCTCTTAGTATGCAGAAGGCAGAACCAGAGAGAGGAAAGTTGCTGGGATCTCAGTACCTCTACACAGGGATGCCAGTGATGAATGGCCACCCTGCCTTCAAAGGTTCCACTCAACAGCACCATAGACCAGAGACCAGGCATCCATGCAGGAGCCTTTGGAAAGAGACTTCCAGCCAATAGCAACTCAAGGAAGGGACTGTTGTCCCTCCCTGGAGATCTCAAGAGGAGACAGGTGTGACATGCTTCCTAACTCAGGACAGGTCAACTATGCAATTGACTTGCTCTGAGGGAGCTGTGGCAATTGTTCAGCAGGGCTCCACCCTGACACCCTTGCCAATTGCAGCTGGCAGGAAAATTTCCAGCAAGATCTGCATTTAATGTAGAAAGAAGTGTGTGTGTGTGTGTGTGTGTGTGTGTGTGTGTGTGTGTGTGTGTGTGTGTGTGTGTGGTCATAGGTGTGCTGCCATGGCATGCACGTCGCACTCAGAGTTGATCGTCTCCTTCTGCTAGGAGAGCTGGAGATTGAATCGGGGCATCAGGTTTGCATGACGAGTACTTTCACCTATGGCGCCATCTCACTGATCCAGAAGAAACTGTTCCCGAGGATCTCTGCATTGCAGGCGGAGCACTGGAACCCAAGGAAGTCAGCGACTCGAGTGGTGGGCGAGGAAAATGACAGCGAACACAGCCCGGCTCAGGCTTCCCCATCATCTTACGGTAGGCTTGTATTTTTGGTATCCACTGATCAATGGAGAAGATTCGTGGTGACAAAAAGCTGTCATGAATTTCAGTCATGCTTTTAAATAGAGCCCTCTCTAATTAAATTAGATACAGAAGCATCCACACACATTTTAAAAACATAATGAGAATGCTTATATAAAGCATTCTACATTGAGTCCCCAGACATGGTGAGATGACTGGAGTCCTTGTGACATACCATTCCTGGCCAGGTGCCAACAGCCCTCATATTTTAGCCATTGGCTTGAGATACTTCCAGGCAGGATGCAGAAAGCCATGAATATGGTGACAAGCCCAGGCATACCTTCAAGGATCATGAACCAGCAAACCCTGGGTCTGTGACTGGGTGGGAGGAGGCATATGAGTGAGCCCCAAGGGGCAAGACCACAGAAGTCACCACAGTGGTGTGAAGAAACCTATCCAGCAGGTTGGGACTGAGGGCAGGACCCAGCTTAGTCGAGGTGGCAGAGCAGGCCAGTGGCTGTTGGTGGATGACAGACATGGGGTATGGCCCAGGATGTAGTAACTGGAGGGCATGCAGGAAGTCAGGGGTCATTGTGGAGCTGTAGGACAATGAAGGACACTGGGTGCTGAAAGGTTAGCAGACATGGCACTGTGTGGCATCTTGAGTCTACAGAGGCTTTGACTTCATTCATTTGATACTGTTGAGTCTACAGACATGTTTTCATCATCAGGACTGATTCCAGGACCTGGGGCTAGATGGAGGAAGCTGAGAAAACAGAACATCTGCCAGAAAGATGCTGGCAGGAGCAACGGATTGTGGGCTTCCTACAAGCCTAAGAAAATGGCAGAACATTCCAGTTCCTAAAGCAGTATCATGGAAGTGAGGTGGGGCAGAGCTGGAGAGGGATGGTCTAGCAGTGAAGATTACTTAACTGATTTTCCAGAGGACCAGAGTTCTGTTCCCAACATCCACATTTGGCAGCTCACAACCACCTTATCTCCAGCTTCAGGAAGATGCTACACCTCCGGTGTCCTTCTGCACCTGTGCCCATGTATACACTTGCATGTGTGTGCATACGTGTGGGTGCAAACACACGCACATGAGTTAATGTATTTTAAAAAAAAATAAAAAAGCAAACAGTATCCCAGGGACTCAGCATACACTCCCGGAGACCCTGAGAATGTAAGTAAGTTATGTGTTGGGGTGGGGGGGGAAGAACTCTCAAAGTCTCACCTCTTTGTGTACTCCACTTGCAAAATGCATTCCGTGGGGTAAAACATTAATACTTGGGGCCTCACTTCCCAAAAAAGAAACTGAGAGTGGAACAGCTTTATGGGCAGAATCTTTGTGGGCTCTCTGGATTGAAATCCTTATTGTAATTCAGGAGCCAAAAGCTTTTCCACACCGCCCCCACAACTCATCCCGAAGCTGCCTCTCCAGACTGGAGGAGCGCTCCTAGAAACAGCCCCTCCCTGAGCCCAGCAGAAAAGCTGTGAAGCTTTTGTCTGTGCCTCAGAAACAGGATGATTAATTTGTGGAGATGGCAATGCTTTAAAAAGGATCCCTGAGACTGGGGATGTTATCTAACTACACGTTTCTCCAAAATGCTCTCCACAAACCTCAGAGCATTCCCCACCAAATGTACCCAGTGGAGCAGAGGAAGAAGACCAGGACAATGCAATACAAACACACAACAGTGGTGCTTAGAATAGTAAAAAGTTCCAGTAATAAGCAAAAGTCAAAACAATGCCTGGTAGCTGCAGGAGGATGGCGGGGAAGGGGGGGCGGGGGGGGGGGACCTCTGCCCCGAGACTAACCTTCTTGCAAGGCAATAAATAAAACCTTCAGAATGAAGAGGAAAGGCACAACCTAAGACAACAGCAAGCAAGCACATGGTAGACTAGGAGTCTAGTCATCACTCAAATGGGTGGCACATTTTGCCAACTTCCCCCTGAGAGAGACAGATTCTTGGCAAAGAGGATTTTGGTTAATTCAAGGGGAGAATTATCAGACGAAGTCCTTAATCTTCCTTCAGGTCTGTGCTAGCCCAGAAAAGTCCTTCAAGGTAGCAGTGGATCCGACTCAAACTAGTTTCCCCCCAGCTCATGCCTCAGGCATACAAGTCGGATCTGGGAGCTTCTTCATCTTTCTTCTGTCCTGGCCACTCTCAGTGCGAAGTAAAATTTCCACAGTCTGGAAAGACTGGACCAGTTTCCTTCCCCACTTCACCCCTTCCTTCCACAACATAGGCCAAGTTCAACACATGTTGCTAATTCCGCAGGTCACCAGGCCCTGATAAACAGAAATAATAGCATGCTATCTACTCTCTACTGCATGTGGCTTTGTGCCAAAGGTCCCTGGGATGGAGTGACTCCACCCACTCCTTCCTTCTTCCCAATGAAATCCTGGTCAACCTCTTCCCCCACTAAACTCAGGTGACACACGGGAAATTGGCCCCTATCCCTATCTCTAGAGACAATGCCAGTTCTCTATGAATTACACGGTTTGCTAGGGGTTGGCTTTGGAACACAGGCCTGTTTTAGCTACTGTTACTAGCTAGGGGTATGCATTGGATCTAAGTTCGTGCCATCAGCTTGGGGCCCTCTCTTCTCTATCCACGTAGCAAAGGAGCATGTTCTCCCTGCTGCTGTGGGTGGCTATCTCAGAACCATGAGCAGAGAGCTGACAAGTGCAGATGGGTTGAGTGAGGGATCCTGGAGAAGTGGAGCCAGAAGCCTAATCATTGCATACTAGAAGGCTGCTTGACTCAGGACTTCCTGGGGTGTGAGATAACAGATGCCATGATTTTTTTGTAAGCAACTTTGGATTGAATGTTGTTTCTTACAGCCAAAAGCATCCTAACTGATAATAGTTTATCTCTCTTCTCTTCCCTCTTTCTCTCCTTTTCCCCTCCCTCTTTTTCTCTTCTCTTCTTCTCTTCCTTCTCCTTCTTCTCTCTCTCTCTCTCTCTCTCTCTCTCTCTCTCTCTCTCTCTCTCTCTCTCTCTCTCTCACTTCCTTCCTTCCTTAATTCCTTGTCTACCTCCACTGCTTATTCTAGCTGTGTGATGTGACTTTAGGCAAATTCTTTACCCTTGCTAGCCTCTGGTGTCTACGTGTTTAATGAAGGAGCTATACTAGAATGATCTGTAAGATTCTTTCGAATTTCACCACTGATAGCAGAAGACTGTAGCGTTTACAGCCGGTCTACTGAAAAGACAAATGTCATGTTGAGGATGTATCCATTGAAACGAGCTTGAACTAGTTCAAGCTGAAAGCAGAGAGTTGCCAAAGCAGTGAGAAGATGCCTGGAGAGGCCACGAAGCAAGCTCCTGCAAACAGCAGCCTTCAAGTCAATGAGCACAGAAAATCAATGAGGCGAAAGCTGTGGACCCCTGAGAACAAATGAGATGAAAATAAACTGACCACAAAATTGTACGTTCCCTTTTACACTCAGCCAGGTATACACTCAATTGCCCATCACTCTGTGTGCCTGCTGGATCTGTCTACCTGGGGAAGATAAGGAAAAGGGGCTTCCATAGCCTTATTCATGGGGAAAGGATAGTAGAAAGTGCTAGAACAATCAGAGACAGAATGCTGTTGTACGAGTCCAGGGCTTCTGATTGTCTATCTTAGAGATATTTTTATTAATGCATATCCACTGTGCACTGTATTGGGTTTCATGAGGGCGTCTTCCTATGTCTACAATGTACTTTGAGTGCATCCCCCCACACTAATCCACCATTTTTTCCCCTTCCATATTCATGTGGATATTTTGCTTACTTGGAGTCTCTGGTTATTGTGTGCTATAGTCACCAAACCCTGGTTCAATTCAGAGCAGTTTCACTCCAGTAAAACAAACAAAAGCCTTCCTGTTTGCAGGCCTGGGAGTGTAGCTCAGAAGTAGGGACATGCATAGCACACCCAAAGCCCTGGGTTTGATCTCCAGCAGAATAATGAGGGGGGAAAATAATAGTTTGTGGAAGATTTCTGTCTCTGCACATCTACTGCTACCAAGACAATAAAGATGCAGTTTAAGTATTATATTATTATTATTAGTGTGTGTGTGTGTGTGTGTGTGTGTGTGTGTGTGTGTGTGTGTGTGTGTAGATCAGAGGACAACTCTAGGAGTCAGCTCCTTCTACTATGTGAGCATCAAACTCATGTTGGTGTAGGGGTGTCTTTACCCATTAAGTCATCTTGCCAGCCCCAGATTGAGACTGATTGATTGATTGATTGCCTTAGTTTCACTATGTTGCCAGAACAGCCTCAAACTCCTGGCTCAAGAATCCCCTTGCCAGAACACTCCTCCACTGTTAGTGGGAGTGCAAACTTGTACAGCCACTTTGGAAATCAGTGTGGCAGTTTCTCAGAAAATTGGGAATCAATCTTCCTCAAGACCCAGCTATACCACTCTTGGGCATATACCCAAGGAATGCTCAATCATACCACAGAGACACATGTTCAACTATGTTCATAGCAGCATTATTCATAATAGCCAGAACCTGAAAACATCCTAGATGCTCCTCAACTGAAGAATGGATTAAAAAAATGTGGTACATACACACAATGGAGTACTACTCAGCAGAGAAAAACAATGACATCATGAAATTTGCAGGGAAATGGATGGAACTAGAAAATATCATCCTGAGTGTGGTAACCCAGACTCAGAAGGACAAACATGGTATGTACCCATTCATAAGTGAATACCAGAAGTAAAGCAAAGGATAACCAGACAACAACCCACAACTCCAGAGAAGCTGGCTAACAAGGAAGACCCAAAGAGGGACACATGGATCACCCTGGGAAGGGGAAATAGATGAGATCTCCATGAGAAAACTGGGGATGAGGTGTCAACAATGGAGGGTAGGGGATGGGGGATGAGAACATAAGGGAATGGGATGGCCAAACTGGAACAGGGATGGAGTGGGAAAGCAATGACAGAGATACCATGATGGAGGGAGATATCATGGGGATGGAGAGAAACCCAGTGCTAGGGAAGTTCCCAGGAATCCCCAAGGATGACCCCAGCTTGGACTACTAGAAATAGTGGAGAGGGTGCCTGAACTGAACTGGCTTGCCCCAGTGATCAGATCAGTGAATACCCTAACTGTCATCACAGAACTTTTCTCCAATGACTGATGGAGGCAGATGCAGAGATCCACAGCCAAACATCAGGCAGAGCTCTAAGAGTCCAGTAGGAGAGAAAGAAGAGGGTTTCTATGAGCAAGGAGCATCAGGATCATGATGGGGAAACCTGCAGAGACAACCAAATCAAACTAGTGGGAACTCATGAAAGTTGGATCAATGGCTGTGGAGCCTGCAAATGGGACTGGACTAGGCCCTCTGCATGGCTAGACAATTGTGTAGCTTGATCTGCTTGGGGGGTCCCCTGGCGGTAGGATCAGAATCCATCCCTGGTGCATGAGGGGCCTTTTTGGATCCCAATACCTATGATGGGACACATAGTGCAGCCTTGAGGCAAGGGGAAGGGTTTGGACTTGCCTCTACTGGATGTGCATCCCCATGGGGGGGGGCTTGCCTTCTTGTGGGGGAAAGGAAAGTGGGGGTGGGTTGGGGAAGAGGCTGGAGGGGTGGGAGGAGGGAAGAGGGGGATCATTGATTGGTGTGTAAAATGAATGAAAAAATTTTCTTAATAAAAGAAGAGAGCCGGGCGGTGGTGGCACACGCCTTTAATCCCAGCACTCGGGAGGCAGAGGCAGGTGGATCTCTATGAGTTTGAGGCCAGCCTGGTCTACAGTGCGAGATCCAGGAAAGGCGCAAAGCTACACAGAGAAACCCTGTCTCAAAAAACCAAAAAAAAAAAAAAAAGAAGAAGAGGAGGAAGGAGAAGAGGAAGAAGAAGGAGAAGCAGAAGCAGAAGAAGAAGAAGGAGGAGGAGGAGGAGGAGGAGGAGGAGGAGGAGGAGGAGGAGGAGGAAAAGAAGAAGAAGAAGAAGAAGAAGAAGAAGAAGAAGAAGAAGAAGAAGAAGAAGAAGAAGAAGAAGAAGAAGAAGAATCCCTTTGCCTCAGCCTCCAGAGAAGCTAGGACTGTAGGCATGTACCACTGTTCTTTGCTGTAGAACATGAATACAGTTAATGGAGTGGCTGTCAACTCAGGGATTAGAACAGTGGGCACTTGGTCTTGAGAAACTCAAGTAACAACAGTCATGAGAGCTTGGGAGCAGTGTTACTAAGACCTATAATAGGAAGGGAAAGAATGTTCCTTACACTGACCCTACAGAGCCCAATGTCATATAACAATACCCTGCCATAAAAACCAAATCAATGCTACATTGATACATTTGGTAAAAATACATCTTACAAGAATATGCTTCATGTAAATAGGGATTTGGACACTAAACAAAGGTGGTGACAGACGGGAATTGTGCCTGGAAAGAATAATGGACTGGGGTCCAGGCTAGCAGCAAAATTTGTATATTAGTAGTTGTCAACTGTGGGTGAATTTGGAATCATCTGGAGAAACTTAAAAATGTCAACCATGATGCCTAAACCTGACCCGAATCAATTTTTATTCAGGTGCTGTGTGGTGGAGCTTAAGATTTTAAACCATGAGGGGGAAAGAATGGTTTAAACCAGCTGCCAACATTCAGGCATACGTGTTCCCCAAAGGCCCATGTGTTAAAGGCTTAGTTCTCTGCTTGGCAGTACTGGGAAGCAGAGCTTGGTGGGGGGGTCTTCTGCTCATGGGGTGTGTCCCTGGAAGGCATAATGGCTCAGAGGTTAAGAGCATCTGCTGTTCTTGCAGAGGACCTGAGTTCAGTTCTCAGCACCCACACTAGGCAGCTCACAACTGCCTGTAACTCTAGCCCTAAGGGATCTGACACCCTCTTCTGGGTCTAAGAATACCCATATGCATATGCAAATACACAAACAAGCACGTATCTACATAGATAAGACATAAGATTTTTTTTTCCTTAATTTATTAAAGGTAGGTTCGTAAATTTTAAGGGCAGTCACTATACTTGTGCCTGCATACTTGCAGGCTCTAGAAAGCAGTCAAAAAACACCCACAGAGCCCGGGAACTTTGTCCAAGATTATATGCTAAGTAGGGCATTGGGGGTTTGAAGTCATGGAAAAGGTTCATGATTCTTTTTTTGTTTGTTTGTTTTTTGTTTTTCGAGACAGGGTTTCTCTGTGTAGCTTTGCGCCTTTCCTGGAACTCACTTGGTAGCCCAGGCTGGCCTCGAACTCACAGAGATCTGCCTGGCTCTGCCTCCCAAGTGCTGGGATTAAAGGCGTGCGCCGCCGCCACCGCCCGGCGGTTCATGATTCTTGAGGTTGCATTTTCTAACTCATTCACCCAACAGGACCAGTAGTGTATTTATTATTGTTGTTTGAAACTGGGTCTCTCTCTGTATAGCCCAGGCTTTCTTTGAACTCACAACCCGCTTGCCTCAGCCTCCTGAGTGCTGTGATTGCAGGCCTACACCATCACACCCAGATCATTAGAACGTTTGTGGGAATTCAGTTCACTGAGTAGATGCATATTGAGCCTCCTAGCAGTGCAAGCAGAGTTCTGGGCACTCTGTCTGTACATTTGTTGAACTGCTTTCATTCACATGTGTTTTTTCTCAGATTACCATAAAAGCCTATGATGGACACAGATTATTCTCACCAGTGTACAGAAGAGGGAACTCGGAGCTGGCAGGGTAAACTGTTTTGTCTAGAAGTTAACTCTATAAAGCCAAGATTGAAAGGTGGCTCTTTGAAGCATAGTTTTTGGAAGAAAAACCGAAGAATACAGAAATGTGATTAAAGATCCACTGCCCAGTGGCCTAGAAGAGCTGCCAATGAGCCCCAAATGCACATGCTCACTGCAAGCCTCCAGCCATGAGTGTGCAACCCTCACAGAATCCGATTCTCATCAGTAGTTCATCACGCACCATGTGCCAGGCACTACACCAAGGAGTGCATTTTTCATTTAAGTTAATAATCTTTGTAAACCTGTGTAGCAGGCTTTTCTTTCTCTCACACACAAGCCCTTCCCCACCTTCAGCCCTTCATTTTCCTCTTTCATGGAGAACTCTTCCTTTGGACCTGAGCACAGACATTGCCACCTCAGAAAGAGACATCCAGAGAACAACCTATTTCAGGGTCCTCAAGTATTTTTGAAGACCCTTCAAGACCTTTATACTTCAAAGAAAAAGAGATTTATTTTATTTTATGTGGATTATATTCACTACCATTTCCACATAAAGAATGCAAAACATTAATTTGTTACTTCATTTAAAATAACAACAAAAATTTCATTGCAAGGTAACATAAATCACATATTTTATGAAAAAAAAACCCTACATTTTCTTAAAAGGTTATTAAGTGGCATTGGTTTATAGATTTGGATGTTTTCTTTAGTGTTCAGTCTAAAAAAGGGATCTGGATTCCATAGCTCCTTCACCATTCAGCCTGTTGGGATACACTGTGTTAGTTGACGTAACTGAAGAAAATCTGACCTTGTAGAGTTAAGTAGTTAGAAAAGTAAGTGATATGTTAATAGACCTTTCAGATAGTTACATATATTGGTCTTTGATGTAGAAGTTTCTGAAGGCACTGGTGGCAGTGTGAAATCTAAACTCAATCGTGTCTATGACTTTTTCTGCCTATGATATTAAACTATGTTGCCAGAAGACACTTGGAGCGAGCGGCTCTTTCACCCATTCCTGGTTTTGTAACAGTCGGTCATTTAGAAAACAGTATTTTGCTGAGTTCTGTTGATCTCTCAAATGTTGACATATCTCATTACACCCAGTCAAAATCAAAGGCATTAATGTCAACACTGACCTCATTAAAAAAAAAAAAAATTGAAATTCTTACCAAGTTCAAAGTGGAAGAGAGAAGTTTTCCAAAAAGCTTAATTTTTACTTGGGAGCTTGAACTTTATTATTGGTAACAAATATTGTCAGTTATTGCCCTCAAAATGGCAGGCTCAGTACTTTTTTTTTTTTTTTTGAGAAAAAAAAATTACCCAAGTCTTCCTAACAGTGATTTTTCCCATCAATCATCTTTTAAGTAAAAGATGATTTAACAAAACAAAACAAAACAGCTGGTTTCGCTAGTAACTCAAGTCATTCCCCGAGTGCTTTCCCCGAAAAGAAATGATAACATTCTGGTTTGCAACAGAAGTGCTTTATGTATTCTTCCTGCTAAAATCCCCGTCTGTAATGTTCCCAAAGGGCCACATGCAGAGAGTTGTTCCCCAGTCCACAGAGCTCCTAGGCATGAGTAGGACCTTGAAGGGGCGGGGCTGAAGGAACTTTAGGAGACTATTCTAGATCTTAAGTCCTTAAAGGTGTGCCCTGGAAGGGGATACTGGGACCCAGTCCCACTTCCTCTCTTTTTCGTATCCTGACTGAGGTGAGCAGCTCGGCTGTACACCCCACCAACAGGGCAGTGCCACACTACGAGTCCAGAAGCATCACATACTGAAATCTCTGAAACTAGAAGCCCAAATCAACCTATTTGTAAGTTGATTATTTCCAGTATTTGTTACAGTACCAACACACTTCTGGTTTTTATACAAACTACTGCTAAATGTGAAGCAACAACCACAAAACAGATCAATTACAACATTCTGTAATAAAAGCTGTGGGAACACTTTTTCTCAGTCTCAGAAGTATTTTAGTATGTTGTACTTAGCCTTCTTCCTGTGATGATGGGGGAGGAAGTGACTTGGGTGACATGATCACTGGGACACAGCACCAGAGTACTTTACTAGGGTTATTGGAACACAGGCTCTGTGATATCTTGGGAGTTGATCTGCTAATCAATATGGATACTAAGTTAATAACAGGAGGATAGCATATGAAGCGCAGATACCCTCTCTCCAGTCATAAGACTTCCATTATATGGAATTTTCTTTGTTTCTCACTTAGTATCTATTTCCCACACGTGAACATTAGTTCCTCTTGAGTTCTTAGTAATTGCTCCATTACAGGTGTTCAATCTTTTTGTCTTTGAAGGTTTTGTTTTTGAAACAGGATCCGATGTGTAGCCTAGACTAGCCTCAAACTCACCCTGATCCTCCTGCCTCTGCCTCCTGGATGTTGAGATTACAGGCATGTGGCATCACACCTGATTGATCAATTGAAGAAGCCAAAGCTAGAGGGATCGGCATGCATTCAAGTTCATGCTGAGAGGAGGAGGCGAGTCTAAAGTCTGTAACTGAGTTTCCTGCTGACTTATCATCAGTCAACCAAGAGGGAAGGGACAGTGAATCAGATAGAAGGCTCCATGAAGTAGCATTGTATTCTTGACTACACTAAGGAATAGGTTTCATGTCTGTCAGACCTAAAGGATGATTTCTTGGCTTTTTTGTTGTTGTTGTTCTGTTCAGCTGGTTTTGTTGTAGCAAATAACACAAACTCTAGCCTTTGCCTATAAGCTTGAAGCAGAGGTGTGAATGGGGGAGCCGGCTCCATGCCCAGCCCTCTGCAGGATAGCCTCAACCCTCCCCTGCCTCTTCCTTGTCCCACCCCATGCTGTTCACAGCCTACCATCTCTGCCCTACTCTTCCTGTCATCGAAAGATGTTTGACATCTAGGATCCACTGAAATTTAGCAGCAGATAGGAAGTCACAACTTCCCTAGTCCACTCAGACACTGAAAATGTCGAGCAAAACCTTGCATGCCTCACCCACTCCCACCCAGAGATGGCATCTCACTCAACAACTGAACGGCCAAAGGTGATGCAGACAGGGACACAGAAGGACCCCATGCCACAGCTGTGGCTCAGCTAACGAGGAGGCTGAGACAGGAGGATCGGTTGAGTCCAGGTGTTGGAGATGAGCCTAGACAACAGCAAGACCTAAAAAGAAAACAAGAAAGGAGCTGAACTCACGTGCTTCTAGTGAGAGCTTTCGTGTTCACATTCATGGATGTAACAGAAAGCCCAGGTTCTAATCCCAGGACTACTTGCAATTATTTTCTCAACCTAGCCTTGTAAAATGATAGACCGTGTGCCTACTAGGCCTAGCACCAAATGCTTTCTTTCTCAGACAGGTCACCTGCCAAGGTCACAGCAGAATGAAATTATTATCCCTGCTTACTAAGGACTAACAGAGCCTGCGTCTGTCTTTGGAGATGTCCTGCTTTGTACAAATTCCTCCACCTTTTACAGGAACAGCCTCTAACCCAGTGTTTCTCAACCTGTGGGTCGAGACCCTGGGGGGGATTCCAAACGACCTTTCACAGGGGTCGCCTAAGACCATGGAGAAGCACAGCTATTTACATTACAATTCATCACAACGGCAAAAATCACAGTTATGAAGTAGCAATGAAAACAGTTGGTCCTTGGTTGGGGATTTAGCTCAGTGGTAGAGCGCTTGCCTAGCAAGTGCAAGGCCTTGGGTTTGGTCCTCAGCTCTGAAAAAAAAAAAAAAGAAAATAGTTGGTCCAAGGAAAATAATATTATGGTCACCACAACACGAGGAACTGGATTAAAGGGTTGCAGCAATGGGAAGGTTGGGAACCACTGAATGCACCATTCAGCAGTATGGCTGCTGTGTCTTATAGCTGCCAGTCAACCCAAGCCTTCAAAAACTCAAAAAAAAAAAAAAAAAAAAAAAAAAACCAACAACAAAAGCAGGGGTTGGATCCAGCATCCTCTCCTTGAATCAGAGTTTGGGGCGACCTGGGTGTTGGGGTGCAGAGCACCTGCAGCTCTGTGCAGGGCGATGGGGCGGGAGCGGGAGGAGCTCCACGCGGGTCTCCTGATTCGGGTGGTTTTCCTGCGCTGGCCCCGGCAGAAATCTTCAAAGGCACGAGAGGAATGAGCGAGGTTACAGGGGCGCATTATCAGCCGCTCGCCCCCTTTCACTAGCAGGACCATAATCCCCTCTTTGTGCTAGCTGCAAGAGCCCAGAGCCACTTGTAATTCCTCTCCCTTTTCCAGGTCCGCCGCCGTGGAGACCCGCCTGGCTCTCAAGTCCCTCGATCCTGCACGGGGCAGCGCCGGGAGGGTGGCGGATTCCAGCGTGGCCCTCGGCCCACACAGCCGCGGGCGGGCAGCGATTCCCACACTCTCTGCCCGAGGGTGGCGATGCATTCAGATGAGCAGAGGAAGTGGCTGAGCCAGGGCCTGGGGCAGGCAGAGGCGATGACGCCTCTCCTCTGAATCCTTCAAGGAAAACACTTTCAGGATTCTTAAAAGCGAAAGTGGCATTGCTCAAACAAGCAAACAGCCCGCTGAATCCACACTGGGGCGCCCGGGGGGGGGGGGGGGGAGTACTAACGTGAGCTCACTTTCAGATCTACTTAGGGCTCAGGATTCCAGGAATTGGTCCAAAACTTCCTCGCGTGAGTAGAATGCGGGAATGGGAATTTCCTACTCTAGGGACAACTCTTGGTCTGTAACGCGTTCCACCGGATGCTACAAGGTAATATTAAAGAAAAAGTAGGTCCCCGTTAGAAAAAAAAATGGTGAGGGAGTTTTCTAGGCCCCAGGCCTAGCTGGGCACTGCTAACTGTTGAATTTAATCTCACACAATTCCCGGTGTGAGACACATGTTATTACTTCTCTTTTGCAGATGACACCAGAGCATGCACGCATACATATACATACATGTGTGTTTGTACACGTATACATATATGCACATACATGCGTATGTATACACACAGACATCTCAGTGATATCTGTCACATCCAGGACCCTACAGGCTAGTTTAGAACCCTGAATAGCTCCAGACCAGGTGCCCAGCCCAGAGGTTTTCAGCAAACTCACCTGAAAGGAGAGAACCACCACCACCACCACCCCACCCCCACCCCCCCAGGCTTGCTCCTATTTGCCAAACAAGGCTACAGGGCAGGCCCTTGGGAATTTACCTGGTTTCAGGTGAATTCCAGCACCCACCCCGTCTTTTCATCTCTCTGAGCCCCAGTTTCTTTAACAAAGCTGAGCATGATCACTGTTGACTTTTCAGGAATGTTGTGGAAATCAGTGTGTTAAGTACTTTGCCGAGTAGAAAGCACCTCTCAACTGTAATTTCACATTGTCCTAGTGAATGGAGAAGGCCACCAGTGTGTCTCCATCTCCGAGAAGGTTACCAGTGTGTCTCATCACCCCTCAGAGACACTTCTGCCTCCTTTATGGATTATACAGACGATGGGAAATCTCGTTCCAAGTACCCAGCGCCCCATCCTTTATTAGAATTCTTTCTTCAACATATTGAATGTTGAATTTAGGTTGCTTCCCACAGGCACGTCCTTGTAACTTAGAAACAAATTACTAGACATCATGTTGGATCTCCGGTTAATATCCTAGACCAGAAGAGGAATTTCTTTGTTAGGCGTGGGGCCAGCTGGAGAAGGACCAGCTCTCCTCCTTAGCCGCCTACCCAGGTCATGGCTATACAGGAATTCTGGTGAGACCTTGCTCCGGTCCATAGTGCTTTTTAAATTCCTCCGTGAGGATGTGTTCATGGACATCCTTCTGCAAAGGAAGAGAAAACATGCACAGCCCTGAGCACAGCTGGCTTGAGAATCTATGTGTCCCCTGCACACAGTTGAAAGCAAGAATTTCTCTGGATTCTAGAACCAGCATGGGAAGATCTAGCCCAAGCAGTGGAGTGCGTCTGGGAGAAACGCCTTCTGTCAGGTCCAGTGGAGGGAAAGGCTGCAAGGCTAGGGCTGATGTCTTGCTCCAGTTTAGAAATGTCCCCCAGACCTGGGTGTTGTGCCTTTGGCACACGGCTGAGTTTAGTAGATGGGGTCTAGTAAAGCAAGTTGGTCACTGAAGGCATGGAGGGGACATCCTGACTCCAGTCCTTTCCTCCGTCTTGGCCTCCCTGACACTGTGAGGAGAACATCCCACCGTGATACTGTGCCACCACACAGCCAAGGCAACAGGGAAAAATGACCATGGACTGAACCTCTGGATCCATGAGTCAAAGCAAACCTTTCTTTCCTTAGTACTTGTTTGTCTTGGGTACTTGGTTACAGTGATGAAATCCAGCTAACAGGACTGTTGCCTGAGGCAAGACTATCCACAACCTATGAACCCTGATTACCTTGTCACGAAGAAAACTTACATCTTTAGGGAAAATAGACTTCTTTATTTAATATAAAAATGTAAATTCTCAAAGAAAGAATAGTTCCTTTGACTTCACAAGTCACATTTCCCATTTTACTCTACTAATCAGAGAACTTTGATATAAACTTCTTTTTAGTGAAGGTACGAGCTTTCATGATGTATACCTCCACACTATCTTACATTGTGATGTTCTGTAACCCTGACTTAATAATTCCTCTGTTATACTATATATTCTAGGTGCTGTATCTGTATTGTGGAACATCAAAAATATAAATAAATAAATAAGATAGTAAAGGTTTCTGAACACTAGCTGAGACCTGAGCCTTAACCAACACCAAAGGAACAGAATTACATATTAATGTATGTTAATTAATTAATATTAATGGCATATTTGCGCCAGAGAACTTGAAGCCACTTCAGAAGCAGAGAGTGTGTCAATGTAGCTGAAACAATCAAGGAAGTTAACACTCTTCCAAAACCAAGCAACGGTTCCATCTCTTGGTGAATATCGGGTCCTGACAGCCACTTCCCCGCTCAGCTGCCTCCCTCTGCCGGATCCACCCAGCCCCAGCCTTGAGACTCCCCTTGCTGTAGATTCACAGGTTGCGTCTGCTTTGTTTATGTTTTTAACGGCTTTTAAAATATTTAATGTAACTGACTGTCACTTCACTTTGACTCTGGGTCCCCAGTTACCTATGAGGACATACACACAAGAACCAGATATCTTTCATTAACATTTTTTTTTGTGGCACTACTTATTATATTATGCAAAGTGTCCTGCTACTTCCCCTTTGCTTCTTATGTTCTTGGACATTTTCCCATGTCAGTACTTAAATTATATTGTCCTTAAATGGAAATACCATGCTGAGAAGACTAACTTAGTTAATCCGTATAAGTCATATAAAACAGTGTCTAAAAAGAATTCTGTTTCAGATAACTTACAAAATTGTCTCCTGGGGTTCTAAATTCAGAATACCTTCTTGGCAGAGCAGGGTCACAATGATCAGATGCAGGCACATTTGGAGCCATCTTAGTTCCTCTCTTGAAAAGCCCTTTTTTCCACAGTGAAAGCCAGGAAGGTAAGTGCCACTGTCCAAATATTTTCCATTATGGAAGCAGGAGACCAGACAGACAGCACTAGGGTTGGTGCCACCTGAAGCTAAATTACCACTTAATATACATAGAGAACAGCTGATGTCCAGAAGTGAGCATCAAGCTTCTTGCTAACATGATGAGCAATGGCCATCTGTCCCCACAAAGCCAGGCAGCGTGACCTTCAGGCCCAAGCACTGCCAGCATCCCTCTTTCCCCATGATGAAGGATGGGAGAGAGAGAGAGAGAGAGAGAGAGAGAGAGAGAGAGAGAGAGAGAGAGAGAGAAGGCCTGAAGAATTTTCTGTTATTAGCAGCAACAAAGACAAAGTTCTCTCCTGTTATATTACAAGAATTTTCAAAACAAAACAGCAACAGCAGCCACAGAGAAAGCAGCAACAGGAATCTGGGCAAAAGTTAAAGCACAGAGCTGAGTGATTCTGTTTTCCTTATAGGGAGATAATGCACATAATTAATATGCACTCAAAGAGCAAAACGGGACGCATGCATTATGCTAGAAATTCCTTCATGTTTCATTAATCTAAACTACATGAAAATATTAAGCTGGAACAAAAGGCACAGATCAAAACCTCCTACCACCAAACGTCTATTGACAAACAGCATCTGACACTCGGAGGTGACTGCTGTTGTTGGCATAAAGTACACGCTCGTAGAAATAGGTGTGAGCGAATCACTGCAAAGATACAACCTTGCAGGCGAGGAGCTGGTGCTTTAGAATGACTCATTAAGTCCTTATGTGAATTGAACGCATTCCCCCATTTGTCTGTCAACTGAATGCATTCTTCGCTGTGTCTGTCATACAGGGATCATTAGCATCATCCGAACAAAAAGAGGGGAAGGGGGAGGCTTCCTCTCAGTGGGAATCCACCATCGGACAGAGAGTGAGATAACCACGTCCAAGATCAACACCACCAGGCATCATATCATGTTTTTCAAAGACAGTGCCGTTTCTCATGGTATCTAACAAACATGGATGTAGCCTGTTATTTTTGTAAAGAACTCCATTTTTCCATAACCTTTTGCTTAGCTCTTGGGATTTTTCAGATTTTTAAAAAATATGTGTCATTTCTTAAGAACTTGGTTTGACACATTTAAAGAAACAGGAAACATTCTAGAGAGCAGTAGGATTGTCATGGTTGGTTGACAATTAATAGACAGTTCAAAACAGCTAGTATAGCAGATCCTCAATGCTCCTAGCACAAAAAAAGTGCTGAATAGCTATGGTGACAGATATGCTAATTACTCTGATCTGATCATTACATATTACATACAGTACATGCCACACTGTACCCATAAATAGGTAGAATTACTATGTGTCAACTGAAAACAAAAATATACTTAAAAAAACATAAGAAATAGGAACACATAAGACAGGAATCAATTGTTTTCATAGCCTGTGTTAGATTGTAAGAAAAAGAACACTTCACCACAGTGAAAGCCATAAAGATTAATCATTGTTGGACTGGGGGTGTAGTTCAGTGGTAGATTGATAGTATAGCATGCTCAGGTCTCTAGGCTTGATTCTCCCCAATAGCATAAAAGAACAAAGATTATTCATTATTTCCCCTAAAGAGTCTGAAGGAGGCATGGCTTCAGGGAAGGTAGGTGCTCTAGAATAATGCTTCTCTTTTCTCTTCTCTTATGCTCTGTGTACTGGTTTCCCATGGAAATGTTTGTCATCTCAGACTCCAAAGCTGGCTAACAATATTCCATGTACCCTAAGATCTTACTGGCATCGCAACAAATAAGAAAAGGTAGAGGCAAAAGCTTTGTTCTTCCTTCTTTTTTTGTTTGTTTGTTTGGTTTTGTTGATGTTGTTAGCAGGGCTACCTATCTAACCCAGGCTGCCTTCAAATCCGAAATCTTCCTGCTTCTGCCTTCTCAATGTGAGAATTAGAAACTGTGGGTCACTATGGTGATGCCCTAGGTTCTCTTTTGATTCAGGAGGGGATGTTCTCTGTAAATTTAACCTTGTGTATTCTTTATTTTTCTCCTCACACTGACCAAATACCCAACAGAAGCAACTTATGGAAGGGAAGATCGACTTTGGCTCACAGTTTTAGAGGTATCAGTCAGTCATGGTGGAGAAGACCTGGTACAACATGTCAGCTCACACCAAAGCAGCCAGAGACGAAGAAGGGGGGCTACAGGGTAAGGACACACCCATTGAACAACTTCCTCCAAAGGCCTTACCTTCTAATAATGCCACCGTCTTATGAGTCAGTTGAAGGACTGATGCACTGATTAGGTCAGAGCCCTTAGGATAGAATCATCTCTGGAAACAAAGTCACAGAAACACCCAGAGGTGTGCCTCCCTAACCTCCTACAGGCCTATTAATCCAATCAAATTGACAGCTAATACTGACCATCACACCTTGTATGCCGTTGGTGACCAAGTCTCAGGTCCATCCACAGACCAATCACTATCAAAATGAAAAGGAGCTTCTGCTAATCACAGTTGACTCTTGAGATGAAATCCCAACAGCCACCCAGAGTGAAGATGTGGGCAAAGGCTTCTGGGAAGATGAAGAACATTATCTCAATGTCTAACCCAACAGGCCAGGCCTCATTTCCTCCCCGTGCTTCAAAACATCTTGTATCACATGGAACTGCCAGGATGTAGACAACACAGAAGTCCCATGTAACATAGCCATGCGTGGGATGGGAATTTATATTGAAAGTCTGCTTTTATGTTTTTTCAGGCATTTCCCTGTGGTTTTTCGTCGTTCTAATGTCCACCTTCTGCAGTTTTTATGTTACCTGTCAGCACCTCTCTGTTAACTCTTAGGGTTAGCTCTGAGCCCTTCTTTCATAGCACATCCTATGTCTGAATACCTTTGCGTAGATCAGTCTTACCCTTTGAATTCTTTTCCACTACAAAAATTGGAAACTCAAGTGAGTCTACTTAGGGATATTCAATTCAAAGTGATATTGTTGAAACGGTGCCTTCAGTTTCTGGGATCAGAACTGCCCATAGCAAGACCATCTGGGCAACTTCCCCCAGCAGGAACAGAGAGTATGACCCAACAGCGGAGGCATTTAACTGAGGGTGGAAAGATAATGGTCTTTGAAAGAAGGGTTCTTGTCTGACCACCCAGTGGCTGACAGCTACTTTCTGCCTCTCCCTCCAGCTCAGCTCTACACTAGGTGTCAGGTTCAAGCCTGACCTATGTCAGGACATGTTCAAGCAACTGCATTCCCAAGCTTTGCATGTATTGTTTGCCCCATCCTTATAAAACCTTATAAGGACACTGTTGACCACCCCACAAAGGAAAATGAAATAAAACCAAATGTGTGTCATTTGACAAAGAAGGCAGTGTTTGAAACTTGGATTCTACTCTGTGAATACGCCAAGACGATTTAGGTCTCTACACCCAAGGTTGACCTTACCTGGCAGGTCAGGGGAAAGAGCATATCCTTGAGGTCCAAGTGTGGCTGCCTCTATCTTGCTCTCAACCTTTGGGGCTGCAGCTGAGGCCAGGTTGCAATGCACCAACTAAATCTGTGTAAAGTCACAATAAGAAAGAGGTGTAAGTCTAGGGGTCCACCTCCAGCTCACCTTCCCATGTCGGAGGCCGTCTGCCACAGAACAATCAAAGGGAGCTCTATGTGAGGAACCAAAGGCTGATTGCATCTGAAGACTCTAGAGCACTGGTTCCCAACCTTCCTAATGCTGCAACTCTAATACAGTTCCTCAAGGAGTTGAGACCCACAGGTTAAGAACCACTATTCTAAAGCAATCTATCTTCAGCAGGGGTGATGTGCTCCCCCCCTCCTTCCACCCCCCTCCTTACCCCCATCCCAATTCCAGGGAACACATGGCAATGCCTAGACATGTTTCAGCTGTCACAATTAGGGGAGTCAATAAACTGGAATGGAACAGGTAGAAGCCGAGGTGTTGCTGAATACTCAGCAATGCAGAAGCCAGGTCTCATGGTGAGGAATTCACTGGCCCAAGTGTCCCTAATGCTGTAGCTAAGAAGCCTTGCCCTAGCTGAAGACAGTGGCCTAGACTGAAGGGAAAACATGGGTTGGGGGCATATGGGGAAGAGGACAGGGCTGCAAAGGTCAGCAGTGATCTTTCCAGCTCTGGGGATGCCAGCACATCACGGTCAGAGTGTGTAGTAGAGCAAAATGACTTCTCTCCCTGCTGGAAAACCAGAGAGAGAGAGAGAGAGAGAGAGAGAGAGAGAGAGAGAGAGAGAGAGAGATTGAAGTGCCAGTGTCTTCTTCTAGTGGCCAGAAGGCCTCTCAAGAGACATTAGTGTTGAAAGCTTCTCCACCCCTCTACAGCCACACTGGGGGAACTTAAGCCTTCAGTACATAGGCCTGGGAGAGAGAAAGACATTTAAGATACAAACCACAGCACCCCCCTTGTCTCTTCTTCTGCTTATTCCCACACTAAGGCATCACAGCTCAGGTAAGGTAGACGCAGGATGGACACAATTCCTTAGGAGCTGAAGGATTGCCACCATTTTCCTTCTACACCAGCAAGTCAATACACAGGGTTGAAAGTTCCTGAGTGACTTTATACAGACAGAGGCAGGAATCTATCTTCACGAATTTTCTTAAAGCGTCGCTCCTACATAGCTACGGGTGCAGGAAACACAGAGTTTTGACAACTGGGAACCAGCACCAGTTGAGAGACCGCTGACCTGGCTTCACTTCCTGGCTGTCGTACTTGCTAGCAAGGCCTCGCCCTGGAAATCCGTTTGCCTCCGGTTCCTCACCTGATGAAGAGGCCTCTAGTTGTTATGGGGACTCGTGAGATGAAAGGCTTTGTAAAGACTAGGGTTTTCGTAAATGTCAGCCCTCTGTGCACAGAGAGGTGGCCTGGGATGCAACTCATGGTACGGGAACAAATCGGACTTTTTTGCTAATTTTACCTGTATTCCTGTGCGCATGTGTGTGTATTCTTGTGCGCATGTGTGTGTGTTCTCATTGTTGAAAAAGAACTATGAACCTTTCTGTTCTTAGAACAGGACTGGTGTACATGTCACCATGATTTCTGCTCCATGCATCTGTTGGGGTGTTTTCTGTTGCAAGCAAGCTTTAGACTTTCCAGAGCATATTTCCTCATTCTAGTGTCAATGGGTGACTAAGCCATGGTCATGCCATCAAGTGCTCCACTACTTCCTTCCTTCTGCTCTCTCATGCTCAGCATGGTTGTTTTTGGGTTTCAGGAGTATTGTTTTCCAGTCACAAGATTACTATAAGTAGCTCTGAGACTTGTATCGTTATGCAATAACACTAGGGGGCTAGAAAAACGGAGAGTCTCTTTGCTATTTGCTTTTGAAAATCCTAAAATCCTTTTGTAGAAGGTCACTTCTGGGCCATCTTCCTTTCATATGTAACTGCCCAGAACTGTATCACATGGTTATGATTAACCAATCGCTGGCCAGAGTAATGACCTGACAGGAATGGCTTAGACCAATCAGGATTCACCCTGGGAGTCTGGAGGAGTACAAAGACACCAGAGAATGAAGAGATAAGCAACGGTCGACTCCAACATCCAAAACATTTTATCCAGGCTAAGATGGATGCTCTTTAATCTTTACCCTCAATTTGACTGGACTTAGGATCATGTAGGAGATTGGTGAGGCACACTCTGGACTTGTCTGTCAAAGCGTTTCCAGAGAGGATTAACTGAGGTGAGAAGACCCTCCCTCGATAAAGGCAACACCATCCTCACACTAGAGGAACACTCAGGAGAAAGCAGACATGTCACACCCCCTTCTCTCTGCTTCCTGTCGGTCATTGGCAGAGAAGCACATGAAGCCAAGTGGTCGAGGACAGAAATCTCTGAAGCCAGGAAAGTAAGTCTCTACTCTATAAGCTGTTTTTCGGGTCTTTTTTTTTTCTTTTCTTTTTTTAAGTAGCTAATATTGACACTGTGAGAGCCCCCTCAATGCTGTCCCCGGTGCTGGGTAAGTATCACACATGGTGGCTGCATATAGTGATGACATAAGGTGTAAGCTTGGGGCTGCTTCTAACCAGCTCATCAGAAAGTTCACTTCCTTGGTCTCTTGAATATCCCTTCTCCCATGTTCCTGTCATGTTTCTGACAGATTCCATTTCAATTTTTATCAAAATAATTATGCTCATATTTTTATTCACTTTTAAACTGAACAATTCAAAAAGAAACAAGGAAAAAGTAAAAAACAAACAAAAAAATCACTACAAATCCCACTGCTCCAGACTAATCGATATTAAGAGTTGATTAGCATGATTGGAGTCATCTCGGTCCATGTGAAATGAATACCAAAACAGAGATACATTTAATCCAGTGGTTTTTGAAAGAAAGATTCTTGTCTGACAATTTAGGGACCAACAGCCACTTTCTGCCTCTCCCTCCCTCTCTCCCTCCCTCCCTCCCTCCCTCCCTCCCTCCTTCCCTCCCTCCCTCCCTCCCTTCCTTCCTTCCTCCCTCCCCCTCCCTCCCTTCCTTCCTCTTTCTCTCCTTCCTTCTCTTCCTTCTGTCCTTCCTTCCCTCCCTTCCTTCCTCCTTCTCTCCTTCCCTCCCTCCTTCCTTCCTAACTGTAAGTTGCTTCCATCATTTGTCATAGCAACAAGAAAAGCAATTAATTCACTGTCTGAAAGTAGTGGCTCCCGAGCAGACTCACTGCATTCTCCCTGGATTCTCCCATCAGGCAAATGGTGACCGAATTGCTGTCTAGCCATATGCTGCAATTCCTTATTCTGGGCTTTGCTAGGACACTCCTTTCTCACAGCCTAACCAGGCTCTACCTGTTCTTCAGAGGTCATGGCCAACATCTTTACATCTCACTGCTGTCAATTCTCTTCTCCTCCACAGCACCTACCTCTTCCCAGATGACTCCGATTTGACACACTGACAAAATTTGACAAATTGACAAAAACTAACCAACGCAGTCCCACCAGGACTAAATAAAAAAAGGGAGTGGTGGGGGGCAAGCTGAGGACTTACACTCAGCTCATTCTGCTTCCTGACTGATGACACAACCTGACCAGCTGCCTCATACTCCTGCTACCAAGACCTCTGCAACATGATGACCCCACCAAACTGTGAGCCAACATGACCCCTTCCTTCTTTACACTGTCTTTTTTTGTTTGGTTAGTTTGTTGCTGTTGTTGTTGTTGTTGTTTTGAGACAGGGCCTCACTGTGCAGTCTTGGCTGGCCTGGAGTTTGTTTTATAAAACAGACTGGCCTCAATCTCTTAGTGATTTCTCTGCCTCCTGGGTGCTGGGACTAAAGGCGAGTGCCACCATGCCTAGCCTTAAACTGCTTCTTGCAAGGCAATTAATTGGTCACCATAATGAGAAAGTAACTATCGCTCACTGTTTGCTAATCATGGACAGCTGGTGGCCTTCAAGCCCCTGCACCCTCTAGTAGAAAATATGTCTTTGCCGGACCGTGTTGCATGCACCACCACCCCAGCACTCGAGGCAGAGGCAGGTAGAGCTCTGTGAGTTCGAGGTCAGCCTGGTTTACAACCAGAGCTGTTACACAGAGAAATCCTGTCTCAAAAAACTAAATATATATATATATATATATATATATATATATATATATATATATACATATATATATAAAATACATACACACACACGTACACGCGCACACACATGGTTTCACATGTATAACCATGTTTAAAAAAAAAAGATTTTGTATGTCTGGTGGTGCTAATATTCGAACCCAGTGCCTCATATTTGTTGAGCAGGTGCTCTGTCACTGAACCTCAACCCTAGTCCCAAAAGATTTAAAGAGTTATTTAGAAGGATGGTATTTTCAATTTGTAAAAAGTCCGAGTTTATTCACTACTTGACAATTGATATTGATCAAAGGTTACGTGCTAGGTACCGGGGATACGTTATTGAACTTGATTTAACAGACTCTCCTTGGGGGACTAAGGGGCAGAAAGGGCAAGCATTAAATAACACGCACCGTTTCGGTGGGCAGTTCAACAGAAGAACTGCAAGTGTTACCGGGGTCAGCGAGGAAGCCTCGCTGATGCAGGGTTCAGGAAGGCTGTACTGCGAGAAGTCTGTTTAATGCAAGAGCCGAGGGAGGGAGCTGCGGTTTCTGTCCTTTAACTTGAAAACGTTCTATTGGAAGATTATTTTAACGTTCGCAGGACATGCTGAGGATTGACAACCGGGGCCTGGTGCCTGCTGAGCACATGCTCTACCACTGAGCTACATCCCAGTCCAGAGTGAAGTAAACCTTTGCACGGAGGTGTGGCACCGACTGTCAGTGCCCACAGGAGGGGTGACTTGACAGGAGGAATGACTTCTTGAAAACATTTGTCAGTGAGTTACAAATAAGGACAAGAAAAATAACCAGAGCTTCTCACTATGAACCAGAATGCCAAGGCTGAATATCTCCTTTGATAAGGACGTTAATACACCTTCCCATTGGCTGGTCCAGTAGCTCCTAGCGTTGCCTGGTTGCAGGCTCAAGAGGGAAAGGTCAGTTGCTTACACACAAATTGCCTTACACAATTGCTTTTCCTCAAATGAATCTTGAAGGCTTGCTTTTTATCATTCTGTTTATGTGAAAAGCGCCCCTATGTGTTTCTATTGATTTTTCTACTCTGGCGACACAACTTTCCAGCTAAGGGAACACATACATAAACTCTAGAAATAAATGCTTCCTACATAATTGTTGCAGAAATATCTAGCTCATGTTTCCGAGACAAAAGGCTCTGCTGGTCACCATTGACAGAGTAAGGTCCCAACCATCCCAGCAGAGTTTGCAACTGCGGCTCCATTAACCAGCTCCTCCCAACCACCACCATTTCTGGTCCTTTAAGTACAACCGAACTCCTGGCTGAGTACCATAGAATCAGATAAGGTGCTGGGGTAGAGGGTGCGTCTCAGAGGAAGGGAGTTTGCCTAGTACACATTAGGGCCAGGAGCAGGGGAGACTGGGAGGGAAAACAAGAACAGAGAGCTCTGGCTTCCCTGGCCCTTGAAGAGATTCTAACTGCAGCAGCAGAGTGAGAGAGAGTATGAATTTTGTCAGGGTCCTTGCTAAGTCATTCCAGAATGGGGCCTATGGCTAACAACCTCTTCAAAGGGGCCTCATCCTGTCCGCCCTCCTTTCATTTCCCGGAAGTGTTGGTCTGTCCTGACTCTCCTTGCCCCTCTCCTGAAGTCCCCCAACCGTAAGCAGAACATCCTATTACTTTTTCTCATCCCAACATGAGGCTCAGAATCTCTTAATCATTTTTAAATGGTTGTAGAGTGAATTAGGAAATGAACAAATCAGGAAAAAATGTCTTCACTCTTGTTTTGTTTTGTTTTGAGAGCAAACAGGTTTAAACGGGCCTGGTCCTTTGGCTCCCTCCCATAAATCTTCAAGAATCCCCTGTGCCCTTTCAGGGGTGGGAAGGCATCGCCATGCCATGAGGAGCTCTGGCTCCAGGTTCAACTCCAGAACGTTGGTGTAGTTTGTGGCTTCGACTAGGAGCATGTCACCCTGGACTTCACCATCCACAGATAGTTATAGTTGCCCAGACTCACGGGCCTGAGACTGTAGGTTGTGAAGAATATCAAATCCCAACGAAAGAGAAATGTGTTGTTTTGGGAATCTTAGCAAGGTCCTACCCATACGTTTCTCTCCTGGCTCCTACAAACACCACGAGGAACATAATTTTCCTCCTAAAACCTCGTTGTTGAATTAGCCGTGTCTGGATAGTTGTACATTAGAATCTTCTGGACTCCTCAGTCACGGGAGGACTAAAGAAGAAATAAACCAGTGAAGCAATTGTGTAAACAGGAGGCACAGACAAGGGCTAAATGCCGGTTCTGTGGGCAGAAAGGCTGCCTCGGGTGCGCTGCTGTCGCAGCCCTGGGTTGGGACCGAATAAATGGGAGGCAACAGTGCCCCTTCCCAAAACTACAAATGAAAAGCAAGTCTAGGACGTAGCTGTTTAGGAATGCCTGCATTGCGATGCGTATTCACCATGGCCCTGCTTAAGCCTCGCTGCGGACGCGTTCACAATATAAACAGGAAGGATTAGAGTGACCCGCGTCCCCAAAGACTGCGGCAGCCCGGGAAAAGCTCCGGTTACCTTGCATCCTGCGCAGCCTGCCCCTTGATGACAAATGCCCCAGATTCGAGCATTCTTTTGTAGTTCATGGGAAAGCAGGCTAATCCGTGCCAGCCCGCCCGCACACAGCCCAACTCCATTCAGCGCTCCCGCACAAAGCGCTCTCTGGCGCCCGGCAGCCCGCAGCCGCAGCTCCTCCACCGCGACCTGGCCCGACCCGCGCTGCCGGTTCTGCTGCTTCCACTCCACGTGCGGGGCTGCCGCTGCAGAGCGGGTGGGAGCGCAGCGTGGGAAAGTCTGCATCGAAAAAACAAAACCAAAAAAAAAAAAAAAAGCCCCAAAACCAAGACATGGCAGGCTGGCCTTCTCCTTCCAAGAATTCGGACTGGCTTCTGTATTCCACCTACCACCCCTCCCCATTTTTAAACCTTTCCATCCATTCCCACCCTTTCCCACCCACCCTTTCCCATTCCTTTGCTTTATTAGTTTCTCTGTCTCTCTGTGTCTCTCTCTCTGTCTCTCTCTCTCTTTCTCCCCCCCCCCCCTGCCCCCATCAAGCCACATCCCTAGCCCTCCATTAGCATTTTAAACATGCCAGGCCATGGGAGCTTTTCTGGAGTTAGTATCTCTGTAAGGGAGGCACATTTCACGGATGAGGACACTAAGGCGCAAATGAGCCCTGTGGGCACTGAAGATGGAAGCAGGTCTCTTAAGCTACAGGTTGCCTTGGCTGTTGACAGCGCAGACCCACAGATCCATCCAACCTGCAGCAGGAGTCAGTGTGCCCAAAAACAACCGTGTTTTCATCTCAACTACCTCCTTCAGAGAGAGAGAGAGGTCACATGCCAATCAAAGCGAGTATAGACCAATGGTTGATTCACAGTTCACTGAAGCATTTGTCACCAGCAAAGATCTGCTTGTCCAGTGTGGGCATTCTCTTCAACGACAGCCTCTGCTTCCACCACCTGCTCCAGGTTCTCCTACGGGAGTTCCCTCAACAAAGAAGTTGCAACTGTGAGCTGTAACCCAGCAAAATGGAGCAACCCACAGTCTCACTACAACGGAGGCTGAGGTGGAAGGATCACTCGGACCCAGCACTTCCAGGCAGACTTGGGCAACACAGCAAGACCAGGTCTGGGATCAGCATAACACTCACAAAGCAGAGCTTTAAAAACATGAACCAAGCTCGGCCACATGGTTTAAGTCTTAATCTCGGCACAGCAGGGCTGAGGTAAGAGAACCAGTTCAGGCCAGCTGGGGAGATGTCATCAACAAAGCCATGGATGAAAGGAGGTTGGTCTACAGGAGCCTACTGATTGGCCTCAGTGTCCTGGAAAATGCCTGAAGTAGTAGGCCGTGTACCTGGGAATAAGTGAAGAGTATAGAAGACAACCAGAAAGTATTCAGACTCTAGAAGGGCCCAGGTAAATGGTTTAAGGGTTTTGGAGCATGATAGAAAACCAAGCTGAGTATGTTGAGGGTCAGGGAAACTTCACAGATGATTACAGGGATGAAATTATGAATTAAGGTTGTAGCTCACTAGTAGACTGGTGTGCTTAGCATGTCCAAGGTCCAGCAACACACATACACACACAATGAAATTAAACACCCAAAAGATTCCAAATCTTACCTCTGCAATAGCATGGGAAGAAATAATAGTTAATAATATAGAGACTAACTTTGTAGCTTTTATTTTATTATTATCGTGTGTGTGCATGATGTGTGTTGATGGGCACTGGTGTGCATGTGGTGATCAAGGTTCAACTTTGTGGGCTTGGTTCTTTCCTTCCACCCTTACGTGTGATGCCAGGGACTAAACTCAGGTCGCCAGGCTTGCCCATCACATGCCTTTCCCCACCTAGCCTCTTAAACTGTGGGCATGATCACCCATAGGGTTTTATAATTGAGTGTGTGGGGGAAATCCACAACAGTCAGCAACAGTAAAAGTTTTTTGAAACCAGAATGGCCAGAAACGAATTACAGACCAAACCATAATGAAGCCAAAATATCTCCTGAAGCAGTAACTCACATGGCATCAAGCAACTTCCCTGCAGCCTTGGTTATGAACACAGAACATGGGCACTTTGCACTGTGGATGCCCTCATACCACACAATGCCAGTGTACACGGCCTAGAATACCTCGGCTCAGATTTGAGACTATGATACTGTGAATTACAGTGTGTTTATTGCACACACCAAGTTTTCTGCTCTTCTAGTCACATAATGGTCTGATTATGGGAAAAAAGACTTTAGCAATTATTTTCCTGCCATCACTCCTCAGCATGTGTTACATTACTGTATCTTTGTATTGTGTTAGAATGTTTGATTTTTTTTTAAAATTGCTATTTGAGGCCTGAGAAGATTGCCCAGCAATAAAAAAAAAAAAAGTGTTTGCCTTATAAGCAGGAGAATATAAATTCAAATATGCATTTATTTAAAAGCTGTACATGGTGATACTTGCTTGTAACCCCAGCATAGGAGAGGAAAAGACAAGAGGACCCCTGAGTCTCACTGGCCAGCCAGCCTTGCCTGTTTGGTGAGTTCCAGGACACACAGAAACCTCATAGGGAAACATAAAAGGTTGGCCGTGCTTGGTGATGACACCATTTGTTCTCTGACCACCACAGGCACATACATGTGCATCAGCACACACAATGAACACACACACACACACACACACACACACACACACACACACACACACAAGTTGCTGTTTTAGTGGCTGCCTTGAATTCATAACAAATCATTAAATGAAAATTTGGCTTGGGATTAGGACAGAATGTCTAGCAGTTCCTGAAATGGCTCTAAACATACTTCTGCATTTTTGTACTCTATGTTCATGTGAAGTGGTATTCTTAGTATTGACAAATACAAAATCAAAATATTGATCAGCTTTACAAATGTTGAAAAGAGGCTGGGGAGATGGTTCATTGTTTGTTAAAGTAGTTGCCACATAAGTGTGAGGACCAGGGTGGGATCCACAGAAATGTGTGAGGCAGCCTCCATTAATTCCAACATTGGAAGGTGGATCCCAGGGCAAACCGGCTGCAAGAGGAGCTCTGTCTTTGAGCTTTGAGTTTGACTGACAGACCCTGCCTCAAGGATTAAGGTGGAAGAGCAATGGAGGATGATTCCTGCCATCAACCTTGGGCTTCCACATAGGTGCATGTGAACACACACACACACACAGACACACACACACACACACACACACACACACACACACACACACAGAATTGCAAGAGTGTGTGAATGTATAATCACACAAGTGTGTGCCCCTACAAATGCAAAAGCTTTCATACACACATGTGCATACCACACTCACACACACACACACACACACACACACACACACACAGGCACAAAAAAAAACCCCAGAAAATAGAATTAAAAACATTGAAGATCCTCTATGTCCTTTGGGTATTCAGTCAAGATTTAATTCTTCATGTCAAAATAAATAAGCACTCACTAGGATGTACATTTTCTCTCATCTTTGATAAATATGGTGATATTGTGTTCCCCAAAATATTGTGCACCCTAATAAACTTATCTGGGGTCAGAGAACAGAACAGCCACTAGATACAGAGGCTAGAAAATAGTGGCACTCACACCTTTAATCCTAGCATTCCAGAGGCAGAGATCCACCTGGATCTCTGTGAGTTCAAGGATAGAGCCAAGCCTGGTGACTCATGCCTTTAATCCCAGGGAGTGATGGCAGAAAGCAGAAAGATATATAAGGCGTGAAGACCAGAAACTAGAAGCATTTGGCTGGTTAAGCTTTTAGGCTTTTGAGACACAGTTCAGCTGGCTGAGGACTGAGAGGCTTCCAGTCTGAGGAAACAGGGTCAGCTGAGGAATTGGTGAGGTGAGGTGGCTGTGGCTTGTTCTGCTTCTCTGATCTTCCAGCATTCACCCCAATACCTGGCCCTGGGTTTGTTCTTATTAATAAGGCCATTTAAGATTCCTGCTACAGATAAACAATAAAATTATATTTATACCAAAAAATTGTTTTAAAACGAATTTCTTTAGGAGTTATTGTCAGTAAACTTTTGATTTGTATACCCGTTTTATACACCCACTTTCCTTGGGGTTTCTAAAAATTTCTCAAGCAAAAGGAGTGTGAACAGAAAAAGTTTAAGATATTGAGAGCCTTCTCATATTGTTGTGGGGTACAAATGGAAACACAGTTGTGAGATACACTGGAATTATGTCTCAAAAGGCATAAAATGTATATGTTTTATCACATTGGTTCTATTTGTAGTTTTCTCTTAAGGCATTTAAGAGAGTTTAAGATTTCTCTTAAATCTGTCAAATAATTTAGGTACAGGAGTTAATTAAATATTGTTCATATCAGCACAAAAATAGTTCTAGATATCCATCAACAAGGGATGGCCTAGTTAATTTATGATAATCCATAAAAAGGGAAATTATAATATATTAATAATGGGACACACAGCACATTTTGAGAGTATGATAGCATAATACTTGGGGGGGGGGGTAAAAAGTATACAGAAATATGTCTGAGGGGATAAACAAAAAGTTGTGCTTAAGGACCAATGGTTGTTTTGTTTCCCTGTGTGTGTGTGTGTGTGTGTGTGTGTGTGTGTGTGTGTGTGTGTGTGTGTGTTAGTATTTCCTAATGGACCTTCAGTTAATACGTACCATATGGATGATAAAGAAAAACAAACTTGCTTTTTGAGTTAGGGTCTTCTATGTTGCCTAGGCTGACCCCAAACTCCTGGGCTCAAGTGATCAGCCCCCCAAAGTAGCTGCCCACCTCTGTGCCCCACTGAAGTATTTATTTTTAAAGAAAGAATTTATGTTTCTGTTCCCTTGATGATGATAAATGAGAATGGTTTCTGATCTGAAAGGGGAACAGTCCTCCAAGTGAGTGAAAATGCCCACCAGGCTTCAGAGCGTTCATAACAGAATATGACTTTTGCTATCCCAGTGTCTGGTCCCTCTGCATTAATATGTCCACAGAGAACATGGCCTTCGGTCCTCACCAGGGAACTTCACTGGAGAGTGTTGTCACTAATGCTTAGCACACGCCCATCCGAGAGAAGTGATGCTTGAGTGCCCAGTTTGACCAGCTTGCAGCTGTTGCAGGTTAGCTCAGTAGAATGTAACTGCACACCAGTTAGACCATAAGCTCTAAACACTACATTATCGCTCCACAGAGGTACCTTTGCTGAGCTGTGTCTCTTGTTCTACCCTCGGTTTCCAGCTGAGCTTCAAGTGAAGTGGTCACAAGCGGAATAGCCTTTTAAACGTCCGGTGCTGCGTATGCTTTTCATGCTGTATGATATCCTTGTATTGACTTCCTCCATAGACTCCCTCCAGCTCCCAGAAGCTATTGAGGGACCCAAGGGACCAAGTTCTTCTTCCCTTTGTACTGCAGAGGGCAAACCCATGGTGATGTTATCCCCCTCCAATAAGAGCCCTCAGGAAAGAAGTTCCCTCTATATTTATTCCCTTAACACCTCTCTCATATCACAAGGTACCGAACTAATTACCATTCTTTTTTTTTGCATTTTTTTTGAGACAGGGTTTCTCTGTGTAACAACCCTATCTGTCCTGAAACTCGCTTTGTAGACCAGGATGGCCTCAAACACACAAGGGATCTACCTGCCTTTGCCTCCTGAGTGCTGGAATTAAAGGCATGCACCACCACACCTGGCCTAATTATTATTCTCTCTCTCTCTCTCTCTCTCTCTCTCTCTCTCTCTCTCTCTGTGTGTGTGTGTGTGTGTGTGTTACTGAGGACTGAAACAATTAAGGACCTGCACATGTTAAGCAAATACTATACCACCAAGATACACCCCCAGTCCTGGGATTTTCAAGATAGGGTCTCACTGTGCTGTCTAGATTGGATCTGAATTCACAATCCTCCCCTCTCACTTCCCCCCTCAACCTCGGAGTACTGGGACTGTATACATGCTCTACTTCCCACAAATGTCAAAAACAAAGAAAAAACTAGTAGAAGCTAGTATTACTTTAAAAGAAAGCAGAGAAAGTCAGCCTAGATGTAAGGTGCTTTTCCAAGAGTTTTGTCCTCACAAACAGAAGTTTCTGGATGCCACTGAAATAGGCCTTTTAAAGGGCATTTTTTAAAGAAATGATAAAATAAATGACTACATTGCAAAAAGACCACAGACATTACTATATCTGTTTCCCAGGACTGTTGTAACAGAGTACTGATTGGCTTAAAACAGCATGCATTTATTTATTGTCTTCCAGTTCCAGAGGCTGAGATCTGATGAACGTGTCAGAGCCTTGCTTCCCTGAAACCTGTGTGGAGAATCCCTCTTCACCACGGTAGCTCCTGGTGTCCACTGGCAACTCACAGCATCGTCCTGAGTCCTGCTGCTGTAACTACATGGTGGTCTTGGCCTTGTGTGTGTCTCTGCTTGTCCTTTGAGGCTATTGGTCACTAATGACTTAAGGCTCTTTCTTACCACAGTATCATCTCCTTGGAACTGACTGCATCAGCAATGACATAATTTTCGAACAAGGTCACATTCCAAGATACTAGGGTTTAGGATTTTAACATTTCTTTTAGAGAGAGACAGTTAAACCCCGTAAGTACATCTACAGAATTAGCTTCCTACAGTCCATTGTCTGGTTTTGTACAAGTGATATTTGTGCCTTGAGGTAAAATTATAATGATTGTATCATACACAGATTCAAAGACTGCCATATCACAAATATTTTAGATGAAAAGAAAACTATTCTAGATGACTCAAAAGGAAGTTCCGTTTGATGACGAGTTTCATGTCAGCTTTCAGTTTCTGTTACCAAAATGTTTCCTCTGGCTCATTGTTCCCAGGTCCAGTCCATGATGTGTTCGGTGCTGCCACTTTGGGACAGAGGTGAGACAGCCCATTATGGCGGGAAACACACAGCAAGCTGTTCACCTTGGGGTAGCCCAGAAACGAAGGGAGGAAGAAGGATGGTACAATCCCCTTTGACAGGCAGGGTACTCCCAATAATTAGCCAGCCTCTCACTAGACCCCATCTCTTCTCCCTGTCAGCACAAGGAACAGAAAACAGGCTTTTAACCCTGGGGTCTCGGGAGGACATGTCAAATCCAAAGGATAGCAATACTGATATTTTAAGTTTCATTCAAGCTAGAAGCGGTGGCACATGCATGTGGTCCTGATGATCACCAGCCCCGTCATTCTGGACCTGTAACAAGGCAGAGCATCATGGTGCAGGGCCTGGAGAGACACAGCTCACAGTAAGAGGCGGACAGAAAGAGGCTAGGAACAAGGTCTCTCTTCCCAAGCCATGCTCCCAGCGACCTACTTCCTCCAGCTAGGCCCTGCCTCCTCAAGTTTCAATGATTTCCCAAAATAGTAGCACCAGCTGAGGGCCAAGCCTTGAACATACGGGTCTATAAGAAATGTTTTGTTTTCAGACTGTAGCACTCCCCTATTTTAACTAACCCAACAAGACACGGTAACAAGATGTGTGTCCTCAGCAGCAACACAAGTCACAGGGATTTGGGTGTTAACATTAGTTTTGTCAGTGTCACCAAATACCGCTTAAACTTCATCCCACCTTCAAAATTACAGCAGTCATCAGATATACACACACACTACTGTGAGAAGAGCCCCTCTCACGCTGCCTCCCCTTCCACCTCAATGTTACTACTAATTTCCTTTTCAAACTTCAGAGTCCCAGAGCCAATGGCCTCTTAATGTCACTAACTGATTAATAAATGTCTCAGTGCTAAAATGTCCCAAAGAGGGCTCCAGCTCTCCCCCGCAAACATGTTCTCCCATCATTTATGCAGCTGCTTGCAGCAGCCCTTAGAAGTCGGTCTTCCTCCTTCTTCCTCTCCTCTTACTCCTGTTTCCAGGTTCTGTAAGGTCACCTTCCCTCCCCTCATTTCAACACAGTTCTGACTCTCCTCCAGGGGGCACTGCACTCGCTGTGGCTTCCGTTGGCCTGTTCGTTCAGAGACAGGGTCTCTCTGTGTACAGCCCTGGCTGTTCTGGAACTCGATCTGTAGACCAGGCTGGTCTTGAACTCACAGAGATCCACCCTTCTCTGCCTCCTGAGTGCTGGGGTTAAAGGCGTGCGCCAACACCACTTTCTCATCCTTCCATCTCAGTTCCAATGTCATCCACAGCACATCTTCCTGCATCCATGTTTCATGCCTGTTTCATGTCTCTCCCCTACTAAGGCACGAGGGAAGCAATCTTGTCTGTCTCATTCTTTGACCATACAGTAGAAGGAGAAAGGGGATTTAAGGAGGCTGGGAAGATGTCTCAGTGGGTAAAGTGCTTACTATAGGGATAAGGACCTGAGTCTAGATCCTCATAACCTATATAAAGTCAGCTTTACACCCAGGCCTCCTGTGAGCAAGATGGGAGACAGAAACAAGAATCCTATGAAGCTTGCAGGCTAGCTAGTCTGGTGTATGTAGCAGCAAGAAAACAAAGAGATTCTGTCTCAAATAAAGTGGTAGGTGATAACCAACGCCTGAAGTTGTCTTCAGACCTTCGCATGTGTGCCATGGCACACACCTACAATCACACACACACACACACACACACACACACACACACACACACATGCACACATGCATGCCCACATTGAAGGTTCTGGGGAGACGGCTCGGTGGGAAAGCGCTTGCTGCTAGGGCAGGCGGGTGTGGAGGTGTGAACCTGTAATCCTAGCATGCTTACTCACCTGCTTTGTGTGTAGTTCTCTTGAAGCTTAATAAAAAACAATGCAAGATCATCCCTCAGAACCATGCCGCTGTGCGGCGGTATTGATCAGCTGTCCTCCACAGAGTCCTTACTTCGTATCAACTGTCACCTTGGTGACAATCAGTGATGACACAAACACAAGGAGAAAATCCTGTTTAAGTCACGATAGAGGACACTGTGCGCCTCTTTGAGGAAAACCAAACAAATGCAGATCCACTTAGGACAATAAATACAAGCCAAAAAGAGCAGGGATTTTAGAGGGAAGTAACCTGCCTGGCTCAAGCTTTACAATTTTCCTGTCTAGCATCATGTGTTAGCAATGTATTCCATGCCTCTGGGCTGCACAAAGACAACAGTACCTGCTTTACAGGTTGTAAAGCCTAGATGGTAGACACACAGCAGACCCTCTCCATGCTATCACTTTTACTCTAGCAATCTCTCCTCAAAAGGAGAAGCCCCTAGAGTTGCAGGGATCCTTACAGAGCTCTGATTGTGGTATCTAGTGTTAGACATGGTAAGATTTTTTGTTGTTATTATCTTGTTTTGTTTTAATCCACACACCCTTTGCAGGATAGACTGTTACATAGAAGGAAAATTTATACCAGATTCTTTACGACATATTTTTTTTTCCTCATCAGCAATATGTTTGAAAGCATCCTTTCCCAGGCAGTCGTGCTGACACAGAATCATATCTGTATTCAGCTGGGACTCCCACTGTTCTTTAGGGTAATTTTCAAATCTTTCTACGCAAGTCGAAGCATAGTCCCCATTGATAAATAACAGCCTCAAGCTTTTACCTCCACACACTATTTTGACAAATCACCACCCCAAGGAAGGTTTTTGTGTTTGAGAACACTAATTCATCTGAAGGAAGAGGGTATTTTCAAATCACACTTGGAAAAAAAATCATGTCAAAGAAGAGGAATAAAGGAACAAATGAGCTTTGGAGTTGAGGCATAAAACAGGGACAGGAAACTCTGTGATAAAAAAGAATAAGAAGATCAAAGGTAACACAGAAGGGATGGTATGAATGCAAACATTTCTTGGGTGCGGAAAATAAAGGGATAACAGCATTTCATGCAATTCCAAGAGTATTCAATGACATAAATGTTAGAGGGGGCAGAAAAGTGGTACTTTGGACCACAGTATTGACATGTAGTAAGGATGTGGTCCCCAGCTGGAGGAGCTATTTGGGAAGGTGCTGGAAACTTCTGGAGGGGGCCTGACTAGAGGAAACGGAGCACTCGGGTATATCCTTAGGGCTCTCTCCCTGGCCTCTTGTTTTTTATCTGGACTTCCTGGCTGCTGCAAAGTGAACAGCTTTATTATACCACACCCTTCCGACACCATGCTCTGCTTCACCACAGCCCAGAAGCAACAGAGTCAGTGGCCACGGGTCATCTGAGCCCACGAGAAAAAGGAAATTCTTCCTCTGCCTATTTTCTCGGCGATTTGGTCACAGCAACACAACAATCCACCTCTGAAAAAGTCTCTTGGGTGTGGCACACCTATGAAAGTTCAGCAGTTCAGAAGGCTGAGGTAGAATGGTCGTAAGTTCTAGGTCTTTCTAGCCGCACAGCAAGATCTGTCTCGGAGACAGACAGACAGAGGGGAGGCAAGGTCGGGAGACAATTTCTCAATTGCAGCTCAGTCTGCCTTCGTTATTTTAATAAGCAAGTATTATAACTTCAAATAACTTGCAACAAAAGGCTCAGCTATTGCTTCATTCCATCAGACTACATCAAAATGTGGCTCAGCAAGACACTGCTCACTGAACTACTAGATCATTTGTTGCTACTGAAAACTAAAAACGGAAAGCTCACAAGCCTCCTGTGGCAACATGAACCTGAGGTCCCTGTTGCTCGGGAAATGAAGCCAGGAGCATTTCCTGAGCCCAGTAGTTTAAGATCAGCCTGGGTAGTATAAGGAGTCCCCATCAAAAAGAAAAATGTCAACCCCAAAGTAACTATTTCCACCTGATTTCTTATGCAGAACCCTTAATAACAGAATCTGTAGAGAAGGGTGCTTCTCATTGACCAAAGCTCTTAAATCCATTTTTTCTTAATTAAACTTCATCCCAAGTAACCTGTCCCTGTGGCTGTCTCAACCATCACATTATGTAGTTGTTAGCCTATTGTGGAGCTTTTACTTCTCAGGCCCTGTGGGTTTGGAGGCTGGCTATAGGAAAGATTCATTTGAGAGAAGACTATTAGGCACCCAATAAGAACGTTATCCTTCCAAATGTTTCTGAGTGAATAGATACTCGAGGGTTTTGTTTTTGATGTATTTATTTGCTTTGTTTTTGCCTGGAGTCAAGGCATCCTAAAGGGTTTCCAGAATGTTTTTGCAGGATTATTAGTCATATGCAATTTACAACTACCACACAGACTGTGGGATGAAGTAATCTGGGGAGAAGGGGAAATCAGCTGTGTCAAACCATAAAGCAAGGTCATATGGAATCCTCCCCTCCCTCCTCCTCTTCCTCCTCCTCCTCCTCCTCCTCTTCATCCTCCTCCTCCTTTGAGACAGGGTCTCTCTATGTAGCCCTGACTGTCCTGGAGCTCACTATGTTGACCAGGCTGGCCTCGAACTCACAGACATCCACCTGTCTCTGACTACACCTGCTTGGGATCTTCTTTTTGAATCTACAACGATGCTGGTTTCCGGCAAAAGTCTGGGATATTAATTCTACTTCCCTGGCTCTTCCGGTTCTTATAAAGAAATATCTCCTGAGACTGACACATACTAACAATACTGTCACTTCCTGTGACCCAGTGATGATCTGAGAAACACTTCATGTACGTTTTCCACATGCTTTCATACCCACGTCATAGATGAACAACATGAGGCTTTCAGAGAGTAAGCTAAGTGCCTATAGGCACCAAATATGGATCTTTGACTCTCTGGAGAGGAAGTCACAATTCTTAGTTTAAAAAAAAAAAACAGAACACCAAGTTAATAAACTGCAACCAATTCTTCATGAGTTGGAGCATGACTATGCAGTTATGGACTTCTTAGCACCCCTCCACACCATTTTCTTAGGGTGCTAGGGATAGAACCCATGTAGTTGTACATATTAGGCAAGTACTTTACTACTATATCCTCAGCATTATTTATCCCCTCAATTTTCTGGCAGCACAAGGTAAAAGCAGAGAAAGGAGCTGGCTTCTTAAGAGTACAAATCATCCTTATGCACCAACAAGCAAGTTGCCAATTAGTATGAACTGAATGAAAAACTCAGTTGGTAGGGTGCTTGACTACCATGTGTGAAACCCTGGGTTTGATCCCCAGCACCGGATAAACTCAGTGTGGTGGCACAAGCCTGTGATCCCAGCACTTCTCGGAGGTAGAGGTACACAGATCAAGAAGGTCAAGGCCATCTTCAGCTACCTAGTGAGTTCAAGGACAGCCTGAGCATGTGACCTTATTTCAAAATAAATAAACAAAACAGATGGAGGGGGGTGGATGGGGGGGGGGAGAATGCCTAGTTATTTTCAGCAAAGAAACAAAAACAAAAATATTAGAAAAATAATAGGCTTTCTGGTAAGGCAACAGAATAGAGGAGAGGACTGAGGAAATGGCTTAGTGGGTAAAGTGATTGCTATGTAGGTGTGAGGACCTAAATTTGGATCCCCCTTTTCTCATATAAAAACCACATAGGGTAGTACATACCCATAACACCAGGGCTGCGGAGGTGGTGACTGACATTGGTAGATCCCAGGGGCTTGCTAGCCAGCCCGTCTAGCCAAAACGGTGAGCTCCGGGCTCACTGAGAGAACCTATCTTAAACTATAAGGCAGAGATAGATAGAAGAAAGCATTCAACATTGTTCTGTGGCTTCTCCAGGAGTGCACCTGTAGAAGTGTATACACACACACACACACACACACACACACACACACACACACACACACACACACACGTTACTAGAAATAGCCAGGAGAAAATGAACACTTGTAAAAGGAGATTACACATATAGAACCTCAGCCAAGATCACGCCATTGAACTCTTCTGTAGATCCCACAGTGGCCATGTCACACAAAAAAGTCATAGCAGCCCCATCAGAACCAGTACTGGGCACTGGGTACTGCTGCCATCACTAACGTTCTTGGAAGCCGGGGCAATTGCTCTTTGCTGCTGTAGCTGAGCCGGCAGGCAGACTCTTGCTGCTTGCTCTTTTGAATCACCAGAGCCTCATCAGAAGTCCAGGGCTAGGGAATCTTGCTCATGTGCCAGGGTCCCCTGCATCAAAGAGGACTAAGAAATGGGCTGTCCAGCAACCTTTTAGCTTCCTAGTAATGGGAAGTGTGCTCAAGATTCTTGTGGTGAGAAATTTTCCTTTAGGAAGAAAAAGCCCATGCTGTTTATGCCTCACCCATCTCATGCATTTGGCATTACACCTCCCACCAAGTCCATTTCCAGTTAGTACATGTGTTTTGGTTTTCATTATTGTTTGTTTGCTTTATTAGTTTTTTGAAACTCCTTATGTAGGCCAGGCTGGTCTCCACTTACCTTTTCTCCCAAGGACTGGAATTAAAGGACTGAGCCACCATGAGTGGGTGAGACAGTTGTCTCTGGGAAGAGACTATGGAGACATAGAAACCAAAGGAACACATTACCACTGGGTGGCAATGCCATGGACATGGGTAGACAAGTAACTTTCAAGGAAAAGCTCAGGGTAGGGTACGAATAGAGCCATACTCAAGAGCACAAAGCTTCAAGGCTGAGGCTGGGCCACTTTCCCTTCCAAAGTATATTCTCACTCTTAGGGTCCTGTTACCCCAGCAAGAGAGCAAATTTAAAGATCCCCAAACCCTCTGATCTACTTACTGTAACTATCGCCAGTCAGAGGAAATGACCTAGTTGGAATCAGTGGGCAGCTGCCAGCTGCCCAAGGTTCCTTGGGCATTACATCAGTAGTTACTTTTCTCATATAACAAAAGCCACATAAGGAAGGAAGGACTTACTGTTCAAGAGAGGATACATTTCAACATGGCAGAAGACAGGGCTCAGAAATATGAGATCACTGATCAGTCTGCATCTATAATCAGATGCAGAGAGAGATGAATACTGATGCTTAGCTTCCTTTCTCTTTTTCACTCAGTTGGGACCCTAGCCCGTAGGATGATGTGTCTACATTCAGGCCTAGGCTTCCATCCCCCAATTAAACTTCTTTGAAATAGTCCTCACAGATACACCCATAGGTATGTCCCCTAAGTAATTCTAAATCCCATCAAGTTGACAATCAAGACTGCCCATTAGAGTCATGATTTCATGTAATGAGAATGCACCTTAAGAATTAGTCACTCTTATTTAAGTGGCATCATATTAGGGATAATAACTTAGGGCCAGACAGACCAGGGTTCAAATTCTGACTTTCTCATCTCATCAGCTGTGTGGTCTTGAGTTAGACATTTGCCTCTCTGTGTCTGCTTCTCCCTCTGGAGATGGCAGAGGTAGGTAGAGAGTGTCCCTGGATTTGGAGTCATCATGCAAAATAAATAAGAGAACAGTTATTGTGGAGATTCCCCTTGTGCCCATGCGCAGTAAGGGCTCAATATCTAAAGTTTTTAAGCCATATTCTGAGGCAGATAGAGCCGTCTATGTCTTCCTCCCTTGTGAGAAACAGACTCCTCTATGGGCAGCATCTGTGCTCTGCTTCTCTTGGCCCTTCTCCTGACACAAGTCATATACACAGAAAAGAAAGCCTCCTGGATCATTGGCTGGGTGGGCGGATGGGTAATTTAAAGACTAAACACATATGCAATCCAAAAGAATGGAAGCAAAGAAAAAAGGAAGGAAGGAGAGAAGGAGGGAGGGAGAAAGCTGTCGTATGCAACTCCACTTTACAGATGAAAATAGCTAAGGTTTAGAGAGTTAGGAGCCGGCAGAATCTAGCTTTGAATCCGTGTCTTGTTGACTCTACACCCACCTTCACAAGCACTCAACGCAACACAATACAACATAACTTAATTACGAAAGTAGGTCATTGCAGAAGACATTTCTGTTGCAGAATTCACAACTTTCCTGTCAATTTATTATTTATTATTTCACTTTTTGTCTAAGAGAAATCAGCATACACTTGAACTGGTTAGGGTGAAGGGAATGGAGGGCTGGGCTTGATGCTCTCCAAGGTTCTGAAAAGCAAGGTTTGAAATTCAAATTTTAACTGCCAGAGGAAAGGTAGCATCATTTTATATTGGCTCTTCAGTTTTTACACTCAGGGCAAAACCATCTGTGAGCGGATGAAAATGAAATAATTATGAAATTTAGGCAGTTCTTAAAAGATGAAGTTTTCAACACACCCACATCCATTCACTAAAATTAAGGGATATGAACTCTGCAAACAGACTTCCTTTATGCAGTTTTGGCTTTCCTCCACAGTTATGAAAGTCAATCCATGCCAGTAATGTCTAAATTCACGATGGGGATTTTTTTTTTCAGTACTGCAGTGAATATATTCTCCTAGTGATGCATCGTTGGCCCTGGAACATGGCTGAGGCCAGGGTAAGCATCTGGAAGCAGGCACCTGGTGGCATAGGTAAGAAACAGCCAATAGGGTAAGGATCAAAGTCAGAATTGGCAGGCTGGAGTCTGGAAGAGGAGAGGAAATCAAAAGGAGAAGAGGGGAGTAAAGATCTGAAATAAAAAGGTTAAAAACTAAACAAAACAAAAACCCCAAACCCAGAAAGCTTGAATGGGGCCAGTCAGAAGGACAGGAGGCTGTGGCTAGTGGCGAGGCAGAGCCTTTAGCTCCTGGGGAGCAAGGTATCGTTTGCTGTCTCTTCCTCGTGATGCCAACTACAGCAATGCTGTTTCTTTCCAAGTCTTTCTACAGCGCTCCACGGGGGTTGACACTGGGCTGGACTGACATCTGCCGCTACTTCTTGCTGCATTCTGTGCTATTTGGAGATATTCTATTGATATCATCTTCTTTGACCTTGCTTCACTTCCCCCCCTCCCAACTCTCCTTCCGCTGCCCTATTTGTAGCAACGGCTCTCGTCCACTAACAAGGGCTCTTTCATCTCTTGGTCTTGCTCTTGCTTTTGTTTCTCTTGTCTATTTGGAGTTAGCTTCTTGATAGAAAGCCAGCACGAATTCACTCTTGTCCTTGAGAAACTGTTGAACGCAGCCGACTTGCTAGAACCAGCATGTGAAAGTATAAACGAATCCTATATTTCATCGCAGTATGCCTAGCAGCTTTTAGTTTGAGCTAAGCAAATGACCATTTTCCTTGGCAGAAATTGTCATTGTGCCCTTATAATGACGATCCCAGGCCACTGAGTTGCAAATACCACATGCATTTAGAATAAATAAATAAAAAGAACCAGCTCCTGTCATATGGACCCTGGCTCCGGCTGTTTGGATGATACCATAGCAGCTGAAGATGTTTGCTGCTTACAGAATACTAATGGCTCTGACTATTCTGAACTGAGCTTTCTTGTGAAAGGGGAAAAAAAGATATGAAAGGGAAGCTTATTTTGAGTTGGTCACTTAAAATCATAAGCTGAGTTGGGAAAAATTCTATGTGTCACCAATATGTGGATGGATACGGACAGATCTGCATACATATAGATATATAGACAGAATTTTTTTGAGATGCTTTTGGGTTTACACCAAGTCAGAAGTATCATGACTTTTTAGTTTATTTAAGTTTTGTGTGCTAACTTTGTCACAGCAGTCTGTCAACAGCATTTGCTGATGCAGCCTTCCGAACAGTCGGAGGCTGCCCTTGTTTGTCTGACGCAATTTAGATAAAACAAATTGACCTAAAAGTCCATTTACTGGAGAGTCACCATTGATCATGCATACTTTGATGTACTATCCATCTCTTTACTGTTAACATGGGGTGTTAGGGAACTTGAAGATGAAGAGAATTGATCCTGGACTTAGATAAATAGTTTCCTGCTTGGTGGGAAGGCTATGAACTTGGAGTTCGGAGTCCTAGGAAGGAGTCCTGGCCCTGATACTTACAAGTTGCTGGAATAGAAGCAAATCATTTGCTATTTCTCAGTTCTAGTTTGCTATGTCTAAAGTGAAGGAAAAAAAAACGCAACCTGGCTATATTGCATTATAACCATAAGGATTAAGTGAGGCCATGAAGGGAACCAGGCATAAAGACTCTACGGTGCCAGGGATTAGGAATTTTGATGATAATTTAACACTGTGGTTATGAAACAGTGACCACAATTCAGAAGCTAGCCACTTGAAATTGTAGTCTACCTATTCTCCCAAGTACAAGTTAATACAATTAAAATACATTCAAAATGTGCCTCAGCCACCTCCTATGGGGATTTCATTTCACCAGATGAAGTATTGAATTCAGAACTGAAAGAAAAAACATTTGTAGGGGCAGGAAGTAACTTGGTTCAACAAAGGACTTTTCATTTTTAACAATAATTTTTATAATGCATATACTGTAAAGAGGATCGTTTAAATAATCTAGGATCTGGAAAAAATAAAACAGTTCTTCATATTTTCGAATTAATGGCCACCTCCCAGGCACAAAGTCCATAATAGGACCATTGGGAGGGACTTATTGAGAGACATACCCTCACGGAGAGTTAGTACTAGGACATTCCGAGACACGCTAGGGAACATTCAGAGTGTGCTCTGATGCACGCTCTCCAAGGGAAAGAACATTTCCTGCTTGACTGAATTCATCATGGGCTGGAGTAAATGTTTCAAGTGCCAGGCCAGTTATCTCCAGTTAGGACTGCCAACCTGTTCCTCAAAGTTAAAAAACAAACGAACACAAACAAACCCCCCCAAACACGACATGAACTGTCATAATTTGGTATACCTTTTCAAAGGAAGAGAGTTATTATAACATCAACAAAATGTGTCTGGCTGGAGGGGTGCTGGAACTCACTGCTGTGCCACCTACTCAAAAGTGTGAGGCCTTTGATTCGACCCCCAGAAGGACAAGAAACAGAAAGATACCACACTACCTCATCATAAGCAACCCTGAAAATACAATCATTTAGCTTATTGGAAAACTAAAAATATTGTCCTTAGAGTTGTCATTTTTTTGCAAAGTGGAAAAACGTCCCTCAGCCTTCTGGTGCCAGTTGCTTGTTGATTTATGCATTGAGAGTTGTCTAGACACCTTTTACCCTGAAGACACCATGATCACCTACATGTATTTAAACAAAACTGTTTATAGGCCTTTTAGCTCAAAATAATACTTTCCAGTTGGAATATATGAGCAACTATTTGTATGGTGATTGATAATTCTGTCCTTTCAGGGCCTCGAACTATCATGTAAAGTTTTGATGAAACGATAGTTTGATGCTTTCATCAATGAATTCTGGTCACTCATCATCATCCAGTGATTTTGCTTTAACAGGAAAAAACATCTATTGATAAAACTGTACACTCTTTTTTCATATATTATAACAAGCACTTGACATTTCTCCAGGTGCAAGGAGGTGGCATGCTCCATTTCTGTTTAGAGAACCCAGGTGCTCTTTGTCAGGGCTGTGGGATTCATCTGCTGTTTGCTATTTCTATTAGCTGAGATTCTCTGTGTTCGAGTTCCACCTCTCGAGAGCCTGACTAAACTTAGCTCATTCCAGAGAGAGCAGCTCCCGCAGGGAAGGTGCTACTGGATTAAGTCTCATGACCTAAGTGTCTGGGAAATACAAGTTCTGCAGCTTTTCTCACCTCAAAACAGGAAAAAGATCTGCATTATAATTTGTCTTTGTGTTCCCTGGCCATTACCAGATTCTTAATAGACTGAACCTTGTTATGTGGAAGCTCAAGATCAGAATAAATGGTTTCTTAACAGAAGAAAGAAGTTTAAGACACACACACACACACACACACACACACACACACACAGAGAGAGAGAGAGAGAGAGAGAGAGAGAGAGACAGAGAGAGACAGAGAGACAGAGAGAGACAGAGACAGAGACAGAGACAGAGAGAGAGAAGAAAGGGAGAGAGAGGGAAAGACAGAGAGAGAGGGAATGAGAGAGAGACAGAGAGACACAGAGACACAGAGAGACACACAGAGAGAGAGAGAGAGAGACAGAGAGAGAGAGAGAGAGAGAGAGAGAGAGAGAGAGAGAGAGAGAGAGAGAGAGACAAAGAGAGACTTATTTCCTATAAATGGAATGAATAAGATTGCGGCTATATGATAACATTTCAAACTTTATAAATGTGCTATACATAGCCTTTCCATTTAGCGTGCAGGCTGCCTCTGCCCAGTAGAGTGGCTGAAAAGCGTAATAATTGTTTCTGTCTAAATCAGGTTTCCTTTTTTAAAGCTCCTGGAGGGACTGAGTTGATTTCTTGTCCTTATTTTCTCCCTGTCTCGCAGCCTATCTTGAGCACCAGCAAATGCAGATGAGTTCAGGAAGAATTAACCCACATCACCCTAATGCTCACTCATCCATCCACTCTTCGTGCTGACCATTTGTCGAATGTCTACCCTCTGCAAGGCACTGTGCTAAATTTTGTAATTGCCAAGATGAAAAACCAACTTCACAGTGTGACAGGATCCAAGGAGGGACCTAAGTTAGCATATATCAACTCAGAGGTGATGAAGTATTTCTCAAAAGCTTTTAAAATTATAGTCTACAGTGAGAAATAGATATATCCTGACACTGGACTCATAGAGTACACATAAATACATGGTCATTCAACTGATGAACTAAACTGTTCTTTCTGTATGTGTTATACTGAAATGTTTCCTTTCCTAGTTCATGTAATTTTTGAAAAAAGGCTCATGTGACCAACTTCAGTGATAATGGATCATGATTTGCAAAATAGCAGTCCAGGGGGCTGTGGGTAGCTCCATATGTAACAAAATAATGAATAAAACTATGATAACACAGCATAGTGGAAATAAAGCAAAAAAAAAAAAAACAAAAAAAAAACCAATGTTAAGACAATGTGGCAACGCCCCCACTGACTTACCTTAAGAAAGGTATTTCCTACCAAAAAAAATGGGACATTCTTTCACCTGGAGGAGTTAAGAACTGATGAAGAACAACTTCATAAAAGGTAATAATTGGTGGGGACAGTAAATTGAAGGCCTTCATTATGTGGTAAGAAGTGGTAAGTATGAAAAAACAAATGGAATGATAAAAATTTCTTGACATTAATCTGTTTTACTTTCGCCCACCATGTGTGCATCCTGTACTTGCTGTCGTCCAAAGACAAGTGGAAGGACACACAGATATCGTGATTTCCAGAGATTTAAACCTTGCAGAGAAAAATCTGAGAAACAAGTATGTGAACTATTAAACACAATCAGAGACTAACTGGTAAACTTCTTCATGAAGTTTTAAAATGTTGGTGCTTTGACTGCATCATATATTTTCTCAGCTTTGTCTGCCTGGTCACCTTTACAGTTCCCTGGCTTGCCTGGGGAAGCTTGTGTTGCTTGGCTCCTATATAGGGAGGGTGATCATTTCTCCCCCCTTTTTTTTTTCAAGATGGGGTTTCTCTGTGTAGCCTTGGCTGTCCTGGAACTTGCTCTGTAGACTAAGCTGGCCTTAAAATCACAGATATCAGCCTGCTTCTGGCAGCACCAATCTACTTTAAAAAAAAAAAAAAGATGATGGGCATCGAAGAACTTCCATATGGAGTTTTCTTTCTTTGTGGCAAAAGCTAGCCATTTGGGCAAGAAACTGCCCTTGCCTCGACTGCTAACAATAGGCTGTACCAAGTGTACAAACAGGACACAAAAGAAAGTGACTGCTGAACTTTGCCAAGACAGGGTAGGACAGTCCTTCAAAAATTCCTGCTTCACAGAAAAGTCTGTCAGATAGTCTAGGTCTATAGGCCAAAGATGGATGCCTGTTGGAGCCCACAGAGGTTTCATAGTGAGATCTGAGCTTGCTTTGCCAGCAGGGCTGCATAAGAGGATGATTGGACCACAGGCCTGGGTACCAGGTGTTTGGAAGGACCTACACTGGGTTATATCTAGCAAGGGGGAGGTCTTTTGTCTCACACCTTGGCATTGTTATAAAAAGCCCTTTTGGGGGCTGGAGAGATGGCTCAGCGGTTAAGAGCACTGGCTGTTCTTCCAAAGGTCCTGAGTTCAATTCCCAGCAACCACATGGTGACTCACAACCATTTGTGATGAGATCTGGTGCCCTCTTCTAGCCTGCAGGCAAATCATGCAGGCAGAATACTGTATACATAATAAATAAATAAATCTTTAAAAAAAAAAAGCCCTTTTGAATGAAGTTCTGAGCTGGTGGATAAGGATCCATGCCCTCCCGAGACTATCCCGTGTTTCTGTCTTTCCTCTCATCATCTAGGTGTCTCTTTCTGTCTAAATATTTCTAACTTCTCCCTCCTCAAGAGTTGCCTGGACATATATGTGGGAGTGGGTCTCCCATAGATGTTCCAACATTACAGAGGAACTTGGGGTGACTGTTCAGGCAGCAAAATGTCTCTCTTGTTTCTTAGCTTTGGAAGTTACTTGCTCTGCACTTCCTGTTTACTCAGGTAATATTATATCCTTCCTGGGTCTCTGATGGGGTTGAAGGTTAGATAGTTATAGTTGCAGATTTCCTTAGTTATGGTAGAAAGTAAACTAGGTACAAAAGTTTGGACTTACAAAGATAAGAGATAATAGAATATTTCCTCTGAATTTGCCAAATACTAATGGACTGGACCTTGTGAATGTATTTCTTACTTGATAATTGTTCTTATTGTATATGATTTTACATTGATAGAGTTAAACCTTTCCTTTTTATTTAGACAGAAGGGAGAAATGTTTTCAAATATGCCTTCAATGTGTCACTGTGATTGGTTTAATAAAGAGCTAAATGTCCAATAGCTAGGCGGGAAGAGGTTAGGCAGGACTTCTGGGACTCTGAGAAGAAAAAAGGCAGGGTTGCCAACCAGATAGAGAGGGAGCAAGACATGCAGAAAGAGAGGTAAAATCCATGAGCCACGTGGCAGCACACAGATGAATAGAAATGGGTTAATTTGTTTTAAGAGCTAGTTAGAAACAAGCCTAAGCTATTTGCCAAGCTTTCATAATTAATAAGTTTTTGTGTCATTTTATGTGAGCTGGTGGCCCAAAGAATAATCTGGCTACATCTCCCAACGTGGCTTCATTAAGGAATTAAGGTCCTGACAGGGAATTTGTGGAGACACATGCAAACTATAGCAGGGTCTTTCAACCTCACTTCTCTTACAAGACTTAAGAGTATCCATTCCTAGGTAGTTCTTAGGCCGCGTCAGTGTGGTTACCATGAGTGCCACACTATCCTTGGATGATAAAGGAACCAGACTGAGCAGCAGTTGACTTCAGGACCGTGAGGAGACCCAGCACCAGAGATTTGCCAAAGGAAGGGATTCTTGGTGCTTCAGGGCAAAAGCCCAGGCTCAGGGAATCTCAACACAGTACTGGACACTCATCCCAATACACCAATTAGAGAAATGGTGAAGTCAAAGAAAGGAGATTGAGTCAACATAGTCACATTGGAAGGTACAGACAAGGGTTTTTACTGACCCCAAGGGCGTATTCCAGGCACTTAACACCAGCCTGGATTTTAAATGGAAAGAGAATTGGGGCAGGGACCAGAGAACCAAGGCTAACTAGTCTTGGTCGAAATACAGTCCGACTGATCATTATCTCCCTTCTGGTTCTGCAAGATGGTTTTGGTTTTGGTTTTTCAAGACAGGGTTTCTTTGTGTAGCTTTGGTGCCTGTCCTGGATCTCACTCTGTAGACCAGGCTGGCCTTGAACTCACAGAGATCTGTCTGGCTCTGCCTCCCAAGAGCTGGGATTAAAGGCGTGGGTCTCCACTGCCCAGAGAGAAGTCTTTATTGCTTGAGGTCATACACCAGTTCCCTTGAGATAGCTGCTCCTGCTTGTGGGAATCTCGTCATGGAGCCATCTGTCTGTGAGATTCTGTTGTTCCTAAAACCCAAGGTGATGGGAGACTTTTAGATGCCTCTGTGTGTGTGTGTGTGTGTGTGTGTGTGTGTGTGTGTGTGTGTGTGTGTGTGGTCTGTAACAGTATATAATAGAACCTGAGTAGAAAGTAGCTCAGCTACTGTTACTTTTGTGCCTTTGCCCTAGAAGAGGGATGAAAGAGGAGTGGAGAGGGAGGGAGAGAGTTATCAGTGGGGTTTAAATAGATACTCCATGAGTAATTTATATTTCTACACAGAATCAAGCAGGTAGCTGACTCAAAGTAAGGGAGATAGATGAAAAAATGAACGCAGAAACCCGGGAAGATTGCTCAGTGGGGACAAATGCTTTTTTTGTGAAAACAGGAGAATCTGAATTTGGATTCTCAGCACCCATAGAAAACCAAGGCAAGGTTGCATGATTGTAACCTCAGTGATGAGAGGCAGAGTGAAGTAGATTCTGGTAGCTCACTATCCAGTTAGCCTAGCACAAAAGGTGGGCTCCAGATTCAGTGACAGACCCTGTGTAGCTTCAGAGTGATCGAGAGACCCTGTCTCAAGATGGAGAAAGATAGACAAGGACACCAGACATCCTTCTCTGGACTTTGCATTTGAGTACAGTGTGCATATAGGCATTGCTGTGTGTGCATGTGTGCACCCCCCACACACCCACACCCACGAAAGCAGAGATGCCAGGCTCTGATATTGCTTTGAGTTACCTTATGAAGTCAATGCTTTGGGGAGAAAACAGTTTTTGAATTACAGAAACAGAGATGTTCTGCACTGGATTAAAAGTTTTTGCCAGTCAAATTCTCTATCTTCAAGAACAGAAACACACAGAGGGCCTGCAGAATAGCTGCATCTGTACGCAGAGGCAACCAGGATCTAGCTAACACTGAATGGTTGACAAGACAATGAAGGAGCCAGGGATGTGGACGACTTTGTTCTCATTTGCTGTGCGGTGGTTAATGTTGTTCCTTGTCCTCTCTATGTTCTCAGTCAATCCTGTAAGTCATCTACCCTGGATCATAGAGTCTCGATTGCTCAAAACTCTATCTAAAACTACCCACTTTCTCCAATCTACCTCCTACATGGTTGCAAATGATTCTTCAAAAATACAAACCTGGGACATTCCTGCCTCATGATTCTTTAAGGCTTCTGGGCCAAAGTCTCAAGTCCTGAACGAGGCATGATCTTTAGCCTTTCTTATTGCTCTGAGTCTCAACTTCTGTCTTCATACTGGCCTGCGTAACTCGGGTCTAGCTGGGTACCTATGCCTCTTGCTTCTCCTCCTGTCCCTCTGGTAAACCTAGTACTTGTCATATCTCAACTTACATGTTCTTCTCTCAGCAATGCACTTCTTGTCTCCCTGACAGTTCCTTCTACAAAGTTCTATGAAAACAATGACCAGGCATGCCATAAGTCCACCTGTATCTAGTCTATCTTCACATAGAAAAGAAAGGCAGGGGTTTCTTGTTAATTCTTAGCATTTTTCATTTCCCTTTTTGATTAAATGCCATGTGATAAAACATTTCCTGTGGAGATGCAACATACAGGTCTACTCACTGCAGATAGGGAACCCACAACAGACCCAAGTATGGATACCACCAAAGTCTAATTTGGTGAACTAATGAGTTCTATTGGGATTACCTACAGGGATATGGGTGATCAATTACTTAGAGGAGCAGAAGTGGCTCAATGACAGCTGCATCATGAAAGCCCACCCCAGCAGGGGTGACAGTTCACAAAGGTGACAGTTCACAAAGGTGAGACCTGCAGGCAGCTCAACAGGGTGGAGATAGTCCTTTCAAGGTGCCTGAGTTGGTCTAAATCTCTTCTAGGCAGTTCAGCTCTCTCTGCTTCTTCCAGGCAGCTGGTCTGGTCTCAGTCTTTGCAGACACTCTCCCCACCAAGTCTTCTTTGCAGCTCAGCTTCACTTCATCTAAGAAGGACTCTCAACTTGCCTTGCTTATTCTGGCAGGGAGGAGCTGAGTGTGTCTGGTCAGTTTCATGGACCTCCTGAACCATTTTTGAGTTATTTACCTTCCTGCTTAAGGATCCTTCTTGGAGGATAGACTATTTACATCTTGGAGGAGACTGTTACACAACATTAAACAAGTACTTGTTGGGCTCCTAAATAGATGACCCTCCGAAGACACAACTCTGAGCAAGACAGATGCAATCCTTACCCCCCCACCCTCCCCCCACCCCCCGCCTCCACCACTACTCCACCCCACCAAGTGTACAGCCTGGCAGCAAGGATCAGCATTCAGTAAGATAAGGTGACAGGTCAAGGGTAGAACAGGACCCCAAGGGAAGCAACAGCGCAGTTGAGACAGTCCTTTGTGATCTAGTGAGGGTCACTTGGGACCTACATGAGGAGCAGGGTACTATGGGAAAGAGTTTGGATGGGAGGAAGGATGGGGAAATGTTAACATCAAAGGAAACTGTGTGTAAAACCATGAAGGTAAGACAGAGCTTGGTGAGATGATAGAAGAAAAAGTGTTGCAGATCTTAGTGTTCACGTGGCAGACAGGAAGGTGGGAGGGGAGAACAGTGGTCAGTTCAGTGCCTTGCTTTTCAAGAATTATAAAGAAAAGTGTCCATGATAATGAGTAAGAAGAGGAGGAGGTCATGACTTGGCTTACATCGACTACTATACTTAAACTCTGAATATAATTTATTTGCTAGTAAAAATAACATATATTCATAGTATGTGATGTAATATTTTTATACGTATATGTCTTAGTTAGGGCTTCTAGTGCTGTGACCACAGCAACTCTTATAAAGGAAAACATTTAATTGAGGCTATCTTACATTTCAGAGGTTCAGTCCATTATCATCATGGCAGTTAGCATGGCAGCATGCAGGCAGACATGGTGCTGGAGAAGAAGCTGAGAGTTCTACATGTTGATCTACAGGCAGCAGCAGGAGTCTGTATCCATACTGGGCGTAGCTTGAGCATAGGAGACCTCAAAGACTGCCTCACTTCCTTCAACAAGGCCACACCTACTCCAACAAAGCCACACCTCCTAATAGTGCCACTCTGTATGTGGGCCATTTTCTTTCAAACCACTACAGTATATACAATGTAGACTGATTAAGCTAATAAGCTAAGTAATGTAGACATATTCTGATATATTTTAATTTTTTCTTGTGATGAGGATATGAAATTTCAGCCCTAGACATTTTTAACTAGAGTCACCACAGTAGACAATAGGTCTCTTGAATTTATTTTCTTGTCCAATTGAAACTTTGTACCCTTGCCCAATGTTGATCTCTCCATTCCAACACCCTCCTATCACACCCTCTATTTCTTATATTTCTTAGTCAATTGTGCCCAGAATTCTTTTTTCTTTTCTTTTCTTTGTCCTTCCTTCCTTCCTTCCTTCCTTCCTTCCTTCCTTCCTTCCTTCCTTCCTTCCTTCCTTCCTTCCTTTCTTTCTTATTTTTTTTTGAGATAGGGTTTCTCTTTGTAGCCTTGGCTGTCCTGGAACTCACTCTATAGACCAGACTGGCCTAGAACTCAGAGATCAGCCTGTCTCTGCCTCCCAAGTGCTGGGATTAAAGGCGTATGCCACCCCCACCTGGCTCGGAATTATTTTCAACCTCAAGTCTTTGGGTTATAATGCCCCCTTTCCAAATGACAACAGTCTAGCAACATGTCTGAGCTGCTCTGTCTCTCAAAAGGGTCACACTAGTGGAAGGACATGACAGGCATTCAAACAGCAATCGCTTGCTGCATCACACAGATGCTCTTGAAATTCCCTTGGTTGCTTTAAATAAAAAATTTCATGGATCATACTGGTATGTAGTTAGTTTCAATATTAGGATTGTGTTGTAAAACTTCCCCCAGACCTCTTCTATAAATGTTAAAAATTCAGCATAATAAGAAGCTTAAAGCTTGGGTTTTCTTAGGTCAAGTTTTGTGTGGTGAAAATATTATACATGCTCCGGTTCCTCTGTAATATGAGGTTAGTTCTCACTGCTCTGCCTGAGATAGGTCAGTATCAGCACTCATGGGGGCACAGGAGGAAAGAGCATACAGAAGTCAAGTGACAAGATTACACAGCAGTGGCATTCAGTTCCAAATACCTGGTCCTTTCAAGTCAAATTCTGCTTTTCCAGCAATAGATATCAACTATATTATATGTCTGAATTGTAAAATTGAATGTATTAGAGAATTCTGTTCATTGTTTTAACTAAAATCCTGGAAAACACAATTACAGAAGACTATGAATATTAAAACTATAGATAATCTTCTTACAAATTGAAAAAACAGCTTAAACTAACTGAGCACGTAAGGCAATTTTGTTCTTCAATGACAATCCACAGCTGTTTGAAGCAATCATCTCAATAATCAATGATGTATGGAGACTTACCTAGCATGTGTTTTAAGGGATGTCTTGTTTTGAACAATCATTTAAAACCCTAGTAAACTGAAGAATTAATTAGCATGTATAGGGAGGGGCTCAGCCAACTGATGCTTTAGTTTGTCAAGCCATCTGCTCAGGACCACCCTTCTCAGATTTTGGCATTGTTGAGGATGGGGGAGACAGCACTTCTGATGCTGATGCTGGTAGATAGGTTGCTCCTGGATATTTAACCATCCCATCTTCCAAAGGCATTGCAAGAAACAAGAATATAAAAGCCCTGGCTCCCTCTGCACTTACAGTCCAGCCACAGGGTGAAGCCAAACTTTACAAGCCAGGACCAGGAGTATTGTTCCTTTCAAGGAAATGCTGAGAAGGTTCTACAAAAAAAAAATCCAAGAATTCTCCTATCTAGATCACATCTTGAAGTTTCATTTTGGAATTTGCATTTGCACTGTTTTACATATTCACCCTTAAATAGCCAAGAAAGGATCCTACTCTGTGTAGAAGGGAAAGATATTTTATGTAAAAACATTGCCTGAAGGTAAATTAATGAGAAAGATTTTATGGGTTTTTAATTGGCCTGGGAGGCAACTTAAAAAATAAAAATCTAGAATTCCTAAACCATATTGAGTCACAGACAATGTGATTTGAAGTTAGACTTAGTGGTGCAGACTTAGAGTCTCAGCTACTTAGGAGGCTGAGGCAGGAAAATCATATGTTCAAGTCCTACCTGAGTTACAGAGTGAGTTCAAGGTCAGCCTGAACAACTTAGTGTGACTTTGTCACAAAGTTTAAATGTTTTCAAAGGGCAAGAAGTTGCAGTTCAGCGGTAGAGTACCATGTAGTATACATGAGGTCCTGGGTTCAATTCCCACTATGGAAAAAAGAAATGATTTGAATAAGCATATGGCTTTCTAAGGCGGTTGTTGTATTTGAGTATAAGAGTTGCTTTAAAGAAGAAGAAGGAGGAGGAGGAGAAGGAGGAGAAGAAGAAGAGGAGGAGGAAGTCTCTTGCTCTTAAGCCAACTTCACATAGGACTGAGGGTGTCTCAGTGTGCTTAGCAGAGGCTCAGGCCTGGAGTCAATCATCCTCACCAAACCAAAACACAACATATTTACCAACTGAAGTATAAACCTGCTGTTTTTTTTTCTGCTCAACACTAAGTATTTCCTCTTGTGATGATTGAACCCTGATTTTCCTCAGGGAGCCAGACCTTTATCCATCCTCAGTTCATTTAGCCCTAGGGAGAGTACACAGCCTGGACCAGACCTTGATTGACAAGTTGTATCGCCACGACTACAATCATTTGTTGAGAAATGAGCCCCAGACCCAAGCCAGGCTAATTTAATTCCAGGACCTTGGCTTTGATGCTGGGAAGGAACAATTTGTTTTCTTTTGGGGTTATCAAGAATGTAAAACTGTAATCGCTGAGAGACATCAGATGAGGAAATCAAACTGAGTAAGAAAGAGACAAAAGATATTCTTGATGACACCGTTTCAGTAGCTAGATGCAGCTTAGCCTGAGGTAGCTAGATGCAGCTTAGCCTGAAGGCACATTCCTGGAATTTTCAGTTATATGAGCCACAAAAATTCATTTCTGGATTTATACCCACTTTAGTGCGTTTCCACATATGTAGGTTCAGCCAAGAAAAAAAACCCCACGAGGAAGAGGTATAGTTTATATACATATAAATATAGTATGCCTTACATTGTGCCTTACCTTGTCATTTTTATCTTGCTACCATTAATAATTTGCATATTTCATATTTTGTTTTCATAGCTACACAAAGTATTCCCAATTTTGGATTCTTTTACAATTCTGAAGACTTGGGGATAAGACTGGGGAAGAAAAGATGGTCACTCTTTAAGATACCCTTCATTGGTGACATCTTAAGTTTGGGATGTGATGATTGTGAATAAGAGATATCCAAAGTCAGCAAGCTTACCTCAGAGGCTAAGAGAATGGAAGCAAAATCAACCTTGACATCACTAGCTTTCTATGTGCTTGCCTGCCCTTTGCCTCACAGGTCAGCAGTTTCTGGCCGGATATGCCTTGTCATAAAAGACACTTGTTGTCTGTGACATCCCAGACCCGTGAAGCCATCATAGGCTGCTCTTCTCTAAAAATCGGATCAATACATGTGTTTCCCCAAGGGTAGAGAAAGACAAATACCAAGTTCTGTTAAACCTTCACTGACACCGTTGACTTCCTCAAGTGCTATCCTCTGCACACAGCACTCCAGTCCTTTGCTATTAATAAGTCCCTCTTGGGGAGAAGCTAAAAGTTCTAATTTTATCCAGATGCAGGCAGTGTGCAGAACCAAGCCACTCTCCCCAACATTGTAGCAGAACTGCTGAAAACATGGTGTGACTCACTGCCATCTAAAACGTCCCTCCCTGTCCTCCAGCCGAAAACCAGGTCTGGAGCAGGATGCCCCGGGCAATTGACTTTTCAGCTACTGCAGCTCCCACTATGGCTCTGTGATGTATTTCCTCCGCTCAAAGAGAAAGGCAGTTACAGATGAAGCATCCACTCAGGAGTTCAGTACCACATCCTTAAGTCCCTCAGAGGCAACTCACAATGAGGCTCACCGCAAACTCTGAGTGTCATCAAAAGATTTGTAAACAAGTCCTTTGCTGCAGTCTCCGCTCCTGGAACTTCTGCAGGCAGAGTCAAGAACGCATTCTTCTTTCAGGCCCAGTGGAGAGAAGGAGCATCAGGCAACCTCTTACAAGCCGAGCTGAATCTCAGCAGTGTCCTGCCTGGGACTGCCATCTGTTCCTTTCTCTGCTAGGAACCCACTCATCAGGGCCCCAGTTGCTCAGAGAAGTTGGCCCCCTCTACCTTTTCTCTCTCTGTTCCTCTCCACAGTGATGTTCTGGATAGTGAGTGCTCCCGAGAGGCAACAGTATCAAATAGCTCTAGTAAAATTTTCAAGAGTACTATCATGGAACTTTTGTGATTGCAAGTTCAAGGAAAAACATTTCCACTATTTAAAAGTTTACATATGAAGAGCTTACCTATCTCAACCCTACCTCTCTTCTTGATGTAAAACTTCATTAACCAAATACATGTCTAGGAGAAAAGTAAGGGTGGTGGTACACTAGAATGCCAGATAACTTGCCTAGCATGTACAAGGCCCTAGGTTGGTTCCCAACACATGCACACGAACGTGCACACGCTCAGACACACACACACATACACACACACACACACACACACACACACACACACACACACACACACCCCTCACCCTAGGGGGAATAAGAAAGGAAGGAAGAAGCTGGGAAAATGACTCAGTGAGTACAGTGCTTGTATGGTTCAGATCCCCAGGCTCCACATAAAAATCTAGGTATGGCTGTGCATACCTGTGATCCCTGCACTGAGAGGCAGAGACAGGAAGATCCCCAGGGCTTGGTGGCCAGGCTGTCTAGTAAACTGATGAACTCCAGGTTCACTGAGAGACCCTGTATCAAATAATAAGACGGACAACAATAGAGGAAGATACCCAGTGTTGATCTCTGGTCTCCACACACACACACACACACACATGCATACATGAGGAGAAGAAGAAGAAGAAGAAGGAGAAGAAGAAGAAGAAGAAGAAGAAGAAGAAGAAGAAGAAGAAGAAGAAGAAGAAGAAGAAGAAGAAGAAAGAGAGAGAGAGAGAGAGAGAGAGAGAGAGAGAGAGAGAGAGAGAGAGAGAGAGATGGGAGGCAGCGAGGAAGCTATTGTTTCTGTCTTGGAATTGGAAGTTTAAAAGGAGGGCTAATTTTTTTTCTAAATTTTCTAGACTGACCTCCTCCCAATTATAAAAGTTCTACTAAAAGGATGGACGGTTATTTCAAATGTTAAGGAAAACATGGCTTGGTCAAAAGCTGTGTCTCCTTCTTCATTTTAAATACCATCCTCTAAGATCTTTGAAAGAAATGTATGCATATGACACAAACATTTGGTATTTTCTTTTTTAATGTATTTATTTTCAAGTTTTATGTGCATTGGTGCTTTGCCTGCATGTGTGTCTGCATGAAGGTGCCAGATCCCCTGGAACTGGAGTTACTGACAGTTACGAGCTGCCATGTGGGTGCTGGGAATTGAACCCTGGTCCTCTGGAAGAGCAGCCAGTGCTCTTGACTGCTGAGCCATCTCTCCAGCCCCATATTTGGTGTTTTTCTTTTGCCATTATATAATTTCCAACCTTGAGGAATATTCTAATATGTATGGACAGTATTCACAAACTATGCAAATCAAACATGAGACCTTTAGTTGTGATGTTCAAGTCACCACACAGAGTGACTAATTTTTCCAAGTTGGTAGAAAAAGGTAGAACTCTGAGTCAGTGAGTGGCCCGCCCTGACGAATAGAAATAAAACTTATGCTTCTCCCAGATGGACTGTATTTTATTTTTAAAATATTTATTAAGGCTTATTAGTCTTGTGCCTGAATTTTGTTAATAGATCTTCTCCATATGTGTTTTAACTCTTCAGAGTGCTATAGTGTTTAGACATGAGCAGTCTAATATTGAGTCATAGGCAGGGAATGGACTTGGACAGCTAATACACACAGTGATCTAATTCACTCAGAACCATAGACATGCCACTATCTTCTATTGCAACCCTTGAAAACCCTTCTACTATTTAACACAGACTTGAGGTTTAGAGACTAGTTCTGCACCACTTGTTTAAATACCATAGACCACACTGTAGATGCAGTAATAAGAACATCCTGTGCCTACTGTTCGGACCTTGTCAAATGTCACACATAACAGTCAGGAAATAGTCTTCTTAGAAATGGCAACAAATAGATAAACAATCTTAATTATCAATTAACATTAATTCATCAAAACTTGAGGTCATGTAAATATTGAAATGAGTCTCAAGAATGTCAACAGAACTCAGTGGCCTGTCTGTGACTTTGAGATGACACATACATACATACATACATATCCCTATATATGATACTATATAATTTGTATGTGTGTATTACCTTCCAATGTCTATTCCATGTCTATGAATTAATATGAGATGGTTCATGTATAATTGCTACATGATACTAAAGAGTCAAAATACATATTATATGCCCAGCACTGTTTAGGGGCTATGATGACTAAAGAAAACACACACACACACACACACACACACACACACACACACACACACACACACATTTTTTTCTTCCTAGGTAGTACATTCAGATGTGGCCTTGTTAACAGATATGATATAGGAGTGTCATGCTAATGGCTTTCCAAAAGTATTATGTACTGACTAAAAAATTATGGAGCTAGAGAGATGGCTCAGTGGTTAAGAGCAATGACTGCTCTTCCAGATGACCTGGGTTCAATTCCCAGCACCCACATGACAGCTCACAACTGTCTGTGACTCCGGTTCCAGGGGATCTGATATCCTTGCACAGAAGTACATAAAAGCAAAGACACAGTACATATAAAATAAAAATAAATAAATTAAAAAAGTATAAGGCTCTAATTTTAAATTTTTTTAAACATTTTAATTTACCCATTGTGTGTGTGTGTGTGTGTGTGTGTGTGTGTGTGTGTGTGTGTGTGTGTGGTGGTGGTGGTGGTGGTGGCGGTGTGAGCATGCCATGGCACTCCTGTGGAAGTCAGAAGACAACCTGCAAGGGTCAGTTCTATTATACCACGTGGGCCCTGGGTGTCAAAGTCAGGTCACCAGACTTGGAGGCAGGGGCCATTACCTGCTGATCCATCTTGCCTACTTCAAGGTTCTGGTTTTAAAGGACAATGACTTAAGATCAAGAGAGGAAGTAAGACCTGTGAAGAAAGCCTTTTAATTTAAAAAGCAAACAATAAATTACTATGAGTTTCATGTGAAGGCTAACAGTGCAGTCACAGTTCCTCCAAGAGAAACACAGAGGTGCAGAGAAAGAGCTACTAAAATTCTTTGGAGACTCTTGTTCACAGCAAAATTATATAGCAGCCAAGAGCTTGAACATGTGCTGAGTGAATCCACAGGGGTTTGAACACCAAAGTTCAGCAACTATGTAGAAGCCTAAGTAGACAGATACAAAAGAATCACAATAAAGTCACCATGGACACAACAGAGAATAATAAAGTCACCATTTGAGGAAGGCAATTGAGAACTCTTTCAATGTTAACCTGGCAAAACATCTTGGAAGCTCACAGAAGTTCCTTGATTCCAAAAGAGACTTGGATGGTGGACATGAGTTTCTAGGGGAACACAACTGATTGTGTATATTTGAGTGTGTTATAAAATAGGATAGATTATCTTACAGATGGGGACTGTGCTGTGGAATAATTTTTTTGTACACTGTAAAGATTTGTCACTCAACGCCTTGCACAGCCTTGGTGCAGTGAGAAGGGGCTTGGACCTGCCTAGGCTCAGTGTGCTGGGCTCTGCTGACTCTCCATGGGAGACCTTGATTTGGGGTAGGTGGGGATGCGGCCGGGGGGGGGGGGGAGTTGGGAGAGAGGGCTGGGGGTGGGAGGAGGGAGGAGGGGGGAATCTGTGGGTGGTATGTGAAGCGAGCAGAAAATTTCTTAATAAAGAAAAATGAAAAAACAAAAAACAAAAAAAGATTTGTCACTCAAATGGGTTTAATAAAAAATTGATTGGCTGATAGCTAGGATTTTCAGGGCAGAGAGAATGCTGGGAGGAAGAAGGGTAGAGTCAGTGGGGGCCAGAAGATAGAGAGGAAGCAGGACATGTAGAAAATGAGGTAATACTATGGATCCCCCGGGAAGGGGAAGTAGATGAGATCTCTTGGATAAACTGGGAGTGGGGGGTAGATGGGAGGGGATGGGAGATGGGAACATGAGGGATTGGAATGTCTAAGATGTAGAAGGAATGGAGAGAGAGAGCAATGAAAGAGATATCTTTATAGAGAGGGCCATTATGGGGTTAGGGAGAAACCTAGTGCCAGGGAAACTCCCAGGAATCCACAAGGATGACCTCAGCTAAGACTCCTAGCAATAGTGGAGAGGGTGCCTGAACTGGCCTTCTCCTGTGATCAGATTGGTGACTACCCTAATTGTCATCATAGAGCCTTCATCTAGTAACTGATAGAAGCAGATGCAGAGATCTACAGCCAACTACTGGGCTGAACTCCGGGAGTCAAGTTGAAGAGAGGGAGGAGGGATAATACGAGCAAGAAGGGTCAAGATCAAGATGGGGAAACCCACAGAGACAACTGACCTGGGTCATGGGAGCTCACAGGCTCTAGACTAACAGCTCGGGAGCATGCATGGGACTGACCTAATACCTCTACATGTGGATGATAGTTGTGTAGCTTAGTCTATTTGTGGCCCCTAGCAGTGGGACCAAGATCTATCCCTAGTGCATGAACTGGCATTTTGGAACCTATTCCCTATGGTGGGATGCCTTGCTCAGCCTTGATACGGGGGTGCAGGGGGAGGAGCTTGGTGCTGCCTCAACTTGGTATGCCATACTTTTTTGACTTCCATGGGAGACCTTACCCTTTCTGAGGAGTGAATGGGGGGGAGTGGGGGTAAAAAGGAGGTAGGGGAAGGAAATGGGATGAGAGGAGGGAGGGGGAACTGTGTTTGGTATGTAAAATAAATAAATAAACTCAAATTTCCCATCCCTTCTTCCAAAAAAGAAAATAAAATGAGTTAACAAGCCATGAGCCATGTGGCAAAGCATAGATAAGGAATATTGGTTAATTTAAAATGCAAGCATTAGCTACTAACAAGCCTGAGCTATTAGCTGAGCATTTATAATTAATATTAAGCCTCTGTGTGGTTACAGAGTGGCTTGTGGGACAGAAATTTCTGCCTACAAATGGCACCCAAAGTAGGAAACTACTTCCACATAAAACCTGAGAGATCTTGGAAAATGGTTCAAGACGCACAGAAATGGAGCCAATAGTGGCTTCCTAGTCTCGTGTCTCTCCTACCGGCTTCAGAAAAGGGACAAGTCTCCTGGCCACTGCCTTCAGGCTTGAGCAGCCAGTGCACTATGAGATAAGCCACATGGTGGGTTCCTGAAGCCTCTCACACCAGCCATGAGCTAAGCCATGTGGCAAGTTTCCACAATCTCTGATGTGGGCCACAGTACAGAAGAGCATCTCCTGGTAGCTTCCTACTGGAGGGACTCAGCCACCAAAACAGAGGTGGCGGTCATAGCCACACCACTTAGCAGTCTAAAGATTCATGAGGTCAGAAAAAATATTACAGGTATACAATAAAGACAGTTTCAGATGAAAAAAAAAAAACTTCTAAATGGGTTACAGTGTGTTTAAAAATATACATAGGCTTGGGAGAGAGATGAAAAAGAGCATATGCAGTCTTAGATTTAAAAACATAGTTTTGAAATAATAAAGTCCTTAAAAAAAGAATAGAGTATTGTAAGTATAATAACCCACATAAAGATGGGAAGTACACAGAGAGTCTGGATTCTGTATGTTATTGTGTTGTCTTCAGATTTTCTGATTGCTAAAGAAGGAATGACAGCTGCTAAGACACATTGGATTATGTAAATTGCTGGAATAAACTAACCTATATAATGTAAAAATGTCTTAGCTTCAAAATGGAAGTCAAGAGATATGTTACTTTGGGGGAGAAGTTATACTTTTATTTTCACAGGAAATGAGAAGCTGTGGATTCATTCCAGGTTAAAGAAAATAAAGTTTGATTGGGGAAGACCCCTCCTGAAATTCTGGCTACAGATGTAAAAATAAACCTAGAAAACAACAAGACATATAACGTATATTTTACCTGCCCAAACATAAAACAAAAAATCATATGCGGGTAACTTGTATACAACACACAGTCTATACTTGTATTAATACAAAAATGTATGTTACTGTTAAAAGTTTATATATTTTCAGAACAAGGAGACCAAACATCAATAAAAATGGATGGCCCAGATGATCCAACATCTCAGAGCACCTCTGTTATAATTTCCTCAGATTTCAGCATCCAGAAGAACTTCAAGGCTACTGGCTGAGATGATCCAGCTTCACAGCCTACTTCAACCAAGATTTAACAATTATCCTCATTTTCTCAAGGTTCCCCTAAAGATATCAGTGCCCCCAAACAACAAGAAGTAGTCTAGAGAACAATGCCCACATTCCCAAAAGATGGGTTATAGATGTTTATCATCATTTAAGGGGAGTTGGTTACAAGTTATTATTTGGTTATAGTCAGAAAAAGGATAGACAAAGGAATTAAATTCAAAGATCTCATTCTAAAGGAATAGAAATGATGATGAGATAAAAGGGCAGATTATTGAATATACTTAAATCCAACAAACAACTATTAATCTCAAAATACTTTACATTGGTATGGATTTTGGTTTATTGATGCAAATTTAAAGTTAAATTTGTTATATGTATGTTCCTATTCTTGTTTAGGGTATTGTGTTTATGTAGCTCATTTAAAAATATAATGTATAATTAAGAAATAGAGATTAATAGTCATCTATAATAGTGAAACTTATAGTCCTGTTAGGTTTGTTTTCAAGGTCATGCACAAATATATTTAGATAGATAGTCTTCAAACACTTCAAAAACTTACAGAATATGGCATTTAATATGTTTAATAACAAAAGACTTTTTATAACAGTAAGACACACCTGCTCCTGACAGTACTGATTTACTTCAAAAGAAGATGATGGGCCTTGAAGGACTTCCACATGGAGTTTGCTTTCTTTATGGCAAAAGCTAGCCATTTGGGGCAAAGAAACTGCCCTTGCCTCAATTGCTGACAGTATACTGTCCAAACTGCAGCAGGATGCAAAAAAGGTAACTGCCAAACTTTGCCAAGACAAGGTAGGAGAGTCCTCCAAAATTCCCTATTTCTCAGAAATGTCTGTCAGATAGACTAGGCCTGGAGGTCACAGTTAGGTGCCCCCAACATTACAGAAGAACACAGGAACACAGGTGACTGTCCAGGCAGCCGGATGTCCTTGTCATTAGGCAACATTTCATCTTTCTGGGGTCTTTGAAGGAGTTAAATACTAGATAGTCATAGTTAAAGTTTTCCTTAGTTATGATACAAGGTAAATTAGGTATAAAACTTTAGAGTCACAAAGATAAGATAAATAATAGAGTATTTTCTCTAAATTTGCCAAATATAAATAGACTAGATGTTGTAACTGTAATTCTTACTTAATAATTGTTTTGTTGTACATAATTTTACTATGCTAAAGTTAAAAATCTGCCTTTTTAATTAGACAAAAAGGAGGAAAGGCTGTGGAATAATCCTTTTGTACACTGTAAAGATTTGTCATTTGAATTGGTTTAATAAAAAAAAAAAGATTGGCAGCTAGCTAGGATTTGGGGGGCCAGAGAGAATGCTGGAAGGAAGAAGGGTGGAGTCAGTGGATAAGCAGATGCAGAGGAATCAGGGTGTGCAGAAAATGAGGTAACAAGCAATGAGGCATGTGGCAAAACATAGATAAGAAATATGGGTTAATTTAAATATAAGAGTTAGCTAGAAATAAGCCTGAACTATTGGCCAAGCATTTATAATTAATATTAAGCCTCTGTGTGGTTCCTTAGGAGCAGCTGATGGAACAGAAACTTCCACCTACAAGGACTGGGTTGTCCAACAATGGCTTTTTGCATGCTGGAGAGACTGAAAACCTGGTAGCTGCTCAGTTCAGGAGACTGGATGCCTCTGTAGTCCCACACTAGCTCTGAAGGACTGGAAGAGTCCTGGGCAGTTGCTGTGTTCAGTCTGAGTTGGAAGTTCAAGGGAGCTGGAGTCTGATGTCAGCAGCAGTGTAAAGGACAGATGTGTCCACTCAGCAAGAAGTAAGGGTTTTATAGAACCCAGAACATCTGATGGCCTTCTAATTATAGCAGAATGAATAATGTGGGGTTTAGCTTGTGGCAAAGTAACATATTTATCTAAAGAATTACAGAAACTTCCAAGGTTCCTGGTGATGTTCTGGTCAAAGAAAAAAGACATGCCCTGGATGAGGAAGACTCAAGTCAACATGTAATCTTCCTTCCCTTGGCCCATTGAGTTGCCTTCCTTCCCCATATAAGTTTTTTTGTCTACTTGGGTTCCCCAAGATGATGGTCTTTTCTGTTGAGGGAATGGTAGCCTCTCTACCCTCTCAGGGTGCTCCCATCAACCCTTGTTTCACCAGGATTGGCTTTCGTGCAGTACACGTACAGACATAGGTCTGGTAATATCCTCTTCTCTTATACTCAGAATTTATCTTTTCTTAGGTGTCAAGACCCAGGGACATATAAAAGGGAAGAGATGTGTTTAATAAGAGGACTACGGAGTTTTTTTATATTGAAGAGAGATTATTGTGAATAAAAGATCCTGTCTCTGTGGTCTTCCAATTTCTCATCGAAAGAGTTTCAAAATTTCTTTCCCTAAAAGACCCAAGCCTTTGGGAAAGGATATATAGGAAATAAGTTGATGTCACATGGGGAAGAGAATTTTGTCTCCACCGTGTGAAGCCATGTGGAGGCACATGAGGAGGTAGACGTCTAAAGGAAGAGTGGGAGTGTTAAGCAGTTGTGATTTGAGAGTGGAGGTAACAAGTGTGGGAAGAGGAGGAAATGACAGTGCTCAGTTGAGCAGTGGGCCTAACAATCTGGCAGTAAACTGGGAGCTAACAAGGCCCACCTGCAGTGCCTAGTGACAAAAGAAACATTTGTAGCTCACCCAGAAGATTTAATTGAGGAGAAGATAGTATGGTGCTTGGCTAGCAAGAGACTCATGCTGCATCCTGGACCCAGCTTCTTTTGGAATTTGGAAATGGGCAGGAAGTGACTGACAGGTTTGTGCTTCTGGGCTGGAAACTATTTTGTGTGTGTGTGTGTGTGTGTGTGTGTGTGTGTGTGTGTGTGTGTGTGTGTGTGTGAGAGAGAGAGAGAGAGAGAGAGAGAGACAGAGAGAGAGAGAGAGAGAGAGACAGAGAGACAGAGAGAGAGAGAGAGAGAGAGAGAGAGAGAGAGAGAGAGAGAGAGAGAGAGGGAGAGAGAGAGAGAGAGAGAGAGATTTCAGCAATCATGCCAGCATTCAGGTTATCTGCACTGTAGAGATGTTGCCTTTTCTCTTGTGTTTCTTAATTTGAGACATTTCATTATTATGTGCCTTATTAAAATTGTTCCATTTCATTCCTTGATTTTCTTGGCACAGATGTACTTTTTTGAGCTAATCATAGATTTGTGCCTTTTAGCTTTTTATTTTCAATCTTTTTCATGAAAAGTTCAACTTTGCTTTTTTTTTTCCTGTATATTTTGTAAAACCTGTCTTCCCTGGTTAGTCATAAGAGATTCATTCACCTTAGAGATTCCAGTATTCATTTTTTTTAAAGCCTACAGTCCATCTGTTACCATCTTCCCCGATAAATTTTATCACCCTTTGTTGTTTCCTCCAACTTTTTTGCAGAGGAGACTCTTCTCCAGCAAGCCCACTTGCTTCATATGGCAAGAAGTTCAAGTTTGTGCCGGTTTTGCTGAAGCCAAATCGTGAAACACGTCCGCCAATGTTTACAACGGCTATTTGTTTGCGCTGCTGGTACACTATGGAGCGTGGTGAAGAATTGGATCACAGGTATGAAGACCTGGACATTGAAATGCAGTATCAGTTTTGTACTGCACTGCAACAAATGGCCACAAGTAGTGGCTTGAAACCTCATGCTTTCCTTCTCCCAGGCTTCTGGAGGTCAGCAACCCAGGCACAGGCTAGCTGAGTCCTCATGTAAGGGTCCTGCAAGGCTGAGGTCAAAGTGCCAGCAAGGACGCATTCCTTCTCGAAATTTGACTCTCAAGTCCATGTGGCAGTTGGCAGAACTCAATTCCTTGTAGCTAAAAGACTGAGAAACGTCTCTGTTTCACTCTGCAGACAAGTCAGAGGAACCTCAGAAGAGAATCGGGAACCTAACCATCCAGCTTGCTATGGGCTGAACGGTGTTTCCACCCAATTCATATTAGGAACCATAATCTCTATTGTGGCTACATTTAGACACAGAGTCTATAAGGGTAAAAGTAAGGTAAAATAGGGTTATAAGTGTGGATATCATTGTATTGGTGCTCTAATAAGAAAAGATATCAGAGAGCCAGAAGTGGCTGAGACAATGGTCCTTCAGCTCCACCCCTCAGGTGAGGCCCCACCTTCTCCAAGGTAGTGAGGATACAAGCAGTCTTCACAATGTGCTTGGCATTATCATCACCCTATTTGATGTTAGTGGGGTATGCTGTCTAGTTTTATATCAGCTTGACACAACTATAGTCATTTGAGTGGAGGTAACCTCAATTGAGAAAATGCCTTCAAAAGATCTGGCTGCAGACAAGCCTATAGACCATTTTCTTAATCAGTGGGGGAAGAGCCCAGTCTCTTGGGGTAAGGCTACCTCTGGACTGGTGGTCCTGGGTTCTATAAGAAAGCAGGCTGAGCAAGCTATAGAGAGCAAGCCAGTAAGGAGCTCCCCTCCATGGCCTCTGCATTAGCTCCTGCCTCCAGGTTCCTTCCCTTTTTGAGTTCCTGTCCTGATTTCCTTCAATGATGAACAGTGATGTGGAAGCATAAGCCAAATAAACCCTTTTCTCCCCCAACTTGCTTTTGGTTATGGTGATTTATCACAGCAGTAGTAACCCTGATTCAGACATGGACTCTCAATCCTGGGAGAGGGAGATGGCCTTCCCTTTAATGAGAAGCTTCGTGTTCTTTGTCTCAACTGTGGCATGGACTAGTTGTGAGTGGAATCATACTGGAACATGAAGACCACGTAGTTGAGATCACAGAGAAGATGCACTGGTAGTTACAATGTCCTCTTTGCTGAATATAAAGCATGTTTGGTGACCAGGTGCTCCATACAGACAAACCCAATCACTCCTGCCTCACCATCATGCCTTGGGGATGCAGCTGGTACTGCAGGAAATGGTGCAGCTGTCTACCAAACGGGGAGGAGTAAAAGCTAAAATGGATTTTTGAACGGAAAAATACAACCGAAATAAGAGTCAGTTGATGAGCTCGACAATGAAACAGAGGAGACAGAGGAGAGAGTCAGTGAACCTGAATGTGAACCACAGAAATGAACCAATGTGGCGATGAAAAGAAAGCATAATGAAAACTTAACTCAACAAAGCCTCGGGGACCTGTGAGATCAGGAGGAAACACATAATATTTATGCCATTTGAGTCAGGAAGAGAAAGAAAATAAAGATAAGGCAGAAAACATTCTACAAGAAATATGCATGAAAAAAATCTCCCAAATTTAGCAAAAGACATAAACCTATATGCTCAGGAAGCTGAGCATTCCAAACAGAATAAATGTGGATGTGTATAAGTTTATGTGTATTTTTTTTTTCCTGGCGACATTATGTATTTGTAGTGTTCTCTTGAGAACAGAACTTATAGAATGAATCTCTATATGTACATATAGAAAGGGGATTTGTTAGAATGACTTACAGGTTGTGGTCCAGCTAAACCAACTATGGCTGCCTATGTATGGAACGTCCAAGAATCCAGTAATCGTTCAGTCCACAAGGCTGGATATCTCAACTGCCCTTCAGTATACATAAGAATCCTGAAGAAGTAGGCTCTAATGCCAGTGAAGGATGGACTTGCTAACAAGGTGAGGACAAGCAGGCAAAGAGGAAAAGTTTCCTTCTTCCATGTCCTTATATAGGCTTCTAGTAGAAGGCATGACCTAGATCTGTCTTCCCTCCTTAAAGGTCTGGATTATAAGTGGGTTGTCCCACTTCAAAACAAGCAAAAGTCCCTCACAGGAGTGCCCCTCCATTTTGAGGTTTTTGTTAATTCCAGATGTAGTCAAGCTGACAACCAAGAATCGCCACCACAGGTTACTGCCTTTCAGGTGCTCTGTTTTGGTTTTGTCTGTTTTGTTTAAATAAAACCAGCTTAAGAGGCACTAGTTCAGGAAAAGAATATTTTTGTGTTGGTGATATTACCTTCAACAAATTTCTGAACTTCTGTGCCCACACTCCTAGGCCAGAATAATTATGATTACTACACATGTGAACTGGGCTTTTCTAAAAGCCAAACAAGGCAGCATGTGAAACTCCAACCCTCTACCTGGCAAAGACTAGACATCTGATTAACATTCATTTCTTTCCTTCCCTCTTGCTTTTCTTTCACTTCCTACCACAATTTTTTACAGATCCTTACAATTAGTTTTCATGTTCACTCAGCCTGTGATATAATGTTTGCCACTTTTTCTTTGTTGATTTCAAGATATCATATTCAAGATACAGTAGTCTTAATGGAGATTGTTTCTACCATTGAATCAGATGAGGGGGGAACCTACCTTTTCTTGGGGGTGCTGAATGGCCATTAAGTACTGATAAATTTTAGGCCTCCTGAAGGCCTCTCCACTATCGCAACAAACAGAATCAGACCGAATCAGGAAAAGCCTAGGTTTAATGAGTAAAGAACTCCCGGGCGATTCCCAGGCCCACAGAGAGGAGAAGGGAAGGAGACCGGAAGAACCACCGGTCTGTTTTCTGGGATGCCACTTATATATCCCCTGAGGGAGTCTTCCTGAGCCTCTCTGGGGGAGGAGCTGTGTTTGGTGGGTTTTGAAGGGGCGGGTTTAGGGAAAGAGATGGGAAAGGCAGCCGAGGCAGATCTTCCACCAGACTCCTTCCAAACATTCCAGACTCTTTGGGTATAGGGATGCCAGGGTGCCAGGGGTTGAGGTGGAGCGCCCACCCGAACAAGTGCTTTTAAAGCACTATTTAAGTCTGATACCATTGCTATTCATGTCAGCAAGTTGTTTCGTCTCTTGTTGAAGGAACTCCTGATGTCCAGAGGGCTGCAAAGAGCTGAAGAGAAACTGCAGTTACTGCTCATTGGAAGAGTTCCACACAGCTAGCAAATCTTTGGGGGTAAAAACTAAATCTTCTCATAAAACAAGGTCTCCCGTTGACGATAAAATGTTGAAAATAGAATCCATAGCAAGTTGGATTCAAACCACAGCAGCAAATTAAGAGAGGATCTACTTAAACATTAGGAAGAGAGAGGCAGCATGCTGTCACGTGTAATCCCAGCTCTTGGGAGATAATGGAAGGAAATAGTGAGTTCAAGGCCAGCCTGGGCTATAGGCTGAACACATAAACAAACAAATGAGTTGGGAAGAGAAGCAATTCTCTTCTAGTTATCATAGAAAAGAAAATAATACAGAATTTCTGTATCTATAAATAATTATCTTCCATGCCTCTTCTGAAAGCACAAAAAAAACTCATTTCACAAAAACAAAACAAAGTCCAATAGTTGTGATCCTCCTGACTTAGTCACCCAAGCACTAGAATTAAACACAATGCACCATCACAGCTGACCTGACACCATGACACCGTCTCAAGTCCGAAGTGTAAACTCTACAAGAACAAAGACCCTGTGATTCCATGACTTGCATGCTGTTTTCCACATACTGAGTACAAAATACATGTTAAGTGAGCAGATGAGAAGTAGTTGAAGAAACAGAATCCAAAGAGGGTGCGAAAGAGAAATTAACCAGTATCAAGAGTTTATAAACGAGTATTATCCTGGTTCCGCATGGGGGTCACCAGAAGGACATTAAGAATCCCGCCTTGGGGCTTAAGAGGTGGCTCAGCAGTTAAGAGCATTAGCTGCTCTTGCAGAGGACCTCAGCTCAGTTTCCAGTGCTCACATAGCACCTCACAAGTGTAACTCCAGTTCTGGGGCATGTGATGGCCTCTGTTGGCCTCCACGGTACCAACACTCATGTGCACATGCCTGCATGTGTACGTAATACAAAAATAAGTCTTTAAAAATAATAAAAGCCATGCTCTATAAAAATATTTTTAAAAGAATTTTCCTCTCATGTTTATAGAAACTGAAATGTTTTTCTGAATGTTAACAAGGCTCTAATATGACTAGGCAAAAAGCAAATAATGAAATTAGCATCATCAGGAATGAAAGAAGGCTATTATTTTATATAGGCAGACATTAGAAGATATTATGATTAACTTAACACCAACATACAACAGTTTATGCAAATTGAGCTCACTCACTAAGGGATGTGAGTCCAAACTAATACAGATGAAACAGAGATCAGAAACATCCAATATCCAGTAAAGAAATTTAAAATTTGAAAACCTTCCTATGGGGGGAAAAAAGCAAAACTCAAAAATCTCCAGGTCCAGAGAGCTCCATTAGTGGATTCTATTAAATATTTAAGACACAGAAAATATTAATTTTATGCAACCTCTTTCATAAAACAAAGCAAATAATTTCTAACTCATTTTATAAGATCAATAATCCCTGAAAAGAAGACATTACAAGAAAATAAGACTACAGAGAAATATCTTTTATGGTGAGAGATGTGATATTCTTTAAAGAATAAAATTCAGCTGTGTGGTGGTGGCACACACCTTTAATCACAGTACTTGGGAGGTAGAAGCAGGTGGATCTCTGTGAGTTCAAGGCCAGCCTGGTTTACAAAGCGAGTTCCAGGATAGCCAGGGCTACACAGTGAAACCCTGACCCAAAAAACAAAACAAAAGAATAAAATTCAGCAATATATAAAAAGAATAACACGTCATAACTAAATGAGTTTATCCAGGAATGCGAGATTAGTTTTAACATTAAAAAAAAAATCAGCTGGACGGTGGTGGCACACACCTTTCATCCCAGCACCTGGGAGGCAGAGAACTCACTCTGTGAGTTTGAGGGCAGCCTGGTCTACTGAGCTCCAAAGCTACACAAAGAAGCCCTGTCTCAAACCGCCCCCCCAAAAAATGTGACCTTGGGGTGGCTCAGCAGGTATAGGCACTTACCACCAAGCCTGACAACATGAGTTTGATCCTTGGGACCCACAAGGTGGAAGGGAGAACCCAGGCCAACAAATTGTTCTCTGACTTGACATGCACCATGTGGCATATGCACACTCACAGAAATAAATAATAAACTGGTGCAACTTACTATACTGATGGGACAAAGAAAAAGAAAATAACTTTCAATGGATGAAAAAAAGCCTTTAACAAAAATCATACTAAATTTATGGTAATAATTGTGATTAAACTAGGAATACAGAGACTTTCTCAGTGTTACAGAAGGTAGCAATAAAAATAATACAGTTAACTTTCAACTTAGTAGTGGAATACCCTTCCCTCTCTGATCATTTCCATCAGTTCTAACCAACACAAATAAAACAAAGGAATACATGCATACAAATTAGGAAGAAAAAAATCAAACTTTTTTTTTCTTTTTGCTCATGAGATTATACACACAGGGAGTGTATTAGTTGGAGTTCTCTAGAGGAAACACATACACATATTGTTGTGGAATAGAATATTTGTTTAACTATGTAAAGATGTGTTGCATTTGTTTATGCTGCATTTGTTTAATTATGTAAAGGTGTATTGTTTTTGTTTATGCTGCATTTGTTTAACTATGTAAAGATGTGTTGCTGTTTCACCTTGCTTGCCTAAGGCATCTGATTTGTCTAATAAAAAGCTGACTGGCCAATAGCTAGGCAAAGGAGGGATAGATGGGGCTGGCTGGTAGATAGAAAAGGGGAGCCATCCATCCATCCATCCAGGTCAGCCAGCCGGGTCCAGCCAGACAGACACAGAGGAATCAGGAAATGAGGAGGGAGAGTAAGTAGATGAGGTAAGCAAGCCTGGGATAGCACATAGATTAATAGAAATTGGTTAATTTAAGTTAAAGGAAAAAAGATAGCTAGAAACAAGCCTAAGCTAAGGCTGAGCATTCATAATTAATAACAAGTCTCTGTGTCATGATTTGTGGGCTGGTGGACTAAGAAAGTCTGCTACAATGTGTGTGTGTGTGTGTGTGTGTGTGTGTGTGTGTGTGTGTGTGTGTGTGTACATACACACATATATATTACAGAAGAGTTTTTTTGTTTGTTTGTTTGGTTTGGTTGGGTTTGGTTTTAGATTAATTTATGCAATGCTATGTGCCTGCTAGAGAATCCAGCAGCTAGTCCAGGACACTAGATGTCTCGCCAGTCCCCATCCAGCACTGAAGGCCTGGAGGGTTCCTGGAGAGTGACTGGTCTCCAGTCCATGTTGAAAGGCTGACGAAGCAATGTCAGCAAAGGATAGCAACAGTAGCAGCAGCAACAGAGTGGATTCACTCACCAGCAGGGAGGGAGGAAGACAGGCAAAAGTAGACTTGCTTTCCCCTCAGACCTCTTTTCATCTGTAGTGTTGGGGGGAGGTGCTGTCCACTCTGGGGGAAGGTCTTCCCCACCCTCAGCTAATCCCAGGACCCCATACACTAGCCCAGAGGCATGTCTCTTAGTTCATCTCAGATCCAATCAAGTTGACAGTTAAGATTAACCATTACAAGAAGTTTATATAAAACTACTAGAGATTCACAAGTTCAAACAGCGACGTTCTATTATATAAGATCGATATATAAATGCTAGTTTCATTTTTATATGCTAGCAACAAATAATTATAAAGTCAAATTCATAAAGAAGCACTATTGAAGAAGGCTTAAAAACAATTAAGAATAAAATTAAGAAATATATAAGACCTGAACATTGAAAACTAAAAATTTTTTGAAAACTTACTAAATCAGTGGTAAGAAAATGCTGTCTTGCTCCATTTTTGAGCTCCTATAGCAGCATATTTGAAACTGGGTGATTTATAAAGATGGGAGATTTATTTCTTATAGTTTAGAGGTTAGGAATTCCAAAGCCAAGAGAGCTGCATTTAGGAAGGATATGGATATGACATCATCATATGGTGGAAAGCTGAAAGGTAAGTGTTGGGGAATATTTATTTTAAGACATGTTACTTTTGTTTATGTTGCAGTTGTTTAACTCTGTGAAGCTGTGTTACTGTGCCTGTGTAGAACACCTGATGGTCTAATAAAGAACAGAATGGCCAACAGCAAGGCAGGAGAAAGGATAGGTGGGGCTGGAAGGCAGAGAGAAGATATAGAGGAAGAAATCTGGGAGAAGAAGTAGCCAGAGAAGGAGGAGGACATCAGGGGGCCAGCCACCCAGCTGCACAGCAAGTCATGGACTAAGAAATAATGAAAGATATACAGAAATAGAGAAAGGTAAAAGCCCAAATGTAGCTGGAGTTATCTCCAGTCCCAGCAGGTCCGGCAGCAACTCAGACTCAAATAAACACACAGATGCTTATATTACTTATAAACTGTATGGCCATGGCAGGCTTCTTGCTATCTGTTCTTATATCTTAAATTAACCCATTTCTATTAGTCTATAAGTTGCCATGTGGCTTGTGGCTTACTAGTACTTTAACATCTCGCTTCCTCTGTGTCTGGCTGGCGACTCCTGACTCAGCCTTCCTGTTCCCACAATTCTCTTCTCTGCTTGTCCTGCCTATACTTCCTGCCTGGCTACTGGCCAATCAGCATTTTATTTATCAACCAATCAGAGCAACACATTCACAGCATACAGAATGTACCCACAGCACCCAAAGGTAAAAGCTAGATAGGATAATTTAAGTAAAGCTAGCTAACAACAAGACAAGCTAAGGCCGGACATTTATTATTAAGAATAAGCCTCCATGTGTGATTTATTTGGGAGCTGGGTAGTGGGCCCCCCAAAAGAGTAAAAACAACCAATAACAAGTAAGGGTGCATAAAAAAGAAAGAGGGGGAACAGAACTCATTCTTTTTATTAGAAACTCAATTCTGTGTTCTGTGGATGGAACCTAGGGCCCCATGAATGTCAGGCAGGTGCTCTACCACTGAGCTATGACCCAACCTGATGCTAAAGGATCCAGCCTGATCCTTATCAAATTTGTAACACATGATCTTCATACTAAAACATATGTCATGATCATGGATTGGAAATGTTAATGTTTTAAAGATGTTGATCCTCTACCAATTTATTTTGGGATTCTGGAAGTATTAATAAAGATATCAGTGGGTTATGTGTGTGTGTTCATGCACATGTGTCTGTGTGTAAACTGACAAGATGATTCTAAAGTTTTTATGGAAATGAAAATAATCTAAAATAGTCAGAATAATTTTAAAGAGCAGCAATGTTTGAAAATTTACAACTACTTAATTTTGAGACTTATAAAATTACCATAATCAACAGAGTGTGATCTGTACATAAATATGGATGGACATCTGAATCAATGAAATTAGAGACTCCAGAACAGATCCGTGCACATGAGTATGTGTTTATATGTGTGTGTGTATGTGTATGAGTATATGAAGGAGGAGGTAGGAGGCAGAGATCTGAGGATAATGACTTTTCAATAATTGATGCTGTGATAACTAAATATCCATATGTGACAAAAATAAATTCAATCATCAGTCCTTGCCTTACACTATATAGAAAAACCTGATTCCAGAGTAAGTTGGGCTGGTGAGATAGCTCAGTGGATTAAGGCACTTGATACCAAGACTGATTACTTCAGATGGAGCCTCAGAACCCACATGATAGGAGAGGAGTCACTTTATCAAGCTGTCCTCTAACCACCATTGTGCATCCTACAGGGAAGTGTGTGCCTCTCACATACACTTCAAATAAATATAAAAGAAATTTTAATTAAAAATTTGGAGACTCACACTTTTTTAGAGGAAAAATATACACATGGAAGGAAGGTAGAAAGGGTAAAATACCCATGACCCAGTTCCCCAGAGTAGGATTGTAGAATCCAAGAAGCTCCATGTTCTGATATTTACAAGCAAGGATACCAGGGACGATGCTTTAGTCTGAGTCAGCAGGTCTAAAGACCAGAGTGGCTGATGTAACTACCAGTAGGTCTCAGAAGAAGTGGGGATATGGGGGTTAGGAAGATGGGTAGGTCTTGGTCTCAAGGCTTGAGAACCAGAAGCAGTCATAGATGTCCCAAATTGTCATTTTTGTCATTGCTATTGCAAAATATCTGACAAGAAACAAATTCAGGAAAGAAGGGCTCATTTGGGCTCAAAGATTAATGGATTGATCCAGTCCATCATGGTTGGGAGGCATAGTGGTAGGAACTTGAAGCAGCTGGTCACATCATGCCCATCGTCAGGAAATGAAGACTAGTGGTCCTCAGTTTACTTTCCCTCTTCTACTAAGTCTAAGATTCAGCCCATGAAATGGTACTGTCCGTAGTTAGGTGGGTCTCCTTACCCCTGTGAACCTAGTGTAGAAGCCCCTTCACAGATTTGACCAGAGGTTTGCCTTCAAGGTGATTCTAGATTTTTGTCAAAGTGACAATCAATATCAAATATCAAACAGAGTAAGAAAAGTAAGAATACTGTACAACCTGTGTTGGAACGTTGGGTCTGATGGGACCTGTTAAACAGAAGGAAGTCAGGCCATTGACAGTGTTGTCCTTGGAGGGTATTATGGGTTCCTGGTCCTTTTTCATCTCTCTTTTTTGCTTCCTGGACCTCTCAAGGTAAATAGGACTCTTCTAACATGTGGCCTTGCTCACCTTTTAAAGTTTATCAGGACTTCATGGGGCTGGATGACAGCCATCCGCGTAGTGGGAATAATCTTTATTCATTATACTGAATAAGTACTGGGAACATCCCCACAGATATACCTAGAAAACATAGTTCACTTGTTATCTGGGCATTTCTCTGCCTAGTCAAGTTGACATATAAAATGCATCCTTATACTGACATAAATACTAGTATTTTCTTGATTTTTATGGGTGACAAAGAAGTCTTACTACATATTTCCCTGTAATTTCACACAGAAAAGCTGAGACTTGATCAAAAATCCCACTGCTTAGAAATCTTTCATTAATTCTGCTGTATTACATTTTTATTTATAGACTTGTCTAGAAGATAAATGAATAATCTCGGGTGTTCTTTCATAATACTCTAATGAAGTTTGTGAGCAAGTGACCTCAAAAGACATTTCATTTCCTGTTTTTCTATTATTCAGTGTTGTAGAGTGGTTTCCTCTGAGATGAAAACCTTTGCATCTCAGAGGGAAACTCCTTAAGACACAGGATGTGAAAACGGAAGTGAAACAACAGGATATTTTAAGACAGGATGTTTATTGGGAGATTAAAACAAAACAATCCCCAAACAGGATGTTCTAAGGGAAGGTGCGTACTCCATTCTGCAGGGAATCTCATTAAGAGAAGAACTCAAAAAAAAGCTCTGGGAAGTCCCTGAAACTGACCATATTCACTATGCTCTTCCTTCTTCAAGAGTATAAAAACAATAAAGAATACTGAGCATCATTCTCAGATGAGTCCAGCTACTTGAAAGAAGCAGAAATAAAACAAACTCCCTGGAAGAAACAAAGACCAACTGAGTTGCCTAGAAGAGACTCACACCAACTGAGCCACTGGGAAAAGCCACCCTCCATGTTTAGCTGCCTGCAGGCTGTATGGTGTGCTCTAGGCTTCCAGCTCTGTGAGCTGTCAACCATGCTGGGATGGGATTTGATGATGCAGCTGCCTTTGGGTCATTTCTGTTCCTGTAAGTAACCCCTCACCCATATTCCTATAAGTAACCTCAATAAAACTCATTGGTTCACTAAGTTGGACTTTGGTGGTATCCATACTTTGGTCTATCGTCAGATACCTATTTGGGGTAAGTAGAAGTTCATTCACATTTCCTCAGGAATAGTGCCTCCCAATATTCCATAAGGATAGTCTTAATGGTTTGGTATTGACACACCTCCATTGAGTCCTCTACTTATCTAGTAATTTATAGTGGTTCCTTAGATCAAGTCTTGCCCCATTCCAAGTTCATTCCTTAGGAATCTCTTAGGATTATTCTTACTTAATACTTACAAGGTTATATTCATTCTGCAAAAAAAAATTGCTTTATTTTTCAAACTAAATTTATATTAACTGGCATGTTTTATAAAAAATATAAGACCTGTCCATATTTTTCAGGTATTGTGATATTTTGAAGTATATATTCATTGTATAATGTTTAAATCAGTTAAATACATCTATCTTGGTGGTTAAGAGTGTTTGCTGCTCTTTCAGAGAGAAACAATGCTCAGTTCCCAGCACCCATACTGGGCAGACCACAACCAGGGGAGCTAACACCTCTTCTGGCCTTTGTTGTCACGTGCACACACATAGCACACGTGCACACACACATGCACATGCAAAATAAAATAAAAATAAATCTTTTAAAAAATTAACTATATGTCTTCAAACATTTATTATTTCTTAATGCTACAAATTTTTAAAATCTGTTCTAGCTTTTTGAGGGGGTACAGTGAATTATTGTTACCTATAATCAAACTATAGTACAATGTAACAGGACTTTTTATTACCATTTGCCTGAAGCTTTTCTTCTTCTTTCTCTCTTCCATTAACCACCATTCTACTCTCAGGTTCTATGAGATGAGCTTTTTTAGGTTCCATGTAAGAGTGAGGTTATGTAGTTACTTGTATTCCACTTGTTTTATCTCTTTTAACATAATGATTTTCAGCTCAATCCATGTTTCATAAATGGCAGAACTTTGTAATACAATAATATTCCATTTTGTATATACATCACATTGTCACTCATCAGTTGATGGATATTTATGGATCTTTTGACTATTTTGAACGAGTTTCATACTCTTTTGTATCATATGTTCTTATCATGGCAGCCATTATTCTAGTTTCTATATGCCTAAAGAGTAAAGAAGTATTAAATATTATGCAATTACTTAATAATTTCTCTTCAGAAAAACCACTATCTCTCCATCCTACCCCAGTGAAACTGAGAAACTGGGAAGGAGTTATTCATCAAATGGCAAAATAATACAAAATAAAATTCACTAATAAGACAAATATAACAATTTATCTGTAAATTGTTATACTCATAAATATGTATATACATATGTGCTGTAGAATTACTGTACTCAAAATGGAATTTAGCAAAATTTATCATGAAGTTCTGAATATACTTGTAAGAATTATTAATCAACCTTGAAAATGACACATTTTCCTGCTATGAAATACAAAGTAAGGGCAGAAGTTCTAGCTTGCAGCAAAGGTAAGTTTCCACATGAGGAAACTTGAACAAGAAAGTCAAGCACATATACATCTTAGGAGCTAACATTTCTAATCTTAGGCATTTATCCCAAAGAAATGCATATGTTTGTGTACTAAATGGCATTCATATGCTCATAAAAGCATTTTTATAACTATCCCACAGAGAAAGCAGCTTAAATAGCCAGGCAAATAGACAAATGGAATGGGCTTTTCTTTATGCTCTCTCTCTCTCTCTCTCTCACTCTCTCTCTCTCTCTCTCTCTCTCTCTCTGTATCTATCATCTATCTTCATCATCATTATCTATCTATCTATCTATCTATCTATCTATCTATCTATCTATCATCTATCCATCCATCCATGCATCCATCATCTGTCTGTCTTTCTGTCTGTCTGTCTGCCTACCTATTCATCTATCTATCCATCTATCTATTGTGTGTGTGGGCTGGCACATTCTATGCCACACCTATGAAGGTCAGGGGACAGTTTGTGGGGATTAGTTCTCTTCTTCTACCAGGAGGATTCTGAGAGTTGAACTCAGGTCATCAGCTTGGTGGCAAGCGCCTCTGAGCCATCTTGCCAGCTTAGCGTCCCCTTTTTAAATGTGACATGGTCATACAATGGGATCCTACACAGCAATGTGCTTGTGTCTTAAATGTCCCCCAAGGCCCGTGTGCTGGTGTTGAAGGCCTGGTCCTCAGCCTGCTGTTCTATTGGCATGTAGAAGGAATCTTCAGTAGGTTAGGAGGATGGGTTATTGGGGGTGCTTCCTAAAAGGGGATTATGGACTCTAGCCTGTCACTGTTTCTCTGTTTTGTTTCTGGGCCACCATGAAGTGAGTGTAACCATGAAGTCTGTCACTGGTCTAACTCACCACAATCTGTGAAACCAAGAGCCACCATGGAACTTCCATTCCTTTATCTCAGGTATTTTGTCACAGACAGACAAATGCAATATTGAGAAAACAAGCCAGACTTTAAAAATTATACAGCATGTTTCCACCTATATGAGTTTTTTTCAATGGACAGAATCAGTGTCTGATGTTAATAGTTATGACTATATTGCTTTTGGGACAAGAGATTATGGCATGACATGTGTATGTGGGATCCTGCTGTTTTATATTTTGACCTAGGTGATAATGACATGAATACTCGTGCTTTTTTCATAACTTTCTGAGGAATCATGCTCACTGAATTTCTGCTGCTATGACAAAATGCCCAAGAAAATTGAGTTAAAAGAGGGAAGGCTTGTTTGAACTCAGTTTCAGGTGTGGTCTCTGGGCCTTCTTGCTATGAGCTGTAGCAGCGTAGTATATCATCATGGTAAGAATGGATAGCAGAGGAGGCCTGCTCAGCCCATGGTAGGCATGAAGCAAAAGAAAGGAAAGAGGCTGGGGGTGGGGAGGATGTTCTAATATCCCTGCAAGGACACATTTCAATGACCTAACTTCCTTTCACTTGGCCTCACCTCTGAAAGGATGTATCACCGCCAGGTAACACCACAGTCTGGGGACCAAGCCTTTAACACATGAGTTTTGCTAGGACACTATAGACTGAAACTCTAACAGCAGCATCCTTAGTAATGAAGACATCGCTCCTCCTTCAGTGCTTTGTCTATCTCTTGTCATGTCTGCTCTCCTCTCATCTTCCAATGCCTCTCCTTCTCTTCCCTTCCTCTCTTGGTCTCCCTCTCATACTTTATTAAATTAAGAGTTTAGAATGGCATTTTCAAATGTATAAAAATCGAGGCAATATGTAACTAGCAGATAGGTTCTCACTAAGGAAAAGTGTTAGCTGAGTTACTCAAAGCAGGGTCCACAGACTACAAGTCTGTAGGTGCTTGCTACTAGATGACAGAAGTCCAGGGACTGGGATTGACTGTGCAGGACATTTTATAGCACCAAACAGAGTGCTTTTATATCTTTTGACTCTAATAATAAACACACAAGGTTTGAATTGTTTATGTCCTTTATTTTTAGTGTAATTGTCCTAGTAATTCAAGTTGGTGCTTCTTACATAGGTAGTTTGTGATGATTAAAAAAAGACCACCCTTTCACAACACAGCTTAAGTTTGCTAAAGGTAAGGTGATCCAACATGAATGCAAGTGATAATGTCTTACAGAGCAAGGCACGGCATGGCGATGCATGCTTTAATCCCAGAACTCTGGGGCACAGGTAGGATGATGTAGGATGATAGTGAGTTCAAAGTCAGCCTCAATCTTAGAGTAGGAATCCACAGCTCATGGTTCAGATGCTTGTCCCTGACTGGTGACACAGTTTTTGAAGGTTGCAGAACTTTGAGAGGTGGGATATGACTGGAGGTAGTTGGTTACTATGGGGTGGGTCCTTCAAGGCATATTATCCTCAGGTGCTTCTGGTCTTGTTCTGTGCTTCCTGGCACTCCATGTAATGAGCTCTGCTGCTCCATCAAACCCTCCCTGTCATGATAAACTGAATCTCCTGAAACTATGAGCAAAAATCTATCTCTCCCCCTTTAAGTTGGCCACAGTGATGAAAAGTAATTAATAAACTGGGCAACAGGGGAAATTTTAGCCAAGCCTGAGCTCCACAATGAGATTCTGTTTTAAAAACAAAACAAACCATGACAATATCTTTCAAAGAAGAGGAAAAGAATCCTAGGACAGGCAGAACAAATGGAAGCCATCAATTAAGGTAATAACTAAATTTTGCAATGGTTATAGTAAATGTAAATGAACTACATCCTCAGTTAGAAGGCAGAAGTTACAAGGCTTCATTTTCAAAAAATTCATACAAAAACAAGTATACAGAAAAGTGTAAAGAAAAAGACACATCTGCCATCAGAAGTAGAGAGCAGTGAATGCATGTGTGCTGTGTTCAGTTGGTTTCTCCACACTTACCTGAGATGTCATCAAGCACAGGAGAAGTTGATGTGCTCAAGAGGCAAGCTGAGCATGAGCTATACAGAAACCTACCCTTCAGTCCTGACTTAAAGGACACAGTGTGTTGTTTTATGGCACACTTATGCTCATACATAATAATAAAAGTATACTACATAAACGCATCAATAGCATCAGCCATAGTTGGTACCAAGCTTTTATCTGCTGACGATTTTGTCCTGCTGTAGAGAGACTCCAGGGCTTCATGCATTCTAAGTCAATGCTGTACCAATGAGTTACACCCAAGCTTATGAGTTATGTTTTCACATAATTGGAGGTTCAGTTGCCATGTTCACACCAGCGTCACCACAGACACGAGTATTGTATTGTACTCAGTATATCAAAAGGAGAGAAAAATGCAAGCGTCATGGAGCTATATGTATAAAAAATGGATCTATTTGTATATATGCTTGTATGTTGATATTATGCATGCATATGTAAGTGGCTGCATCAGCTTTTTTTTTAATGGATATGTTTACATCCAACGTTTTTGTCCTTCCCTAATATCCTTCTTGTCTTTTTCAAGCTCCTGATGCTTCCAGCACCTCCCAATGGTGCCCTCCTGGAGATCAAGCCTTTACCACTCATATTGGCAATGGGCATTTGGCATCCCTACTGGAGCAGTTGTCTTCATAAATTTTTAATTGAAAATATTGCCTTAGATAAGCATATGCAATAATATGTGGCAAAATTCTAATTCCAAAAAGAGGCAAAGTTAGCCTAACTTGTGTAACAGGCAATTATATTTTTTAATTAATTTTTTTTTTTTTTGTGTGTGTGTGTGTGTGTGTGTGTGTGTGTGTGTGTGTGTGTGTGTGTTGGAGTTAAAAACCAGGACCTTGTATATGTTCAGCATGTGCTCTATATGGAGTTACATCTCCAGCCTTCAATTATTTTCTTATATTGGGTCATTATGATGGTTTGCAATAATTGCCATACACATCTATAATTTCTTAAAAAGTCACTTATTTTATAAATCTCTGTGGCAGGAAAATGTGTCTTCTAATTGGAGTATTAGGCAAAACAAGCTTTTCTACTAGATACCAATGTGATCCCCATGCCAATCTTATTACTCACCTCTAGTCGGTTTTCTATTTAGCCTTTGCATTTCTATTACACTGAAGTATCTTGTGGCTGGACTTTCTTTGGACTGCCAGCTCCTGAATAATGACACAGAGACTTCTTATTAATTATGGAAGCTTGACCTTAGCTTAGGCTTATTCCCAACCAGCTCTTAAAACTTAAATTAACCTATTTATGTTAATCTACGTTTTGCCACATGGTTCATTACCTCTCCTTAGTACCGAACGTCTGAGTCTGACTTCCTCCAAGTCTGGCTGGTGAATCCCCGCCCCACCAGTTCCTATCTCTGCCCAGAATTCCCCCCATCCTCTCCTGCCTAGCTATTGGACATTCAGCTCTTTGTCAAACCAATCAGAACGTGTTTTAGGCAGGTGAGGTAAAACAGCAACCCATCTTCAAACAGCGTGATCAAATATCGTGCAACAGTATGTGTTGCAGCACGTGTCACTGACAGTTTGGAATTTGTTTTCACAATCCTTAGTCATGTATTAAAAATGGCAGCAGTGGCACACGCCTTTAATCCATCCCAGCACTCAGGAGGCAGAGCCAGGCAGATCTCTGTGAGTTCAAGGCCATCCTGGTCTACAAACCGAGTTCCAGGAAAGGCGCAAAGCTACATAGAGAAACCCTGTCTCAATGCCCTCCCCCCACCAAAAAAAAATTAGATGAATTGGAGAAAGTCATGTTAATCATGAAAGAAATGGAGAGAAAATGTAAAGGTTTGAGTTTGATCTGTTTTATTGAGAAACGTTCTATGAGTCAGAACTGAAGGATGAACTTCTGTTTTGTGACTATAAAATATAGTGTTCTTGTCTTAATCACATAATTGGTAAATGGGTTTAAAAAATGCTCTGGGGTAAAAATTAAAGAAAGGCTCCTGGTCACTACAGTAACAGAGATGACACAGAGGCAAGACCATTCAGTGTCAGTTTCAACTCCGATGTATTAGAGGGGGAAAACCGCTCTGTGAGGGTCTTGGGCAATGGGGGTCTAAAGGCCCATCTTCACAGTTTGGGTGGGTAATTCTGGAATTTGCAGTGAAATGAACAACATAGTGGGATGTTGAGATATCTCCTGTTGTTTCCCACAGCATAAGGATAGTCATTTAAAAATAATTGGCACATTCTAGAACATTTATTATTTAATGTATAGTGATTTTCTTGACATGATTTGGGTTTGATAAATCACTTGTAAATTTTAGCAATCATCTCTTCCTGTTTCTCAAGTTATGACAGTATGATTTTCAAAAGACATTGATTGAACTCGGGGCGGTTCTCAAACACCACTGGAGTCGACTGCCGAGTCGATGGCTTGACAAATGAGGACACTGTTACCAGTTTAATCCCCATATGGGCCAATTAGTTTCACATTGAGAAGAACTCCGTTCCAAAGCCACAGATTGCACCATTAACCCCAGTCAGTAGTCTTCAAATTGAGTGCCATTGATCACAAGAGGCCCAGGTTTGAGTGTCAATAGCTCAGCACAAACCCATCATCACCTCTGAGAGTGGAGTGCCCTGTTACCTCCTACATCTTTCATCTTGGATGTCACAGAAAATATGACAGTGCGATAAAGAAGTTCAAGGCCCCTTTGCCCTTTTACACTTCCTGTATCCCGCTATGTTACTATGAAAGTGTAAGTCACCTTTGCATAGCTTTGGTTTTTTTTTTTTTAAATGGAATCTGTGTGCTGTAGTAAAAACAGATAATAGCATTATTGATTAGCAATACTAAGGGAAAGCAACAAATAATGAATGGATTCATTTCACCAATACTTAATGGTACCTTAAAATTTTTAACATTGACCCAAATACATAAGAAAAAGCCATATTTTCTAGTTTCTGAAATCTATAACTTCTGGCAAAAAAATTAATATTGAAAGTAGAATTATTTCACATATGACATTTATAAAAGGCAAAACCTAAAGCAACTGATGGATCTGATGTATAAATTTGACTTCCTCTTCTTCTCAAAAGAAACCAAATCTTACCTGACTTCTTGCTATGGAAAACTTTCAGAGCTATCCTGAAGTTTAGACTAAGACTAAGGAATTGGGGTAATTTGAGGTAAAATGAGGTCACATTAAAGCAATTTAAAAATAGACATTAATACAAATAGTGTCATTCTTACAGTTACTTCTGCAAATCCATAATAGATGTTTTGATATGAGGGTTCATTTAGCATACTTATCTTTTAGTAATAAAATGTAATTAAGTTAATGGTAAAAACTGATGTTAACAAAAAGCTGGTTTAGTTCTTCTTTGTAACAAAGCCAACACTCTTGAATCTTTATGAATCTTTTGAACAAAGCCAAAAACGTTGAGAATAAAGGAACAATGATTTGAATGTAATGCCTGGGAACCTGGGTGAATTCCATTTGTGGTTCACTCCTCAAACAGGAACTGCTGTATGTAGGTCCAGAGATCAGGGGCATTTTCTAACGTTGGAACTCATGGCTTCTCTTTAATCATATATATATATGCTGCAGCATGTTTATTTTCACATCCTCAACACCCTTCACTTGCTGTTTCTCACTGTCAAGAACCACCCAGACACCTGGCAGCATTCTCTTTCTCTTCCAGAAGTACAGGAGCAAAGATATCAGAGAGTAAAGTCGGCCCTTCTGTCTTGTCTTGTGAAGGTGGGTCCCACCTGAGAAATACAAGGGGAACTGGAGATAAAAACAACTCTACATTGGTAAAAGCTAGAATGTGAATGTAGGCCTACAGAAAAGGGAGCTGACCGAAACTTCACTAGAGACTCAGAGAACACAGGCTGCTGTAGGAGTGGGCCTCTTTGGGCGGAGGGGAATAGGAAGGGCCTGTGATGGAGACTCCACTGTGGCAAGTTTTCTGGGGAGTGTTATTGGGATACGGACCTGTGGGGAGTAAAGGAGGCCAGATGATGTGGATGGTGTCATCAATATAAAGACCCTGCTGCTCCCTGGAGGACCAGGGCAGGTGAGGACTGTGAGAAGCCTGTAGATGCATCCTGAAAAAGTTGGGGGAACTTGAACCTTCCACCCTTTAGTAGTACCACTGGGGTGGTGATGCAATCTGTGTAGTACAGTGATTTTTTTTTTCAGTAGAAGGAATTCCTGAAAAAGCAACTAATGAGGTATCTGTGGTCAACATTCCCAGCACTGAGAAAATGTCCAATTTAGTCTTCTGAGGAATGTTTGAAGACCTGAGCACGGACTACAGCAGTCACTAGTATGTTGTCTTAGTTATGGTTACTATTGCTATGCTGAAGCACCATGGCCAAAAGTGAGTTGGGGCAAAAGGGTTTATTCGACTTATACCTTCACATCGATGTTCATCATTAAAGGATGTCAGAACAGGAACTCAAACAGGACCAGAACCTGGAGACAGGAGCTGATGCAGAGGCCACAGAGCACCTTAGGGGTGCTACTTACTGGCTTACCCATCATGGCTTGCTCAGCCTGCTTTCTTGCAGAACTCAGGACCACTCATCCAGGAATAACATCACCCATAGTGGGCTGGTCCCTTCCTCATCAGTCACCAATTAAGAAAATGCCTTACAAGCTTGCCCACAGCCCGATCTTATGGAGGCATTTTCTCAACTGAGGTTCCTTCTCTCAAATGACTTTAGTTTTTGTCAAGTTGACATAAAACTATTGCTCATAATATTAACGTTCCCTTTTGGGGATAAATGAGAAAGGAAAGTTTCTAATTGAAAAGTAATACTTACCTGGCAGGGGAGATACCATGATCACGAAGGTGGTTTTCCTAGGGCGAGGCTTATCCATTGCACTCCGGATGTGCTGACCTCTGCGATTTCCCCAAATGCGGGAAACTCGACTGCATAATTTGTGGTAGTGGGGGACTGCGTTCACGCTCTCCCCTGAAGTAAATAAAAAAAAAAAAAAAAAAAGTAATGTGCTTGTGTGTCAAGTTGACAAGTGGTCAGTTGGACTGGCTAGTGTTTTATGTCAGTTGGCACAAGCTAGAGTCATCAGAGAGGAAGGAGCCTCAACTGAGAAAAGTCTTCCATGACATCCAGCTGTAAGGCATTCTTAATTAGTGATTAATGGGGGAAGAGCTCAACCCATTGTGGGTGGTGCCGTCCCTGGGCTGGTGGTCCTGGGTTCTATAAAAAAGCAGGCTGAGCAAGTCGCAGAGAGCAAACCAGTAGGCAGAGCTTCTCCGTGGCCTCTGCACCAGCTCCTGGCTTCAAGTTCCTGCCTCATTTGAGTTCCTGTGCTGGTTTGCTTCACTGATGAACTACAATGGGGAAGTATAAGCCAAATGAACCCTTTCCTCTCCAACTTGCTTTTTGGTCATGGTGTTTCATTGAAGCAATAGAAACCCTAACTAAGACACATGTTGAAGAAACTCAGATGTAACATATACATCATCTTATGCTCAAGGAATTAAAATGTAAAGGTTTTAGCCAGTCTTTATCCTCCATACATCTAGCAAATATTGTCACTTCATCCTTCCTCTTTCAAGCCATGAACCATGAGAGATGCCAATTTTTCTTCTACTGCCTGCTAAATACTTTGTATCTATACAAATATTTTCACCCTTCTTTTCCCTTTCTCTCTCCAGTGTTAGAGATGGAACCCAGGACCTTATACATACTAGACAAGCACAAATCCACATCCCCCAGCTTTCTCATTAGTTGTCATGCTAGAGAGGTACCCACCTACCTTCCTGTCAGTATTTATCCCTTTATGTTTATTCTTCACTTGAGACTTTAATAATTCTAAGAAATGATCCACTTTTCCGTTATTTTCAATCTTTCTCTCTTAGCTGAATCTTTTCAAGCTACTGTTGAATTTCTCTCATTCTCAATAATAAAGAAATATGTTAATACCAATGATAAACAATATATTGTGTCACCTGGATCCCCTGGTGGCCACAAGTTAGTTTTCCTTCTCTATTAACATTCTTGAGGAACAAAATATGTTTATCAGAAAGAACACTAGCGGCAATATAAAGCTGAACTTGCATGAGAATCCTAGCTTTGTTGCTTGCTGATCCGGGAAGGTTTCTTAAGCCCTCTGAACCTTTTTTCATCATCTATAAATGTTAGAATGATAATTCAAGTTTTGTGAAGCTGTAAATGAGGATTAAGTGTTATAAAATAGATATCATCAATTTCATTTTCCCATTTCAGTCAGGCACACAGGAAACACACTATTTTTAGAACTCAACTTTATTTCCATGTTGGAGCTCTGTACTGCTGGGTGACTGGAAACTTCCTTTCTGCTTTGTGTTACGCTGGTGCTCTGAAGGGAAGGCTGAAAGAAAATGGTTAGTATTTCGTATATTCCCCATGTAGTAATTCACGAGGACGGAGAGGGGCTATAGTTTGCACGTACGCTGGCATCTTCTCAGGTGTCAGCCACTTCAATTGCCCTTTGACTCCTAGTCCTTGTGTTGCTGCTGAGTTGCCCTCCTGTGGTCCTTGAATCCTCATTTGATGGTAGGCTGGAACAGGATGCTGATCATGCATGAGGAAGGATTCTAAAAGTCTACATAAAGTCTTGTGCAATCTCAGAAATTCTGGTCACCCAGGAATCACACTGTTCCTGACTTGTTCACACCGGGCTCCAGGATATGGGTAGACCCTAATAAACTCAAGTTGAAGAAATTAGTGTTAAGTGGAAGGTGCATTTAGGAAACCTAATCTACAGAACATCTGTGCTTTGCACCACAATGCACTGTTAAGTGACTATTGTTTACAATTATGACTAGTGGCTAGTCTAGTGACTTGCAGCTACTGCCCAACATTGCAAGAGAATATTGTACCATGTATCACTAGCCTGGTAAAGAAGAAAATTCAAAGTACAATTTCTACTAAATGCACCTTGTTTTCACATAGTCATAAAGTTGAAAAAAATTGCAAGTCAGGGACCATTTGTACTGTCCTATACGTAAGCCATGTCCTGGTACAGAATTTTGGGCCCAGCAGGTAGGGTTCAAGAAATAACACTTCCTCTCCACATCTTTATTCTACCCCTCCTTCTCAATTTTCCATTTTCTTTCAACTTCAGTTCAGTGAAGATTGCAACTCCGTTACACCACAAAATTGCTTCAACCTAGGAAACTAGCATCTTCCATTTGTCCAGCAGGCACTCATCAGATCCATTCTTTTATTTGACCTCTGTGTGACATTCATACTACAAAACCCTGCTTTCTTTCTGAGACCCTCTCCCACCTTGGCTCTCATAACTCTTTCTGATTATTCTCTTCCCCGTGTATCTGTTTCATTCCATCTCCTTCTGCTCGCTAGTTGTTTCCCATGGTACGTATTACATCTTGGTGCCATTTACCCCACGATGTTGATGCAGGCCTCCATCTCCATATCAACGTTTATAGTCATACCAAGTTTATATTGTCTAGTTTCCCTCATATTTACCTCTGACAGTAAATCAGTTCATTCTGATAGAGTGCTCAGGAGGTATTTGGCACAGAGTGAGCATTCTATCATGCTACCTTTTAGGTTATTGCTTGATGAAGTAGCCTCTGTCAGCAGGGCAAATACCCGAGATAATAAATTTACAAAAAGACTTATTTTGGCTTACAGTTTTAGAGGTTTTATTCTACTGCTTCAGACAGGACAGCTCATCATGACAAGGGCACATGCTAGAGTAAAACCACTTATCTCATAGACTGGAAAGGAAAGAGAAAAAGGATTGGGTGAGTGTCCCATAATCCCCTTGGAGGGAATACCCACCATGACTTAAGTACCTCCCATTAAATCTAATTTCTTAAAGTTTTCAACATCTCTTAACAGTGCCATAGGCTAGAGACCAGGACTTTATTACATGGACTTTTGTGGGACACTTTAAGATCAAATTTTCAATTTTTAGTAAATAAAAATAATACTTAAAAAAATTCAAAGTTATAGGACTGGGTTCAATCCCCAACAACTTACAAAAACATTCCATTCCAAACTATAGCATGCTGTGGAATAATCCTTCTGTACACTGATAATGTGTTGCCCTCATTGTTAATAAATAGCTAATTGGCTGATAACTAGGCAGGATTTTTGGGGCAGACAGAATGCTGGGAAGAAGGGCAGAGTCTGAGGAGTCTTGGGCCAGATATGGAAGAAGAAACATGGGAAGTTCATAGATGAGGTAAATAGCCTTGGGGCAGCACATAGACGAATAGAAATGGGTTAATTTAAGTTAAAAGAGCTAGTTAGTAACAAGCCTAAGCTATTGGCTGATCATTTATAATTAACATTAAGTCTCTGTATGGTTATTTGGGGAGTGGCTGCCAGGACACAGAGAAATTTCACTTATAATAGCAATTACTATATGTACCTCAAGGTTTCAAAAGCATAATTTGATTTTACCAAAAGTTTATCTTCTCCATTTTATACACACGGTGTGTATCTTTCTTTCCAAAATTTTGCCTCTTAATAATTTTTCCTGCAATAAACAATAACTATCACACATTCATGCATGCACACACAATGCATGTCTGTATCTAAGGCTTTATATAGCTCAGTGGAATCATTGTCTAAGTGATCTTTTCTCCTAGAAAATGTATCTTTACATTTTCACTCTTGATTTTGTGGCATCTGTATCTTGGAATCTCTGGAGATGAAATTCCATTGTGTTCAATTTTAAACTTTCTATTTTCTTAAAGCAAGATCTCATGATGTAGCCCTGGCTGGCCTGGAATTTACTATGTAGACCAGGCTATCATTGACTTTACAGAATCTACCTGCTTCTGCCTCCTAAATGCTGGGATAATTTTAAACCTTTTAAGAAAAACATTTGAGGCATCAATCCAGGGTAAGAGGCTGTAAAATATTTAATAACATTAATGTAAATAATAATGTATAAAAATAGAGAAATATGGCACATATTTGTTAAACAAAAATACAAACAAATGCAGAGAAGATATTATTTTAATTAATTTTGTGTCTTTAACACCTGTTAACCTAAATATATTTTATTCTGTATAATGTAATACCCTGTGTATTATTCATGTGAGCAACATATCCAAATAAGAGAAAATATTTACACAACAGAATTCACTTTGCTTTGAAGTGACTACAAAAACTCCTGACTTGGTCTTCATAGTAAAAGCAGCTTAGACCTAGATCACATGTTGGCTTTTTGCCTTCTTATCTCTGCCCAGTTCAGAATGGTTGCATCTCCTAGTCACTAGCATTCTTCTGGATCTCAGTTGGGCTTAACACATGGAAGCCTCAACACCCCCAGCATAATCCTCTTTGTAGTCTTAGCCTTTCCCCCCGAGAAAATAGGCTTAGACTGCCCACCATAGCCACTGTGCTTCCTGTCCTAAGACAGCCTCCCCTGGGTGGATAGAGCATCCTTACCCATTGGTGCACTGTGTCATTTCATCTGGTCAGTACTGGCTACACTTCTAGCAGAAAACTCAGCATGTTTTAGGAATGTTTTCCATGTTTGCAGGAGGATATCGGCTCAGAAGGAGAGAGGCAGAGGCAGAAACAGAAGCATCGATAATCTACTTTTGAATAGGAATTAAAAATTGAAGTTTCAGCTGAGAGTTCAAGACATAAAAGGAACCATTTTCCATACAAGGTCCTTATTATGAAGAAAAATAGTTCAAAATATGATTCACATGCTTTCATTTGTTTAGGGGTATAAAATGGTGGAGAAAATACCAAATAGAAGAGGTTTGTACAGGAAGTTGGGTTCACCACCCACAGTGGGGAGGGGCTGGAAGATGCTTCTTCAGTTCATGCCACTGGGCTTCCTTGGCATCAGCTAGAGAGTCTGAGATATAATCCCCCAAATGAGGGGGTCCTATGGGCTGAGATCTAAGTCCAACTTGAGAATTTGTAAATAAGCTGCCCAACTGCTCCCATGCAGAAAAGAGAGGAAGAAGGAGACAGAGAATAGAGAGAGAAAGTTCTGGTGGAAAAGAATTAGCCTGGAGCTATTTTGCATCCTGGATAGGACCTTCTGGCAGAGTGAGAAGATTCAAGGAGGCTGAGCGAACAGAAGCTAAGAGGTGACTGGGAATATCCAGCTGTGTAACACCCATGTCACAGGGAATGCAGAGGATAGAGGACAGTGCTGGTTGGAACACACCTAAGAACCCCTAGACACACACAGCCTACAGCACTTGCTAGCCTTGCCATGGATGTGAGTGTGCAGGGACCTGTGCTTGGTTTAGTGCGTCACGGTCACTGTCTTGAAAGTCCTAATTCTTTTCCAATAAAGAGGATGACATTTTAATTTTGCCCCTGGCCATGCAAATCACCTTGCTGCTCCTTCATGCCATACTGAAGGAGTACAAAGATGGCTAACATGGGACCATTTGGGTGAGGACTCTTTAGTCCTTTACTCAGACCGACTTTGAGATGGAGGAGACATACAAGTTGGTGAAGTAAATAAACAGAACCTGTCTGTTTTCCCTTCTACGGCTATTAGCCTAAAGATGGTTCAAATTCAGAGTTTAAATTAAAATCACATTACTAATTGAGTGTTTGCAAATTTAAGTGGCCGTAGTTTTGTCTGGTAACCAAAGGCCAACTGAAAATTTTGCAACTAGATTTCCTTCCATCATAAACAAACTTTTCCAGAATGTTTGCCTATTTCTACAATGTCAGAATTTATTAATTAACAATGCATTTGAAAGCTACCACAGTTTCAGTGGCTTTACTTCACAGAGTCCTCTTGGTTTTGTTTGATAGTCATGGCCATGGTGCTTTCAGTTTTACAACCCATTCCATCCCTAATTACTAAAGTCTCTACCAATCAGATCACACTTCCCAGGTAACACAAAGGCCGAGAAAGGGTTAAGAGTGGCCACAAGATTTCAATAGACTTTACCCTTTAACAAAGGTGGAGAGCACATGCAAATGTCTGGCCGCTCCACAGACATCAGATCTATCTAGGGCAGAGCTTTCTAGGCAAGTCAGGCGGGCTTGCAGTTTCAAAGTGAACAGTGTAAAGCAGAGGAATAGGACTGAGCTAAAGCCAGGGACAGAATCATAAGTTCACTGACTGGAGATCTTGTAATATGCACACTGGGAGGTTTGGCAAAATGGCAGGTGGATGTGTGATATGATGCCACATTCTTAGGCATTTTATGTTTTACATGAGGAGCTCTTGTTCGCTGATCTGGTATATTTGATAAACTCACAAGCATGGTGTTTCTGATATGGTTTGATAACTCCATGTGTCCATGCACTGTTGATTTAATTAGAAGTGTAAGTGGTACTTTTTAAATTAACATAGTAAGTTATCTGTTTGTGCCTTATGATTATGCTGTGTAGTTGGTGGCTGTAATTTGTAAGTTCTGTGTGCCCAATATCTTGGGGCATTACTTGCTCATACAAGTTACCAAGTCATTGTGTCTTAGTATTTGTACTAAAGTCAGGTGAAATTGCTTTTTTTTATAACTTAGGACAAGGCACAAGCCTGGTAGCTGATGTTCCACACAACATGGAGTACCCCAGAGCAGAGTATAGTCCACCTCCATAGCTCCTACTAAAAAGAATTAATTAGTATTTATTTAATGAAAGCATAGAACAATTAAAAATAAATTATTTTTATATTAATAATTTTATATTAATAAACAATTAAAAAATAAATATATGAACAAAGTTGGGGCAGATTTGAAACTTTCCATTTGATTCTGTGCACTTTTTAATTAGTAGAAGAAAATTTTTAAATGAGTGAGGGAACTTTCTGGAACAAGACTGTATTTTCCTGAGATCGTTGGAGAGTTTGAGTAATGACCCAAGTGAAGGTTGGAAATTTACTGCTGTTATTTCTCTGCTAGTTGTTGGTGCATAGTTCAGTCAACACAGAGCAGACTCTCTAGAAACCAGAGATGCATCCCACCCAAGGAAGATAGGATCATATACTAAAGCAAGGCTCTGGGATGGCACTATGTATATATATCTTTGCACACAAAGATTCCACTGCATTACCAAAAATAATGACTATGTGTGCTAGTTGCTTTAGAATTAGAACATGAATCCTAGCTGGAAGTTTCAAAAGCAGTTAATTAATTGTGGCTACTAACTTTCTGTGACCCAAGTGTCTTGAAAGACAAATGTCTAGAGATTGCTTAAGTTGGTAGCACATTTATCTAAGAGAATGAAAATATGGATAGAACTTTCACTTATACTCTAGTGTAACATACCAGGAAAAATATCTGGAAAGAGGGAACTCCCCACAGAGGTTTAAGTATCTCATTTCCATATAACCCCATAATAGTGACATAATCTGTCTTTGGGATTGCTCATATAGGCACGTGCTTATGCTTTATGATTAGAGGAGATTAAAAAGACAGCTCACACTGGTAACTATTACAATGGAGTCTTCTATTAACTCATAGTCAGTTGATGCTGCCACAGAAAAGTCTTAGAGACTGGGTGACTTAACCAACAGAAATTTGTTTCTCACACAGCTCATGTAGTGTCTGGTAAGGGCTTACAGTTTGCAATCTTCTTGTTAGGATACAAGCTCTAATGTCTCTTGTTCTTTCATGTTTTGATCTGGGTTAGCATTTTTGAGACAGTATCTTTATCTAGTCTAGGATAGTATTGATTGGTGATCTTCCCACTTCCTACTCCTGAGTGCTGAGATTACCAGTATGTACCACTTTGTTGAGTGTGGTGAGTCTTCTTAGAAGGACACTAATCTCATTTAGAAGGGGGCTCACTCTACTTTAGTACCTCCTAAAGGCGTCATATAATCATCACATTAGGCTTAGAACTTTAACATACAAATGTTTGGGGAGGGCAAAAAAATTTTGGTCCATTACACATTATTTATGCCTCCGTGTTAATCACTTTTCTTCTTGTTGTTGACCAAATACCCAACAAAAGTATCATTAAGAAGAAAGGTATTTTGACCCACAGTTTGAGGGTACAATCACTGTAGTGGACAAGTCATAGTAGCACGAGTCTGAGACAGGCAGTTGCATGTATTGTCAGGAATACAGAGACAATGTTGGTGTTGTGTTTGCTTTGTCCTTATTATGCGGGCTAGAACCAGAGCACAGGAAATGGTGCTGCCCATAGTTAAAATGGGTCTTCCCACCTTAATTAACCCAATCTAGGAATTCCCTCACACAATGCCCAGAGGTCTGTCTCCCAGATGACTGTAGATCCTGTTAAACATCAATTGTAACCATCACAAGTCAACCTACTGTCAATCTGACATCAAAACATACATGTTTAAGCCATCTCTCTACCTCTTGACCTCACAGGCTCATGGCCATCTCATGATATAAAAATGCATTAAGTCTAACTTCAAAAGTCCTCATAGTCTTTAACAGTTCCAACAATGATCTGAGACAGTCTCTTAACTGTGAGTCCCTACATTACAAAAGAAGATACACACTTCCAACATAAAATGATGCAAAGTAAACATCCCTGTTCTAAAAGAAACCTATTAGCAAGGAAATATTGGACCAAATCAATCCAAAATACAACAGGGAAAATATAATTTCTTATACTTCATGTTTAGCATCTGGGAATTATGATGGCTTCAATCTGGACCCCAAAGGACTTGGGTATCCCCTACTGTCCAGCTCTGTTTCCCATAACCCACAGAGGCACTCTCTTCATTCAGATCTACTCTGTGCAGGAAACTGTCATTGGTGAACACCCATGGTCCTGACATCTTCAGCATCCTTGAGTCTCCATTACAACTCAGACTCTACCTTCACAGCTTCACACAATGGCTCCTTAAAGCCAAGGCTGACAATCGGTACTAACCATTACAACTAACTTATCATCTTGGGAATTTCTTTATTAATTGTCCATGATATTGATTAGTTACATCTTGAGCCATTCTCATTGCATGGCCCGCCTTATGGTTAGAGGGCTAGGGTGATTTCTTACTAGTGCAAAGTTTGTGGGACTGATTTGCATAAAACTTTCTTTGAGCAATCTTCCATGTCTTCCAAAACTCCTGTGTGAGCTCAATGGACCTGTCAGAGTTCTAATATGAAAGAAATTCAGGACATGCCTGTCATTCAGGACTTTAAAAGAATAAGTAATGTACTTTGTTTTGTGAACCTGTACATTGCTGTATTTGTGGTAGCAGTTATTATTACACTAATCTGAATATTCTTACACTTAGAGTAAAATAATTTTGGCTTGCTGACCACTCACTATTTGGGGGTATTAAAAAAATCAACTTTAAGTCACATAAGTTATTGAAGCAGCAGTAATTGCCATTTCACAAATGAAAAAATTACATTCTAGAAAAACCAACCTAGTTACTTGAGATGACACAAAGTATGTAGAGAGAGGCTTTGGACTGAAATTTGTAGCATACTTTCTTTTGGCCACCAACCAGCTCCCAAATAAAGACACAGAGACTTAATATTAGTTATGAATGCTCAGTTTTAGTGTATGCTTTCCCTATTAGCTCTTATAACTTAAATTAACCTGTTTCTCTTCATCTACACTATGCCTCTGGCTTTTTTACCTTTCTTTTATTGTGTATGTCCTACTTCATGTCTGTCTGTCGGCTGCCTGGCTGGCCCAGGGCATCTCCCTCTCTTTCTCCCTCTTCCTTTCTTCCTTCCTCTTCCTCCTACTTATTCTCCCTGCCCACCAGCCTCACCTATCCCTCTACTGCCTAGCTATTGGCGGTTCAGTTTTTTATTAGACCAATCAGGTACCTTAGGCAGGCAAGGTGAAACAGCAACACATCTTTACACAATTAAACAAATGCAGCATAAACAAAAGCAACACACCTTTACATAAAGTAATATTTTGCAACAGACATTTACAAATTTCCAAGCACCCATGTTCTTCCCAATATACCATTTGCATCTCCACAGGAAAACACGATATAAACTGCATACTATAGGAAGATTTATTTGTCCTTTCAGTTCTTCAGTCATTAATGTGGGCATTCTGGGTTTCGTGATATGTCTTTTCATAGGAAAAATACTCTTTTTTTTTAATTAAAATAGAGAAACATCAGTTTAGTTTGCTTTGTTATAGGATATTCTGGTCTGAATATTTAAGTCTCTTCCCATGCCTCAATTTATATGTTGGAATTCTAATCACTATAGTGATTGTATTAGCAGATGGGATCTTTGAAGGTAATTAAACCCTAAGGTTGGAGCCCTTAAGAATGGTATCAGGTCCTTTAAAAAGAGGCCAAGATCTACAGAATGAAAGAAAATCTTTGCTAGTTATGTATTCAATAGAGGATTAATAGATAGGTCATAAAAAGAACACAAAAATTAAACAATAACCAAGTCATCCAATCATCTGCACCCTAAATGTACAGATTAATTGAACAGGGCACTTTACAAAGTATAAATGGCCAATAAATGCATGATAAATATTCAATACCCTTTTTAAAAATTTTTTTTTAATTCATTTTATATACCGAACACAGATTCCCCTTTCATCCCTCCTCCTGCTCCCCCCTCCCTCTCCCCCTCTCATCCCCTCCTCCAAAAGGGTAAGTTCTCCCATGGGAGGGACAGCTAAGCCTGGTACATTCAGTTGAGGCAGGACCAAGCCCCTCCCCGCTGCATCAAGGGTGAGCAAAGTGTCCTATCATAGGTAATGGGATACAGAAAGCCAGCTCATGTACTGGAGATAGATCCTGATCACACTGGCAGGGGCCCCTCAAACAGGCCTAGCTACACATCTCTCTCCAGTATGCAGAGGGCCTAGTCTGGTCCCATGTAGGTTCCACAGCTGTCAGTCTAATGTTCATGAGTTCCTTTGAGCTTGGTTCAGTTGTCTCTGTAGATTTTCCCATCATGATCTTGACCCCCCCTTGTTCATATAATCCCTCTTCCCTCTCTTCAACTGGACTCCTACGAGAACTCGGCTTGGTGCTTGGTTGTGGATCTCTGCATCTACTTCCATCAGATACTGGATGAAGGCTCTCTTGGTTCAATTGGAACCGTTGGAGTCTGTAGTTAATATCATTAACCACTAGGTAAATGTAATTGAGGTTCATTTCATCTTGGTCAGAATGGCTATTATTTGTGGTGATATATTGTGTACCCCCAATAAAGTTGCCTGAGGATCAGAGGACAGAGCCAGCCACTAGATTAGACATAGAGGCCAGACAGTGGTGGCACACACACTTAATCTTACCACTCGGGAGGCCACATTGGAAACAGAGCCAGGCAGTGGTGGCACACACCTTTAATCCCAGTACTGGGAAGCACACATGCCTTTAATCCCAGGAAGTGATGGCAGGGCAGAGAAAGGTATAAAAGGCGTGAGGAAACAGGAACTAACGCAGTTCAGCTGAGACCCTTTCAGGTGAGGACCTAGAGGCTTTCAGTCTATGGAAACAGGATCGGCTGAGGTGTTTACGAGGTGAAGTTGGCTGTGGCTTTCTCTTCTTCTCTGATCTTTCATCTTTCACCCTGATATCTGGCTCTGGGTTTCTTATTGAAAGACTGTCTAAGATTTGAACAACAATCAGCAAGCAAACGGGTTGGAGAGATGGCTCAGTGGGTGGGAATGAGCATTTGCTTGTCAAGTATGAGAACCTGCGTTCAGACCCCCAGCTGCTTACTGTGGTCTTATGTGTCCTTACTCCAGCACTAGTTGGGGTGAGGACATAGAGAGGCTGGCAGCAAGCTCAGTGAGAGCCTGTCTCAAGGGAATATGGAGCATGTACATACCGCCCCCTCCAAAGAAATCAAACAACTGCCAGTGCTGGTGAGGATGAAGAGGGGAGGTATACACAGAAAGTAGTGTGGCAGTTCCTAAAAAGACTAAAAAAAGAACTACTGGATGATCCAGCCTTATCACTCCTTATTGTATATCACAGAAATACCTGCATATCTATATGTACTGCATCATTGGTCACAACAGCCAAGACATGGAACATCCCTAATTTTCCATTAGTGAATGAATGAACAAAGAAAATGTGGTGTATATACACAATGGAGTTTTATTCAGCTGTAAAGAACAAGCATATCATTTGCAGGAAAATGGGTGCAACCAGAAGTCACCGTGTTAAGGGAAATAAGCGAGACTCCTAAAAATGAATGCTTTCTCTCACATTTGGAAACTAGATTCAAATATATATTTGAATATTGAAAGTAAAAGGAGACTCTTAGAGGGAGTAGAACAAGAGAGGGTAATGGGGGAATGACTATGAACAAAGTACCTGATATGTATGTATGAAGGCCAGGAGGCGGTGGCGCATGCCTTTAATTCCAGCACTTGGGAGGCAGAGGCAGGCAGATCTCAGTGAGTTTAAGACCAGCCTGGTCTACAAAGTGAGTTCCAGGACAGCCAGGACTGTTACACAGAGAAACCCTGTCTCAAACAAACAAACAAACAAACAAAACAACCAAAAAACAAAAAAACCCCAAACCCCTCATGTATGTATGAAGATATAATGAAATCCACTATTTTGTATGTTCATTAAAACAACCCCTCAAACAATTTTGTTATGGTGAATTTACAATAACTGGTTCACTACTGAATGGGTTAGCAGTGGAGAGCAAAGCTCACAATGAAATAACCTTGTTAAGAAAATGACATTTCGCCGGGCGGTGGTGGCGCACGCCTTTAATCCCAGCACTCGGGAGGCAGAGCCAGGCGGATCTTTGTGAGTTCAAGGCCAGCCTGGGCTACCAAGTGAGTCCCAGGAAAGGCACAAAGCTACACAGAGAAACCCTGTCTCGAAAAACCAAAAAAAAAAAAAAAAAAAAAAAAGAAAATGACATTTCAAGCAGTGATGGCACACAGCTTTGTGTTGTAGAATATTATTTTAAGACCTTATGGGTCTTTGATGGACTTGAAGACTAAATAGTTACAGTTGCATGGTTATGATAGAAAGTAGATTAGGTGTAAAACTTTGGATTCACTAAGATAGGGTAGACAATGCATTATTCTCTCTGAATATGCGAACTACAAATGGACAGAATATTGTAAATTCTTACTTGATAACTGTTTTTGTTGTGTATAGTTTTACTATGTTATAGTTAAAACCTTTCATTTTTATTTAGACAAAAAGGGGGAAATGTTGTAGAATATTATTTTAAGGTATGTTACTTTTGTTTATGTTGCATTTGTTTAACTTCATGAAGCTGTGCTGCTTTGCCTGTCTAAAACACCTGATGGTCTAATAAAGAGCCGAATGGCCAATGGCCAGGCAGGAGAAAGAATAGGTGGAGGTAGAGAGGATAGGAGAAATCTGGGAGAAAAAGAAGAAAGAGCAACAAGAAGAGGAGAGGAGGATGTCAGGGGTCAGCCACCCAGAAACACAGTCAGCCACGGAGCAAGAGTGAAAGTAAGATATTCAGAAGTAAGGAAAGGAAAAAGCCCAGAGGCAAAAGGCAGATGGGATAATTAAAGTTAAGAAAAGCTGGCAAGAAACAAGCCAAGCTAAGGTCAGGCATTTATAATTAAGAATAAGCCTGCCTGTGTGATTTATTTGAGAGTTTGATGGTGCTCCCCCCCCCCCCAAAGAGTAAAAACAACCAACACCTTTAATCTCAGCACTTGGGAGGCAGAGGCAGGTGGATTTCTGTGAGTTCGAGTCCAGCCTGGTCTACAGAGCAGGTTTCAGGACAGCCAGAGTGGACACAGAGAAACCCTGTCTCAAAAAACTAACAAACAAAAACCATAAATAAATAAATAAAATAAAAAAGGCAGGGGAAGAGGGGAGGGGAGGGAAGGGGAAAGAGAGGGGAGAGAGCAGGCAAATATGAGCAAGTACAAGTTCAGTGGTAGAGTGCCTGTTTAAATGTACAAGGCTCAGGTTCACCCCCACCCCAGTACTGGTGGTGGCAGTGGGGAGTAAGAGCTTGATATTATGTAGCACTGCTATTATAGAGACTATTTTATTTTAAAAATATTTATTTTTATTTATGTGTCTGTGTGTCTGTGTGTGTGGAACTGGAGTTACAGGCATTTTGAGCTGCTTGACATGGGTGTGGAAGAGTAGGGATACCATCTCTCCATCCCCAAAGGGACTGTTTTCTTAAAAAACAAAGTGTCTTGGGCTGCTATCAAATGAAAATCTGACCCGCCTTTGTTTCTTACACCAGGAAACTGGAAACCCCATCATTTTGTCAACAGCTAATGTTAGAGGTGTGATAATTGTGGACATGTGTTCAGTTTTTGGACAAACTGAACAGAATTAGGACTTACTCATTCATACCCATGACTTTTAGGAACTATGGGGAAATGAGAAAGCCCATGACTCCTGTTTTACAGGTCTTTCCCCAGTCAACATGATTTGCACCAGCCTTGGAAAACAGTATTCCAGGCAAGACCAACCTTGATGAACTGTCTTATGGTGCTGGGTATTGAACCTGGGACCTAGTGCACCCTAGGCAATTATTTATAACTGAGCTACATCACCAATTTATTAATTGTTAAGGGGTGTTCTCAGGCTAAATGGTACTGGTCAGCATCTATGTCTTAAAAGAAAGGACAACTGTCCTAGAAGACTTGCTACATAGTAGCATAGAACAAGTATTGAATTAATGAACGAATAAATCAATGGATAAGCCTGTGAATTATACAGAATTTGGCAAGACAGGATTCCTCTATGCAGCCCTAACAGGCCAGCCTGTCATTGGTGGAACTGGAAGCTGTGTTGTGGTTAGTACAAATATACTCCTTCATTTCCACACCCCTAGAGTAATCAGGGTGTTTTGGAGTCAGTCAGGAGACATCCTCGGTTTTTTTGTTTGTTTGTTTGTTTTTGTTTTGGGGGTATCAATATTAGGCCCAGTGAAGGATTTCTCAAATGGTCTTTCCATGCTTCCTTGGGATGTTTACCATGGGTACAGTGGTCGGAAGTAGTAACAGGAAGAGGAAAAGGCAGCTCCAGCTCCAGTGGCAACAAGCCACGGCAAGTAGGGGCAGCGGCCAAAGAGTCGGGACCAGCATAAGTGAGAGTGGGGTGGTGAGAAACAGGCGGTGGAGAGGGTGGTCATGGCAGTTGTGGACCTTAGAAGTCCAGGGACTGCAAGTCTGTCACCAGGTACCAACACAACTCAAAGGCTGTAATCGCAGCTGGTGCGCATCGCTGCCAACTGTTGAGCTTCAAGAGTTCCGGGCCACGGGAAACCAAAGCCAGAGCAGTTAAGTCTTCACCTAAGTTCTTAAGAGCTATTTGATTCTGTTTTTTAAGATTCAGAGACACGAACAATAGAGTTATGAACCTCTGAAGTCTGTCAGCCCAGCCCAGCCTTTGCAACTCGAGGACCCATGTCTTCCATTAGAAGACCAACATCACTACCAGTGATTGTCACCCTGATGGGGACCCAGCCAGCTCACTGGTAACTGTGCAGCACGTACAGACATGATGCACTATACAGACACCGGGGAGATACAGTGTAAAACAACAGAGCTAGAACAGTGGAAGAAGAAATGCTACACAGGATGAAGCCCAAGGTACTAAAACAGATTCTTTCGTTGGGAGAGAATTAACGGGTTCTCCCAAGACTAGAGCCACCGGGATGATGTTTCCAGAAGTGACGAAACAGTATCAGCAAAAGTAAACTTTCATGGTTTCCTGGAGTGTGTGATATGTGGTAAAATACGGTCATTTTCTAAAAACCAGTCTCCACTGGACTCCCTCTCCTAAGCCATGAACTTCATGTCCCCAAATCCATGAAAACTTAGTGTCCCCAAATCCATGAAAGCAACATCCCTCTCCGGGAGGTGATTCTGAGGGACTCTGGGATGTCACTACAACCTCAAGCCCACATGTGGCGACTGGCTCTACGGACCCGGACGGCGACGTCCCCGGGACGGTCAGATGGCATGGTTTGCACCGACGCCGCCGAGTCCGCCTCGCTCAGGTGCGGGTGCAAGCCGAGTCTCCTCGCCCTGGGCCGGCACCCGCGCGGCGTCCCGGTGCGGTGGGTGGGGGGGGGTGTCCGGGGTGGGGGTGGGGGTGGGGTTGGAGGGAAAGGCGAGCCCGGCCTCGGGGGGGCCCGTCGAGGGCCCCGCGGCTCGGGGAAGCCCAGCACTTCCCGGCGGGAACGCGGGCCCCGCGGCGCGGGCTGCCGGGGAAGGTGTTCTCGCGAGAGGAGGCCGAGGGGGCGCGGGTCGCCGCGGGTCGCCGGTCTGAGGGGCGCGGGGCAGCCGGGGGGCGAGCGCCCGGCTGGGGCGCGGAGTTGAGGCGGCGAGCGGGGCCGGGGCGTGGGGAAGCCGCTCCCGCCAGTCGCGGAGAGCCAGCCCCTGACGTCAGGAGTTTTCCTCAAAGTCAACAACAAGCCCCGCGGCGGCGGCGGCGGCGGCCAGGAGCTCCGGCGGCAGCCCCCGGAGGGAGGAAGGAGGGGGCGGGGAGGCGGCTGCCGGGTCCGCGAGGCGAGGCGAGGCGAGGCGAGGCCGCAGTCCGGGGTCCCCGGCCCTGCACGCCCGGCCCCCCGCGCGGGGCTTTTACTGGTGATGAATTGAATTTGTAGCCGATATCCGATTCCCAAGTAGAGTCTCCGCCTCCTCCTCCTCCTCCTCCCCGCGCCGCCGCCGCCGCCGCCCGCCCTCCTCCTCCTCCTCCTCCCTCCTCCCGCTGCCGCCGCCGCCCGCCCGCCCGCCCGGCTCCCTCCCTCCCTCCCTCCCCTGCAGCCTTCGTCTCCCCTCCCGCCGGCTGCACCGGGCTCCAGGGGGCCAGAGGCTCAGCGGGGTGGGGGGGAGGACAGGAGGGGAGGAGGAGGGAGGGGGACCCCCGAGTCGCCCCCTCTCCTCCCCCCGACCCCCCCGCTCCATCCTCCGCCACCGCCCGCCCGCCCGCCCGCCCGGCCGAGCAGCTGCGGGGCTGCCGCCACCGCCTTTGCAGGTAACAGCCGCCGCCCCCAGCTCTCGTCCTCCTCTCCCCCCCCATACCACCCCCCACCACCCCTACTTCCCCGCCTCGCCGAACTCCCCGAGGGGCCCCGCGGCTCCCTCCCTGCCTCCCTCGGGGGTGGGGGCGGGCGGGCGGCGGCGGCGGCGGCGACGCGGGTGGGTGAGGTGGGGGCGTCTGGGTGTCACCGCGGCCGCCGCCGCCGCCGCCGCCGCCGGGGGCGTGGGCGGGGGACCGGGTTCCCCCTCCCTCCGGAGGCTTCGGGGCTATGGGTGTGGAGGTGGAGGCCGGGGGATGCCCCGCGCGCGGGTGACACCGACACCCCCTCGCTTTTGGGGGCGGGGGAACGGCGGCCGTGCGCGGGCGGCCGGGGAGGGGGTGTTCCCGGCCTAGCGGTACCGTGTGCTGCGTGTCTGGGTTGCCCGCCACCCCCCCCCCCCCCCCCGGCGCCTTTGGGGCTCTGCTGAGCTCCAAGCCCGGTGCCTTCACCCTTCACTCGTCTGGCCGCTCGGCATGGGGAGGGGGCGGCGGGCCGGGGCGGGGGGCGGCGGCGAGGTTATGTAACGCGAGCAGCCGGTGGCGAGTCGGTGTTTGGGTTGGGGGGGGGGAGGGGCCGTCTGCGCATGTGGCGGGCGTGCGGGCGAGGATGCACCGGCGTCCCCCGGGTCTCCTTCCTTCGCCAGCTACCCACCCCACCCCACCTCACCGCACCCCGCCGGCGCCCGGGAGAGGACGGTGCTGATGGGGTGCGGGTGTGCGTGTGCGAGGTGGGTAACGTGCAAGTCTGTGTTTTTAATAGTAGTGGGGTTTTGATCCGCTAGGGAGTTGTGTGCTAAGAATAGAAATGTGCGGAAGATGCTGGGTTTGGCTGATCCACTGATGCTGTCGCTGCTGGTGGCGGCGGCGGCGGCTCAGGCTGCAAGTAAACAAACCAGCTTCTTCCTTGTCCACCTCCTCCGCCTCCTGCGCATCGGTCTGCATCAGCCATGATGCTGGTGAGGCCCTTTGGAAGCCCCAAGTTGAAGCTTAAGCTGGTGGCAGTCATAGTCCTGATGCCGAGGCGGGGTCGCCCCTTGTATGGAATTTCCTGGGAATTTACACTTAGGTTAGAGATAGCTGAATCTCTTTAGGGCCAGATTTTTACACTTAGGTTAGAGATAATTGAATCTCTTTAGGGCCAGGTTTTTACAGTAGTGGTGTTTACTGTTATCTTTAGAAAGCAGGAAAAAAAATGCTTACCCATAAGTTAATGCTTGGATTCTCTCATGTCTCCATCAAAATAATGTTATGAAAATAAAACTCATTTCACCATTGTGATGTATTTTGGTTAAAAGCATTGATGGATTGTTACTGATAAAGTTTGCAGATAGAAATTCAACAATAAAACCTGTGTATGTGTATCGATTAATTTCTGTCATTAATAGAATCATCACACTTTCAGTGTGTCCTGAAAGGGTTATAGCACAAGGACTTCATATGTAATACATTGACAGTAGTCTCAAATCATCAGTTTAGACATGTGGTCCGTATTTGGTAAAGTACAGTCATATTTTTTTAGTAGAACTATAAATTTCTAGACAACCACTGCAGTTTGTTTATGGTAGGAACTCATGATATTTAACGTTATATATTCACTTAGGAAAAGTTGAAAAAGCCAAAGTTGTAAGAGTCCAATAAAGACGGTTTAAGGCATGAATATTCCAGAAGATGGTTGTCTAAAACAGTTTTTAAAAGTATCTTTATGAATTACTAATTTTCCAGAATGTATGACCAGAAACATTCAAACTGCATTCAAGTTGCAGTTCAAGACTGAATTTTGTTCCTTTTGTTAATATGAAATCTGGTTCTGTTTAATGATAACGTTTTTAAAAACAGAGATGACCCCAGTATCTGTAACGAGGTTCTAATTTCAAAGTGGGGGAGGGCATATGTCATTTAAATGTGACAACTTTGGATGAATGTAGGTGTAGAGTTTTGTTTGTGTTTGTTCTGTATATTTGCAGTAGCATGTTTTCTTACAGTTTTTTTAAAAGTTATTACTACAAAATGATGAAATTGTTATTCATACTTGTCTTGTCACCTACAGTTAGGCTTTCTGTAATGATGAGTGGATAATTTTCAATTAAATTTTTTTTAAACTTGACATTGTTAGTTTTGCATTGTATATGCATGAATACTTGAAAATTCTTCTTTGGACTTTTTATATTTGTAATTGTATTTATTATGATTTTGGAATAGCGGAATCTGCCATGAAACTTAATATGTAGCCTAGGCTGGCCTGCTAGGGATCCTCCTGCCCCAGCCTCCTGAGTGTTGGGATTACAGGTGTGTGCCAACAGTACAGGCTTGTTTATGTCGTTTTTCAACTAAAATATTTTGAATAAGGTTCAATTCACTGGACAAATATTAAGATGAAGAATGTGCTTTGGAGGGGTAAGGTTTTAGCACTTCATTCAGAAGATCACTGTCATTAAAGTTTGTGTTGTAGAATCACTGTACAACTAAAGTCATTTGGTAAACTTCAGGGACAAATGTCAGCATGGATTTCAGTGTAGGAGTTTAGGAGTGTTAAACTCCAGGTTTTGATTTTAACGTGGAAATTTCTGAATGTTTAAGCTTCTTTCTAAAGAGGAACTTGTCTCATAAATTGTTGAAGAAGTTTAGCTTTTATTTAAACTTTGCTTATTTTCATGAAGAGATAACTAGTTACACTTTATAATATTTTTAAGTTCAAAAATTTTTTCCTGGATTGAAAAGGTGATTCCTGTTAATGTATGGGATCTGAATCATGATTTAGTAAGATTTTGGGTTTATAGTGATTATGTTTTATGGCATTAAAAAGACCACCAATTTGGGATCATTTTAAATTTGTACAATTAAATGCAAGACCAAAAAGTCACTTTATTTGGCTTATTTTGTAATTTGATTGTGTTTTCAAGTTACTTTGAATTAATAATGAAAATATTTTTAATGGGAGGTTTGTGTTAGAATCTTTGAGTAATTTAAAAGTTGCTGCTGAGCTCTGTATTTCAGCAGTGCCCGCCTGAATTTGTAATTTTGGTTTAATGCAGCATGTTCTTTTGCAAAGCTAGGCTAATATTAACAGATGTGTCATTATAGTTTTTAACATCTGATAGGGTTAGATTCAGTTTCCAGTTACTTCCAGCTACTAACCCTTGAGCACTTTCATGTGCCAGATATTGCTCTATGTGCTTTACCTATTGTCTAATCTTCAGAACAATCTTGATGCACTTTTGAAAGTGAGCTTCACAAGAGAAAACACTCCATACAGTATAAAAATCATTTCATTTAACTTTTCCTATTCTGAAACACTTTGTAGCCATTCTTAGAGTCCACAGTGACCTTGCTGAGTAGTATATAATAATCTATACCATAGTAAGTTCCGCAGAATGAAGTTCATAATAGTTTCAAAAGCTGTATTGATTAAGCTGCTAACATTTTTTTCATTTTAATTGTTTCAAATGCCAAAATAAATACCTCAACTGTTTACATATTTAATTGTAGTGTCTTTCATCAAATTACAGGTACATTTATTTCTGCTGCAAGGAAATCTTCAAATAGTAGTTGGTGAATACATTAATATGCTTTTTGACTTATAAATATGTTTTTAGTTCTTAAAAAAACTATTAATATATTTATTTAAAGATTATTGCTTTCTTAAGGTACTTGAAGGGAAAGTAAAAAGGTTTACTAGACGAAAACAAAAGATGTTCAGATGAGAATTTCTCTCTTTTCATCTCTCTTCTCATTAAGAAAGCCCCTGACTATATCTGGATGTTGGGGGATTCAGAAAGGAAGGTAGAATTTAGCCAATAATGGAGGTTAGCCTAGATTTGGTTTGAGTTGAATGGCTGCTTGATGTTTTGTATTAACTGTATATTCAATTTTGATAATAGGAGCTGTATGTAATCATGATTGTCATCTGCATTACCATTTCTGTATGAAGTCAATTGAGCATTTCAATGTGATGAATCTTAAATATTAGCTCTGAAAGAGCTGTGAATCATCTAATGCTACATTTTCTTTGCAGCTAAGGAAATTGAGGCACAGAGAATTAAAGGGATATTATCAGCACCAGTCTGAATGAGACAGAGTTGATTCAAGTTTTTTGGTCTCTGGTGCTCTTTCTAAAGGCAGCTTTGAGATGAACTTTGTCAGGGATTCTAATCCTGGGGTGTGTGTGGAGGAGAAATCTGCTGGTAATGTTTAGTGGACTATAGATAGGTTTTGTGTGTGTGTATTAAGCATTTTCATTTTACAGTTTGAGAGGTGCCTGGGGCATATTTTAGAATTTTGTGTGTATATTGAATTCAATGGCCAGCTGAGCCAGTGTTCTTAAGTAGCAGTCCTCAGCCTATTGTCATAGGTGCCTTCATACACAGATAAGCAACATTTTCTATTAGAAGTAGCTTGTTTATTGGTTTATGTGAAGCAGAGGATAAGCATATCCCCAGTGTTTTCAATCAAAATGTTAGGTATATCACCTAACACAAGCTTTTTAATAATGGACATGTTGGTGGAGCTTGTACATTGATGCCCTAAGTAGAGGGAAAGGGGAAAATGCTTTCTGTTTTTGTAGATTTTTTTTTTTTTTTTTGGTTTTTCGAGACAGGGTCTCTCTGTGTAGCTTTGCGCCTTTCCTGGGACTCACTTGGTAGTCCAGGCTGGCCTCGAACTCACAGAGATCCGCCTGGCTCTGCCTCCCGAGTGCTGGGATTAAAGGCGTGCGCCACCACCGCCCGGCTTGTAGATATATTTTTAAGTTTATAAAGTAGATTTTTAAGAATTAGCAGTTTGAAAGATCTTGATAGTTTGTCTAAAAGTTCCAGGTTTTGGGGGAAAAAAAATTCTACAGTGTTATTACTGTATTCTGAAGAGAGGAATTGTTAACAGGGTAACAACTCCAAGTAGGAGCAGATTACCTTGGAATTATTTTAAATACATGACAAATTGGCTTGAATTTCATTTCCACTTTGGTGTGTTTACTTTCCTGCATATCTTTTTGTAAGTTTGATACAGCCTTGTGTATTTGTCCTGGTATATAAATCAGTTTTGTGTATTTTTTTTTTTTGCGGGGGTGGGGAGGATTAGAACCAGGGTCTTGTATGTTATACCACCTTTCACAACGCCTCCCTTTTACTATTTTTGAGCCGTGGTCTCACCAAGTGGCTCAGACTAATCTTGAACTTGCTATACTGACTAGACTAGCCTCAAACTTGTGATCCCCCTGCCTCAGCCTCCAGAGTAGCTGGGATTGCAGTCATGTGCTACCATCCTGGCTTAGTATTTCTTATAATATAGTTATTGAAATCTGAAACTACTGTGGAATCTAAAGTAGTTCCTCTTGCTCATCATTTATGTTTTAAAATATTAATTGTGTTTGAATTAGTTTTCTTTATTAATTTAGTTTGGTTATCATAAATAAAGTCTATAAAATGATAGCATAGAGTCTTATAGCCGAAGCTCAACTATAGTTTAAAGAAAATTATTTTGGATTTTAATTTAGAAATAAGCGTATAGGAAGCCAGATTTGATGGGTCATGTCTGTAATCCCAGCACTTGGGGGTTTGAGGCAGGTTCAAGGACATTTCGGGATACATAGTTCCAGGATAGTCTGGCCTACAGGTCTCAGAGATCCCCCTTTCCCCACAAAAAAGAGGTAGTTAACGTACAGGAAATTATTAACATATGAACTTTGCACTTGTATGAAAGAAAATTACTGAGTGCTTTTCATCCTAAGTTTAGTTTTATGTTATTTCATTTGTGATAGTTCTCTTGATACTTTTAGTTTTACTTTATTTTTTTCTTGGGTTTACTTTAAAACATTTTGATAATTGCATTTGAGACTTCATATTTTGTGATTTCATATAATGCAGATGAAACTAATAGAAGATCTTAATTGCAGGTGATTACTTTTATTGATTGTACCTATGTGTGGTAACTATGGGGAATACTGTCATTATTACTTTTGGCCACAGTTTTCTTAGTTTCACAGTTAAGAGTCAAATAAGGTGATATAAATGAAAGATCTTGAATAACAAGTATATAATAGACTTGGGAAAGGCTTAAGATACTTTTTTAGTTCTTGTCACAGAGTAGACAGAAGATATATATAAAACTTATTGACTGAGTAAGTATAGGTATAGTTCACGTTTTTTGAGTGACATTCTAAAACATGTTTGATATCATTGCTTTAAATTGCATGACTGGTTACTGATACTGAAGTCTTTAGAAAATTCTTTAAAGCATTAGTAAGAAAATACTCACTTCTCTCCTTTTTCTTCCCATAATGAATAATTTTTAGTAGCATTGAGGGTTTTTAAATTTGGAGTTGAAAATTGATGATTTCAACCAAAAGTGATTTAAAATGTCAAGAGAAAAATAGGATAGTTTTAATGTAAGTCCTTGTACTTTATGGAAGGCCATAGGAAACATGATTTAACATATAGGAATTTTAATTATGTATATATAAATAATTCCATAATGTTTAAACTTAGTTTTGTTTTAAAAAATGGCACCATGCCATTTTTGCTATTGACTTATTAAACTTGTTTGCATAGCTTATTCTTTATTATCTAAAGCTGTTACATCTTTGTTCATTCATCTACTTATTCACTAATTCTGTATTTGTTGAATAAGTGCCAGGCACAGTCAAATTACTTTAATAATTTATATTGTGATTCAATGGAATTAAAGATGGGAAATGTTTTGTACATTACAAAATGATATTCAAAGGAAGTTATTATCATGTTCTTTAATAGTGAATCATGAATGAAAATATCTTTACTATTGAATCCACTATGAATTTTGTGTGTAACTTTTAATAAGAATGATAAAAATTAGATTGCCTAGCACTAAAATATTGAATTCAACAGACTTAAAAATAAACCATATTTTATGTTAACTCACTGGAGAGAACATATTTCTACAGAAGTTACTATGGAAGGAGGGTAAAGTTTGCTTTACATTGGAAACAGGTGACAGAACTTTGGCTCATCTAATTGATTAGTATTTAGGTAAATGTGGGAGACTGAATGGGAGACTAGATGACTGGAATAGGAGCATTGTCACTTAGTAAATCAAACCAGAGAACATGCTTAGTGCTTAGGAGCCAATAAAGTGGCTTTTACACATAAAAGACAGCGTTTCCTGCCAATCTAATGATTACATTTTAAAAATTATGTTTAAAGATGGTAACATTTTAGCCATTAGACACAAGAACAGGTTTTAAAGCTGAAAGTTGTGGTTATGGGAAAAATTTGGTAACTTTAAAATATAATGGGATAAGACCACCTCTAATAGGTTCAGTGGCCCTAATAAAGTTTGTGAATCTTGTTTTAATTTAATGTACACTTGAAAAGTTCAGTCTTAATACGTATGCATTGATTATTCTCTCTCTTTCTCTTTCTCAATCCAAGAAACTAGTTTTCATAAACAGGTCTGTTATGAAATAAGATTAATTGATTTGGGTTGATCTGGTTCAATTTCAGGAAGACTTCTATCCTCTCAGAGTTCTTTGTAAGGGTTATTCCAGCATAATTCACTTTAATTGGAAGTATCTCTTGGATATATTCTTTTTGATATTACCCTTATATTTATTCTACTTTTACTCCCAAAAATGATGTACATCTTCGTTTGTTCAGATTATATAGTTTTATAGTGAGAAAAGCAGAATCTTACTAGAGATGGAGCCTTTTTGTTTAAGTAGTACTAACGAGAAGAGCTCAGTACAGCTATGATGGTGACATCATTTTGCACTAGTCTTTTCCAGTATTTAACTTAAAATTCTTTATGCAGTATACACAGATAACCCTTTGATTTATGGAGCTGTATAATAACGTTGGGTTCTTCAGTATACAATGCCAATCAATCAAAATAAAATTTTTTTTCTGTTTGTCCTGTTTTTAATGTGAAGTGGGTATCATTTTAAATAATGTGACTTTCCCCTGGCAGTATTTAGTGTGAGATTGTTGGTGGTAAATTATGTCTTATTTTAGAATATTTAATGTTAGTAGAGATGTTTCAAGAGAACAAAATTATAAAATTTCCCCAAAGTTCCTTGAATAAAGGATTGATTTTCTCAAATTTCTTTTAGTTTTTAATGTTTTTTTCAAACAACCCTAATTTTGGGAAAAAGACCCAGATTACAGCATCCCTCTTTATTCTGCAGCAACAGGTCCTCATGATTGTAGTTTTGAGTAGTCCTGTCCCTTCCTGTATTTTTATTGCATACGTCATAGTTGTACAACCCATGACAGGGTGGTCTTCTGGTTGAGCCATTGTAGCCTTTGTCAGATTGTTCAGAGGATGTTTAGTTTTGATCACTGATTGATAAATGGTTAGGCTTTGCATATAATTTGTGTTGGAGGATGATTTGTAATCAAGTTCAGTACCAACTCGGAATCCAACCTTGAATTTAATGCTGTGCACTATTTGTGAAAACCAACTTCATAGAATAGCACAATTACTCTGTACCTATTTTTTTCTGGTTACCTGAAGTTCATGCTGTTTGTCCTAGGCTACTTAACACCAACATATCTGGTCCATATTTTTGCAAATGTGGAAGCAGTTTCACAAAGTTTTGTGGAAGCATTTCCCTTCTAGATTGGGAGGGACAATAATAAAGAGTTCATTAAGCTTTTTGCTATATATGCAAGGAAGCCTTTTTACTCTAAATTCTCATATAAAGACCCAGGATACATTTCTAGTGTTTGCCTTAGGAAACACTATATTTCTTCTGAGCAAATATATATATATTACAGATACTGTTAATACAGAAACCTGTCATGTTTTCAAATTTACAAGTTTCCTAAAACATTTCATTCCAAAAATTTGGCTCACCTTTCACATGTAAAGTTTTGAAATGAGGAGAGCATACTTCAAAGTCAGACACTCTGAATTCAGATTTTAGCTCTACAGTTTACTACCTTGAAATCTAGCAAGTTATCTATTCTCTGTGAGCCCCAGTTTCTCTGTTCTGTGAAATGAAGTTATTAATAGTGCCCTAAGAGAGTTGTGAAGATTGTCAGATTTTATGGTAGATGAACAATTCTTGGCATGTCTTTTCTACTTCATATTCCCTTTGTTTCACTTTCTTTATCTACCAGAAAAATTTACTTAATGTTGTGTACTTAATGTAATCTACCTAAAATATTTTCTAGAATAAAGCAGATTATATAAATGTTGCTTTCTTGGCACATTGTATTTTACATAAAGTACAGCAATTAAAATACTTAAAGATGCTTTGACATAGCTGTTTCTGAAATTAGAGGGATTCGAACCACTTAACTTTGCTTCTTTCTCCCGTCATCTCAGGTATACATTACAAAACACGCTTTCTGTGTGTTTGTGTAGGTCTGACAGTAGTTTTGTTAGGACACTTTATTTCAGTCTCTTAAGTTCAATGTTTCACTATCACTTAACATTTGTCACAAGACCAGAGCGGTGTACTCATTATGGAACTATTTAATAAATAAGCCCCTCCCCCACCCCCATGTTTGAAGAACTAGACTCTATGTGAAGTCAGGCCAATTGAAGGCATTTACAAAGACTTAGTTGTTTGTTATTGCTATGTGAGTTCAAGAATGGAAAAAAAAAAGAAATTCTTTCTTCAATACTTCCTTCCAGGCTGAGTCATCACTAAAGAGTGGGAAGGGCAGCGGCAGCAGCAGCAGCAGCAGCAGCAGCAGCAGCAGAGAATCCAAATACTAGAACTGATCCTGCAAAGCATCATTTCTCCAAGTTGGGGGCTCAGAGGGGAGCCATCATGAGCGATGTTACCATTGTGAAGGAAGGTTGGGTTCAGAAGAGGGGTAAGTGAAGTGGTCAGCAAAACTGCAAACTACAGTTGGTGACAGTGCTGAACAGTGAGTGGTGTGCTGAGAGTTATCTTTCCCTGGTCCTGCTAAAGTAAACCCTGAGGTGCTGTCCAAAAAGACGGAAATAATGCTCAACATGGAGGTTAGGAATTTGCTTATTAGGGATTTCCTTCTAATTCTTGATTTTTATAATTTGTAATTATAATAGATTTTGTATGCATGCATGTTAGTACTGTAGTTTTCTGTGGTGTCTTCAGATTCTACAGACTTCACAGAATTTTTTAACATATAGAAAAGGACTCTTGTGTCTATTATATAATATATAAATACTTAGGTAAAAGTACTGTATTGATCAATTTGTATGGTAGCAGAAAGGCTTAATGTATAAGGGGGAAGGCTTAGTCCATACACTTGTTGGTCTAAACAGGCCCATAAATTAGGTAAGTTAAAGCTCTGATGTAAAAGTTCAAATGTGAACAATGATTTTCTTGGTGTGTTTAATTTGATATTTCTTGTTTACATTATCTACTTTTACTGTGTATTTCATATCCATTCTTTAGATAAATGCATTATTTTTATTAGTAAATAACTCCTGTAAAACTTAGTTTATAATCTGAGTGATCACCATTTTATATCATCTATATGTTTATTAGAGATCTAGACTTTAGTCTGGTTGCTCAGCCACTACATCTTTCTACCTACATGACCAGTTGAATTGGATGAGGGATGCTTTTGAGCTCTATATTTTTATTTGCTAACTGAAAGTTACCTCTTAAATGCCAATTTTCATATTCTTTTGGAGATCTTTGGTTAATGCCTATGCTAAAAAGCCATTGCATTGTGGGATTTTTAAATAGGCCTCATTAAGTTGTATAATATTTTAATGAGTTGTGCCTAATGTTTATGGTGATGTAACAAACACTACAGTCTTCATATAGAACATGTCCACTCTAAAAGTTTCTTTCTGCTTCTTTTTGGTTCAGTGCTTCTCTTTCAACCTTGGCAACCACCAAATGTGCTGTCCGCTACTATAATTATGCTTTTCTGAGATTTCAGTTCAATAGACTCATGAAATCCATTGTCTTTTGTGTCTGATTTCTTTCCTGTACGTACATCAGTGCTTTATCCATGTGGTATATGTGAGAAGTAGAATTCTGAGGTCTGGAAATACAGTTCTTCATTTATTTGTTTATTTTCAATTTTCTTTTTGAAACAGAATCTCACTTTATACCCAAGGCCATATGTAGCTCAGGTAGTCATCTAACTTGATGACCTTCCTGCCTAGGTATCTTGAGTACTGGGATTATAGGCATGTGTTACCACTCCTGGCTTTGTCCTTTTAGCTTGTTAGAAATTGGGGCCATCTCTGAATAAAGTTGTTATGAACATTGAGTACATGCCTTCTTATAATGTGTTTCCATTTGTCTGGGTAATAACCTAGGATAAGATTTTTGGCTATATGGTAAGTGCCTGTTTAAATTTATAAAACTGTCAATTTATTTTCCAAACACACACACACACACACACACACACACACTCACTCTCTCTCTCTCTCTCTCTCTCTGTGTGTGTGTGTCTCTGTCTCTCTCTCTCTCTCTGTCTCTGTCTCTCTCTCTCTCTCTGTCTCTCTCTCTGTGTCTCTCTCTGTCTCTCTGTCTCTCTCTCTTTTTGTTTGGGGGAGGAAGAGAGATGATGGCAAGTCACTTAAGCCTTTTAAATTTTTATTTATTAGTTCCTAAAATCTGCTTTTGTAAGACTGTTTTAAGACTCAAATGAGATAATGAGTATGGATATCTTTATATTCTGTTTGTCTAATGCTTAAGTCCTTGAGTCTTTTTTTTTTTTTTTTTTTTGGTTTTTCGAGACAGGGTTTCTCTGTGTAGCTTTGCGCCTTTCCTGGAACTCGATTTGGAGACCAGGCTGGCCTCGAACTCACAGAGATCCGCCTGGCTCTGCCTCCCAAGTGCTGGGATTAAAGGCGTGCGCCACCACCGCCCAGCGCTTGAGTCTTTTTAATTAACCACATCTTTTCTGAAATACCATGATGGAAGGCTGATATTTATTCCATAGAATATATAATAGAAAATAAAGAAAATAATATGTAAGAAAGTCTGTTGTTCCTGTACTGGTCAGAGAAGTACACACAGTCTCTGTGTCTGTCTATATCTGTGTTCATGTTTATTGAGAACTTGTAGCCATCTGAACATAATGTGAGTAGTACTCAAAGGTATAAAATGAAATGTAAAAATTTTTCTATGCTTTACCACTTCAACTGGTTCCTCTCTTTAGAAAAAAATCATTTAGACTTTATGTTTAATTCTTCTCTCTGTTGATCACTTTCCTAATTGTACAGACAGTATACAATATTTTTAGATAGCTGTTTTTACATAATCTGGTGTCTCTGTTATGAAAATGAAAAAATTAACTTTGAAGATGTAGTCGCCTTTTCCTCTTTTTATTTTTTGTCTTTATGACTAAAACTTAGATGTTGGGCCATCACCTTTGAGAACATTGTCTCTAAATTTACTTTTGTAAACTGTGTCTTGACTTCCTAACATTGCCTTCATGGATTGTGCTAGCTATAATATTTATTGTATATTGTCAAGGTTTATAGTAGTTAAACTTGTTGATTCTGAAGAGCAGTGAACAGCATTTTGATTATTTAATGCTAGTGATATGATGGTATTCCAAAGATAAGAGGGATTTTTTTGTACCTCCTCAGTTCTCAATATCATGTCTGTCTGTAGTTTGCAATCATGATTATTTTTCTTTTTTCTTTCCTTTTATGACTTTTGAGACAAGGTCTGACTATATATCTCAGGCTGACTTTCAACTTGTATTCCTCCTGCCTTAGTCTCCCAAGTTTGGAATTGTAGGTATTGGCCACAATGCCTAGCTTTTCCTTGAACATTCTTATGGCCATGTTTTCCCCCTGCTGGTTGAAGAACATATGCTTTAATTATTGATTGTTTAGCTTTTTAATCATAATATATGAAGTACTAATGTACTGTTTTCTGGCTTTGATGCTAGCCAACACCATGTAATTCTCTATCAAGTTCCATGCTTTCTTGCATCCCATGTTATTATTTTGTTTTGGACTCATTTTACAGTTTCCTAGAATGTCTCCTGTGCTGATACTTGCTTTCAGGAGGAATGTGTATGGGTGCTTGTCAGTGTAATATTAAAACTGTCTTTTTGACTTTCATGTCTGGTACATTCCTTGGCTGGGTATATCATTCACATTTAAATTGCTTTTATTCAGAAATTTGAAGGTTGTATTCCTTTACTTTTAGTAACCAGTTGTATTGAGGAGAGGTGTGATGCTCATGAGTTATTTCTTTGTAGGAAACCCATTTTTGTTCTCTGGAATCTGTTGATGCTTCTGTGTCTTTGGAATTATGAAATTAAAGGAGGGTGAATTACAGTCTCATTTTTGCTCATTATATTAAAAGGTTTAGTGGACAATTTGAATATGAAAGTTTAGATCTGTCTTCCTTTCTCTAGTTTTTTTCTTTAATGTCTTTTTTTTTCTTCTTGTATATTACCTTATTTCCTAGAGCTTCTAAATAAATTTGATAAGTAAAAAAGTTCTTTTGTTTTCCACATCTTTCTAGGAAAGAGGAGAGAAACTTTTTCTTGGACATTTCATTGACTTTTTCTTCCAGTCTGTTACTGAATAATTTCAGGTGTTACTTTATATTTCTAGAAATTCTTTGTAGTTCATAGTTCCTTTATAATTGTTCATAACACGAAGATTTACTTGAGTTTTCCTCCTGTTTCAGTTAAGTATGGCAGTTTGTTGACTATGGTTCTTTCGTGGTGGTGGTTTCTTCAGGTGTCCCGTGATACTCTTTATACAATTATGAGAGAAGATTGTGTTACTGGTAATGTGTTCTCTCTCTCTCTCTCTCTCTCTCTCTCTCTCTCTCACCATTTTCTCTGTATGTTTGACAAATACGTTTGCTGAGTTAGAATTTGTGATGATAATTAACTGTACTCTTGACAGCATTAGTTGAAACACTAGAGTAAATAAATTCTGGCATTCGCCCCTCCCCCACTATTTGTTCTTTTAGACAATTTTAGTACCGTTTGAATAATAATTTCATGTTCAGTCAAACATATTTCACAATATAGACTGTTGCTTAGCTTTCATTTGGTTCCAAGAATTTCTCTTTCCCAAAACATTGTTATTTATCCTGGACAGATAGTTATAACCTGAACTTTGGTGTATTTGTTTGGAAATATCTGTCTCCTCTACCTCACAGTGTGGTTTAATCATTATTAGGTATAAGTGTAGAGGAATATTTTAAAATTACTTGCTATAGTGATTAAAATATAAAAAGTTGCAATGAAGTTAAATTCATTGCTGAGAGTGTTGCTTATTGGTTGTTGAGGAAGCACTGAAAACAACCCATAATACAGTTCTTAGTGTGAATATTAGTTTAATTTTTCTATGTATTTGAATATACATATATATATATATTTGAATCAGTTCTTGATAATTTAGCTCCTTTCTAGATACTACCTGATTTTATTTGTACCCTTAATGTAAGTTGATTTTTCAGTAAATAACTTCCCAGACAATGGGGAAAAGGTACTAAATAATGATATTCATGTATGGTAAATTCTTAATCTTGTTTGTTAGATATTTATTAATAATGAAACTATATTCTTGTGGACTTTTCTGTAGCAGTTGAAGATGATGATTCAGATGACACACAAAGATAGCATTACTAGTGTAGAACTGACAGTTATTACATAGCATGGGTTAAGTTAATATCTGTACTTTCCTCTGTGGTGGACCTAAGGAGTACTTTATATCCTGGCTTTGTATTAGTGTAGTAACCACCTGTATGTGTAGCAAATTCTTATTGTGTTGTTTAAAAACTAGTCTATTCCAAACCTTTTAAAGTAGTTGGTGAGTTTTACTTTTGGGTTTTCTGACTTTATTATAGCTACTGGTAATACTTGCTATGTAGAAATTTAGTACATTAGTACAATAAGAAATTCAACAATTTTAAAAGGTTTACATAATAAAATTAAATAAGTTGCAGTAATAATAGTGTTTTGTAATTTCTATTTTTTTTCATTTTACATACCAACCACAGTTCCCCCTCCCTCCCCTCCTCCCACTCCTCCCCACCCCACTCCACCCCCCATCCACTCCTCAGAGAGGGTAAGGCCTTCCATGGGGAGTTAACGAAGTCTGGCACATCAAATTGAGGTAGGACCAAGCCCCTCCCCACTGCATCAAGGCTAGAGAGATGGCTCAGTGGTTCTTCCAGAGGACCCAGGTTCAATTCTCAGTACCCACATGGCAGCTCACAACTGTCTGTAACTCCAGTTTTAGGGGACCCAACACCCATGACAAAACACCAATACATATAAAATAAAAATAAATAAATGAAATAATAGTTTCTAAAATTTTATGTTTAATAATACTGTTTCTTAAAAACCTAAATGTGTTAGGCTACTTTTTAATTCTATGATGAAATACCTTAAATAAGCTACTTTGTAAAAAGATGAGTTTTATTTTAGTTTATTTACTAGTTTGGAGCCTCAGGGGCATGGCACCTACATGTACTCACCTCTGTTGGACGTTCCCTGTTAGGTGGCAGATGATAACTGTGAGTGTGTAAGCCATCACATTTGGAGACAGGAGACAGGGAGAGGACAACAGGGGCTGTGATTTGTAACAGACTTTTTCTTTTGGGCTACCAGCCATCTTGAAATCATGACACAGAGACTTATTAGTTTTGAATACTCAGCCTAGCTTAGGCTCTCGTTTCTGGCTGGCTCTTTTTTTTTTTTTTTTTTTTTTTTTAATTTTCCGAGACTGGGTTTCTCTGTGTTGTTTTGGTGCCTGTTCTGAATCTCACTCTGTAGATCAGGCTGGCCTTGAACTCACAGAGATCTGCCTGGCTTTGCCTCCTGAGTGCTGGGATTAAAGGTGTGTGCCACAGCTGCTGGCTATCTCTTTTAACTTGTTTCTCTTTATCTACCTCTTGCCTCTGGATTTTTACTTTTCTTTCCTTCTGTATATTTTTCTTTTACTGCTTCTTGTGTCTGGCTGGGTGGCGTCTGCCTGGCTTCTGGCCCCAGGTGTCTCCCTCATTCTCTCCTCTCTTCTTTCGTTCTTTTCTTCTTTGCTTGAACCTAGATTTCTCCTATTTATTCTTTTTGCCTGGCAGCCCCGCCTGTCCCTCTCTTGCCTAGCTATTGGCTGCTCAGCTTTTTATTAGACCAGTCAGGTGCCTTAGGCAGTCTAAGTGAAACAGATGCCACAACATGTCTTTACATAATTAAACACATATCCTTATAACATTAAACAAATGCAGCATAAACGAAGGTAACGCACACCTTTACATAGTTAAAGTAATATTCTGCAGCATTGCCTAGTTAAAATAATATTCCATAACAGTGCTTATTTTATAATCATTCTCTTGCAAGAACTGAAGGGCTCTTCTGAGAATCACCCACCAAGAGCATGCCTCCAGTGACCCTAAGGACTTTTCTTCAGGTGTCACTCCCAAAGCATTTACCATATCCCCACACTGCCACCATGGGGACCAAACCTAACATCAAAAAGGATGCTTGGGTGACCTTTATCACACCCCACGTATAACTCTAAGTAGTAATTTATGAATGTAGAAAGTCAGTTCTTTGGTAACAAATTAGGATCGTTGTAGTCTATTAATTCATAATGTAACTTTTGGGAAATTAATACAAATTTAAGAAATAACTTATTGAAAACATTTTGATTGATGAAAATGATGCCTATGTGAATTTGTTATACATGTAGTATTTAACAGGTTGAACCTTCCTGTTGTTACTCTGTTGTAACCAGTCGTGCCATCAAATAACCATTCTTGTTATTTAACTTGTATTTATAATACCCATAAACTCCCTCAATGGAATACTTGTCTTGTATTCTCTGAAATGGTTTAGTTAAAGTAGATTTGGTAATGTAAACATTTTGTCTATTAATTGTCTCATAGGAGCTAAATCCTGTTACACAAAATAGACTGTAGTAACATAAGGATTGTGAGCGGGTTATGTTGTGGTTTGTAGTGTAATAAAATTGCATAATTTATTTTGTGGAAAGCAAAACAATTTTTTTTTCCAGACCCAAAACAAAAAATTTAGGTGCAAAAGTTTGAGAGCTTTTCTTTTTTCTTTGTATTTGTGTTCTTTGTTCATGTTTTATTTATCAAGTAACTTTAGAAATAAATTATGAAGTGGTTATAAAGAGAAAGAAAATGACAACTTGATTTCCTGTTTACTACCTAACAGCGAGCTTTTTCCATAGAGAGAGAATAGCTGTGGTGGTGACTGTGTAAACCACATTATAGGTTAGAGAAGTATGCTATGACTGTTGAAGTTATAAAACAATGAATTACCTTTTTCCTTTTCATATTTCTTGAGACACATCTCATGTAGCCAGCACTAGCCTTAAACTTGCACTACAGTGAAACTGGCTTTGAACTTCATTCCTCCTGCCTCTACCTCCTGGGATTACATGTGTACATCACTACCAAGTTTAAATTTATTCCCTGATGGCTTTGAGATTCAGAAAATTAATTTATTTGTAATCTGGAATTTGTTTTTCTCAGATTTTCATACACTTATTTTGAAAATTATAAGCTTTCGTACACATTCTGGAGTTAAGGAATTGTGAACTTGCTATGACACTGACATATACTTGTTATCAATGAAGAGAGAAGCTGTGTGTGTTGACTTGCAGCTTCATTTAGTTTACTTACAAATGTTAGTTTGTTTCAGGGTGCACAAGGTAAATACTTTACCAGGGAAATATGTATCTATTCCTTAATGCTAGTTTAAAGATTTTCTACCTAGAAGGGCAAGTTATCTGAGAAGAACCAGAATTCTTTTTCTTTGTTTCTACAAATCAGACATAGCCAACTTGCGGCCCATGGGGTGCCTGTGGCCGAGTATAGCTATAAACACTGCCCAGTGTTATAAGCTTAATTAAAACATGGAAACATTGAGGGTTTTTAAAAAAATTTAATTTGTGCAGTTTTCATGTGAACTTTGTAGATGACAAAATCATGTTGTAGTATCTAAAGGCTGGAAATATCTGCATGTCTTTTAATTTCCTTTCCTGGCCATATTTTACTAAGTATGGTCTCTAATATAATGTTCAATAAAAGTGGTGATTGTGTATTTTTGGCCTTCTCATTTTAATAGGAAAATGTGTATTTTACCACTAAATATTCTGTTACCTATTGCTTCTCCATTTCTGCTGTTTGGAATGCCCTCCTTCCTGGTGTGCTGAATTTTATGAAATTGTTTTCTAGTTTTCCCAAAATATTTTATTGTTACTATGATTATATTCCAGAATGATCATAATTCACACATTAATATATTAAAATAAAAATAAAATTATTATTTATTAATGTGAATTATGGTCATTCTAGAATAAATCCCATTTAATCAAGATGCATTTAAAATATGTTCCAAATTTAGATTTATTATCTTTTTAAGGACTTTTTTGTGTCTGTTCAAATACAGATTTCAAGTTTTGGTACTAATTATGGTAGATATATAAAATAGTATTTAATATTTATGTATGACAAGTTCTCTCTATGTAGCCCAGACTGGCCTTGAACTCACTGTATATCCCAGGCTATCTTCAAACTCCAAGCAGTTTTCTTGTCTCAGTCTGCTGAGTGCTGGTATTACAGATGTGTGCCACCATGCTCAAATATAAAGTAGGTTGAAGAGTATTTCTCCTCTACTTTTGAATGAATTTGTGTTAGATTAATTTATTCCTTAAATGATAAAATGAAGGTAATTTCTTTGTATGAAAACTTTGATAATCTAATTTCTTTAACAGATACAGAGTTATTAATACTTTTTATTTTATCTTGTGTACATTCATTAAATTGTATTTTTTAAGGATTGTTTATTTTATCTAAGGTATTCATGTGAAGTGTTGAGCATAAAGTTGTTCTTTTAAAAAAAAAGTTTTCTTTTTAACAGTCCTTTATTCTTTTAATGTCTGCAGGTTGAGTAATAATTTACCTTTGTTAAAATCCCCCAATATTGGGAAATTATACTGTTTTAAAAATAATCTTATTAGGAGTTTATTAGTCTTTCAAAGAGGCAAGCCAGTGTTTAAATTTTCTGCAATTGTATATTCACCTGTTTTTCTCTAATTTCTGTTTTTTGAAGATTCTTGATTTTTTGTGACTGTATGAATAAATATTTTTTATGTATTGATTCCTTTATATGTGTGTCTGTCTTCAGTGCTTGTCTTGAAATCAGTGGGAAATTTGTATCACTATAACCACTCCAGATTTTTTATGATGATTGCTTGCATTTTTTCAAATGACCTCTTATAATTAGCTGATCAGTATTTTGTGTATAAACTGCTTCTCTTGTAGACAGCACATATTTGAGTCTTTTAAAAAAAGAAGTCCAATTTGACAATCTCTTAATTAGGCTATTCATGTTGAATGTGATTATTGATATAATTAAGTTTTCTATTTGTGCCATTTAAACTTTATTCATTTTCCCCGTTTTTCTTGCATTGTAAAAAATTAGCATCTTTTATGTATTTTGTTTTATTATCATTATTGGCTTGTTAGTTATGCTTCTTAAATTTTTAAAACTTTTATAGTTGATGTTTATTAATTGGTGATGTAATTGAATTAGTAATTGATGTAATCTTGTGTGATTCAGCTTTCTGTGGCTGTGACAAAGTACCCAGGAAAATCAGCTTAAAAGGAAGATTTATTTTGGCTCAGAGTCTCAGGGACTTGATGTTACTTGGCCTCGTTGTCTCTGGGTGTGTGACAGCAGCACATCATGGTAGGATATGTGGTAGAGGAAGTTATTCACCTCATAGTACCAGGAAATAAAAACAGGGAGAGAAAGAGGGCTTAGGGTCCCAATCTCTAATTCAAAGACATGTTCTTAGTAACCTGACACACTTTACTAGCTTCTGCTTTCTGAAGATTCCTCCCTGCTACAGACTGGATTTATTTTTTCATGTATTCTCTAGAGTAGTGGTTTTCTTTTTAAACTTCTGAATTTTTACATTTCTCTATATATGTATTTATCATTCAGGAGTGTGTGTGTGTTTTATTTTTTATTTTTTTATACAGGGTTTTTCTGTGTAGCTCTGGCTATCCTGGAACTTACACTGTAAACCAGGCTGGCCTTGAACTTGGAGATCTGCCTGCCTCTGCCTCCCAAGTGCTGGGATTAAGAGTGTGTATCACTACTGCCCAGACAGATAGTGGTTTTAAACCAAGATGCCTTTGTTCTCAGGTGACATTTGGCGATACTTAGGATGATTTTTGTTGATATAATGTGGGGTTGAGGTTGCTATTGGCATCTGATAGGGAGAACAAGTACAAGACAGTCTCCCACAACAAAATTGTCAGGTTAAAAATGCCACCAATAGTGCAAGGTTCTTCTGCATTCTCTTTGTGTGTTTGCAGGCCAGAGGTCTAGGTCAAGTGTCTTCCCCTGTTGCTTTCTGTCTTTTTTTTTTTTTTTTGAGACAGAGTCTCTGCAAAACTGGAGTTCATGGATTGACTAGACTGGCTGGCCAGCGAACTCTGGAGACCTGCCTGTCTCTACCTTAGTGCTAGAGTGCTGCCATGCTGGGCTTTTATGTGGGAGCTGGGGATCCAAACTCAGGTCTTCATGCATTTTCAGCAGGCAGTTTACTGAGCTATCTATCTTCTTAGTACCTATCTCCCCAGCTTGAGACAGGATCTTATGTAGCCCAGGCTGGCCTTAGAGTTGACTGTATAGCTATATACCACAATACCTGGCATAAAATGTGTACCTTTGACAGTTTGTATAGAATTAATATTTTCCTACATGTGACATAGTAATACTGTAGTTCATTACATTTACGCTCACCTCTGAGTACCTTGCACTATTGTTTGGTTCATTAATTTAAAGTTACTTACTTTTTCTCTGGCCACCATGAGATAGTATGAGCTGTTGTTGTTTTGTATTGCTATTCCTTATAATGTCATTTGTGTTTGGATGGTTTTAAATTTCTTTCTTGGAGTTTTCAGCAATTTGACTATGCTGTACTAAGATGTTGTTTTCTTTATATTTATGCTATTTGGAATTTATTGAGTTATTTAGATCAATAGTTGCGTGTTTTTCATCAAACTTAAGGAATTGTTGGCCCTTATTTGTTGAGAACTTTTGTGTGTGTGTTGTGTCCTCTTTGCTTCTGGAACTGCTGTGATAACTGTGTATGCCACTTAACAGTGTTTCAATAAGTCAGAAAGTTGTGTCCTCTCCCTCCTTGAAGTTCTTTAAACTGGGTTATTTCTACCAGTGTGTTAAATTCTGTCCTCTTTAGGTTGTTAAGCTACATCTTGACATTCTTGCATTTTATTTTTCACAGATTCCATTTCTGTGCTGTTTTCTGCTGCAGTTCTGTTTATTAGGACCATATTTTTTGTTAAGTCTGAATATTTTTCATGATGTCTGCTTTAAAGCCCTTGGCTAATTACAGCATAAGGATTTTCAGAGTTAGTTTCTGTTAATTGTTCCCCTTGTTTTTACCTCATTTATAGAACTTTCCAGCTGAATACATTTTATTGTGGTGATATATCAATTTTGTATTGTGTTATTTCTTCTAGATACTTCTTTTTTGTTCTAGGTGGTACTTACTCTGACTATATGCTTATATTTCTGTATTTATTACTTATTTTCCCTATTGTTAGGGGCAGCTAAAAAATCTGTTTTTCTTCTCCTTCCTGTTTCAGGCCCTCTGGAATCTTTACCATGTATCCACACATAGATCACTAGTTAGCCAAGATTCAGGCAAGCTACATACAGATTTTAGGGCTCCGTCTCTCTTTTGTAGGGCATCCCACTCATTTGTTAGCCACTTTTGCAATGCTGAACAACATTTGACCTTCAAGCTAGTAAGATTTTGGCATTTCTGAATGCTGTCCATTCCACTCCAGTTCCAAATAACATGTGAGCCCTTTAAGCAGAAAGTTATATAAGGACAGATTTCACCTAGTGCAGCTCTCTTCCTTCAGGCACTAACTTCCCTCCAATTTCTACCTGGCTTTGCTTCTTTTCATTTTCTTTAAATAGTTTTTAAAGAATTATTTTATGCAGAATTAAAAAAAATTTAAACATCTAAGTTTGTCAGTGTTTCTCTTATAATGGTGTACTCAGGTGTGTGTGTGTGTGTGTGTGTGTGTGTGTGTGTGTGTGTGTGCGTTTGCATTGTGTGCGTTTGATCACATGTGAATGTGATTTTGTCGACTGGTCTGTACAGGGAAGGACAGTATGCAACCTTTAGCATCTCCCATGCCCATCACTCTGTGATGATATTGTTAGTTGAAAGCCACAGTCACTTTCCCAGCCTCTTTATCCTTTAACAGAATTTTTATTATATTTTGATTATACAACATTTATCTGTGTCATTTTGTTTTACAGATGTTAGCAATTTACAATTCTAGCACCGTGTTGTGTAAAGGTCTTTTTTTTTTCTTTTTAAAAAATTGCTTATTTTATTTATTTATTTTTTTTTTTTGAGACAGGGTTTCTCTGTGTAGCTTTGGAGCCTGTCCTGGATCTCGCTCTGTAGACCAGGCTGGCCTTGAACTCACAGAGATCTGTCTGACTCTGTCTCCTGAGTGCTGGGGTTAAAGGCATGCACCAGTGCCCCTGGCTCAAAAAATTGATTACTTTTATTTACTGTTTGTTTGATGTGTGCCCACCATGGCATACATGTGGAGTTCAGAGTACAGCCTGCTGGAGTCCATTCTCTCCTTCTACCATACGGGTTCTTGGGATTGAACTCAGGACATCAGGAGTGCTTTTACTGCTGAACCATGTCACTGGCATAACCCATTGTTTTGGTTACTGCATATTAATCTTTTTAGTTTTTGCTATTACATTGCTATTTTATTTTACATTTATTTACTTCTGAGTTTTTAACTTTTTTTTTGGTTTTTCGAGACAGGGTTTCTCTGTGTAACTTTGCGCCTTTCCTGGAACTCGCTTTGGAGACCAGGGTGGCCTCGAACTCACAAAGATCCGCCTGCCTCTGCCTCCCGAGTGCTGGGATTAAAGGCGTGCGCCACCACCGCCTGGCTGAGTTTTTAACTTTTAAAAATGAATTGTTTTTAATCCTTAGACAGTTTTTAAACACCTAGCCTCTCCTCATTCTTAAAGATTTTTGTAAGTGCTTTTTATAAGTTCATAATACTTTATCTTATTAATAATTTTTTTTCCAAATATATTCTTTGGTATGTCAGTAAGACCTAGAAAAGCTAAGTTATAACTTTTGTGGTAAGATTTAAGGTAAGGTAGAGGGTGGGATATCTGTTACAAGGAGGAAAGGTCGTAAAGAGCTTGTTTAATCATGTAGTAGAAATGGCAGTTTCAGGTGGACAGATGATTCCTATCCCATGATGTTTATACCTTCAAATAAGCCGTTTTGTTTGAGTGTAAGAACAAGCCTTGGCTATCTTCCAATCAATACAGTAATACACCTGTTGCTGTGTAATAGTTCATTAGTGGTTTTAAAGATGTAAGTAGCCCAACTTCTGAACTGTTACTTTTTCTTGAAGACAGGAATATTTCCATGGTTCAGGCTGTCCTCTCACTCTGGATCTTTCTAGGTTTGCCTCCTGAGTTTTGGAGTTTGCATCACCCCGTATGTAATTATGTAATTTATGTTTAGATATTCTTAACATGCATTATTCGATGATCATTATGATTAAGAAAATTCTTTTTAGTTAAATAATACCCAAATTTCTCTTGGAGAAATTTCAAGAAATACATAGTGTATGATGGTGATTCCTTTACATCCCATTTTCCTTTTCAGAAGTGTTTGGACCCTCGATAGGATTGTTTTTTTTTGTAAATTTATGCAAGTACTATAACTGTTTTGCGTGTATGTGATGTGTTTCATGTGTGTACTTGTTAGTGTAAGTATGTACATATGTGCATGTAGGTACAAATGCGTATGGAGGCCAGAGATAGATATCAGGTTCTTTCCTAGATTGATTTTTACCTTTATATTTTAAGGTATTATTGAAGCTTATTGATTTGGCTAGGCTGGCTGACCAGTGAACTTCAAGGACTGTTGTACCTCTCCTCCCCTCAGTGTTAGGGGTTATAAAATGCTCCTCCATGCCCAGATTTTTACATGGGTTCTGGGGATATAAACTCAGGTCATTATGCTTGGTTGCCAGGCACTTCATTGACTGAGATGTTTCCCAACTCCTAGAACTGTTTTTTAATTAGAGGAATTGTACAGGGTAGTCTTAGAAATTCTTAGAAATTTAAAAGGTTGGCTTCTGTTGACAATGACAGAAAACTCAGATCACAGTAAGAAAAGCAAAGAGCCTTTTTCCTCACACTTAAAATATAGAATAAAGATAGGTAGTTATTGGTTACTTAGCATATCAAGACAGAATCCTCATATAGTCAAGCCTGTTTTATATGCTTCACCTCTTATCTTGTTGCTTTAACATTTCAGTGACAACAAGTATTGTCTTCAAGACACACAAGTGAGAGAGGGCTTGTGCTGGTTACATAGTCCTTGATACTAAGGAAACAACAGCTTTCTCAGAAACTCACAGTTCTTTTGTGTGCAAGGCCAAGTCTGTATGGCATACTACTTGGAAAAATACCATATTGAGCTATATAAGGTAGAATGCCCTTAAGTTCTTATTATGGGGGAGGGGCTGGAGAGATGGCTCAGGGATTAGGAGCACTGGCTGCTCTTCAGAGGACCCGGATTCAATTCCAAGCACCCACATGGCAGCTCACAACTGTTTGTAACTCCAGTTCTAGGGGATCAGACACTGTCACACAAATGCACATAAGATAAAATTAAATAAATCATTAAAAAAGTTCTTATTATGAATGTAATGACAAGTGTGATATTTTTAGTTGTCAAATTGACACAATCTGGAATCACCTAGGCAAAGATCTTGTTGGAGGATTTGATGTTATGTAACTGTTCTAAGTTTCTGCATCATGACTTCTACACATATGGATGGATCGTAACTTTGAATTGTAAGTGAAAGTAAACCTCCCTCCCTTGTAGCGTTTTGTCATGCTGTTTTATCACAAAAACATAAGTAAAGCTAGAACAGTAAGTCAAAAGCTAGCATGACTTTTCAACCATGTGAGTAAGACAACTTGGAAGTAAGTGGAACCCAAGTGGAGCTCAAGATGATAGTACAGATCAACTTACTGCATGCAGTGTCATGCGAGATTTAAGTTCTGAATTACCCAGGTGAGCGTTTCCTATCCACTGAATGAAGTTATAGATGAAAAGTTTGTAGTGTTGAAGTTGCTAAAGCTCTTGGAGTAATTGTTACTCAGTAATAGAGAATTGATTTTAGCAGTGGAATAGTTTTGTTTTAGTTTTGCTAGAATGGTTTTGATTTGCTACAACAGAACTGCAGGACTATTCTGAAATTTCTAAATGGGACAAAAGTTTGAAGAATTTTGAGATAGTAGAAAACAATCATATGAAAAGCAAAATATGAAAGCAAAGAGAGAAATTAAAATTTCCAGCTTCTTTGTATACCTAATTTAACTATAATAGAAAAGGATCATGCATGTGGGAGACCAGTATGGGCTCTATAGTAAGCACTTTCTGAAAAACCCCAGCCTTTCCTAATTTAGCCCACTCCAAAATGAAAGAAAAAGAAATAGTTTCTCGAAAAGAGCACATCTAGAACACTTGTGAAGAAATATAGTTACATATGAAACTGAAGGTGTGACATTACACTCCTCTTAAGACCTTTGAATGAGCCAAGGTGCTATTTGTACCTTCTCACAAAATCATAAAGGACCATCTTTGTCCTTCCCATCCTTCCTTCTTCCCTCACTTTCTCCAAATATGATTAAAGACCATGTCCCCCTCTCCCTGTAGCTACACTAGCTATGTAGGTAGAAGGAGGTGCTACTTGGTTCATAGGTAGCAAGTTTTCTATTCTTATAAATCAATGACTGGGAATCCTAACATTCTCATTCAGTATGTCTGGTTTGAAACCCAGAAACCAGTCTATCCCCCTGTGCTTTCCTTTTTCTGTCCTTTATACAGTCTCATTATGTTGCTCAGGAACTCCCTTAGCCTAAGCCTCCTAGTACCTGGGCACTTAATTCATTTATTAATTACTAAATGTTTATTGAGTGATTTCCTGTCATACTCTTATTACTGTTTGTGTAGTTACTGTTGGAATGTGTCCCAGGTGCCTACTTTCTAATGGGAGGACAGAGATAATAAACAAGTAATTAACAAGAACATTTCATGTAGTGATAAGTGTTATGAAGGAAGTAAACCATGATATGTGTTAGAGGATTGTGGGTAAATAAGATGACTGCAGGGGTGATCTTGGAGTCTGTGAATAGGTGAGTCTATTTTTTAAACTCTCAAATTTACCATTTTAAAGTGTTTTAATTCACTGCCATTTGTTAGTTCTGTTGTTTATACAACCATTCCCTCCTAGTAATCTACAGAACTTATTTTTTTTTTGTCTTGGAAAACTGAAAGTTTGTATTCATTAAACATCAGACTTTTACCTTTTCTCCCAGCAACCACTGTCCTTTCTGTATCTATGAGTTTGGCTCTTCTAGGTACCTTGTATAGATAGACTCTGATGCAAGTTTGTGATGGTATAAATACTTTGAGGAATTTTCACACTTGTGTTGAGCCCTACAGCTGGTATCCTGATTTCAGAGACATATTCTAGCAAGTCTGAGTAACAATCAGACATATAAGAATAACAAACATTTATCTCCTTTCTTTCCTCAGTACCTACCAAAATGGAAGAAATAGAACGAGACAAGGAGAGATTAGCACAGAAGACAGAAATTGCTATACTTGAAAAGTAATGCTGGTGGACAGGCAGTAATCGACTCTAATGAGCAAACGTCACAGCCTATAAGGGACAGTGCTAGCCGTAAGAAGTACAATACTGTGCTTTTCAGAACTTCCCAAGAACTTCAGCATTTGGAGACTCCAGATACTAAGGAGGGTAGGAGTCAGAATAGGGCTGAAAACCGGTTTGATTGAAAAAACTAGCAAATGGGGGTTTTCTGGTTATTCTCGAAGGTTTTTGTAGATGGATAATTACTTTGAACTCAACCTATAGATTTAGGAGGTTTATTCTTTGCACAGTTACAGAAAAGGTGCCTGGATTGAAAAACAGAGTAGTAGATAGCTGAGTAGGTTAAAACAGGGAGACCAAGGCTAAATATGCATATGAATGGAGAAACTTGAGGCTGTCATTTTCTACTTTGTTTCCCAGCACTCCAGTTATATCTGTCCTAACCACCCCCTGCATAAAACTGGAGATATACCAACATCTTCAGATGCTGGTAGCTTACCACTGGAGCCTCCGTTTGCCAAGCCCTTTCTTTACATAGATATTTCCACTATTTCTTTTCAGAGTCATATGCTTAAATATAAGCCCAACATTTCAAGACCATTGTACATTTGGAGGAAACAACATATATAAAAAAGAAAGGTCAAACCAAACAAGAGCTGGCAGAGGGACTCATAGACAGTTAATTGTAGTGGAAAGAAATAGACATCATAAGAAAAGTCAAAAAACAAAATCCCAAAAACAATGAAGGGGGGCTGGTATGTGTGGCTCAGCAGGTAAAGCATTTGCATTAGCCTGATTGCCGGAGTTCAGTCCCTGGAACCCACGTAAAGGTGGTTGGAAAGCATCAGCTCTACAGTTGTCTTCTGACCTCCACATATTGCACCATACCTGTACTCATGCATTATACACACAATAATAATAGTAAACTTAATTTAAAAGAAAGCTGAAAAAATAAGACTTCGAGGATTTTCAGAAAAGACACATTTCTCTTTATTTAAATGATACTAAGAGAACACAAAAACATAAATGAATGATGGTCAATAGAACAGGTGATAACACATGGACAACACCTACTAAATATTGAAAGCCAAAGAAAACCCTGATGCAGAGAAATACTTTATATAGCAAAGCTGACAACTCAAGAATGTTGTCCTAAAGCGTGGGTAATTGTGCAACTAACCCTTGATTTTGCTCTAATTAATGCTGTTCTGTGTTCTATTTAGGCTTTAGGCTAGTGGTTCTCCTCCTCTCCCTTCTCCTTTCTGTTCTATTCTGTTCTCTTCTCTTTCATTTGTGATAATTAGATTCATGGATTCTGTTGCTATTTTTCTGTAAGTCATTTTGGATAAATAATTTAAATTTACTGGGTCTCAATGAAATATATTTAATTAGAGAGTAGCTGTGATGATTAAGTGAAATTAAAGTAATTAAATCATTCAAACTAGCTATTGGACCTGATGGGATAAATACATTTTAAGTTTTTGGTTTTACTTTTCCTTTTCTGTGGCATGTATTAATAGAGAGATTATTTTTCTAGATCTTAAGTGTGGTGATATATTGTGTCTCCTGCTGTGGGATGTTCTGTATGGCAAATGTTTTGCTCTGATTGGTTAGTAAATAAGACACTGATTGGCCAGTAGTCAGGCAAGAGAAAGTATAGGCGGGACAAGGAGGAGAATAAAGCTGGGAAGTGGAAGGCTGAGGAGAGAGACACTGCCAGCCGCCGCCATGACAAGCAGCATGTGAAGATGCCAGTAAGCCACGAGCCATGTGGCAAGGTATAGATTTATAGAAATGGATTAATTTAAGATAAAAGAACAGTTAGCAAGAAGCCTGCTACGGCCATACAGTTTGTAAGCAATATAAGTCTCTGTGTTTACTTGGTTGGGTCTGAGCGGCTGTGGGACTGGCGGTAGATAGAGATTTGTCCTGACTGTGGGCCAGGCAGGAAAACTCTAGCTACAGTCCCCCAATATATTGTGCATCCTAATAAACTTATCTGGGGTCAGAGAACACAACAGCCACTAGATAGACATAGAGGCCAGAAAATGGTGGCACACACACCTTTAATCCTATTACTTGGGAGGCAGAGATCGTCTGAATCTCTGTGAGTTTAAAGCCACACTGCAAACAGCCAGGCATGGTTACTCATGCCTTTAATCCCAAGAAGTGAGCCTTTAATCCCAGGAAGTGATGGCAGAAAAAGCAGAAAGGTGTATAAGGTGTGAAGACCAGAAACTAGAGCTGGTTAAGCTTTTAGGCTTCTAGCAGCAGTTCAGCTGAGATCCGTTTGGATGAGGACTCAGAGGCTTCCAGTCTGAGGAAACACTAATCGGCTGAGAAGTTGGTGAGGTGGCTGCGGCTTGTTCTGCTTCTCGGATCTTACAGCATTCACCCCAAACCTGGCTCCAGGTTTGATTTTATTAATAAGACCTTTTAAGATTCGTGCTACACTTAAGGCAAATTGCATATGAGTTGATGATATGTAAGTATTTTTTTTTTTGGAGTGGTAATCTTGTGCTTTGAAATACTTCCTTATCTAGCCAACTTGTCATGCTGTGAGCTAGATGTGTGTCCTTGTGTTTGCTCTTTCCGTAGTTTGGATTTGTAAAGTAAAAGTTTAATTCCAAAAGAATTTCAGAAAGTTTGCTCTGGTGTATTATATCACTCTTTAGTCTCTGAGGCAAAGACATCTTTGTGTGTGTGTGTGTGTGTGTGTGTGTGTGTGTGTGTGTGTGTGTGTTGGATTATGTGACTGTTGAGACTTATACAATTACTGTTAAAAGAGCAGTATGTTTGGAGGATTTCAGATAATTGGAGGTTACTTGACTGTTTGACTTTATTGTTAGAAAATGATCTGAATTGTGAAGTCTAGTTCTGAGTGGAAATCGACAAGAGGTGGTCATTGCTTTTCTTCCTATAGTGATATAATGGATTTCTTGATGTCCGCTTGAAGCTGTCATTTTTATTTTTAGAGCCATGTGAATTTTATCCTTACTTCTATTAACTCTTCTCTTCTCCCATAGTTTGACCTTTTTATTCCTGGGGTGATAGAAAGGGGTGTTTGTGTGTGTGTGTGTGTGTGTGTGTGTGTGTGTGTGTGTGTGTGTGTGTGCGCGCGCTGCGCGCGCGTGTGCGCGTGCATGTGTACAGTTGTGATTAGTGGGCTAGGGATATAGCTCAGTTGGTAGAGTGATTACCTAGCCTGCACAAAGATCTGGGTTCAATCCCCAGCATTGCCTAAACCTAGCCCAGTTGCACATGCCCGTAATTCTAGTATACAGGAGGTGGAAAGAAGAGGATGAGTAGTTGAATATCATCTTGCTATAGAATAGGTCAAGTTGGAGGCTAACCTTGGTTACATGAGATCTTGTCTTTAAAGATCCTCTCCTATTTCTAATTAATAGTTGCTAAGCTAATTTCAGACTGTCTTTGCCAAAGGAATGCTTTGACTTCCAGATTAAATTGTGTTACTTGCTTTCATAGTTTCCTCTTTTTGTGACCTAGATTATGCATTTGGATAATTCTTTTTTTTTTTTTTTTTTTTTGGTTTTTCGAGACAGGGTTTCTCTGTGTAGCTTTGCGCCTCTCCTGGAACTCACTTGGTAGCCCAGGCTGGCCTCGAACTCACAGAGATCCGCCTGGCTCTGCCTCCCGAGTGCTGGGATTAAAGGCGTGCGCCACCACCGCCCGGCTGCATTTGGATAATTCTTAATCTCAGTCAGACTAAAAGCTCTTTTGTTCACTTTTATCTTTTTCGTATCTAGTATATAATTATCATTCAGGACATATTTTTATAAATAAATTAACAATTCCCCACAAGTGAATGAATGGAAATATAATGACAAATGAAAGCTCAAACTGTTAGGATTATAATCATAGACTTTGCTTTGGCCAAACTGAATTTAAAAGGAAAAGTAAAGACTAATCAAGGTGGTTGTAGAAATGACTTTTATTATTGTTGGTTCAAGAACGGTGAACATTTCCTAGTATAGGAAGTGACTTTCAAAAACTGTTGCCAGAGCTAAGAAGCCATACTGTTGTTGACCCTTAGATCAAATGTTTTAGAGCCTGAATTTCCTTAAATCTTAATTTAAAAAACCAACATATTGACGTAATGGAAGATTTATTTCATTAGTATTTAGCCTTCAGATACAAAGAATCTGACTAAATTTGCTAATAAAACAAAATCTAATTTTTACTAGTACCATTTTAAAAATATTTTCTTTTGAGTACATAACACTGTAAAATGAGCTCAGCTGTGGATTAGCAGATAAACATGTTGATTCCTTCAGCCCACAGCTCCTGGATGAAGCCTGGAGGGGCACAATTTGTTCTTTACTCTGCTGCCCTTTGGCAACATGTTTTTCTTCCTCTTGTCTCTGTAGCGGGAAGGAGACTAGAATAAATTACTCTGGACAGCTTTACCTGAACTGTTGAGAAGGGCAGGGAAAAGAATTTTCCATCACTTTTGTGTAATTTTTGTCATTAATGTAAAGCCAGTGCTCTACCTCCCATGTTTATTGTGTAATGCCCATGTTGAACAGCGACTTACAGCCCTGTTTTGCTGACATTTTCACAAAACCATTTTGCTTAATGCTTTGTTTGGAATAGTCTGTTTAAAAATATGTGTTGAGCATCTTCAGATGTAGTCCATTTTTAGGACCTATTTGAGTTTGAAAGCAGAATGCAGTTTGCTATATCCTGCAGAGTTTGATATACTCACATGTATAAAGTTGTAGAGATTTTATAGAGTTTATGTGGGATTGTTTTATTTTTTATTTTTTATTTTTTTTTTGGTTTTTTCAAGACAGGGTTTCTCTGTGTAGCTTTGCGCCTTTCCTGGAACTCACTTGATAGCCCAGGCTGGCCTCGAACTCACAGAGATCCGCCTGGCTCTGCCTCCCGAGTGCTGGGATTAAAGGCGTGCGCCACCACCGCCCGGCTTTTTATTTATTTATTTATTTTTTTGGTTGGGATTGTTTTAATAAACAGTACAATCCTTGATATTTTGGAGTAGCTTTTAGAATATAACCAAGATATGTAACAACTAATATAACAGAGCCCTGTATGTTTTTGCATATATTGTACTGTTTGCAATGAGAAATGCAGAGTTTCACTGCCTTCAAGTAGCTCACTGTCTTTGTACCATCTCCTAAAAGGTGTATTATTAATAAAGTTTTTTCAAAATTATATTGCTATCCGAGAAATACTTAGACTAAAGAAAATAAAGTTGTTTGAAATGTAGAAATTTAAAAAGATTATATTGTAGAATTTCAAAAAGTGATCTACTTAGATAGGCTTTCTGGACTTTTTTTTTTGTCTGTTGAACTCCTGGAGTGGAATCTGATGGAAATAAGAGGTGAGAGGGAGAAGGAGAGAGAAAATAGCATATTTAGTTAGAGCATAATGGTTATATTTAATTAAATTTTTTATTGTACTAGTAGTGATTATATTTGACTAATGTAATATTCCTATTTAACCTGTGCCTCTGCTGTATAATGTTTGCTGTAGAATCCCTGTGTTTAATTTTTTGTAGGTGGAATGAGGACCCTTGGATCTTTTGATTGAGTTATTAAATTCAAACAGATTAGTAAATAGGAGATATGGAACCTGTTGCCTTTAATTTAGCCTGATATAAAGTAGACTGATCCTTTCTTTCAAAACAGTTACATGTGCTAGCTTTTCTGTTTCAGTTCTGCTGTTTCACCTTCTCTAGGTACTTATGCTTCAATATAGTTATTATTAACCATTATTTTCCTTACTCAACCCTACTCTTAACTTTGGTAATGAAACACTGATTAAGGTTTCATCAACTTCTCTCTCATTTTCTGAGCTAGTCATCTAGCTGAGAATTACATGAAGGGGATGATTACTAAGTATTAATAATCTGGACTGTGTGATATGTGTGCTTTTAGGCCAGTGGTTCTCAACCTGTAGATCAGGGCCCCTCTGGGGGTCATATCAGATATCCTACATATCAGATATTTATATTACAATTTATAACAGTAGCAACATTACAGTTATGAAGTAGCAATGAAATACTTTTATGATTGGGGGTCACCACAACAGGAGGAACTGTGTTAAAGGGTCACAGCATTAGGAAGATTGTGAACCACTGCTTTAGGGTGTAGGTATAATTTGTGGAGCATATTTTGCTTGTTTGTTTGAGGCAGGGTGTCATGTATTCCAGGCTTGCCTCAAACTTAGTATATTGCTAAGGATGAACTTGAACTCCCAATTCCCCTGCCTCAACTTTCCCAATTTTGTGATTATAGCCATGAGCCATCACATCTGTCTAGGCATGCCCTATTGTTTTCTGTCCTGTACTACTTTTGATTAAATAACACTATGTCACAAGCCATGATATAAATACAATAGATGGCAATTAATAATTCAGGTGTCGATCCATCAGATGAATAACTCTCTGATGAAGGAATCTCATTAAGAAGACTTACAGGACCACAGACTCTGAAAACCTGTTGCTTCTGTCTTTAATTTTTCTCATGTGCCACTGCATTTCTTCCCTAAAAACAGCTATGGGTCTTTTCCCCACTGCTTGTGTGCTTATCTTGTGTATTTATCCATCTTCTGGGCTCACATATATCTGTGGATGGTTTGGAAGATGATTTCTTCTTAAGTTGTATAATTTTGATGAATAAAAATAATACTAGGATATTTTTCATAACTCAGACTGATGTAGAAAAATGACAGGATTCTCAACTACAAAGACTGCCTTTTACACATTTAGTCTATTTTAGACTTTAGAGCAAATCCAAATAGACTAGTTGCCCCTGGAGATGAATTGCACAAGGGCGAGTTCCCAGGTGTCTGTCTGTTGAACCAAAGTCAGGCTGATAACATTAAAACATAACTCCCTGCAGCAATTGGCTTTCTTCACGTACTCCTAACCTCAGTTTATGATATAAGACTCAAGGTTCAGCCAACTAGTTGTTTATTGTTTGAGTCCTGAATTTCAATGTCACTCTCTTTTGGGGAATGCTGACCACTTAGAGCTACGTGTTTGCTTACTCATTGGCCAGTTAGTGTGATGTTCCAAGCCTGAGAGAAACAGTGTGATTCCTTATGTGTATCAGAATGACTCTGTTTCTTATTGTTTACTCAAGTAATGCTATGCGACCTGAATATGTAACTCATTTACTGTCCAGAGTTTGTTCTAGGGAAGTAGAGTGAGTGAGGAATGAGTGAGTGAATGAATAGAAAATGAATGAGGAATGAGTGAATGAGAAATGAACGAGTTAATAGTGAATGAGTGAATGAATGAATGAGTAGTGTGTAAATGAGTAATGAGTAATGAATGTATGAGTGAGTGATGTAGAAGAGAAATGAAAGTTATGAGTGAAGAAATGTATCAGGGTAGTGAAGAAATGTGTGTAGAAGAGAGACGTAGAGATCTAGAGGGAGAGATGGGTAAAAGAGAGAGCTGTGTGAGAGAGCTGCTGTGTAGGAAGAGCCGTGTAGAAGAGAGAGGTGTGGGGAGAAGAGATGTAGCTGTTGAGAGATGTTGTGGATAGAAGAGAGAGCTAGATGAGATGTATAGCTATGTAGAAGAGGTGTGTGGAAAATGTAGCTGTGTGGAGACAGATTTTCAGAAAGGGATTTTTCAAGATGAAGTAAAACAGAAAATTACCATCAGAAAGCATGTGTTTCCTTTTTTAATTCCCCTCAGATAGAAAAAGTTTAGCCCTTGCCACATTTGTGGATAAGCATGCATTGACAGGAACCATTTGCAGAAGAAGGGCTGGAACCACAGAGAACCAGTGTACTAAAGATATGATGATCCAGGACCATTTGAAGTAACAGTGCAAATACTTTTCTAATTATAGTAGTTTCTCAGTAAGTGTTGGCTGTCACCATCATCCTCAGTAATATATCTTTGTGCAATAGACATCTTGATATGTATACATACATGTGGGGGTTTTGTTTGTTTGATTTTTGAGGCAGGTTCTTATTATGTAGCCTGGGCTTCCACAGAACTCAACATGTAGCTCAGGCTGGCCTGAAACTCATGATCTTCCTGCATTAACCTCCCATATGCTTGGGCTACAGATGTGAGACTAGCTAGGTGTCTATTCAGTAAATATTAAGTGACTTTAAAACGACTGGCTTGAGTTTCTTGTGTTATAATTCCTTTTCTCTAGGTAAGACTGTGGTGAGAACTACCAGGAGATCTATTCATTATCTGAAGTTGTAACTGTTATATTTAACTATTATATTATTAATATTTCTTAAATATACTTTAGAAGAATGAAAATTATTTCTGGAGAGATTCCAAGATAAAGCAGGAAGAACTCCTAGGAGGTAAAATAAAAAGAAATAAATGGGGACTGGAGATGTGACTCAGCTGATAGAGTGCTTGCCTATTATGCACAAAAACCTGGGTTTGATCTATCTAACTGAGAGTGATGATGCCTATTTATAATGTAGACACTCAGGGGGTGGAGATCCAGAAATTCAAGGTCATCACCCTACTGCCTAATGAGTTTGAAGCTAGCCTGGACTGCTTGAGACAGTGCCTCAAAACAAACAACCAAGCCACATAAACAAAACCCAAATAATATATAAACAATGTAAGAGTTATTGTGAGCTAGGCATGATAGTGCACACCTATGATCCCAGTCCTTGGAAGGCTGATGCAGGAAGATTGAGTGTTGGAGAATAGTTTGAGTTATATGGTGAGACCATGTCAGAGAGAACACTCAAGATGAAGAGAGGGAAAGAAAGAGGGACAACAGGAGTAAGAGAAGCTGAGAAAATTAGGAAACAGTTACAGAAGCTTCCAACATCACTATTTCAGCCTATCAGAGAGACATCAGACTGAGATAATTATTGAAGTAAATGTTTTAGAATTGAAGTATATAAGCTTTTCAGATTAAAAGGGTCTGTTAAACACTTTACACAATGGCTGTTGATAAGACCTATGTGAAGGCAAACATGTAAAGAATCAGAAATTAAAATTGCTTTAGACCTCTTGAGATAGCTTATATAGCAGCAGTGTCTCAAATAATTCCGAAGAAAAACTGTCCAAACTAATGTAAATAGAATATTAGTCAAGCTGAGTAGAATTAAGATACTCTCAGAGAGAGAGAGAGTCTCACAATTTTGTCTCGCACAAACCCTCCAGGAAGCCTCAAAACGTAGTTTTACCAGAACAAGGGGTTATGACATTGAAGAGGAGGACCTGGGAGAGAGGCAGGAGGCATTCAGAGTAGAAGAGTGTACCTGTGCTCCGACTTTAGGTTCCCCCGTCTAGAAGAGCAATCTTAGGGTAGGGAGAAGTTTCTTCCAGAATATGAACGTGAAAAACTGTGATGGGAATGGGGACACTGTGTATATGCTTAATGTAATATCTGTTATTCTAAGTAAAAAACTTTTAGGGAATTGAATATGATCATCTTTCAATTTTAGTGGATGTTGTACATTGCTTTCTAAAGTGATTCCTGTCAGTTTATAACCATGAGCAGTTATTGGGAATTACCACTTTTTTTCATGCATTTACCATTGTGTTTTTCAATACGTAGCTATTTAATGTTTAAATTTGCATTCCTCTAGTTAATAGTGGGATTTCTTAATTCTTTTTTTCTGTTTATTGCATATTAATTTTCTTGTAATTGCCTTTTTGTCATTTATATTCCAGTCTCATATGCTTCTAGTACTAAGTGATTTATCTTTTTTTAAAACTTATTTATTGGAATCCTGGTATTTTAGATATTAGCCATTTGTGATTTGAATGATAAATAACATCTTTCAGTTTGTGACTTTTTTGGTTACATACATACTTTTATAATGCCAACATTTTTTACTTTATTATAGACATATTTACCTGTCTTTTATTGTTGTGATTCTGGTATCCTATTTAATATTATAATTTACATTGAGTTTATAATGACAGCCACTTTATTATTTATCCTTTTTGGCAGATTATTATCAAAACCTATTCTATGAATACAAAAATATCATTTTTATTTCTCTCCATTTTTCTGGGTAGGAATATGGAAGCAACCAGGCTGGGAGATCCCTCATAAAATCTGGGTCTCTTATTAGGTTGCAGTTAAAATGTCAGGCAGGGCTGAAGTCATCTTAAGTATTGTTGGAGGATCCTCTTATAAAGGAGTTCATTCACATGGCTTGGTAATGAGTCTGGCATTTGGCAGGAGGCTCAGTTCTTCAGATAGTCCTTTCTGAGGGTTACTAGACTATCCTTACAATAGGTATTCTTACTTCCCCCAAGTGAGTAATCTAGGAAGATAGGGCAGAACTTAATGTCTTTTGTGTCCTAGCCTTTGAAGTTTCTCTCATCCCTGTTCATGGTATGAAGAGACTATTTTAGTCTTCTCTTTTCTGTGTTTTTACCCACTTTTCCAATTCTCTGAGCATTGGCTGGGAGATAGAGTTAAATTCATTCTGAAACCACTTAGAATTAGCACAGAGGTTAACTTCAGAGGTTAAGAACTCAGTCCCACAAGATTACTCTTTTCTTATCCTTGTCAGGTGTTGATTGTAAATCATGGCCACCTATATTTTGACTTATTAGATATGCATAGAGGGTTCCCTCTTCCCTATCCTTAGGTTTAGTAATAGGTTAGAATGGTTCACAGTCCTTAGGAATCTACCTTGCTTATGTTTATTGGTTTATCATAGAGAATGTTTTATTGAATATGGGTGAATAGCTATATAAAGGTACAGGGTAGGATCAAAAAATAGATCAGAACCCAGTATCTTCTGTCCTGTGGATTTAGTGTCTCTCTCTGAGCACATGGATGCCTTTACATTCCCTAAGCTCTCTCAACCCTGTAATTTTTTCTTTCTTAAAATATATTAAAAAGTGTGTGTGTGAGTGTGTATGTGTGTGTCTGTCTGTCTGTCTGTCTGTGTCTGTCTGTCTGTCTGTCTAACTCTGTGATGTCCCTTAGAGCTGGAGTTAATAGCTAATTGTGAACCACTGGAAATGGATGCTGGGAACTGAAGTATGGTCCTCTGCAAGAGCAATATGTGTTCTTAACTGCTAAACCATCTCTTTTGCCCACCTTTTCTATATAGGTATGATTGATTAAATCTTTGGTTGTTAATTTATATTCCCCTCTTCCCAAAGGATGAGTGTAGTCGGAAGATTTCCTGTGTCCCGCCTGGCCCGCGGTCAGGACAAATCTCTCATCCACAGTCCCGCAGCCTTTTATAAAATAATCACACAGAGGCTTAAATTAATTATAACTGCTTGGCCATTAGCTCAGGCTTATTACTGACTAGCTCTTATGTTTAATTTAACCCATAATTCTTATTTATGTTTAGCCACATGGCTTGGTACCTTTTCTCAGTTCTGCCTTGTCATCTTGCTTCCTCTGTGTCTGTCTGGCATCTCCTGACTCAGCCGTCCTCTTCCCAGAATTCTTGTCTGCTTATTCCGCCTATACTTCTGCCTGGCTACTGGCCAATCAGCATTTTATTTATCAACCAATCAGAGCAACACACATTCACAGCACACAGAACAACCTTCCACAGCAGATGAGGATGATGAAGGGTTAATGGTGGTGCACACCTTTAATCCCAGCACTCGGGAGGCAGAGGCAGAGGGATCTCTGTGAGTTCGAGGCCAGCCTGGGCTACCAAGTAAGTTCCAGGAAAGGCGCAAAGCTACACAGAGAAACCCTGTCTCGAAAAACCAAAAAAAAAAAAAAAAAAAAAAAAAAGTAGTAACCTTGAAATCATATATTAGCCTGTTTGGTAACAAATCTGCATTATGGAGCTGGTTAGGTAGGGACCCTAGCCACCAGTCATCTGATTAGTATACACAAGTCCCATCACTCTGAGAATTTTAGGGATCTTAGAAACTTTGTTAGGAATGAGTACTGATACAAATAAAAGAAAAGATGCTGCTACCAACCAGGAATTTACAAGTGTTTTGTGCTAGAAACCTTTGAGCTTGGGATGAAGATCACAGAGCTATTTAATATTGAACCACAGGCTTCAGTACTGGAGTGTGAAGATCACTGGCAGCTATCTACTAGACTGTAATAATTATAGTCTGATGTATTCTAATGAACAATCTATAGTTCTTTCATATTTAGGTCTTTTTTACTTCACCTGGAATAGAGTGTATGTATTTGATACTAAGTAGGAAATCTTGTTTAACTATACTTCCAACGGTATAATGTTTATTGAAAATCTGTTACCATTGTTAATATACATATTTGTTTTGGGGGTCTTTGTGTACTTCTCTGCTGTGATCTGAATGTTTGACTTTCCTCCAATTTGTATATTGAAGCCATATAATTTTGGTGTAACATAGGGCTTTTATAAGTTAACTAGGTTATTAAGTGTAGCAGGAGAGTTTCTCTCCAGCTCCCGCCAAGCCTGGAGCCCACTTATAAAATAAACACACCGACTCTTATATTATTTAAACTGCTCGGCCATTAGCTCAGGCCTACCATTGTCTAGCTCTTACTCTTATACTAAGCCCATTTTTGTTAATCTATATATCGCCATGTGTTCCGTGGCTTTACAGGTTGTCTCTACATGATGCTCCCTGGATGGCAGCTGGTGTCTTTTTCCCCTGCCTTCCTGTCCTTTTCCTTTTTCCTCTTTGCTAGTCCCGCCTATACTTCCTGCCTGGCTACTGGCCATTCAGTGTTTTATTTATCAAACAACCATCCACAGCAGTTAAGTGCAGTCTTCATGAGTGGAATTGTTGATGTTATAAAAGAGACCTCAGAATCTAGATAGTTCCCTTTATCATATGAGGCAGAGCAAGTAGGGGACAGATATGGACAATAGTTCTTTGGTGGACATTGAATCTCTTCTTGTCTTGATATTAAACTTCTGAACTCCAAGACTATGAAAATGAGTAAGGTTTTTCCTTCTATCTTTATAAGCCATTTAGTTTTTGTTTGTTATAGATGTCCTGACAGACTTATTCCTTTACCTTGCTTTTTTCTTTCATTTTGTTTTGTGTGCATATAATTTATTTATCTTAATATAGGAGTCTCACTATATAGTCCTGGTTGTTCTGAAACTCACTATGTAGTCCAGGCTGGCCTTGAACTCAGAGAGATTGGCCTATGTCTGCCTCCCAAGTACTGGGATTAAGGTGTGTGCCACTACATTTGCTAGTACTACTTTATAACAAGTCGTAATCTGAGCTTTCTTTTCATGTTTGACTTGCTACTCTTGTTTCTAAAAGCCATTAAAAGAGGAATAATTAAATACATCTATAAATCCTTCCTGGATTATAGTTTTCCAGGTTCTATGAAAAATCCTGTTGGAATCTTGCTTTATAAAGAATATGTAAATAGCCCTGTTTCACTAAGAAAGTAAAGAGTGAAGATTTGTGAAATATAGGTATATTAAAAAATGTCTACATTATCATTACCTGAATGTCATTGTTACTAGCATCTGGAATCCTTAAAGATTTGGAACTATGGAAATTTTTTTTTTACATAAGTAAGAATAAATTAACTTATATAATTATATTCACATTGCAAACCTCTGGGGGAAAAAAACCAAGAAACTAACTTAACCTCAGGAAAAGAATCAGGTTGTGAACCGAGCAGGTACTAGACAGGGGTCTGATGGTACTTTTTATTGTAGACCTTCTTAATGTTTGAGTTTTGACAAGTGGACATAGGACCTGTTTAATCGATTATAATTTAAACCTAGTTTTGACACCACACAAATTTAGACTGAGTTCTTAACTACTGGCCTACAGCACAATGTGACTAACCGTGTATAAATCCATTATCTTTCTTTATAGGATAATCCTTTCCCAGCCAAGTTTTATACTTTATATTCTAAAAATGTTTTGTATAGTTCTTTTCCACATAGCACTATCTCATATTTGTGTTTTTCCTGTATCTTCTTCATATTCATCTTAAAGAATCAGTTTGTGTCGTCATCTTCAGCTTTTTCCAGATTAAGTTAGGTTCTTGACCTCCCTGTGTGTTTTCCTATTACTCTTACCACACTGTATTTAATGATTGATTGCCTTATTGTCCGTACACACAGCCACCGAAAGATTTGCTTTAGTCTATTTTTTAAAACTATTTTTACCTATAGAAGAGATTACAGTCTTTAGTGGAGACAGACGTTCAGGAATACAGTATAATAAATGAGGTAATACAGTAGACAAGAGCTCTACTTTCAGAGGAAGTCTTTGATATGAGTAGTGATGATGGAAGTCCAGATGGAAGCATTTTGACAGGTTTTGCTTAAAGCAGTAAATACCGTGTAGAGGGTATTGAGGAGTCACGACTTGTGGTAAATAGGGGAGAAAAAGAAAAATGGGCAGATTGTGACAGGTCTAATTGGGAAAGTTATGTACTTCCTTATGAGGAGAGTTAGGCTTTTGAGTACCCTTGAGCAGAGATTTAATGTGATCAGTCAGTGCAAAATGATTGCTTTTATACTTGGCATAGGGTCCATTAGAAAAGAGGGAGGTAAGAGATGGAGGGACCTGATAAGATATTTTATATTGCAAAGTACGGTGTTGACTGAGGTATTAAATACAGAATAACCAGCCATAGTTGAAGCATGTTTTGGCCATGTGGTTCACTCAGCCTAGATTTTGCTGTTACCCTGTTAACAGGATTCTTTTTTTTTTTTTTTTTTTAATTTAATTTTTTTTTTTTATTAATTTATTTTGCAATACAATTCAGTTCTACATATCAGCCACGGATTCCCTTGTTCTCCCCCCTCCCATCCCCCTCACCTTCCCCCCAACCCCCCCCCCCCCATTCCCATCTCCTCCAGGGCAAAGCCTTCCCCACAGACTGAGGTCAACCTGGTAGACTCAGTCCAGGTAGGTCTAGTCCCCTCCTCCCAGGCCGAGCCAAACAATCCTGCATAGGCCCCAGGTTTCAAACAGCCAACTCATGCAATGAGCACAAGATCTGGTCCCACTGCCTGGATGCCTCCCTAACAGATCAAGCCAATCAACTGTCTCATCCATTCAGAGGGCCTGATCCAGTGGGGACCCCTCAGCCATTGGTTCATAGTTCATGTGTTTCCATTCATTTGGCTATTTGTCCCTGTGCTTTATCCAACCTTGGTCTCAACAATTCTCGCTCATATAAACCCTCCTCATTCTCGCTAATTGGACTCCCAGAGATCCACCCGAACAGGATTCTTAATCATTTAAAAAGATAATTTATATGTTAGTGAAATCATTGACAAGTTCATTCCAAATATAATTGACTGTGTCTTGTTCTAGCTGCATTGTGTTTATTCTGCTGAAAAATCTTTGCTTTATCTTGTTTTATCCACTAACATAATGCTTACTATGTACAATGATTATCATTGGTCATTTTCTGTTTTTTTTTTTCTTCAATAAAAGTTTATGTTTCATACTCAAGGAACTGAGTCTTTAGCAGTCCAACTGTTTGTCTATACCACATATTTAGTTAAATGAATTCCATAGGGGCAGCCTTTTAAATCTTGTGAGTAGCAAAGTTGTTAATACTGATGAGGCACTTTGTACGGTAAGAGATATTTGTGGGGCAATATTGCTTGAAAGCTGTATTTAAAATCTGGCTTTAGTTTCTTTAAGCTATATTTTTCTCTTCTATGAATTGTATTTGTCTGTTTAGATTGTCATAACAAAGTACAGACTGAGTGTACAACAATTCTGAAAGCTGAATGTTTGAGATTGAGATACTAGTACCATAGTTTGGGAGCCCTGCCACCCTCTTTCCTGGTTTCTTGCTTTGTTTTCACATAGTGAAGAGAATATAAAAGAGCAAATTTGGTTGTGTTTATTCTTTTAAGGGCCCTATTTCCATCACAAGGACCTTATTCTCATGACGTCATCTAATCCTAGTCCTCTCCCAAACGCTCTATTTCCAAATATATTACACTGAGGATTAGGGCTTCAATATAGACATTTTGGAGTAGACACATTCAGTCTACAACACTGTCTTATGTTGCCCTTACGGTAATTTAATGGAAAGGATTCACTTCTGTGTCTCTAACAGAAGAAGTGATATAATTAGTCTGTTACAATTATTTCCCCTTGGCATAAATTTTACTTATGTGGTGCTGGAAGAAAGTTGTTCTTTGATAGTGAGTCTGTGATAACATTAGTTATGAAGGGAAATAGAGGAAGAAGAGCAAAGTTGCAGATGTGGTCTTGAGATGTTTCTTTCACCGCATCATTAGATTTATAGGTATGTACTAATGATGCTAAGTAGAATAGAGAAGCTTTAATGTTGTTTAGACATACAGAACCTTCAAATCACAAGTTCAGTGATGGGTGTTTTTGTGAGCTTGGGGAAGCAGAAGTATCATTTAGATAACTGTCTATAGGTAATACTAATTTATTTTGATGGATTTTGAGTAGTTCTATTTCAGATATTTTGGATCCTAAGCATATTTTGGTATTTTAAAATCAGTGCATATGATTTGTTCTTATTTTCTAGTCTTTGCATTTGACTTTCTGTTCTCTAAGTTAGTTGGAGGCTGATTTTCTTAGCCTTTCTGGAACTGTGAAGAATCTCTGTTCTTGCATAGTTGGCAATAATTGTCTCCACATTTACTTTATAGAGTCCTCTTTGGTGGAACCCACAGGAGGAGAGGAAGCACAGGATTCATAAGATGGCGGGCGGGTGAGTGACTGAGAATTTGGGGTAGAACTTGATAGTGGTTCCTTTTATAATAGTAGGAATAAAACCTTTGACCATTCCATTGTCTGAGTGAAAACTAAAAGGACAATAGATGGTATTAGGCTTTTTAATGCAAATTTTATTAGTAGTTTACATGGAATACCTAGTTTGCCACCTTTACTATGATTTTCTCCCATTTCATAGTGACATAGCATAGAGACAATAGTTTGGAACAACAGTGAGCAAATAGTATTTACCAATGTAGATGTTTTCTTGGGGAGGGTGGTCAAAGATGTATCATTCCGCTGGGATTTGGACTTTCTTTCCTGTTTAATAAAAATTCAGTTCTTTAGTATAAATACATTTTAAATATTTTAAGCAAATAAGCTTCTAGAACCACAGAATTCAAACTTGACTAAAAATACAAGTCTCTTAATTTATATGGACAAAAAAATAGTTATGACATTCAGAAGGAAAATATCAGTTTTTTTATACATGTAAGTTGATAAGTGTTTTTGAACAGATGATGTAAACCAAGATGAAGAGGCAGTAAATAGTCATGGAAGGAGAGGTGCCTGGAAGAGTGAAAACTCTAGTGTCTCTGTCTGTAGCAAATATTCTAGTTCTCCCTCCTTGTTAAAATAACGTGACATTGCACACTACCCTGGTTTACTCATGAATTTCTGAATTTTTCTGTGTACATCATAGAGTGGTTCTTTTGTAAAATGGGGTTGATTGTAGTACTGAAGTGGAAAATGTTTCTGGGAGCATTTCCCAACTTGAACCTTGCTCCTTCAGTCTCCTGTAATCCAAGCCTTTTCCTGTCCTTACAAAGGAGGGCTCTGGGAATTTTGAAAAGAGTGGGTACAGTGAAGTATTGATATGAATATTTTACACCTAATTGGAGTTATTGAAAATTCAGATGATTTACACATAGTAAAACTGAAAAACTGACTTCTCTTGGGGGTGGGTGGGGTGCATTATTTTAGAGAAGCAAGCTTTTTGAGTCTGATCCTTAGGTCCAACCCGTTTCGTGTGGGAAGGGCACTAACACTGTTCTGGTCCTCTCTCATATTGATGTCTATATCTGTAAGTCCCCTTACTAGAGGGAGCTTGTAAGGACGAACTAGCATTCTTAATGACAGTATACAAAAGATGACCTGAAAGAAGTGTGGAGAGACAAAATGGGCTTTCTAAAGAGCTCATAGTGGAGGGACACTGGAAAAATTGTTACTTTTAGACTTGAAAGGCTTTTGCCTTATAATGAAATCATTTTATAATAATTTTATTCCTTTGCTCTACTCATACTTAGTGAACCCATAATACTAGACTGATTTTTTTTTGCTAGATATGTAAAAATGCCTAATTAGTAGAGATGGTCAGTGACTTCAACTTTGATTTCTGAATACATTTGGCTAGCTGATTGGTTGTTTGCTTTTTTAATCAGGCTAGCGAATGCCAAGGTTTGTGCTTAGGACAAGAAAAGATTTATGTGAACTGCAGTGTTTGAGAATTAGCACAGCACGAATTAATGAACTTCTTATATTAACACTTTTGAGTATATTTATTTAGTATTATGGTTTAACAATATTCATTTAACAAAGTTGTAAAGTATTTGCTAGTGCCATGCAGTGCTGTCCAGTGGTCCCTTTCCCCATTGGTGATTACCTAGAAGCATGTGTCTGTGACTTGATTGAGCAGGGCAGTTTAGAATGGAGACAGACCTGTAAGGTAAATTACTGTTTGGCATACACTGAATGGAATTGGATAGAAGGAAGAGGACAACAGCTGTTAACTGTGCTGGAATGACAGAGATAGAGAGGTTGTATGTTAAATTGTGTTTTCTTTCCCTTACTAACTTTAAAATTAGCTTACAAAACAATGGGATTTATACTACTGGCTTTCTTCTTTGGTGTGCAGAAGCTTTTTAACTTGATGTAATCTCATTTGTCAGTTCTTGGTGGTATAGAGGTCTTTCACTTCCTTGGTTATGTTTATTTCTAGTTATTGTATTGTTTTTGAAGTTTCTGTGCATGGAGTCATTTTTGTGATTTCTTTCTCAAGATCATGTTCATTATTAATATGTAGAAAAACTGGTATTTTTTTGACTGCTACTTTGTTGAAACAGCTTATGAGATCAGCATCTTTAGTGTGTTTAAAGCATAGGATTTTATCATCTGCAAATAGGAGTAATCTGAGTTTTTCCTTTCCTCTTTGTGTGTCTCTTATTTTTCTTGCCTCTCTGGCTGAGATGTTAAAGCATTGTACTGAGTAAGTGTGGGGAGAGTGGATACCCTTGTCTTGGTCCTGATTTTAGAGGAAATACTTGCATTTTTCCCCTGTTTAGTGTAATGTTGGCTGTATGTTTTCTGTATATACTCTACATTATGTTAAAAGGTATGTTCTCGCTATTCCTAGTTTCTTTGGGGATTTTTATTATAAAATGATATTAAAGTTTGTGAATGGCCTTTTCTGCATTGAGATGATCATGTGATTTCTGTATTTATATGCTGTGTAAGACCTATTTTATTGATTTGTATAGTTTGAACCATCCATACTCCTTGGAATGAAACCTTCTTGATATTAGTAAAGAATTTTGAAATTGTATTGTTGAATTACTTTTGTAAGTATTTTATTGAACATTTTTGTGCCTATTTTCGTTTAGAAAAATTAGTCTGAGTTGAGGGCGCAGAGATCTTGTACTCACAGAGAAGCACTAAGAATCAGGAATGAATGTTAATCACTCAGAGGTGTCTACTCAGGAGGAGATAAAATCAGATACCTGCATTCCATCCAGAAAACTGAGAGTGGAGGTTGCTAACAACCTGGTGACCTTTTTGCTCACTGAAGGGACAGACCTCGTCCAAATTCTTCAGAATGGTTATTCCAGACTCTTCCCTCCTTAGACCATTACCCATCCTTAGGGTAGATGTCACATGTACTTTATGGCCTGTTGACCTCTAGGCTTAGTCAGAGACCACACTAAGCTATAGAACCCACCCCCGTGGTCACATGTACTTTGTAAAGGAGTCTTTATGTAATCACACCTTAAGCTTTATTGTGCACCAGGAGTTGGACTGATTGTTGCCTGGAAACCTTTTCCCAAATTGTCCTGTATTTTAAATATGCTAACAATGAACCACCTGACTTTAGACTCCCCGAAATCAATCTGCACTGGATTTTCATTCTTACCTCTTCACATGCTTTGCTTCCCTGTATGACACCTGTAGGGAACAACCTCATGTCTGTAATTTTCTGGTTTCATTCTCCCCTTCTCTGGTCTGGATAGCTTGGTAGTAAGTACAGATGAGTTGTTACCATTTTCCACTTCTCAGTTTATGGGATAATTTGAGGAGGACTTGATGTTAGTTCTTTGAAGGTCTGACTAATTGACAAGGAATCCATCTAGTATTGGACTTTTCTTTTTGGGAGACTTTATTCATCTAATTGCTCATTACAGATCTATTTAAGTTATTTGCTTGTTCCTGATTTAATTTTGGTAGGCCATATATACCTAGAAATTTTTCCGTTTTTTTTCTAGACTTTACAGTTTTGAGAATATGTATAATTTTAAACTATTTCCTAAAGATCCTTAAGACTTAATTTCATTTTGTAATATGTCTGTTTTCACTATTGATTTTATTAATTTGACTCTTCTTCATTGTTGTGGTTACAGGTTTGTAGATCTCAAATGTTTTAGTAAGTTATATTTTCATTTTATTATAGGTTTTTAAAAAATATTTCCCCCCTGATTTTAATATGATCTATTGATCAGTCAGAATTATATTATTCAATCTCCATTTATTTGTATAGTTTCTTTCTGATTTCTAGTTTTATTCTATTATGATCTGATAAGACACAAGAAAATACATGTATTTTTTATTTGTTAAGAGATTTGTCTCATAGCCTAAGATATGGCCTGTTTTAGAGAAAGATCAAGTGGGCTTCTGAGTAAAAATATAGACTGTAATTGTTGGATAGAATGTTCTATAGATGTCAGCTAATGTGGTGGTATTTTACTTGTACTGAAATGTGATTTTAATTGTATGTTAATAAATAAAGTTGCCTGGGGGTCAGAGCTATTAGAGCCATAACAAGTGCGTGGCGGCGGTGGCCCCCGCCTTTAAGAACCTGGAGGGCGGTACATACAGGCAGTGACGAGACAGTCACGTGTTTGGGTTTACAAACAATGAGAAGGCAGAACAGCTAGACTATATAAAGACATATACACAGGAAGTAGGTCCCTTTCCGAGAGCTCTCTTGGCTGAAGAGGATCGCTGAATCAGGAAGGGTGAGACTCTTAGCTCTGACCTCTTGGCTTTCTTTTCTGAATCGGCTCTGTGTTTCTTATTTAATAAGACGGTTGGTTACATCTACAAGCTAAGACCATTTGATCTCACAGTCTGCCCTTCCACCTATCACTGAGAGGTTCCAGCTATGCATTGTCATGCTCAGCTTTTTATATGGATGCTAGAGATCTGAACTCAGATCATTGTGCTCGTATAGCACATACTCTTAGCCGCCAAGCCATCTCTCCAGCCTCTGCTTTATTTCTTTTGACTAATTTTGAGGTTACCTTTGTGAGGTATGAGGATAGTCATCCTTGCTTGTTGTCAGCTTCCAATGGCTTGATACATTGTTATCTTTATGTATTTCTTTGCCAGTGAATTATTATTGTAGACAGTAAACAGAAATAGTTTTTAAATATTTTATTACTTTTAATTAATTGATTAATTATTGTAGTGTGTGTGTGTGTGTGTGTGTGTGTGTGTGTGTGTGTGTGTGTGTGTGTGACTAATGGAGGTCAGAGGACAAGATGTGGGAGTTGGTTCTCTCCCTTTACTGTATGAGTCCTGGGTATCAAACTCAGATTATCGGGCTCAGTGGCAAGAACCTTTACCCACTGAGACATCTTCTTGGCCTGGATTTTGTATTTAATCCAGTGAGTTAATCTGTTTCTTTTGATTGCAGAAATAATCACCATTTACCTGCTAGGGTTATTATTGATGTTTGTCAATTCCTTCAGGTTTTTCCCTAGTTAGTTTGAGTACTTCTTTGTTCTATTTTTTCTCCCCTATATGTATAATAAGTTTTCTGATGTGGTGAGTTGGACATTATTCATTTCTAGTTCTCATTTGCTATTCTGTTTCTCTCATCATGTTATTCTTTCCTGACATCTTTGTTTGGGAGTGACTGCCTTCTCTGTGTGTAGAATTCTTGTATGTATTACCTGAGCTGCTGGCTTAGTGGTTGTAAATTGCTTTGGTTTGAGCTTTTCTCGGCTAGTCTTTATTTCTCTTTTAATTTTAAAGCAGAACTTTGCTAGATATAGTAGTCTTGGTCAGCAGTTTACTTTCAAGGCTGAAATATATATATAAAAAGCTGTTTTCTGTCTTTTAGGGTATCTGTTGAAAAGTTGATGTTACTCTCATGAGTTTACCTTCATAATTGAGTTTCTGTTTTTCTATTACAGCTTTTCCTATTTTTTTCTTTGCTCTATGTGCTTAGGACTTTAACTCTAGTGTGTTGTGGAGAGGTTCTTTAGTCTAGTCAGGTCTTTGGAGGGTTTTCAATGTTTCTTGTGCTTGGATGGCCATTTCTTTCCCTAAACTTGGTGACATTTCTGTTACAGTCTCACCGAAGAATTTTTTTTAAATACCTTTAGTTTTTATTTTAACTTCTTCCTCAGTTCCGTGGATTCTTAGGTAAAGTTTGCTCTGTCATTTTTTTGCAGTTACACATTTGAATGTTTTGGTGTTTGAGCTGTTTCATTGTCTTTGGATTAGCTTATTTTGAGGGAGTGCGATTTTTTTGGGGGGGGCATTATTTTGCCTTGATTTTTCATGTTCCTTTTGATTCTGTGTTGGAATTTTCACATCTGTTGGGATGGGAATCTTCAGTTTTTATTTTGAGGGTATTTTTATTGATCAGGCATCTTTTGAGGGGATTAGTCCCTTGTACCACCCACCACAGATGAGAAAACAATTTGTAAAATCAATAATACCAAACCAAGACAGATACAGAAATATATTTGAAGTCGATTAAAGCTGACTTCCATGCCAACAATGATCACAGAAACAAAACAAAACAAAACAAAAAACCCAGCAAAAATAATGTAGAATAAGGCATGCAGTTGATGATTAATTATTTAAAAACAAAACAAATAAAGGATAGAGGTAGAGGAAAAGATGCAGCAAGATTACACAAAAGAAAGGGAAAAAGAAATTAAAAGAATCTTAGAAAGATGGTTAAAAAAGAGGATTGACTGAAAAAAATAAAACAAAACCCCAATGCCCAATAAAGTAAACACAAACAAATAACAAATGTTAACAAAGTTAGAAGAACATAGGAATAAAAAATAAAAACAAAAAAATGAGGTAAAAATGGTTCTAAATAGTAGTTAAAAAAAAAGTGGGTTGTGGGGAGAGGGCACAACCAACCACTAGAGTAGCTTCCTTCGTGCTCTTCTGACTATTGGAGTCAGCCAGGTAGGTGGAGGGGTGTCAGTTAGATTGGAGTCTCTGCTCTTGGATCTGTTCAGGCTTATGCTGATCCTGGACCAGTGAAGGGTCAGTTGTTCTGCAGAGCAGTAGTCCTTTCTTTTTACTGTGCCAAGAGCTGCTTGCCTTATCTTGCCTTGGAGCTTGTGGGCTATACATATTCTCTGTCACTGCAGATGTTCCCTAGTTTGTACACTCTGAGGTGGTTAATGCTCAAACAAACCGTCTAGTGCATTGAAGAGTGTGGGAAGCAAGCAGAGCTCTCAAACACCTGTATTGGATGCCTGGCTCAGGGCTTTCAGATCACACCCAGCATTAAACATTCTGAGGGAAGAGACAATGGAAATCAAGTTCTCTGCTGGAAATGAACTCCAGAGTTCTTAGTCCTGCTGGCAGCTAATGTTACATGACAGAGAGGCAGCTGTTTGGGCTGTTAGTTTCTACAGTTACCCTAAATTGATGTAGTTTTTACTCTTTGCCACAGGGGGCAGAGCCACCAGTTACTTTGCCCCTCACAGCTGGAGACTCTTGTTGCCTGAACTCTGTGTGAGGCTACCTGGCCCTCCTCTCCAGGACTGACTCTGATCAAAATAACCAAAGCAAGATGTGGCAGGCTTCTTGACTTGTGATTGATGTTTTCAGTTCCCTGAGATAGCCCAGTCTCAAACAGTAGGTCCCTAAGCATGATGACACCTGGCTATAGCTCTCTGAGACATAGGGAGTCATAAAATGGATTTCTTATCCAGTGCTGACCTGTCACGGTGAAGACATTGTTACACTAACACCCCCCTACCCCCTGCAGTGGAATTTAAGCATTGTGAGAACTGTGGGCTTATTTATCTAAGGACAGGGATGCCAGCCTCATCACTGGCTTACCTTATGTAAGTCTGGCTCACCTCCCTTTCTGGGGAACTGGGGCTCTATCCTTGAGATTTATTTTTCCTTCTTTCCTCACCTGCATAGTTTTTCTCCTCCCTCCTTCCTTCCCTCCCTCTCCCTGTATTATTTTCTTTCTCTTTCTTCTGCAACCCAGGCTGGCCTGGAACTTGTGCCAACCTTCCTGCCTCAGCCTTTGGAGTGCTGAGGTTACAGACGTGAGCCTCCGCACAGGCTTGCATTGTTTTTCTGTTCATTCTTACTCACTGTTCTATCACTTCTCTTGTGATTTGTGGTTCACTATCCAGGGAATAGAGTCCATCCTTTGATACTATGCCTCCTCTCATTCAGGTAGTTACTTGTAGGCAGCTTCTTTATATTTTGCTATATTACTCTGAACTTAATGTTTTTCGATCTTAAGAAAATTTCTAGTCTGTATGATCATATTGCATTAGCACATAGTATATTTTACTCACTGTGTTAAGATTGAATACTCACTTTCTGTTTTTCTTCAGATCATCCATTATCATGCTTATTCCCCTGTTCCTAATAATGTTATAGTTTTCTCTCTTTAAAAATTTCTTTTTCTTTTGTATGCCAGCTCTTCTATGTCTCTGGTTTTTAGAATAACGCAGACCAAATTTCTGAATTCTTTAAAGCACTTAGTGGTAAGTGATGCATTGTAGTTGTGGGACAACTGATTATGTTACCATTTTCTAATTGTTACACAAATAGTTTTCTTCTGTTTAGAATAATCTGAAGACTAAAAGAAAAACTAGCTAGGCTATTGAACAGAAAATGAAATTAGAGAAGAGTTGTGTGGAAGAAAATATATGCTGTGTCATATTATTTTCTGGACCAATTTGATTGTAAGGACTTTTGGCCCGTTTTAAAGAGTCCAGCATAGTTTAACTTCCCTATACATACATATCTCTGCTCTCATATACATGCATATTTCCATACATATACATTGTGGATGCTAAAGCAGTTAGTTTTATTTGAAAAACACTATGAGTTCTTATAAATGAAATGTCTAAAATAGTTTATTGATTTCCAGGGTCTGAGGGGAGAAACAAATGGGAATGACTAATAAGAGATTCAGTGTTTACTTTTGAGATGATGAAAAGCTCTGAAATTAATGGTGGTAATTGTACACCTTTGGGAATATATTAAAATCATATATTCTTTAAAGTGATATGTAAGGAATGTAAATTGGTTCTCAACTTAAACAGTGATTTGGAACTTAACCCAAGAGAACTATTTATAGTAGACTTGTAATAGAAACAGTTCTGTATGAAGATACAGGCTGACATTCTGCTCTACAGTTGGGATTGAAACAGATTCTCCTGACATAGGTAATATTTAAGCAGAAACTGCAAGAATGATTTGGAGTAACTTAGGTGAAATAACTGGTAGCAGTGAAAATAAGAAAATAGGGATGAATGTATCAATTACAGTTGCCAGCTCAAATGCAGTGTCAGCTCTGACAGGTATTTCCTTTGTCACTATATTAAATTTAAAGACTTTGTTTAGGTAAGCTATTCTGTAGGCCAGTGGTTTTCAGCCTATGGGTCGTGGGGAGTGTTGACTGATCCTTTCACAAGGGTTGCCTAAGACCATCAGAAAACACAGATATTTACATTATAGTTCATAACAGTAGCAAAATTACAGTTATGAAGTAGCAATGAAAATAATTTTGTGATCAAGAGTCAACACAACACACGGAACTGTATTAAAGGGTTGCAGCATTAGGAAGGTTGAGAACCACTGCTATAGGTAGTCAAACAATATAATGTTTATTATAAAAATATATCTTAATTTTTCTGGGGAAAAGAGATCTTTTATATTTCATAGTTAGATTATAAATACTTAGAGCATGGTATTTTATAATTTAAGTATTTCATGAAGCCAGAATTAAATCCTGGCACTTATTTATGAGACTTCTTTCTTTTTCCCCTGCTTATATATTTTATAAGTCAAGTTTCCAACGTTTTACTATGTAGAGACTCTTGTGTTAGATTCCTTTTGGCAATCTGAGGTTAATAATTATAGAAACTTGTAGACATTATCTGTTGTATCTATTTGCTGTTAAGTTGAAAACCTATTTGTTAAGAAAATGTTCAAGGAATTGGAGAGATGGCTCTATGGTTAAGAGCATTCACTCACTGTTCTTCCGAATGTTCCAAGTTCAATTCCCAGCACCCACATGGCAGCTCACAACTGTCTGATGCTTTCTTTTGGTGTGCAGATGTACATGCAGACAAAGTACCCATATACATCAAATACATGAATAAATAAAGTAAGATGCTCTTTATAAAAAATATATGAAAGAATAAAAACATTGAAAATACTACATTAGAGCTTTGGCTGGAGAGTTTGTAAAATTTGGCAGTCATATTCACAAATTTCAATAAATTGCCACTTTGGCTGTTGAATAAGTTAAAAAGTTCAAATAAGTACTGAAAAAAAGATAGTAGAACTAACACCCATACAATCATTACCAGTTTAAACACATTTCCCAGCTAATCTCAGACACATATTTCACAATTTTATTTCTCTTTAAATGACAAGAATTCTTTAAAAATATGCTGCACTGGTCATTTTTTAAACATTGAACTTTGTAAATGAAACATTAAAAAAACTATTGGTAAAAGTGAAGTTATTCATTAATGGACTCCTAATTTAAATACATATACATTTATCAAAATAAATATTAAGTATTCTTATAGAATAAATTGTTATATAACATCAGTTATAAACTAAATCAATGTTGGAAGAAAATAGTTTATGTCTAAATACTCATTTTTGTAGTTAATAATGATTTACTAGGACTTGATTGTAGTCAGACTTTTCTTGACAGGACAATTGTATTCAGACTTTTTCATTGGGCCCTTTGGCTTCCAGTAATGACATACAGACTTATTACTAATTATGAAAGCTCAATTGATAGCTTAGGCTTGTTTCTAACTAGTTCTTAAACCTTAAATTAACCCATTTCTATTCATCTACATGTTGCCATGTGACTCGTGGCTTTTACCTCTCCTCCTGCATGTCTGACCCCTCTGTATCCACTGTCGACTCTGTCTTTCTTTACAGGGTCCTCTCTGCCCAGAAAATCCTGCCTAGCTATTGGCTGTTCACCTTTTATTAAACCAATCAAAGTAACACATCTTCACAGTGTACAAAAAGATTATTCCACAACATTTCCCCCTTTTTGTTTAAATAAAAAGGAAAAGTTTTAACTCTAACATAGTAAAACTATAAAAAATAATAACTATGAGGTAAGAATTATGTTTACAATATCCAGTCCATTTGTATTTGACAAATTCTGAGATAGTACTGTATTATCTATGCTATCTTGGTGAGTCAAAAGTTTTGTACCTAATTTACTTTTATCATAGCTTGTATTACCAACATAAAAATATATTTTTAGGCATAAAATAAACATAAAAATATATTTTAAAATACTTTCTTAGATAAACAATTTAAGTTTTTAGTTTATGTATCTTAACCTTATAAACTTTACATTTCTTATATAAGTTCCTTTTTTGAATTTGGTAACAAGAAAAACTGGAAAACTGTAACCATCTAGTCTTCAATCTCCATTAGAGGCACAAGAAGGATAAAATATTACTTGAGTAAATAGGAAGTGCAAAGAAAGCAACTTCCAAAACTGAGAAACGACAGAGATAGCTGGCTGCCTGGACAGTCACCCAAGTTTCCTCTATAATGTTGGGGAATCCATCTTCTGCCTATAGACCTAGAATATCTGACAGACTTTTCTGTGAAGCAGGAATTTTGAAGGAATGTCCTACCTTATCTTAGCAAAGTTCGGCAGTGACTTTCTTTTGTGTCCTGCTTGTTCAGTTTGGACAGTATACTGTCAGCAGTCAAGGCATTTGGACATTTCTTGTCCAAATGGCTAGTTTTTGCCACAAAGAAAGCAATCTCCATATGGAGGTTCTTCAATATCCATCATTCTTTTATGAAGCAGATTGGTGCTGCCAGGAGCAGACGTGTCTCACTGTCATGAAAAGCCCTATGTTATTAAAACATTAAAATGCCATATTCTGTAGCTCTCTGAAGTGTTTTCAGGCCATCTGTTTATTTAAAATATATCTATGACCTTGACCACATACCTAACATGACTATAAGTTTGATTGTTATTGATGACTATTAACCTGTATTTCTTTATTATCCTAAATAGCTTTCAAGGACTAAAACTTTACATTATTAAATAAGCTGAATAGGTACATTACCTTAAACAAGAAATAGAAACATATAATGCAGTGTAACAAAAATAACCTTAAATTTATGTCAATATACAAAAATCCATACAAATGTAAAACATTTGAGACTAGTGGTTGTTCAAAAGTAGTCTCAACAATCTACCGTTTTATACCATTATTTCTATACTATGTCCCCCCTTTTCCCTTCAGAAAGAGATCCCTGAATCTAATCTCCTTTGTTTAGCTTTCTCCCTGACCATGACCAGTAAGAACTTGTAGCCAATCTCCTTAACTGATGACAAACATCCCTAACCCAATGAACGAATAAAAACCACCCACACCCCCCACCTCTTGGGAATGTGGGTGTCGTGTTCTCTAGACTGCTTTTTGTTGTTTGGGGGCAATGGCATCTCTGGGGGACCCTAAGAACTAGGATAATGGTCAAATCCTGGCTAGAATAGTCTGTGAGGCTGGACCATCTCAGCCAGCAGCCTTGAAGTTGTTCTGGATGCAGAACTCTAAAGAAACTGTAACAGAGGCACTCTGAGAGGCTGGATCACCCGGGCCACCCATTTTCATTGGTGTCTGGTCCCCTTGCTCTGAAAACACATAAACTTTCAAAAGTAACATGTATATCTGCATTAACACAAGTGTGGAAAGTTAAAGGTGATTTTTTTTTGTTTTATGTTTGAGCAGGTAAAAGGCATATGTCAACTTGATAAGCCCGTTTGGACAGCATAACTAAAGTGTAATATAAACCTCTATCCATGCCATATGAAAGGATGGTATGTAATAATAAGTCATTAAGACTATGTAACCAACAAGATTTATCATGTCTCATCTCTTCTCTGATACATTCCCTTGCAGAAGGATTGGCTTACATGTCATCTGTCCTGTAGTCTTTCTTGGCTTTCTCTCTTATGTCTGTAGCCAAGATCCTCAGGAATTCTCCCCTGGTCAAATCTGATCTCTATTAACCTGTAAGGAATCCACAGCCTTTCATTTCCTGTGGAAACAAAAGCATAACCTCTTCCCCTAAGGTAATACAATTTTGACTTCCATTTTAAAGTTGTCATTCCTAAAGTATATAACTCAGCAGTCCCTTCCACAATCCAATGGCTCTCAGCGGCTGTTGTCTGTTCATTAGCATTCAAAAAAATTCAAAATTAACAAAGCACTATATAAGGTCCAAATTCCCAGTGTTATACTTCCCATCCTTAAGTTTCTTATTCTTTTTTTTAACTTCTCTCTTTAAAAATTCTATTATTTTTAAACTATTTTTTAAATGACTGTCTATAGCCTTATCCTTTTTTTTTTCTTAAGCCTAGGCACATGGTTGAACACACTGTAACCTTTTTATAGGTTTTTTTTCATCTGAAATTGCTTTATTGTGTATCTATAACCTTTTCTGTCAGCATGAGTAAAACCATAAAACCCATGCAGCTTAGCTCATGGCGTGCTGGCAGCTCAAGCTCGCAGGCAGTGGCTGGGAGATGCGTCTGTACCAAGGCCAGCATGAGAGACTATGGGACTAGGAAGCTGCACTGGGCTCTGCTTTTGTGTTTGGGACCTTTTTTTTTGTTGTTTTGTTTTGAAAGCTTTTTCTCGGGTCTTATGTGGAAATACGTGCCCCCACTGGATGCCATTCATAGTTGGATTTTTTTGTCAGGACCATCGGCTCTCCAATAATGATAGAGACTTATTATTAATTATCAAAGCTCAGCCAATAGCTTAGGCATGTTTCTAACTAGCTCTTATAACTTAAATTAATCCATTTCTATTTATCTATGTGTTGTCATGTGACTTGTGGCTTTCATCTCTCCTCCTGCCTGTCTGTTCCCTCTGAGTCCACTGGCGACTCTGTCTTTCTTCTTTCCAGGGTCCTCTCTGCCCAGAAAATCCTACCTAGCTACGACTGTTGAGCTTTCTATTGAACCAGAGTGACACACCTTCACAGTGTGTATAAAAAGATTATTCCAGAACACTTGATTGTTTTATGTTTTAGTTACCTGTTCTTTATTGAAATGTGTACCTTATTTGATTTCCCTGATATTTTACTCTCCAGATGCCATCTCTTTTTTACAGTGCTGTTTTGCTGATAAGAAGCTAGCCCTTCCTGAGTCAGTTTTTGAGCTTCTTTGGTTCTCTATAAAGTTTGGTTTTTCTGCTGTTTTGGCTATGCATTTTGTTTATGAACCAGTGAGTTGCAACTATTTCTTAAAGTACAGTGTTTTAGCTTCACACCACTACAGCAAAATACCTGAAGTACTTACAGAGAGAAAGGACTTACCTTGAGTCCCCAGATGGGTAGAAGGTTGTAGTCTGATATTGGGCAACCACATTGGTTTGGGCTTCTTACCAGGGTGACATTTATGTTGAAGAAAGTCTGACAGAGCAAATTGTTACCTGGAAACAATGAGAATGTGACTAGAATTTCATTATCTCCCGTGAGGACACATCTCCACTGACCTAAGGACTTCCCATTAGGCTCCTGAAGCTTGGTAGCAGGCACCAGTAATAACACCAACCTTATAAAACACCATCTTTAGTGGCTGGCATTCAGTAATCAAACTGTAGTTACCAATGGAGAAAGAGACTTCTCACTGTTCTAGTTAGTATTGAAAACCTTTTCATGGATGTCTCATTGCCACCATAAATTTACATCCTCAGCACAGCCTTTCTTCTTTTGGTTAATACTATTCTCTTCCATCTTTCCTGGGACAAATCACTAGGCTTCTTCAGGCCACTGTGCTAGAAATACCCGGATCTTCTGCCTTCTTTGCATGTGATATTCTTTTGTGCTGTTAATTTCTTCAAAATATGTACTATTTTGACCAATTCTAGGACTTTTTCTCACCAAGGAAGATTATACTCTAAGGTTAGTTATATCTCCTCCTCTGTGATTCTGTAAATCCATGTATTTTCTGTAGTAAAAGTAAGGTAGTTACTGTTCCTTGCTAATATAAACCAGACAATCAGCTGTAACACAGCAGGACCTTAATAAATACTCACTAAATTTGAGTGGGTGCTTGTTTTCTTCCTCAGTTGAGAACAATACACATATACACGTTATAGTTCATCTTATGACCTTTATGAATTATAAATTTTGATTCTGCTATATTGATAGCTACTATACTGGTATTCACTTCTGCTAATGAAAAAATATAATCATATTCATTCTTTACCAGACTTGATAGGTTTAGATATTTCAAAGAGAAATAAGGCATCATTTCTGGTTTTAAAAACCATTTATTTTATATTTAGGTATATAAGTGTTTTACCTGTATGTTTATATATGTATACAGTATACTTTGTGCATGCAGTGTTCATAGTGGCTAGAGGATGGTATCAGATCTGCAACTTGAGTTAGGATAAGCTAGCATGTGGGTGCTGAGAATAGAACTCAGGTCCTCTGCAAGAGTGGCAAGTGCTCTTAATGCTGAGCCATCTCTCTAGACCCCCATTACCCCATTTCTGTATTAAAAGATGAAATTAGGAAATATAAAGAGGCAGAAATCTTTGGCGTCTTGGACAGGCCATTGAAAGCTTCCTAGAGGATATCTGATATCTCTAAAAATTTAATTTTAATGGAAAAAATATTAAGTACCATATGTGTACATGTATGTGTATGTATATTTTAGTGCGCATGTGAAGAACACAGGACAGCTAGTGGGAATAGGTTCTCTTTCCACTCTGTGGATCCTGGGGGGTGGAATTTAGGTTGTCAAGCTTGGCTCGTGTTATCCATTGAACCAGCTTGCTGGTCCTCTAAGAGTATTTTCCATTAAAAAAAAAAAATTAGTATGTTACAGGTTCCGTTATCTGGGTAGCTTCAAAGAGGAAGGTTGAGAGTTACCAGCAGGGAATTATTTGCTAGTCATGAGGCTGCCTTCATTCTGATTAATTAGAACATTTACTTCAGTCGGAGGAGTGAAATTCAATTCTAATACTTTTTGAAGTAGAAATTATTTTTAGATTATTACTTTGCTACCTGAAGTAATCGAAAAGAACCTTCAGTTATGTTCTTGGTGGCATCATAGAAGCTAGGTCAAACTTTGTTGTCTATGCTCTTCAATTTGAAGAGCTCATTGGTGTTAGCAGTTAGCACTATTAGTAGTCAATGTAACTTACTACTTACTATAAGAGCAGGGTTTGTATAACTCATTCATTGTGGATATTTGCTGACAGAGAAAATTGTGTATCTGAAAATCCAGCAAACAGTGCGAATGTGACTAGAATTCCAGTTTATTTTCAGAATAAACACATAAGAAACGATTGATAGAAGTAACAAGGTATTTTAAATACATTGATGGAAATAAAAGTTAGTTTACATGGTTGAAAGTAGCCTAACTTTGGTTCAGGATCAAATAGAATGGATTGTTTTGTGGTTTGATGGTTAATGAGTATTTATGAAAATATTTTTCTTTATCACTTTCAGTTCTTCCTATTACTGGTAGTTTATAAAGTCTTTAATATACCTCATAGATATTATAGGATTTTTAAATACAAATTTTATAATAATTGAGTTCATTATTACTATAAGCTATCTAAAGTAAGTTTTTTTGTTTTGTTTTGTTTTGTTTTTAGAGAACATGAACATTTCTGGTTATTTTCTTCTCTACTACAGCTGTAAAATGATGATTTTTAAATGTTAGTTTTATTTAGTAAAATCACCAACCAAATATGCGCCAAGAATAAATAAAAGTGTAAATGAATTTACATTATTCAAAATTCTAGAATTAGACATCTGTCTAATGAATGCTGTTCTAAATGTTGCTAAATGATTAATAGTAATTAAAAGGTTAAATACAAGCTGAAGAAAGCTTTGAATTTTGAAATGTTTGCAACAGCTAGTAATCTGACTGATGCAGACGTTTTTGTCAAAGTTGAAAAAGTTAGAGCTAATTAATTTCTTGGGAGACATATGATGAAATTGTAGGTGTGATAACATATTTGAGTAACATATGGTGGTTATGGGGCACCTTTCTAATGACTGAACAGCCAGTTAAATATAGACTTTTCAGTTTCTTTTCTTTCATTTCCATTCTTTGTTACTATGTATTTTTAAACTAATTTTGTTCTAGAGGTCAGTACTCAGGATTTCACAATTTGTATTTAAAATGTTAATATGAACATGTAATCTTCTTTTAAATGGGCACACATTTTTGTCAGTTTTCTTAAAAATATAGCCATTTACCCCAGCATATGTGTATATTTTAGTTAATGCTATTAAATAAGTCAACGATTGGAAAATTGTACTGACAGTCCATACCGTTTCATTCTGATCACTCTTGAATGAAGACAAAAATGTTACCATTGATACACAGCATAGATGTATTTATCTTTCTTAAGAGTTAACTCTTTGTATTTTGAGTATAGTAATTTCATTTTTATGCCCTTTAAGGAACAATATAAGGTTCTTGAATATTGCTTGATAAATCAGATTTGGGTATGGAAGGTTTTTTTTTGCATTTGTTTAATGAAATGTCATTCTATTATGTTTATATTTTGATGAAGGATTTTTAAAATAATACTTTCCCAGTCAGAGTCAACATAACACAGTTACATATAGCATATATTTTAATTTTTTAATTTTTATTTGTATTTTTACCCAAATATTATATTTGTAAAGTGCATATAAGTGTGAATTTTCATTTATTAAATTATCAGTGAAATAGGAGTTAAGAGAGTAAGAAGTTTGGATGTGTTGCAGAACTGGGTATCAGAGGATGTTCCTGTTAGCTTCTTAATAGTCTGCCAATACGATTGATGAATGAAAAAGGAAGGGAAGGTTATAAATTTCCAAGTTTTCTGAATTCAATCAAAGTAAAAGTAGTATTTGTGTCTAAAATAAAAATAAGTGGAAATAAAATGTAATTTTAAACTAAAGTGATGGATAAATTCTAGAATTATTTAGTACATATAAAACAATTCTAGTTTTGGCTCAAACATACTGGTCAAATATTAATGTATTTTAAAATATATTTAAAATATTTGCATATAGTTAAGAAATTCTAATTAAGTCTAGAAGTGCTCCAAATTGGTCTACTTTCTTTTTGTATCACCACAATTGTTTTTATTTAAGTTGAATATCCTATCAAGAATTTTGGTATGAACATCTGTTGTATGAATCCTTCTTATTTCAGTCCTGTTGCAAGATTTCCCCTGTCAGTTGACATGCTTATAGCCAATGAGGGGCTGGTGAAATCTTTTATCCTGAGTATAATATAAACTCGAGTCTTCAGGTAGCAAAATGGTGGACTTTCAAATGAGTCTCAATAGAACATTAGCATTAGTCACTTAGGATACAATTTATAAGATTTGGATTGTCACTTACCATGTGTGAGCCTCTCAGTTTTACTACAGCAGAACTCTCTGAAGTAATGGATTACCAGTTCAAAAAATAACACGGAGACTCATTCTGAAATTGTAAATTTTAAATTGATAATATTGAGAATGAAAGGAAACTTGAGAAACAAAAATCTTGAATAGGCTTATTTACTTTGTAAAACTTAAGAGTTTCAGTAGAGCAAAATGATTAGAACTTGATTAGTTTTCATTATCAAACTATAAGTTTGATCATTTTCTTAGAGTAATAAAGTACACAATTTGTATGGTTTAATTTTGAGCTGGTTTTATATTTGAGTTTATTAGATTTTTTTTATAAGTTATTAAAGTGTTTTCTGCTCTGTGAAGTCTGGCTTATGTCATAAGTTAGTAAATGACAGAAATCAGTGTTGTAAACCAGCATTAAAAATATCACTATAAAATATTTGGCCTCATTCTTCAACCTAAGGTTCATTCTGGAAATGTTTCTGAAATCGTGAATGAATGATTTTGGAATATTTAAAAGATTAATATCCTAAGGACAGTGTCAGCAATTCTTACCTTCCATGCATGATTTACATTGCCAGATGGACCAAGGGCAGTGTTTGCAACATTTTCTGAAATTCCTTGGTAAGTCTTGAAGGAACTTATGTCTGAAAGTAGGGTTTGAAAATAAAAAGAAAGGTTTGAGAGAAAGTGTACGTGATCATCTGACCAAGAGCGTGAAGTCCATTTCCCATGGGGCATGACACACGCTGTCACTCAGAAACAGTTTGTTGGATGCTTTTATAGCTTTTTGTAGAGGGAAGACTATTGCTTGTGTACCAGTCAAGTGTAAAAGATCATTCTGACGTCACTCTTCATTCCCTAAATAGCTTACAATACAATTGTATGTATATTAGCTTGGTCAGATCATTGCAGACAAGTGCCAAGGAGGCAATTAAAATTTAGCAAATTCACTATCAATGGTTTTATTTTAATATATGTGGTTGACATGAAAACATTTAAGAACAGATGATCCACAGTCTAGTCTGAGAATAAATGATTAATTTTCTCTTCTAGGGATGAAAGATTAATTTTTAATAAACATATTGTAGCTCTATCCATTACATATGATTTAAATCCTTGCCAAAGTGTCTCAAAATTCAGATTTGTTATGAAGATACTAAACTTCTTCAGAATATTATAGAGTACTCTTCAGAAATACAGGAGTGACTCAGTGATTTTATTCATTTATAGTTGCCAGTTATTCTGAAAAAAAAATTTACTTTAAGATAATTTCCTAGAGTCATAATTTTTCTTTTTCTCTTCCTCCGTTTTTTGAAACTAGGTCTCAATGTGTATCTCTGGCTGATTTTAAACTTGCTATGTAGACCAGGTTAGTCTTGGATTCATAGATATGTATCTGTCTCTGCCTCCCGAGTTCTGGGATTAAAGATATGGACCACTACTCCCAGCTCCAGTTCTAATTTCTTAAGGGCTCTGAGATTTGTGTAAAAGTCAGTAATTGAGTCGATATGAGGTACTCCAAGATAAAGAAACTAAAATTCTCTTGGCTTTTGCTTCAGTGAGAATACTTAACTAAATGCATTCATAATGTATTCCTTTAAGTACATTTCTATTTTCCTAACAAAATTTAATGTCTAATTTAATGCTAATGGATACCTCTTCCTAACTAGCACTTAGTTTTCAATTGCGTATAAGGCAGAGTTATGTTCTTTGCATGAAATTGTATTTAAATGGTTAAGTGAGGTCATAGAGTTTTTCTTTTTGTTACTTGTCTTATGTTTTCCAGGTTTACCTGGTTGTAGTGTATATGTTAAAAGTTCCCTTTTAGGGCTGAATAGTGGTATATGTATGTGCTGTTATTATTATTATTATTATTATTATTATTAATTCACCAATGTCTTAGATTTGTATGAGAAGTTATTTATTTACCTTGTATCTTTGAATTTTTTTCCAAGCAGAGAGCTCTATGTCAGGCTTCATTCTGTTGTACTCACCCAAGATGTTATTCTCTGTCTTTTAGTTTCTACTCTAAGTCCTAAGATGCTTGTTAGCTATTGAGTACGTCCTGTATTTGGGAGGTGATATTCCCATTTCTTAGTTCTTTAAGATCTTCTTTGCTTTTTAAGACTTGAAGTGTGTATGTATTTTCTTTCTGTTTTGTTTTTGCTTTCCCCCCCTTTCTTTTCCTTTTAATTTCATCCAGGCACCATATTTGTTAGTGATATTTATAGATATCTTTAATCAGTTAAGGAAATTCTTAGCCACTAACTTTTCTGATGATTCTTCTGACCTGTGTTTTCTCATCTTGTATAATGGCAGTTAAAAACTGAAAAAACTTTTGTGTATATACTTTACATCTTATGACCTAATATTTAATATTGTCTATCTATTTTTTAAGTTTTTTTTTTTTATGTGTGTGTGTGTGTGTGTGTGTGTGCGCGCGCGCGCGCGTGGGTGCTTCTGTAGTTTTCCTTTTTCTTGTCTGATGTGGTACTACATTTTTCTGTCAATTCTTTTCATCTCAGTTTTTGAGTTCTCAAATCTTTTGATCTTTCCTATTACTCATTTATTTATTTTAATTTATTGCATGTTTTGGAGGGACATTGTGTACATGAGAATTCAGAGGACAATTTTTGGTAGTAAAAGAGTCTGTTCTCTCCTGCCACCTTGTGGGTTCTAAAGATCAAACTCAGGTCTTCAGCCCCACACCGAAGTGCCTCTACCTGCTGAGCTTTTTGGTCCTCATGTTATTTACACATTTTTCTATTCTGCTGATGAAAACTCCAAGTTTGGCCTTTGTCTTCTTTAGCATAAGATAAACATACTCATTTAAACTTATAATCTATCTGATAACCTTGACCATCTGAAATCTCTGAAGGTGCATTTTTTAATGGTTTGTTATCTTTGTTTTATTTTGCTTCTGGCATCTTGGCTTCTAAGGTACCAATTTTAAATGATGCTGATTCTTGTTATTCATGGTAGCCATGTTATAAAACCTCCCCATGCACACTGAATCATTACCTCTAAAAGGAATGATTTCAGGAGCAGGTTCCTTCAAACTTCTGCTTACATTTTTTTGTCAGCTGATCATGTATAACATTGTTACATGTTTGTTTCTTTTTAAAGATTCCTTATTTAATAAGTATTATTTCCACAACATTGAATTTATAGCCACCTGTACTTTTAAGTCATGACTGACTGAAGATTATTTAAACAGCAGGTATTTCATGCTTTCTTGCACAGAGAAACAGTATCAGTACTTAAGCTTATATGTAGGGACTATTTTAAACAATAAAGTCATTAAGAGAAAGCAAAACTGTGAAGAGTGTGGCCCTTACTATACTCTTCATAATGACATAGCTTATAGGGAGTGACTGAAAGCAATAAGATAGAGTGATACCTTGTTCACTGACATCTGGAAACATAGCATTATTAGATGTTCGTACTATTTGCCTGTCTATATGTAACAGATGACTATCAGAATAACTAGAATGTTAACTGAATTTTGGATTATAAATATTGTTAATGAGTAGTGATTTTGCAAATGCAGAATCCTAGAAAGAACACTGTCTCTGTGTGCTAGACATAATAATAGAAAATCACGTGTAGATTCATATGCTTTGAGTTAAGTAACTCCTCTTCCCTCCCCACCTGGAAAGAGATTTTATATCTGTCAGATAGCTTGTAGTCATTAAAATTCTGGAAGCAGGAGCTGAGGGTGTTGGGTAGGTTGTAAAGTACCTGTCTTGCAAACATGAGGACTTGAGATCTTCCCTCAGAGCCCATGTAAAATGCTGTTTGGTGGCGTTCCGTTGTATCCAGATGCTGGGTCAACAGACCTGCGGAGGGCTCTGGATCTTCCTCATTTATGAGTTTCAAGCCAATGAGAGACCCTTTCCAAGGGAGGTGGAGAGTGCTCCTTAGAACGATTTCCAAGGTTGTCCTCTGGTCTTATATTTTATACATGTACAGGGACACACACACACACACACACACACACACACACACACACACACACACAGAAGTACTAAAATGCAAGCTCAAGGACTGATTTCTTAGCTAATTTAAATGGTGTGAATTTATGCTACAAGATCTAGTTTACTTTTTTATTTTTATATTTTAGTGCCAATAAAATACATTTGTTATTCTTATGTAGGAATTGGTTTATCAGAATCATTTTATCTAGCATTTTAAATTGTTCTTAATGGGTTATGGACTATGCCTCTGATCAGCCTACTGAAATATACAGAAGTAGAACTTTTCTTTCTGCCTTACTCTTAATAGTTTTTCCTGCTATTACATGGTTTTTATATGATAATGCCTCTTTGTTGTTTGTTTTTCATTATTTGAGGTATTTTCTGTAGTTATAAGATTGAAAAACTTGTTATTTAGGTATATTACTTAGACTTACACTAAGGTGTGTCTTTTATATTTCTTTAGTAATAGGAGAAATAAACTTGTTCATGTTTTTTTTTTTTTTTTTGGTTTTTTCGAGACAGGGTTTCTCTGTGTAGCTTTGCGCCTCTCCTGGGACTCACTTGGTAGCCCAGGCTGGCCTTGAACTCACAGAGATCCGCCTGGCTCTGCCTCCCGAGTGCTGGGATTAAAGGCGTGTGCCACCACCGCCCGGCCTTATTTTTTTAATACAAAAATTTGACTAAAAGTTAGAATGAAACATTGGATGTGTTTTTGTCCTCTATTCTTTCCTCCCTCCCTTTCTTTCTAATTTTTTTCTCTCACTCTCTTCCTCCTAGCCATAGCCATCATATTATTTTGGAAAGGTATGATGTAATATGCTTGCTTTTTTTTTTTTTTTTAGAAAAACTTATTTAAAAATTTTTGTGTATGCATACATATGAGTTCAAGTACCTTCAGAGGCCATAGACTTTCAACCCTCCATGACAGGAGTTGTGAGCTATCTGATGTAGGTGCTGGGAATTGAACTTGGGTCCTCTGCAAGAGCAGAATGGCTCTTAATGACCATACCATCTCTCCTGTCCCATACATGGACTTTCTGAATTTAGCTCCCATTGTTGTCTTATTTGTTTTGTGTGGTGCTGTAGATGAACCTAGAGCAGCAGTTCTCAACCTGTGGGTTGTAACCCCTTTGGCAAACCTTTTTATCTGCAAAAATATTTACATTATGATTCATAACAGCAAAATTAGTTATGAAATAGCAATGAAAATAATTTATGAATGGAGGCTACCACAACATGAGGATCTGTATTAAAGGGTCACTGCATTAGGAAGGTTGAGAACCACTGCACTAGAGCCTCATGATGATATGCTCCATCGCTGAGCTATACCATAGCTCGAGTTTTCATTGGATTTTATAATAAAAGACTGGATATCATGGAGAAATTAAATTTTACTCTTATTATCCTTTTTTTTTTCAATTACATCTGTCTTTGCCACCTTTATTCTGTTTTCTAGGCTACAGCCCTAGTGATCCTGTTAAGGCATAAATGATGTGGATACCCTATTTTCATGCTCTAGCTACGTCTCTGTATTAGGAAAGTTCTTTACCCTGTTAGCCATAATTATTAGGGATCAAAATTAGCAAATATTTGTTAAAATTATCTCCTTAAAGAAGCTTCTTTAGTTACCCGTAGCCAGAAGAGTCAGTTTTCCCTTTAAAGCTTTACATCTATGCCTTTTCTGTTCTATATTTTTCTACTCAGCATGCTACTTATTTCTCTTCTATCAAGATACAGTCTCCTGAAAGCAGTGATTTTTGTTGACTTTTTTCTTCAGTGTGCCGGTTCCCTGTCCTAAGAGCAGAGCACTTAATATTTATGTGGCTGACCAGTGAGGAAAGGAGATTTATCACCAGTACTTGTTTAATGAAAAGTCTTAAATGTTAGATTAATCTACAAAGTACAAATGAAAAACAATTTTCTTTTTATTTTTTGTTTTTGAATAATTTCCAAATTACAGATAAGTTGTAAGAATGATGCCTTTTTCCCTCCATGACTGAGTAAATGCTGTGTTACCCCTACTTTGGCTTATTTTTGTAGCAAAGGAGAAAATTCTTTTTATAAGAATACCAACTACCAAGTCAGAAATCAATATTGATAGTCAGTCACTACAATTGACTCATCATTCCCCAATCAGATCTTTCAATAATCTTCTGCCAGTTCTTTCAATAATCTTTTATTGCAGGATTTTAATCCAAATACATACATTGATTGTTAAGACTCATTAGTTGTTTTTATTTGAAATGGCTCCAGAGGTTTCTTTTATGACCTTGATCCTTTTTCAAGATTCCATACTAATTTTGTAGAATGACTGCATTTTTGGGTTTGTCTGATGCTTCATCATGATGGCATGTAGATTACATATTTGGACAGCATCATCACAGACTTGATTGTGACAGGTCTTTTTTTGGACTGCCAGCTTCCGTATAATGACATGGAGACTTTTTTTTTTTCTTCTTCTTCAAGACAGGGTTTCTCTGTGTAGCTTTGGCGCCTTTCCTGGAACTCACTCTGTAGCACAGACTGGCCTCGAACTCACAGAGATTGCCTGCTGCCTCCCGAGTGCTGGGATTAAAGAAGGTGTGTGCTACTACCACCCGGCTCAACATGGAGACTTCTTATTAAATATGAAATCTTGGCCTTGGCTAGTCTTGTTCCCAACTTGCTCTTAGAATTTAAATGAACATATTTATATTAATCTACATTCTGCCACACCGCTCATTACCTCTCATATTATATGTCCCACTTCCTTTGTGTCTGGCTGGAGAATCCTACACCTCTGATTCCTTCCCAGAGTTCCTATCTCTTCCAGGAAGTCCCACTTATTCTCTCCTGCCTAGCTATTGGCCGTTCAGCTCTTTATTAAACTAATCAGAAGGTACCTTGTCAGACACATCTTCACAATGTACAAAATGATTATCCCACAACACTTGATGCTTTATTTATGCCTTTTCTTTATTATTTTTACTTATGTATATATTTATTTGAAACAAATTTTGCTATGTAGCCCAGGTTGGCCTTGAACTTTATCCTCCTAACGAAACATCCCAGTTGTTAGAATTTTAGGTATTTATTTCCATATTCAACAGTAATTTTTGACCACAGATATTTTGATGTGCAGATTTTTGCACATCTGGCTAATTGAGGATCATTAGATTCATGTGATTTAATATGTCTCTATAATTCTCTGAACAACTTTTACTGTTTGGTACAGTACTATGTTCCAGACTCACCTTGTAAAATCTCTGCCTGGACTCTTAAATCAGAATCAGTTGTTTTCTAGGGAATATGTTGGATCTTTTGTTTTTGCCTTTGCATTTGTTTTGTTTTGGTAGAGAAGGATACTTAGAACCCCAAATTGGGTGTCAGTATTATTTGGCTCTTAAAGTAAATAAACTTAGGAAATGTATGTATGTATACATTTATACTCTAGTTCTGCACCTGTAATTGGAAACCTAGTTAGCATTGATCTCTCAATTTCTGACTTACAGCAAACATTTTCTTCTAGCTTCTCCCATCTACATTTGTAACTTGGAGCAAGAAACTAAGATCCATTTTTCTGTAATTAATCTATAGTTAGTGTTAGGTATATGACCAAGCTCTTATTTGTGTAAGCAAAACTTTATAATGCCTTTGGTCTTGTCTAATGACTTCAGGAAGACAAGAAGCAGCTTCATACTTAATGTAAACTGAATGGGAATCTTAAAGTTTGTTTTAATGTTTTACTAAGGACCTTTGATAATGTGGGCAGTATTATACTTGTATTCTGGTATTTTTGAGCATGATTTGTTGCATCCAGTACCTGTCCTATGTATAAAACAGTGTATAGAGTCTCCTAAGTATTTCTTTGTTATTTGATTTCAGTTTTTGTTAGCAGAGTATATGATGAAGCACATTTATCTAGTAGTCTTGGCATTTTAAGAACTAATCTATGTGTAAATTTTAAGCCCTTTATATCTAGTCTTTTATGTGGGTTTGCAAATGTGACTAAAGGCAAGGAACAAGAACAAGCCTTGAGAAGAACTAATAACACATCTTGAGTGATGTGTTTATCCACTGTTTCATATACAATTAAACTTGTAGCAGGCTTTTCTTGGACCATCAGTCCCCAAATCATAACAGACTAATTATTAATTATGAATGCTTGGCCTCAGCTTAGGCTTGTTCCTAGCTATCTTTTTTTTTTTTTTTAAAGATTTATTTATTTATTATGTATACAGTGTTCTGTCTGCACATATCCCTGCAGGCCAGAAGAGGGCGCCAGATCTCATTACAGATGGTTGAGAGCCACCATGTGGTTGCTGGGAATTGAACTCAGGACCTTTGGAAGAGCAAGCAGTGCTCTTAACCTCTGAGCCATCTCTCCAGCCCCCTAGCTAGCTTTTTAAACTTAATTTAAATCTGTTTCTATTCATCTGCGTTCTGCCCTCCCCCTGCTCCCCAGGCTCGTTTACCTCATCTATGTACCATCCATACTGTTTTTCTGCTTCTTCCGTGTCTGTCTGTCCAGGGCCCATCTGGCTGGCACCTGCCCCGTTCTCTGTTCACCACCTCTGCCTAGCTATTTGCTAGTCAGGTGCCTTAGGCAGACAAGGTGAAACTGCAACACATCTTTACATAAGTTAAACAAATGCAGCACATCTTTACATAGTTAAACAATTATTCTATTTCACAACACAAACTATTCTGGGAAGATGTGAGTCAAAATAGACAGTGTGCTTGCCCTCCCAAAGTAGTTCCTCCTCCTTCTAAAGTTTTATTTATTTTTATGTGTATCGTGTCTTGTTTTTGTATATTTCTGTATTTACAACATGTGTACAGTGCTCTAAAGAAGGTATTTGATCCCCTCAAATTGGAATTAACAGGTGGTTATGAGCTGCCATATATATCCTGGGAGCTAAACAGGGACTCCAGATCCCTGTAAGAGCAGCAAGTGATCTTAACCACTGAGCTGTATCTCCAGCCCAATGAAATAATTTCTTAATCTTAGCACTTGAACCAAATAATTTTTTGTTATAGGAGGCTACTCTGTGTTCTAAATTATCTCTCTTCCTTGTTTTCCCAGCTGCAGTTAAAGAAAAAAAAATAGGGCCGGGTGGTGGTGGCGCACGCCTTTAATCCCAGCACTCGGGAGGCAGAGCCAGGTGGATCTCTGTGAGTTCGAGGCCAGCCTAGGCTACTAAGTGAGTTCCAGGAGAGGCGCAAAGCTACACAGAGAAACCCTGTCTCGAAAAACCAAAAAAAAAAAAAAAGGGATATATATATATATACTACTAGATGTCCATTGATGATGAGGAGCAAAATCACCATTCTGGTTGTGTACTGCTGTTGACAGTACAGTGAAATACAGATACATAAATTCAACAACTAAATGTAATCTTTCTAAATATGACAAGTAAAAGTTTCATAAAACTGAAACCAAGAAAATGTGGCTCTAACAGAGTTGGAGCTCAAATAGAACAAATGTTTTTATTGAGTCTATTTGATGTGCTAAAAGAAATTTAAGGAATCTTTTGCTTTAAGGACTTGAAGATTATAACACACTACAGACTAGCACCTTCTTGATAATGTGAGAGTTCAGTGATAATAAGTACCTTTGGACAACAGTGAGAAGTAAGGCAATTCTTACAAAAGGATTTACATACTGCATTTCTGCATTTTCAGTGTTCACTGAAACAGCAAGAACATGTAGGTACACGGACAGTAAATCAAGACAAGTTGTAAGTTAAGTGCTCTATTGTTATATTTTTGACCCAAGAAGATTCATTGTTATTTCTCCATCTTGACTTTGATAAATGGCTTCAGTGGCATCTCTGTCTTTGTTTTAGATGTTCTCTGTAATGTTCCTGTTCTGATAGAGCATTCAACTGCTTAAGCCTTGGGCTGTTGAAGAGTTAGAGCTTCTGGAGTAGACAGCAGAGAATCACTAGGGATTCTTGAGAAGTCATATTACATGGTGAAACATTTACATGCTCTAGAGGAAACCATGTATGTTTAATTTTGATATTTCCAACATTGGCTTACAAAAAAATCACTATCAAATGCACAGCTTTAAGTGGGATGTCTCAATCAAATATGTCCTCTCAGAACTCAGGGAACCCCACTGAAGAGGAGGTGGAAAGCATGTAAAAGCTGGAGGGGACAGAGGGCACCAAGAGAACAAGTCTCTCTAAATCAGCTGAGCAAAGTTCATGTGAACTCACAGAGACTGAAGCAGCTAGCACAAGGGAGTACATGGATCTGCACCAAGTCCTTTGTGTATATATTATAGCTTTCATTTAGTCTTTTTATGGGACTCTTCAGTGTGAACAAGTGGATCTCTGATTCTAGTGTCTTTTCTTGGGGTTGTTTTCCTTCTGTTGGTTTGCCTTGTCCAAGTTGAATGCAATGGTTTTTGTTTTATCTTACATTTTATTTTGTTAAGAATAAATAAAAAAAAAATCAAACACACACACAAACACGCACACACACAGACACACACTTCTTTCTCAAATTGAACCATGTGTCTGCTTATCAAAAACATATTTCCTAGGATTATTGAGATACACAAATGGATATCCTGTGTGTGTGTGTGTGTGTGTGTGTGTGTGTGTGTGTGTGTGTGTGTGTGTGTGATTTTAACAATAGCAGGACATTTTGAGAACCAGTATGCCTAGAGAAAGGGAAGGAAGAAATTGCATGGAAGTGAGAAAATTACTGCTTTTAGGTCTGCTTCTGTATGAGCTCCTTCCAGTTAAATACTTTGCTTTGTATTTTTGACTTTCATTTAATTTCAGTAATTTCCTTGAATTTATTCAAGTTAGGGAAGGTATTTATTTATTTATTTATGGTTATCTTTTGAGAAGTAGAAGTCTTTGTACCCATTCCTTTCAAGCATTTTGTACTCTGGTTGCCTGCTGAGATCTAAGACTGGTGGAGGGACAGTATTAATCCTGAAATGTGTAGAACATCTGGGCAAGTTAAGGCTGACCAAAATGGTATGATGGAAAAAGTATGAAGAACGTGAAACTGGTACAAGTAAAAGGTAATTTTAGAAAAGGATACATAGATAAAGGGTCTGTTAGGGAAATAGGAAGAACTTGCCAAAGGTCCCCATTTTAGATAGTACTTCCCTTCTTCTGCCTTGCCAGTTAGACCTAGATGTAGGGCTAAGGGTCTAAGTTAGCCAACCCTGATCAAAACTGTTAACAGAGCTAAATGAAAGTTTTCACAACTGTTTAGTTATAATTCTTGGAACAAAGCATTCAGACTACCCAGAAGCCACTAGCAAATTAAGGGAGCATAGACCACTTACAAACCTGCAAAGTAATTTTGTTATTTAAAAAAGATTACAGTTTTCTTGAGTTTGGAGAAATAAAAAGTTGAAAATGTCAAATCTAATACTTGTGTATAATTGAAATAATATTTAGAAAATTTGGCAAGGGATTAATCCTTAAGATATAATTGTTTTATTTATTTTTGGAGGAATTTTCTTTCGGTTTTTCAAGATAGGCTTTGTCTATGTAACAGCCCTGACTGTCCTTCAGGCTGGCCTTGAACTCACAGGGATCTGCCTGCCTCTGCCTCCTGAGTGCTGGGATTAAAGGTGTGTGCCACCAGGCCTGGCTTGGAAGAATTAATTTTAACAGATCTATTACTATGTGAAATTTGGGTAATGAATGTAGATGGTGTAAAATTTCCATAACATTTATATTGATCACAAAAAGGCTGAATTAGTATTATCAAATACAAAGATTGTTCATTTCAGTGTCAAAGCTGTTTAGAAAGCACTGTTTATGGTTACTATAATTGATTAATTGTTTTAGGACATTTAAAATGACTGTGCCATATCACTTTAATAAGTACACCTGTCAGGTGCATAAATGCTTGATTTTGTATGCATATAGGGTTTTATAGTTTTCAGACCTGTTAATAACTTTGTCTCAGCCAATGATTATTGGTATAATACCTAAGGTAAAAGCTACCATCAGTCATATTAAATCAGTTAAAAAATATACTCAAACAAGCTGTGTCAGACATACACAGCACTAAGCCAGCTCAGCTGTGACAGGCTAGCCAGATATCTGTCTTTTCCCTGGAGCTAGTAAAGGTTTGGTTGGGTAAATTGTAGATTGGCTAATCAAAGTCAGTTTATTAGATAACACTAGAGCTGAAATTTCTGGAGGCCATATGACCCTTGGAAACTCCCTAAAATAGCTTCTGTCACTGCTTGAGCTGCTTCTCTCTCCTTGTCCCTCCCAACCCTCACATTTGTGCAAGCCCTATTCTTTTACAGTCTAGATCCTTTTTCAGCCCTTCCATGGATGCCATAGTTCTAGTGCTGACAAAGGTCCATTCAACAAGGAGTATATTTGCTTCCTCCATTTTGCATTAATGAATCTGGACCCCTCAGTACCTCCTCATTAAAGTGTCTTTCATAACAATGGACAAAATTTTGTTAGGATCCAATAACTATTCGGACTATTCAGTGGACTAAGAACAACAAAAAAAGAAAAAATAATTATTTAAAACACGAGTAAACTTCTGTCCATTCCCACAAGAGACTATTATATACCTAAAATTTAGAGTTTGTATTAAGATATTTGTATTATAATACAAATAAGACATATTTGTATTATATATTAAGCTCTATATAAATTATTGAGTTTCTTACCATATTACTAATTTAGGATTTCTTAATTCTCAGCATTTGGTAAAGATGACTGCTTTATTTATCATTCTTTTGAACTATTAATGGAATTTTGTACATCCTAACATTTAGCTTGTGTCGAGTGGTCAATGTATTATACGTTCGATGCTTAAAATGTGATGGTTATAATTCTGTGTTTATAATATTTTTGAAAGTCTTTTCTGCCTTTCATAGCTGCTTTTTTATTTTTGCTTTTAAAAAGAATCATTTAAATTTTTCAAAGAAAATCTTGTTTTGTAAAAGTAAATTAGACTTATGGAAGATCATATTTCACAAGTAAAATTGGTCAGGTACTTCAGACTTAGAGACAATACTTTGCAAAAGAAATTAACCTATCTATAGCCTAATAGGATCAATACCAACAAACAGCTAAAATAGATCAACTCAAAAGTCTTTTTTTTTTTTTTTTTTTTTTTTTTTGAGACAGGTTTTCTCTGTATAGCCCTGGCTGCTCTTTAACCCACTCTGTAGACCAGTCTGGCCTTGAACTCATCAAGATCTGCCTGCCTCTGCCTCCTAAGTGCTGGAATTAAAGGCGTGTGCCTCCATACCTAGCTTAAACTTTTTTTTATATATATTCACTTACGTGCATAAATGTTTGTGTGCATGTCTGATGCCTGAGGGAGTCATGAGAGGGTGTCCAGTGCCCTGGATCTGGAGTTACAGATGGTTGTGAGCCTCCACGTGGGTGCTGAAAATCAAACCTGACTCTTTCAAGAGCAGCCGGTTCTCTTGATCATTGAGCTATCTCTCCAGCCTTCGATTTGCTTTAAAAAAAATATGATTTTATCATTTCAGTGAGTTAGCCTGTTTTATAGTAGATGTTGTAATTGATAGATATTACTAACACCATACTATATTAAGAGTAGCATGTTAAAGTCAGAGAATTTTGAAGAAATATCCAGAAAAGGAAGACAAGGACACTAAGCTTTCTGTGCTTCTAAAGCACTATACACGTGTAGGAGAGTGTAAGGAGGTAATGAGAGGACTAACAGTAAGCTTATAGTCTGTAGATTTGGGCTAAATGTATAGGCAAGTTAATTGTCACTTACTAAATGAGCTACTTTTTTCACAGAGACAAGACTTCCTCCTCCGTTTTACTAAAGTATGTATGGATATTGTATTTGATTCAGGCTGTGTAAGAAGGCAGAGGAGTTTGAAAGGAGCTAGAAAGAGCACAAAAGGATGACTGCTCTTTCAAAGTCAAGGGTGAGAGAAATTGTTTCAATTTGAGAATATAAAAAGAATAGTATTGATAAGGTCATTGATCACCTCTAAACAATTAATGTAAATAAAATTGTAATGATAACTAAATTGTCAAAAAAAACCCCTAAATTGTCTGGAGTTCAAGAAAGGAATATTGAAGAAATTGAAAAAAAAAAAAGCAGAGTCTTCTTTTAGTTGTTTTTGGTGAAAGGAAAGAAAATTGTAGTTGGTTTTTGCTTTTTTGGGGGGCCCGCCACTCACCTCCCAAATAAATCACACACGGAGGCTTATTTTTAATTATAAATGCCCAGCCTTAGTTTGACTTGTTTTTTGCCAGCTTTTCTTAACTTTATATTATCCCATCTACCTTTTCCTCTGTGCTTTTTCCTTTTCTTACTTCAGTGTATCTTACTTTCTTATTCTGTTGCTGTTTATGTAACTGGGTGGCTGGCCCCTTGTGTCCTCATCTGTCCTCCCAGATTTCTCCTTTTATTCTCTCTGCCTGCCAGCCCCGCCTATCCTTTCTCCTGCTTCACTATTGGCCGTTCAGCTCTTTATTAGACCATCAGGTGTTTTAGACAGGCAAAGTAACACAGCTTCACAGAGTTATACAAATGCAACATAAAAGAATGCCACATATCTTTGCGTCACTAAACAAATGTTCCACAGCACAAACAAATGTAACACACCTTAAAATAATATTCTACAACAGAAAATAGATTGTAGTAGGTCAGAGAAAGATCTTTTGAGGTGGAAACATGTTGAATGTACAGAAGGCTTCCAAACTCATAGGGAAATTCTGAAGATTTAAGGGGAAAAAATAAAAGACATTAGCAAGTATTGGAGAAAGAATAAAAACAGGACACATGAAAGGGAGCTAGCCCCTTGAAACGGTCAGTTGTGTTTCTCTGATATGGGGAAAGGAGATGTATTCTGAATGGACTTTCAAATGGAGAGCTGAGATCTTAAACCTTGAAGTTATATACATTTAGTTGTCCCTTGTTTCCTAATAGGTAAGAAGGACAGGGTGTGGGGGAAGATTTTGAGTAGGTTAAAGATGCCATGGTATGATACTTTGGGTAATAATCATGTAGTTAAGTCAATTAGAAATGATAAATAATTTCTCAGGGTTGCAATAATTACAGTGGACTCATTTGGCTTAGGTTTCATGACCTACTATATTTACCCTCAGAAGAAATAAACAGAAGTTCATGAAGTAGGGTAGAGAATGATAAAGATACATAAATGAAAGAAAAAGTAAATGAGAAAAATATAGGTTAATCCTAGGTTCTGAACAGAACTGGATAAATGAAAAAGAACTTAAGGTTTGGGAAAATAGGGAGAAAACAGAGGAGTAGAGGTGCTGGGGAAATGAAGCAGAGCTTCAGAATACATGAAGGAATAGGAATGTTAGCTTAAAATATCAGAGTAGAATATGTATTGAACAACATCCCCCTAGGTATTGTTCCTTTGTATCTACAAGTATTGCAGTACCAACTGCTAACTTACCACTAGATGTCACTCTGACTCATATGGTAAGTCTAGCTTTGACTTAAGATTCAGGATGTTGGAAAGTCACACAAATACAGTATGTCCAAATATATCCTGGTGATCTGTAAGAGCCATTCTAGTCAGTTTCTTATGTAGGTTATCTTAATTATACAGCTACTTTGGAGAGGATAACTGCTTTAGAACAAAAAGAAACCATTAAATTTGGAAATTTTAGATTTCTGATGCTACCTTTATGTTGTTGATTTGTTTTGTTTTTACTGTATTAATCACATTAAATAGTATTTTTTTGGCCTTTGCACTTTAAAAAGTTTAAAAATTTTCTGAAATTATGCATCAAAATTTATAAAGATATTTTATATCCTTAGTATTGTTTTAATTATTTGGTGAATTGGTTCTGGTTTTACATGAACTAACATCATTTTATTGGTACTAACAAAAGTATTTGTTTTTAATTGGTCAAGATTATGCATGTTGACACCAAATCTATGAATGTAAAGTTTTTATTTTTTGCAATTTTCTAATAGAATAAAACAGTAATAACTATAGGAGTCGTATTTAGGAAGTATGTCAGATTTGTTGCCTACCCACAAATTTTTCATCTGCTTCTTTCAAAGTCTCTAAACTATTTGGAAAGCTTTGCAATATGAGTATTTTAAAAGCATATAATCATACAAAAACAAATATTTAGATATTCCCAGGATCATATATAAACTGTTCAGATATATGATGTACATTATAAAATACATTTATGTTCTTATTGATTTATTAAATTTTTTCCACTGATAAAGAGTAGTTGTGAAATATTATACTATTAGAATTGTTTTTGAGTCCTAGGTTATATGGTAGAAAATATGTCCCAGGTTTTTGCCTATGATTTGCCTAATGATATAGTCCAGTATTTTCTTACAGTCCTCTTTTCATTGATACCTTATTTAACTTGTGATCCATTATCATATTAAATAATTTTTAGCCATATTGGCAAAGTGCTATTCTATAATTGTAAGTAAGCCATCTTATATGATCTTTTTTAAATTTTAGTAAGTTTGATTAAACTTGCTGTCTCTTGATGCAACACCCTTTCATTTGGAAAAGTACTTGTTTGTTTAATCTACATTAAACTGTATATTAATCAAGAAATCTCTTTGCACCAAATTCAGAGATTGGTAAGACACAGGGAAGGGAAAATACACCTTCTTTAGCATAATTAGAGATAGGCTAAAGATATCCTTGATATTTGACATACATTGCTTGTAATACTCACCGATTAGGAACTTACTAGAACGCAGTGAAACTTTCCCAGCAGCACATCTTAACTCTTCTTCTGCAAAAGTATGTGGAAGCAGTCACTATGAATTATATATTCTGATTTTTTAAAAAGCACTTCATATAACAATGCTCAGTATTGGCAAATATGACGTGAAAGTGCTTTTTAAATTAAGGAATTACTCTTGAAATTATCCTAATTTCTCTTTTTTTATCCTCAAATACGCTTTGTCATGTAACTTTCAAAATGACCTTTTTTTTCCCCTACAAGGAAAACTTATTTGTTTTATTTCTTAGGAATTTTACAGTTAAACTAGTATAACTTCCTTGATACACTATGTGCCCTGGTTGTGCCAGGAATAATAAATTAGATAATCCTAGCTGTCTATACCCTTTATCTCTTATCTCCAGAGGCCTTAGCCTCCATTAGGAACAAATGTAGTTTGTTTGTTTGTTTACTTGAAGTGGCTTCCCAGGCATGTAAAAACCCCTTTTGATATCATTATTTAGGGCCTCCTGTCCCTCTAGGGAATCCCGACCTAACACAATCCTTTGCAGCTGGTGAACTCCCAAAGCCCTGTGTGATGGTTGTTGTTGAGCTCAGCATGGCAGCTTGCAGTTGTTCTTTCCTGTAGGGGTCCACCCCACCCCACCCCACCCTACCCCACCCCACCCCACCCCACCCACCCCACCCCACTTCACGTTCATGTTCTTCATGACAAAGAATTCTCCAGAGGCGAAACACAGGCCAAGATTTCAGATGCATTCCTTGTCTCCTGTTCTTCCTGACTCATTTGTGCTGTAATATTAGGCATATTCACAAAGTTTACTGGACACAGTCAAGGGAACGACCACCCCCTCCACTGTTATGATAAACTTTTCATTTCTTACAAAACCGATCAAACTGTTGGCTACCAAAGAGTTGAATATGCAAAAATGCTATGGTACCTCATCTTTATGTAGAGTATGCTACTTTAAAATAGACCCAAGCCAGAAGTTCAATTCACACTTCTGCCTGTGACCTAGTCTTCAAATTTTGACATTTCCCTTTTTTTATGTTCTCGGTGAATAAAAGTGAGAGTATGTTTAACAAAGATAATGGTAATTAATGACCTTATAACTTATCAACAGACTGACTGACAAATTTTCATTTTAGCTTGTAGCTGGAAGTTTCTCTGGTCTTGCCCAGCCCTGTGGTCAGGATGAATCTCTTCAACATCAGCAGCCTCTTGGTCCCAAGTAAACACGCAGAAGCTTATCTTACTTATGAACTGTATGGCCTATGGGTCAGCCTTCTTGCTAGCTAGCTCTTATAACTTAACTCAACCCATTTTTATTAATCTATATGTTGCCACATGGATGTGGCATTACCAGTCTACTGGCATGTGGCTCCTTCCACAGCAGGCTGGTGTCTCCCCTGAGTCTGCCCTTTTTCTCTCTGTATCTCTGCTTGGATTTCCCACCTGACTTGTAAGCTTTCTTGCCATAGGCCAAAACAGCTTTATTTATTATCCAATAAGAGCCACACATCCCACAGCATTAACTTTAACTAGTTCTTTTTAAAATCAAATATAGGCTTGGTTTCGTGTTACTTAGATGAAAAATATTACTCAAGGTAAACATGTTTATTGAAATATAAATATGGAATCCATTGCATTTATCAGCTAAATAGGATATGATACATTAGTTGGTGCTGCATAAGCTTGCTTAATATAATAATCATGTCTTGAATTAATTGAATTTAACATAAAAAACACAGTATGGTACATTTCTTTATATAGTAAAACTTCCATTCTTAGAACCAAGGCTTAAATATGGCAGAAGGAGGGTCTAAAAAAGAGTAATATTACCTATTACTGGCTAGTTTTGTGATCCTGGAAGGCCACTTACCTGTTGTTTGTTTTGCTTTTTTATTTTTTTATTTTTTTTGTTTTGTTTTTCGAGACAGGGTTTCTCTGTGTAGCTTTGCGCCTTTCCTGGATCTCGCTCTGTAGACCAGGCTGGCCTTGAACTCACAGAGATCTGCCTGGCTCTGCCTCCTGAGTGCTGGGATTAAAGGCGTGCGCCACCACCGCCCAGCTGTTTTGCTTTTTTAAATTGGAAGGTCACTAAAGTCTCTACATGTTTTGGTAAGCTGCATTCTTTTAAAATTTTTTTTTTTTTTAGTGTCATATCTTATTTTCTGTTTTCTCATTGAAAATAGATTTTTTTCATGCAAATCATTCTGATCATAGTCCTCCCTCTCCCAGTTCCTTCCAGCTCCTCCGCAGCTTCCCATCCATTCAAATGTACACCTTTCTTGCTTTCTTAGAAAACAAACATCTAGAGAGGAAAAAAAATAAAGTAAGATAAAATAAAAACAAACCTGAATAGGACAAAACAAACAAATAGCAAAACAGAGAGGCTAAGAAAAAGCATAAGAAACACATATAGATGTAGACACATGTATTGGTATGGACACAAATCCCCTAAAAGCACAAAATTGGAAAACATAATAGATAAGCAAAAGACCTTTAGAAACAAATGCCCCGACAATTACATGACCAGAAAGCTTCCAAAAATATCATTTGAGTTCATTTTGTGTTGGTCCTCTACTGCTGAGTGGAGCCTGGCCTTAAGAGAGATTTGTATACTCAGCAACACTCCACTAGAGAAAACTTAGTTTTTCATTTGTGCATGGTTATCATTTGGAGATAGCTTCTGGTTTAGGAGGCTTGGGTCAACTACCACTCAGCACTGGGATCCCATCAGGCCGTGTGCATGTTGCCATAGTCTTTGTGAGTTATGTTCATTGGTCCTGCTGTGTTTAAAAGGCTTTGTTTCCTTGGTGTCCTCCATCCTCTACAATCTTTGTTTCCTTTCAGTAGAGTGTCCTGAACCCTGAGGGGAGGGATGAAGACTTGATGAAGATAACTCATTTAGGAATGAGTTTTCCAAGGTCTCTCACTCTCTGTACACCATCCAGCTATGGGTCTCTGATTTATTCCCATCTACTGCAGGAGAAAGTTCTTTGATGAGAGCCGAATAAGACATTGATCTATAAGTATAGCAGAATATCCTAAGAGTTATTTTGTTACTTTAAGAACAGGAGTAGTTGGTTTTCTCCTGGGTCCTTGACCTATCTACTCTCAAGTTCTTGGCCATCCAAGCACTGTCTGGAATGGGTTCCATGTCTGGAATGGGTTCCATCTCATGGAGTGGCCTTCCATCCAATCAGAGAGTGGCTGGTTACCCCACAAACCTGTGCCACTAGTGCACTAGTACATCTCGTATACAGGTCACTATTGTAGATCAGAGGGTTTGTAGCTGGGTTGGTGTTTATTTTTCCCATTTGGTAGCATGCAGAGTACCTTTCAATTCCATGTGTTAACACCAGTCAGTAGGGGTGAAGGCTCTATGTAGACACTAGCCCTATTTCTTCATGTTCAGTGAGTTTTTAGGTGTTGTTCAGCAATAGGGTCTTACTGTTAGTTTGTAAAGAGCAGCCAATAGTCTTGAAAATAGCCTGTGTTGTTTAGAGTTTCCCATGGGACCCTTTGGCCAAAAACTCGATTAGCTATAACTCATAACTGGAGTTGGTTGCTTCATTTGTTGATAATAGATGTTCATTTAGGACTCTGTTAACGCTATTGTTTGGTGAATCCGTTTAGATCACCTTCATATATGTATATATTTTAGAAAGCTGTATATATATTAGGTTGCCATACACTCTTTCAAATGGCCCTTAGTTTTAGCTTTCCCTTCCCATATTCTCTTCTGTACTCCGTCTTCCCTTCCACTTCCTGTTTGATCTCCCATTCTAATCCTGGTCCCATCCATCTATAACTCCCTGTTTGCCTTTCCTTGGTGATTCAATCCTACCCCGAGTCCCTTAGTCTATACCTGATCTCTGTGGTTATATATATATATATATATATATATATATATATATATATATATATATATAAATGGATTGTAGCCTGCTTATCAAAAATGGAACAGCTAACATCCACATATTAAGCAAATACATGTCATACTTTTCGTTCATACCTTATTTTCTTAAAGGTTGATGTGCTCCGTACTTCTTTTCAAAACTGAGAAACTGTCAACAAAATAATACAAGAAATATTAAGAGTCAAGGTGTAGCTTGGTGGTACAATGCTTCTCAAGCATGTCCAAGGCCCTGGGTTGCATCCCAAGTATACTACCACCTCTACTACAGGGTGAAGGTAGGAGGAATGAAATGTAAAACTTCATGTTACATGTGAAAGAACATCCTTTTGAGGAATTAATAAAGATACACTTTTGTATGAGCAAAGACTCATGGGAACGATTATAACAAATAAGACATTTTGGATTGTTTTGGTCTTTTGTTTTGAGGTAGTATCACCCTGTGTAGTTCAGAATTGTCTTGTATCCAGTATTACCCTGTCTTAGCTTTTTAGGAGTGGGGACTACAGGTGTATGTCCTATTGATACTGTGTTTTTCAGCCTGCATTCCCCTGATGACTAATAAAATTGAATGTGTTTTCATTAATTTGGTACTTATTTAGAATATTGAAATAATTGTATGACAATTGAAATATAAAAAAAAATCTTGGACTGTGGGTGCAGCTCAGTGGTAGAGTGTTATTGGCATTTGTAAGGCCCTGGGTTTGATCTCATTGTTTTACACACACACACACACACACACACACACACACACACACACACACACCCTCATGTTCAGAAAGAATATTTTAAATTAGATATTATCTAAAATATTTGACATATCTTCTAGACCTGTATTTGATGAATTTTGAAATTCTTTGAAAACTCATTCTATATTTCAAACAAATTAATGTTCAAGACTTTTCAGTACTACTAAGATTAGTTATTGATACATGTCATTTGAAGAAAGGCTAACAAATTATTTTAAACAAATGTGTGAGCTTTTTTCCTCCTAGGAGACCCTCACTAGACGTTGTGGAAAGTGTATTTAAAGTTGGTGTGCCTAACTAGCTTAGTGGCACTGGTCAGTTACAAACTCAGGTTCGAGCAGTTTCAGATTTCCTTGAGCAGTCTTGTTTCTGGGGTGAACACTAACGTTCTCATGTGTTCCTATCTTTTCTAGCTTCCCACGTAGTGCAGCATGAATGCTATGGCTAGTTTCTGACCAAGGGTCCGTGACAGCAAATATCATGTGGTACTCTGGACTGTAGCTCTTAAAACTGGTATACCTCCTCCCTGACCTCTTGCCATACTGAACATATGACTCCTCCAGAGTCTGTATGTTAAAGCTAGTGCCTAATAGCAGTCATTGCTAAGTGACCCAGTACAGTTTCATTTTTTTTGTTGTTGTTTTTTGTTTTTTAGAGACAGGGTTTCTGTGTGTAGCTTTGTGCCTTTCCTGGAACTCACTCTGTAGCCCAGGTTGGCCTCGAATTCACAGAGATCCACCTGGCTCTGCCCCCTGAGTGCTGGGCTTAAAGGTGTGTGCCACTACTGCCCGGCTTACAGTTTCATTTCTTAAAAACATTTTTGTGAAAAGACACCCTGGAACCCTTGAAATATTTTGTGTCCATGATTTCTTGTAAGCAGAGTGCTTGCTTCCTTTCTTTTAAAGACTAGTGTTTGGAGAATACCTTTAGGAAGAGAATTAGATTTATGAAAGTAGTAAAAAGTATAACTCTTTGCTTTTTATACTATCAAAAGAGAAATATAAAATATGGTATCTAATTATTAAAGATAATCAATTTTTATGAAATCCCTTAGTTTACATTACTAAGATAATTTTAACTATGAGTTTGCTTTTAAACTATTTTTTACTTTAGGAACGTTATCAGACTCAGGGAGGCATGTAGCACAGACTACAGAGGGTTAATAATTTATTAAATTGTCTTTGGTAAATATTTTTTTGAATATTGTGACCTCAGTGTACTGCCCAATTGGCATGAAAAATACTTAAGAGAGGGAAGTTCTTTTCATCTTAAAATTTCTCTTTTTAGTACTTTCTCCAAAACACTAGTGATTAAAAACAAAACAAAACAAAACAAAATCCAACAACTTTCATTTGTATTTTTTCTCATACTTAATTTTGTTCTAGAAAGAACTAACAGAACCTAAAATAAACTGAATTAGTAATAAAGTAAGAAGTAACCTATGTTACATTATTTCTGCCACTTTTCTTGTATTAAATTACTTAAGCTTTAGAAGAAAACATACAAATATGAGATTTTTTAACATTTTAAATAAATGATCTTTAATAGGGCAAAATGGTTAAGAAATTTAAATAAACATGAATATATGATGAGGACTGGGGTACTGGATAGTGGTGGAGTGTGTATTTAGCATGTGTAATGTGTGAGCCCCACAAGTTATTTGGTGAAATGTGCAGCACTTTAGACTGTCAAAAGAGTTGGTTGTGTTTTTAACTTCCCTGTCATTATTAATAAGCGATTATTCATTCATTCATTCATTCATTCATTTATTTATTTATTTTTGCGACAAGACCTGACTAGGTAGCTCAGGCTGGCCTGAAACTCAAGCTCTTCCTCTCTCCCCTTAATGATCAGATTGCAGGTATGTGCCACTATGTGTAGACGAATTTCTAAACAGTCTTGTTAAATAAGAAACACAGAGCCAAATAAATACAGGGGTAATAGCTGAAGAGATCAGAGAAATAGCGAGAGCCACCGACTAACCTTAACTTACCCCCTTGCCATCATTTCCCAAGAGAGAGCTTCTTCCTGTCTAACCTGTGCTTTTATTGCCTTCCTGTTCTGCCTTCTCATTGGCTCTAAGCCCGGCCACATCATTTCCTCATCACTTCTTGTCTATACAGACCTCCAGGTCTCTGTGGTTGGTACTGGGATTAAAGGCATGTGTCACCACACTTGGCTGTGTCCTTGACCACACAGAGACTGCCTGCCATGTGATCGGTTTAAGGGCATGTGCTACCACTGCCTCACTTATATTTATGGCTCGCTGTGACCTCTGATCTCCAGGCAAACTTTATTTATTAGCATACAAATAAAATATCACATTTCAGCACAAATAAAATATCACCACAACTATGCCCAGTATAAGTGTTGTTTTTATAGATAAATATTTGTAAATGTACGTGATAGAATTACCACTAGTAAAAATTAGTTTAATCAACATTAGCATGAGAAAATAAATGAATGTACCTTAATACATTTTTGGCATAAAATTAATATCACTGAAAATAGGTGATCTAGTGCATCTTCTTGCATAATGTTGGTTTATCTGTTTTGAGGAAAACACACAGAAGCATAGAAGAAACATATACCAATTTCAAAGACTAGCAACATTTCTACAGAAAATAGAGATTCATATTTTCATAAAACAGTGGACCAACATGAAATAGTAAGTCCCTGAAGGACCTAGGCTGGAGTTCATGTTGCTAGTTCTCCTTATTGACTATTAGGAGCATGCAATTAGATATGTGATGAAGTTAACATTAGTGATATCAATTTCCCTGATGAAGGGCTAACATTTGCTTCAAGAACACATTTCCATTTATTTCATAGCTTGAACAATCATTTGACTGAGACTGTTCCTTTTAAGCTTTGTATGTTAGAACTTAATAAATATGCATAGAAGATATACATAGATGAAATATAGGGGGTTTCTAAAAGATTGTTTCCTCCTTGGCCTTCTAAAGATGGTTAGATACAATAAGAAGAGCAAAGATGGAGGCCAAAATGGATTTGCCCCCTCCCTGCAGTGCATGCCTTAGAAAAGCATATAGTCTAATATAGAATTTATTAACCCTATATAATTAGAAAATTTCCCATACATCTACCTACCATAAAGTTTAACTTAGAAATTACACTGTCTGTCAATGTTCTTGTGATAATGGGATGTCTCTGTGAAGAGATGGAGTTAAAGTAAAATGATTATTAGAGGAATTATGAAGCATTAGGCTAATGCAGGATTACTTGAATACAAGCACTGTGATACCATTGCAGTATACCTTGTAACTGAGACAGCTACCAAGTACATGATGGATATATAGCATGATACACTGGGCAAAAGGATGATTCACTTCCTGGGTGGATGAAGCAGATGGTGCAAGATTTCATCATGCTAATCAGAACAGAACAAAATTTATCAACTCTTTATTTCTGTTTGATATGCCAGACTGTTACTGACCATGGGCAACTGAAACTGCATGGGAAGTGAAACCGTGTGTAAGGCATCAGCTGTACTGTGATAGCAGTTAAATTGGAGGTTTTGCTGTGAGAGCCAAGTGACCTGTTGAATTGCAGAATTAGGCAGACTTTCTCCAGCACATTTCAGGCTGTTCAAGCAGGATAATAGGCTAGAGCACAGAGGTCTCTGTTGGTAATTATCTTTGCAGATAATATGGCTTTTTAATGTAATTGCAGCTACTCATCTCTGTGACTGTTGTGCAAGAAAATAGCCATGAACAACATGTAAAGTAAAGGTGTGTCTGTTCCAATAAAACTTTATTTAAAAAGAGTTTCTAACTTCTTACTGTTCCCTTGCATAGAAGGAGAATGATAAATTTGCATTTTCTACAACCTACTACTTTCAAAAGGAAGACAAGGCTCTGAACTGAATTCTTCATATTAAGATATTTCTCCCATGGTTTATTCATCAGAATTAGAATAGTAAAGACAGAAATCTGGAATGACATGCTTCCTTTTATGGAAAGTAGGGGGGAAGCTTTCCTTAGTAATGACTGAGGAAATTTCTCTGACCATCAGGAGTACTGCTCTTCCAGTGGGCTTACAGGAATAGGAGCATAGAATATTATTTTGTACTTTAAATTTACTTTGACTTTTGAGTTTCAGTATTGCAATATTTTGATGATTTCCCTTGCATATGGTTTATTTTTAGTTAAATGATAGTAAAAACCATGTAGTGGGCTCTCATAAAGAAGTTATAAGAATGAAAAATGTAGCCTTCAGACTCTAAAACACAGTTAAAGCATAGTAAATAAATATAGTAAATAAATAAACTGAAAATTTAAGCTTGAAGACAAAAGGCAATAATTTTCATTGACAGTGCTCATCTTTCTGGCACCTGTAAAAATCTCAGATCATTCTTAAAAATGTTTCATAATTCCTGAGTACCTGCATAATGCTTTTTTCTCACTTTAATAAAAGCAAGAATGTGGGAGCAGGAGTAACATAGTTCCTGACCTCCTTAAGAGAGAGCTAGTGTGTTGTGTCTCTAAGAAGAGGTGGTCTCTAAACTGAAAGCTGAAGAATTAGCTAGTCAGTTGATTGGGATGGGCAACAGGGGAGTTGTGCAGATCCAGCCGTCAAACAGGGTCAGGGTGGACAAAGCTTATCATGACCCTGATCTGGAAGAAGCATTGTATAAAAAGGGAAATTGGAGCTAGTTGAGACTGAAAAAGGAAGAGGAGTCCAGTGTTAGGAGACCCTTGTAAGTGTTTGGGTTTTGCCAGATTAGTGGAAAGTAGTGAAAAGGCTTTTAAGTTCTAAGATGATGTGAATAATTTTCAATTGTAAATATGTCGAGACTGGTTTGGAAGAGGCATATTGAGAACTTACAGCTATCTTGTCCAGCAAGATAGTCCTAAGCTAAATATGGCTTTTGAGCTCTTGAAGTATGGTTGGTGTGTCTAAAAAGCAATTTTAGATTTTATTTTAAAAAATTATAATTTAATAATTAGAGCAAGTTAAAATATGTTTCAAGTATTTTTGAGTAGGTTGACATGTCCATTAAGGTGCTGAAAATTTGCAGTCTAAATTGAGCTTTGTTGTAAGTAGAAAAGGCACAATGGATTTTGAATTCATAATGTGGAAAATAAAATATTTTTCTATGAGTGCTTGTTGAAGTCATATTTTGAATATGTTTGATTACTAAAATGTCACTCAAATTAATCTCATCAGTTTCCTTTTGCTAGCTCAAATACGGCTTTTAGAAACTTTGAATTTATGTATATCTTTGACATTGTATATTAGTAGCCAGAAATCAGCCTGGAGGCTTGGCTTGCCCAAGAGTCCAGTGAGGAAGCCTTATGTTCTGATTTGGGGTTGCGGCAGCTGGGTAAGGAGGATGTATGAGAGAACCAATCACTAAGGAGCTAAAATTGATAAGATAGGACATTTAAGTAAGAGAATGACTGCTAAATTAGTTGTAAGGAAGAGAACAGGAGCCTCAATTCTAAAATATGAGGAAATGAATAGTAACTGAGTGGAAAATCCAAATGTGTAAACAAAAGTCATAAATATATTTTATTAACAATTTAAGCTAAAAAGTTCAGTACTTCTACCATTGGACTTTAGTTTTGTTCAGGATTGCTGTGTAGAAGATATCATCTATTAGTTGATTCTTCAGTTATATAATTTTCCCTTTCTTAGATTGTAGATGAACACCAAATTTATAATTTAATGGTTTACTTTCTATGTTTCTTTGGCTCTGTTTATCTCCTTTAACCAACTACTAAGTAAAGAGTAAGGTCTGAGGTCCTTGCATACTTTTGAACGTGTAAATTTTTTATATATTTTTCACATTTAATAATATTTAATAATAGGAAATTTTTATCAACCTATATTTTAATTTTAGATTAAGCTTATTTCTGTTTGAAAGAAAAAGTACTTGGTTTTTATGTGGTTTATTAGACCCTCATTGAAACTTTTGAATCTCTGGGGTATCTGATGTTGGTTAAATGTTTAGTACTTTCTGTTGTCAACCTAAGAAATAAGATGTGTGGCTAGCTGCATTTTCTAGTCTTTTAAGCTTATGAAAGTAGTCGAGACAGTTTGTTGACCCCAAGGAGACCTTTTAGTCTTTGGCTTGTTAGCCAACAGGGTCTGTACTCTTCATTGGCATTCAGATCACAGACAGCCATTGGACTCAGTGCAAAGCCAAGCACAGCTTTAGGGTTTAGACAAAGCCACCCTGGCAAAGGAACCTAGTTGTCAGGGTAGCTGGCTGGATTGTAAGAACTGTTGCATAATGGGGAGACCAAGTAGAACTATTAGGATGCAAATGTGAAAAAAATGGTGGCGCTAACCTGCAAAAACAAACATTTCTTTTTTGGTGAAGTGTCTATTCATTGTTGCTTTCTTCTGTTTAACTTCTCTGGGCCTTAGATGTAGTTGGTGCAATTGGGAGTATATTGGTTTATCTTAATCTCTGTCCATAAAGCTAGTCTACATTTAGAATCAATATCTAATTTGTGGGAAGAGACCACAGTACTTCAGTGTTTGGATTCTTTTTGTAGTACACAAATGTGTCCTGGGTCAGTTTTATATGTGTTGTTTATTCTGGGTTAGGAAGAGGAATCTCTTTTGCTGTTGATCTTCTTACATTTATAACAAATTATTCTTATCATTTCTACCATGTAATTTCTGGTGGTGGCCTTTTAGAAAGGTGTCTTATACATAGTGTAGCATTGTGATAGATGTTAAGAGTAATGCTGTTCAAATTCTTAGTAAGAAAATTTTATTTTAATAATATCTGTTGGAAATCTGACCTTTCTTCCTGTTTTTGTTCCTTTCCGTCTTGAGTACTAGCTTTAGCTTTCCTTTTTCTTTCCTACCTTTTTATTTTTAGCAAAATCTAATGCCATCTAGGCTTTGGTGGAATGAGAGAGGGTAGCAGAACTAGTGGGAAAAGAGGCTTTTAACCAGGGTCAGAGAATAGCAGTGGTGGCCATGCTTTATTGAATAGTCATTTGGTGTCATGGATTTTCTCATTTAATTCCTAAGTACTGCCTTTTGAGGTATAACATGTAACCCCCATTTTGCAAATGAGTATTCTGAGTCAAAAAGAAATAAAATGGCTTGTTCAAGCTCAGTTTTGTTTATAGTAAAACCAAGAAATGCTTTGAGGACCTTGAAGTTAATCTGACCTGAAGGAAGAGTTCTCTGGTGAAATGTGAATGGGAGCAGGACCAAAGGAAAGTGTGTTAAAGAAGAAATCCTATACCTACCAGAAGACAACATACATGTGGCTGGCTGGAGGGAGTCTGAGGAGGAGGCTGGGATGGTAATTGCTTTGTGTTCAGATATTTTAAGTGTGCTGTTTAATTGTACAGAAGTTCATTGCCTTGGCTTATCAAAGGGGGCTTTGAGGTTGATTTTAAAGTAGATGAATTTTTAGTATTTGATACCTCTCCTGTTTCAGATGGGCAGATCTCTGAGTTTCTTTTAGTAGTCACACTTCTATTTCTCTGTCTTAGCTTTTGTACTTTTCAAGAAAGGTTCTTACCTTATTAGAAGTTGTCTTGTATTCCTGTATTTCCCATTCTTATTCTGCTTTGCTTTCAAAATAACCTTTAAGAAAAACCATGGTATCACTGTCGCTTTCCCAGCCAATTAAATACTAGCTGCATTTGAAGCCATTTGTCTTCGTTTTTCTCTTTGACTTGAGTTTTATTGAAATCTGATACAGGTGATATGAAAGGAGAAATGGGAAAAATGGGGAGGGGCTTGAGTTTGTGAGAGGAAGATCAAAATAGGAGAGGGAGTAAAGAGTTTGAAAAAGCCATAAGGAATCATATTTTATATTTACCAAGAATTACATATATATATATATATATATATATATATATATATATATATATATATATAATATATTTAAGTGTATGTATATAGTTTAAATGAAGTTATAACACTTGGGTGATAATATTTTACACAAGAGCCATAAACTGTCTAACAAAAATGAAGTACCAGGCATGAGAAACCTTTCGAGTTGTTGGTTAGGGGATTCCAAGAGACTCTGAGAGCAGTATAGGCTGTTGCTGTAGCCCATGGTTTCCTCCCAGAAGTTGAAGTTAATTCCCTGTTCCTGAAGATACCATACACTTTGGACACAGGACTCGGAAGAATTGAGCTGGATCTTTCCTGAAGTTGCTGTGCACTCTGTCAAGGGAGAAAAGCAATCCATAGTTCTACTCAGTTGTGACACCTTTGAACCACAGCAGTGACAAGCATGGCAAGATAACACTAAAGGTACAGTAATGGCACTCTCATCTTCACAATAACTTGGTGGTAACTAATTGGACCCAAGGCCAGCTCAACAGAAGGGAAATGATGCCCAGTACTGGAAACTTAGACAACTATTCATGGTTAGTGAGATCATAGATCTCACAGGAGAACCTAGTACTTCTGCTTTACTGAACCAGTATAATTCCTTGCTGCATTCTAAATGCTTCTCCTTATACTCACAGGTAAGTGTAGCACGCATTATTAAAGAAGTTTCTCTTCATAGCAGATGGAGACCATTACAGAAAACCAAAACTGCTCAAAACTGACCTTGGGGTGCCCAGCCCCTGTTGATATATCTACAGCACATCACCAGAACTGAGGGTGTAGAGAACATCGAAGAAGGAAGGGTGGAAAGAGTGCAAGAGCTAGGGGATCAGAATCTGCCAGGAGACCTCAACAACATGGCTGCCTGGACAAGACCTGAATAGGCACACCACCAACAGACAGGCTAATGTGGAAGGGTGAATCTCATGGACCCCTCCCTAGACAAAGAGCTGCAGGCATGAGCTACAGACTGCTGGGAAGGGGGAAATCAGTTTTCTCTATGGATGAGCCTCCTATTGGTTATCCAATACCAAGTGGTCAGCCATGAAATCATATACATATAAGTGACACTAAGTGGACTCAGCAGGTTGTATTTGTGTATTTATGTGTGCACACACACACGAGCAACGAGAGTGGTGGGAGGAGTTAAAGGAGAAGGATATAGACAATGATGTAATTATATTTTAATTTTAAAAATTGCAAATAAATATATTAAAAGTTTGATATTTAAAAATATTTTAAAGTGATAGAATGACATATTTTTTTAAAAGTTCTTTTTTTGGTAAATAATGGTATAGGATTTGGGTTTATTTATGATCTTTGATTTGTATATGCCTTCAGTCACATATATTCATGAATTTTTTTGTTAATGAAATACTCTGAGGTGCTGGCTAGGTACAGGAGATACAGTGGCACATGGGGTGAGACAGTCCTGACGTTATGGTCTTGACAATGTCTTTGTCACTAGATTGGACTTATGAGGCTCAACTCTACCACAGTTTTCCTGCTGTGAAATTACAGACGTTTCTGCTTTCTAGGTTGTATACTAATGCATTTGAAACTCTTGGTGGTGGAACTTACATTATATTTGGGGTTATATAGATATTCATTTGGCTATTTATATTTGTTTATTATGGTTAGCTATTATACTCGAGTGTTCTAAAATGGCCTTTATTTGATTTAATACTGTTTTCTGCCATACCCATGCTATGTAATTATGGCTATAGCTATTGGCATGCCATGCATTTTAATTGCTATGTAGTATTTCATTTTATGTCTAGTTCCCCATTTACTCAATCTTTAGTCTGTAGAAGAAGTAAATATTTTTCTCTCTCAATTCAATCAACTCTACAATAACTTTAGTCTCTTCTGATACAGTATTATAAAACAGATTTTAGAAAAGCTTCAGCTTTTTGTCTCATTGATGCATGGTTTCAAAGCAGAAGTCCTAGCTTTTCTTTCAGTATTTTTGATTGAACTGTTTTACAGAAGGTTCTAGTTGAATTAGTTTAAATTGAGTTTGAGTTTTCTTTTTGTCATACCTTTAGAGGTAAGTCCTAAACTGGTCATTTTACTTGGAGTGTGGGACTTGGCATAGCACAGTATTGAACAGGTAAAAGCAAACAAAAGTGTAGGAAAGCAGCTAATTATAGTAATTGCAGCTGGTTTCAAAGTACTCCTAACAGTTTGTGTGTACTGCTTACTTGAAAGCATCAAATGGGTGCTAGTTGTGAAATAGAACACCTGTTTGTTGTTGAGCATGTGTTTATGCAGATGATTGTTGTTGTCAAAGCACCTTGATGTAGAGTAGTCCTGTTTACATTTACATTCTCCCCAAAGGATTAACAGTGTTCTCTCAATAAATTTGCAGTCTATTCTCCTCTCAAAGGCTGCTGTTTGGAGGGTGGTGTGAAAGAGGCAACAAGTGCTTGCTAATCACTTGAATATACATAATTAGCTACAGTCTGGTGCACTGGAGTCTTTGTAGGACCATAACAATACTGATTGGCAAATGCACACAACAATAGATGTGTCACCATATAGTTGTTGAAAGTACTTGTCTTTTCATTGGCATTTATTCTTTAATTTTCTGAACTTAGGTTTCATTACAAGCCCCTTTTTATTCTTTTTTATGAACCAGTGTCAGGTATCTAGAACTCTGTAAAGTCACCATTAAGAAATAATAATTTCAGATTTATTTACCAGGGTCTGAGTTTGTTATTCAAAAGACACATTGGACGTATTTAGTAATTATAAAAATTGAGAGACATCAAGTTTGTTGGATAGTTCAACTTAATTCATAGTGGAAACTGTGTGTGTGTGTGTGTGTGTGTGTGTGTGTGTGTGTGAGAGAGAGAGAGAGAGAGAGAGAGAGAGAGAGAGATAGATACATTTTATTTACTTATACTCTAGCTTTGTAATTAGATTGTTAAATGGCCCTGCTCTAGGAGATGTAGACCCCAAATCCTAAATTTTCGGTCTCGTGATATGATGCAAAGAAAAAAAAAAAAGGACTTCCTAAAAGCTGTTAGGCTCTGGTAATTGCCTCCTTTCCCACTCCCATCACACTCAGATCCATGCAGGCATCTGTGCCTGCTCCCATTAAAGTTGGAGACCAGTGGTCACTAAACTAGAGATTTAAGTGCGGTTTCTCTGTCCTCTGAAAACCACTTTAATTGTACTGTGAGACCTCAGAAATCCTGAAATCCTAATATGGGGTTGTTAATAGAAAGGACAATTTCTATACAGAGTGAGAAAAAGCCAGTTTCCTTTAGCTTCCAGAAGATTGTATTGTTGACTAGTTTGCCTGAGAATTCTACATTCTTGATTATAACCCAGGTGCAACGTGATATTTATTAGAGTGTAACATTTGAGATTCTAGATGACACATAAGGGAACAAATGAATGGATTTGACTTGGGGTATGGCTTGTGACCCCAAGTTCAATAACTATGTAAATTTTTATTAGTTATTTTTGTGTATTAGAAGAATGTGAATAGTCTGACAAACTTTTCCTGATGTAGAAATCCATGCAGACCTCCCAAACAAGGACAGTCTGTTCAGAGTTTGCATAGGTAAGACATTAGGAAGCAGCTTTCCCTATGTTTGAGGTTCAAACGCCAGCAGAGGAGGGAGAAGTCTTGATTGTATGGCAAGGGGATGCCTCTTAAATGTGCTCTAATTGGAGGACAAATGAACACCCTTAGCATTCTCCCTGGTGAGTTCTGAATTGAAAGCATTAGCAAAATCTAGGAAAACTAGCGGTTTCTGCTTAGGCCTTGGTCTTTCTGAGCCCTCTGCTCGCTACAGCTTGTTCTTTGGCTTCTCAGGCTTGTTCCAAGCTGGTTGAAAGTTTACAGGTCTGTGTGTCTGAAAACAGGAGTGAACTGCTAGGACAGCATAACATATCATTTAGTTACCATGGAATCTTGCAGTTGTGTTCTTGTTCTTTGATTTTGGTTTGTAGTGGATAGCTTTTTAACATTGTGGTTCCTTACATACAAAATTTATGCTATCAACAGAAATAATACCAAGATATTTTTATTTCCTAGACAAATCTGTGATTTCTCCAGTCTCATTGGGAAAACTGAAAATAATACACGAAGAAAATTATAATCTGTTTTATGTTCAGCAGTGTCACTAATACTTTTGTTTCCTTAACTTTTTTATGTGTGTACATGGTTTTGCGTATTTGAAATCCAGTATTTTATACTGAGAACCAAAGTTTGGTTTAAGGTCTATCATTACAAGTGTGTATGTGCATGTGTATATAAATCTGCATTTGCTTGAAGATCATGCTGCAGCAGTACAGGAGTCAAAGAATTTTATAAACCATTGATACTATATATTAAGTGGTTGATGGATGTTTAATTTCTGTAATGGATAATCAAATAATTTACTGGGGTTATATGTCCTGGAGCAATAAAGTTATATTGATACAGACAGTAAGTTGTTCAGGGAGTTAATAGTTTCAGTCTTCACTGCTCAAGCTGTGTGTTGTTTTTCTTAAACTATTGATGTCATAGGATGATACATATATACCACTTGTTAGAATGGAAATTTTCCCCTTATTTTAAAGAAATGGAGTTTAGTTCCATGTCCTGGATTAACTTTGTGGCTAAAAAATCAGTATTGCAATTTTCTCTTGTGTCTGTGTTCGCTTGTGTGGGCGGAGAATGTATGCACATGACTATGCACATGATGTGAGGAAGCAAGAAGAGGACTTGGGTATTTACTCTATCATTTTGTCCTGCTGAACCTAGAGTGCATGTCACAGGGTCTCTCACTGAACTTAGAGTGCATGTAGTAGCCAGAAAGCGATCCCCCTGTCTCCACACTGCTGCCCACAGACTTGTGGTTAGGGACAAATATGGCCAAGCACAGCTTTTGTTTGTTTGTTTTTAATATAGGTGAGTGGCATCTGAACTTAGGTTCTCACACTTGTATAGATATCCCTTTGACTCACCGAACCACCGCTCTAGCCCCATCCTTCACAATCTCTTTCCTAAGTGAGACCTATATAGTTTTTTAGTCTGATGTTTGTACATTGCTTACAATATATTATTTAATTTTTTAGAAATACTGTGAAATACAAGGGTGGTAGAGTTTCTTTACCATAGTCTAAAAAGAACTTAAAAGCTCTATTCAAGAATGGAGTTTTCAACTTTTAATGTTTTGATGTATAAATTGTAATTAAGGGAAGAATACTTACAATAAACCTACTGTTAAAATACGATTTATGCTCACTGACTCTATAGTTAAATGTCCCCTGGCTGCTCTTTATTTTTACTTCTTTTAACAGAAGCTGTCTGATTGAGCTGCTGTAATGTGCTTTTGAGCAGTAATGTATATTCTGTATGTGTATGTAGGTTAGGTCCCTTTTAAATGTTAATATCTCACTTATTCTCACTTGAACAACAACTACTACATTTTTCCTCGTTCTTCTTCCTATTGTTATGGTGTTGTCATAATCTGGGGTCTGTGTAAGCAACCGTAGAAGAGTGAGAAGGCTGGTTTTTACACCGTACTGACATCTCTGCGTTGCCCAGACAGCAGCCATGGCTAGGCTGTCTGTGCCAGTGCTTGAGCTGAATGGACTGATAGAATCATTTGCTTTGCTTTGATTTGGTATTGCTAGGATGTGTTGAAGAATGCCAAATGTTTGGGTGAAGCAGGTTCTTTACTTATTCTATCCCTATCTTTACCAAATCTTTACCTCTGTTTCACAAGGATTTTCTACCTTCTAGGAGTTGCAAGAATAATGATGGAGGACTAATAGGACTTTTTTTTTTTTGGTTTTTCGAGACAGGGTTTCTCTGTGTAGCTTTGCGCCTCTCCTGGAACTCACTTGGTAGCCCAGGCTGGCCTCAAACTCACAGAGATCCACCTGGCTCTGCCTCCCGAGTGCTGGGATTAAAGGTGTGCGCTACCACCGCCCGGCAGGACTCTTAATGTGGGCTTTCTAATCCAGTTTTGACCTTGCCCCCCCCCCCCCAGTTTAATTTTCATTTTATTTATCTTGGCAACTCTTTGGGGCTATAGGACTGTTTATAGATAAAGAACTTTCTACTGGGTGAAGAAAGAGAATGTTGGTTGGTAAACCTGGAAAGGTACAGTATGTTTTTCAACAAAATTGAAGCTTATTATTTTGAGAAATTTTACTTGTAAGTTACAGAAGTTGAACTTATATGGAATTAAATGACCATATTGAGTATGTGGCATAGTTTTAGGTTGTTACGTATATTGGGTTTGCATTTGTAAAACATTTTTAGGTTTAGTAGGTATATCAAATGATTTTAAAATTATATACAGATTTTAAAAATTATTGTTATCTAACTTAAGCATCATCTAATATGAACATAATCAGTACTTGCCTAATACTGTTCTGTTTAAGCACTAACCTTTTAAAAAGGACTATAGATTTTCTGGTTTCCTAAGTTTCTGATAAGTACACATGAATACCTTTCTTTGTATATTGATTCTATGACTTTGATAATTATTATACATGGAAGCACTTAGTAGTTGTAAAATTATTTAAATAAAATAAACTTTTCACAATAAATAGCTATTGCTTCTTCACATTCTCTGAGTCAGTTTTAATGAGTTTTTCTCTACCACCAGCCAGCTCCCAAATAATGACATGGAGAGTTCTTATTGATCATGAAAGCTTTGCCTATAACTTAGGCTTGTTCCTAACTAGCTCTTACAACTTAAATTAACTCATTTATATTAATCTACATTCTATCATGTGGTTTTACCTCTCTTCCATCTTGCACTTACTGTTTCCTCTTCCTGTCTCCTGGCATCTTCTGCTTAATCAGCACACCTAGATTCCTTCTCCTCTTCCTCTCTCCCTGGAAGTCCCACCTATCTTTCCTACCTCGCTATTGGCCATTCAGTTCTTTATTAAACCAATCAGAAGGTGACTTGGCAGAGATACATTTTCACAATATACATACAAATACTCTGCAACAAGTTGTGAATTTTTTTTAGCTGTATTATATGTGGCATATGGATCCTTTTTATTAATGCCGCTAAATCGTATAAGTCAGTTACAAGGGGGCTTTGGAAGAATTAAATATTCTTGAGCCACATATTCAGAAACCCACAGTAGTCTTCAAAAGGAAGACACAGACACATGATCTCTTCAGTGTCTCACTTAGTTGTCATGGAAGACTCAGCTTCTGTGGTCCTATCTCCACCATTATCCCTTAGAAATTGCCAAATGCTGTGAGTAATGTTTCTACTGTAGGGTGCTGTTCTTCTTTCTGATGTATAGATAAAACCAACTGAGGCTTATCAAACTGTTAATCCAATAGGTACATCATCTTTCTTCAAAAAATGGTATGAGGGGTTGGAGAGATGGCTCATCGATTAAGAGTACTGGCTGCTCTTCCAGAGGACCTGGGTTCAATTCCCATCACCCACATTGCAGCTCACAACTGTCTGTAATTTCAGTTCCATGGGATCCAATACCCTTACACAGATGCACCAATGCAAATAAATAAATCATTTAAAAAAAAGAATGGCATGATATTCCTTCCCCCTACTCCATCAGAAGTAGCGCTATGTTTTCATGGATTCAGATGGTAAAATTCTCTTTCCCATCCTCAGACAGTAGTTCACTAGTCTTGATTTATCCCCTCAGGAAAAGAAAAGCCCCCTTTGGAACATTGCTAGCACTTTATCATAACTTTTCTTAGTACTTATCATAGTTTTACTACTTGTATACGTGGCTCCTTTTCATATTATAAAATATCTCAGAAGAGTAGTAGTTTTTCATCCCTCTCTGAACAGTATTCAAGAAAATTGTTGACCAGAGCTTTGCTGGACGAATTTTATCTTGAATCCCCTAAAATATGTATTAAAATTTCAATTTTCCAGAATTAGAATGTCTAGATTTGGGATTCTGGAAGGTGGGAATCCTTAATACTTGCATTAAGTAATTAGAGGAACTTACTTTATAATTGTGAAAAATACCATACTTTTTTTATAAAATATAGAAAGTATCCCTGTTGTATTTGATTCTTTGAAACTTACCTTATTGATTTTCATTTTCTGTTTGATTACTGATTGGTTTACATAATTTTCTGTGCAACAGGCCTACATAACTAAGAAATCAATCAGCAGGACTTGTTACTCTGTGAAGTAGCAAAGAGCAGTAATCTGCACATTGAGCAAAAGGGTAGTTTTATCCTTCTTTGAATTTCCTCCCCCTCCTCAGTTTTTCTTGAATTTGGTTATCCCTTGTATTGTTACAGGTTTTTGTTTTACCTCTTTTCCTCTTCAGTTTTACTGAGATGTTGAGTTCAAACCTAGAGCCTTGCACGTGCTAGGCAAACACTCTTCCACTTTCAGACAGCCTTACTTGTCTTGTTTACTGTGTTTACTTGTTTACCTTTGGAGGGCCTTAGGGCTCAACTCTTTGCTGTCTGACTGAGCAGTGTTATAGTAGTGCAGAAAAACATTTCTACATACAGTAATCTGTGGACTAGTCATATGTTTTAAAACTTACGTTTTATGGATTTGACTTGAAACATCAGAGATTAGTGTACTGTTTCTGTAAGCGTTGATGACTAGTCTGTACTTTTTTGTACTTTTGGGTTTTTTTTTTTTTTTTTTTTTTGGTTTTTCGAGACAAGGTTTCTCTGTGTAGCTTTGCGCCTCTCCTGGAACTCACTTGGTAGCCCAGACTGGCCTCGAACTCACAGAGATTACTTTTGGTTTTTTAAAGACAGGGTTTCTCTGTGTAACAGTGTTGACTTTCCAGGAAATTTCTTTGTAGACCAGGCTGGCCTCGAACTCAGAGAATCGCCTCCCTTTCCCTTCCAAATGCTGGGATCAAAGGTGTGTGCTACCACCACCTGGCTTAGTCTATACTTTTTAAGTATGGGGATCAAATCCTTGAGTTAGTAGCATTTCAAGGTGAGAACATTTAATGCAGTGTAATGAATGAATGAGAATGTCTATACAAAGTTTAACTTGAATTCCTAGACCTGGAGATGGAGGGGCACTTCATTCACAATAGCTGCCTTCAAAGTGATAATTTTTATATTTATTAAAACAAAAAAATATAGGTTTAAATCAATCTATAACCCCTCCCTTCCTCCTTCCCTCTCTCTCTCTTTCTTTCTTTGTCACAAAGATGTGACAGGCATGTATGAATAGTGATGAATTCAGGAAAACTCCTAAGCTAGACATTATCTTGACAGTTGGTAGACAGATGCTCCTGATTTGAGTGTGAGACTGAGGTATTCAAAAAGCACTTCAAAACACTCTACTATGCCAGCCAACATTATTTTCCTTATATTATTATAGTGTTTTTAGCTACTTTGTAATAATGTTTATTGATAAAGTACCTAGTAATATCTGGATAAAAATTTGTTGGTCATTTTTTTAATACAGCAAATGTAGTCACTTTTATAAAGTTCATTTTAGATCTTAATGCTTAGAAACTGATGCTTTTCTTTAAAGAGAGGGAACATGAATCTTTCACATTTTACCATACATACTTTAAATGAAAATGAAAAATGTTGAATTCAAAAAGAAGTTTTGATTTTGGAAATAGTTACGCAGGGCTGGGGATGTAGGTCACTTGATGGAGCATTTAACTAGTATGTATGAGGCCCTGGGTTCAAGTCCTAGTACCACATCAAAAGGGCAGTGATGGCATATGTCTATGATCTCTGCACTTGGGAGACAGAAGCAGGAAGATCCCAACTTCAAGGTCATTTTTTGACTACATAGCACATTCAAGGCTAGTAGTCATTCAAGGCAGTTCTACATGAGATCCCTTCTCAAAATTTTTCCCCCAAATGTATTTCTTTTGTTTCTTGAGACACATTATCCCTTTAACTGAGTTTATAACCAATTGCTTTAATATTGCTTACATTTAATATACAGTATATGAGGTGTGGCTTGTCATATTTCTTTCTCAGTCAAAGGAATATTAAAGAACAAATCATTATATATTTCTACATTTAGGAAGATATTTTCTAGTGGGATTGGGAAGGTCTTCCAGGGTTCTCCATTTTGTGTGTGTGTGTGTGTGTGTGTGTGTGTGTGTGTGTGTGTGTGTGTGTGTTTAACTTGAGTGATTTGTTATTTCTCTTTGTAGTACAAAGGCTTTCTTTGACTTTATTACATTTTTTAAAATTTATTTGCATGTGTTGGGGGCACACACATGCCAAGGCACACGCCTGCTATAGCACATGTGTGGAGGTCAGAGGACAGCTTATGGCATCTAATTCTTTCCTTCTACCCTGTGGTTTCTGGGGAACAGACTCAAGTTGTCAGGCTTAGTGATGAGTACTCTTACCTCCAGAGCCGTCAGTGGCCCTTCTATGACTGTAGGCTTTGGTCTGGGAACATGATAGTTCCTGAAACTGTCTTAACAGTACGGGATTTGAGAAGATACCTTTTGTAAAACAAATTTTGGTAATTATGTTGTAACATGTATATAGACAGAAATATGCCAAACTATAATAAATGTTCTTAATGTTAGACATTTGGCTCATGAGAATAACATAACACCTGAGACCTTTTAAACTATGTAAATTTTAGTGAATAGAAAATTAAAATGTATTCATTTTCAAAATATGGTTAGAAGTTACTTAGAATATATATATTTTTTGAGATGCCAAGGTCTTTATTTTTTTAGTTTTTTTTATTTTTTATTTTATAATTTAATTTTACATATCAGCCACAGATTCCCTTGTCCTCCCCCCTCCCCCGCCTTCCCCCCAGTGCACCCCCCTTTCCCATCTCCTCCAGTGCAAAGACTCCCCTGGGGATTGAGTTCAACCTGGTAGATTCAGTCCAGGCAGGTCCAGTCCCCTCCTCCCAGGCTGAGCTAAGTGTCCCTGCATAAGCCCCAGGTTCCAAACAGCCAAATCATGCACTGAGGACAGGTCCTGGTCCCACTGCCTGGATGCCTCCCAAACAGATCAAGCTAATCAACTGTCTCACTTATCCAGAGGGCCTGATCCAGTTGGGATCTCCTCAGCTATTAGTTCATAGTTCATGTGTTTCCACTAGTTTGACTATTTGTCCCTGTGCTTTTTCCAATCATGGTCTCAACAATTCTCGTTCATACAAACCCTCCACTTTCTCGCCAATTGGACTCCTGGAGCTCCACCTGGGGCCTGGCCGTGGATCTCTGCATCCAGTTCCCTCAGTCATTGGATGGGGTTTCTAGCACGACAGTTAGGGTGTTTGGCCATCCTATCACCAGAGTAGGTCAGTTCGGGCTTTCTCTCAACCATTGCCAGTAGTCTATTGTGGAGATATCTTTGTGGATTTCTGTGGACCTCTCTAGCACTTTGCTTCTTCCTATTCTCATGTGGTCTTCATTTAAGGAATGCTCAATCATACCACAAGGGCACTAGCTCAGCTATGTTCATAGCAGCATTGTTTGTAATAGCCAGAACCTGGAAACAACCTAGAATGCCCTTCAACTGAAGAATGGATAAATAAAATGTGGTATATATACACAATGGAATACTACACAGCAGAGAAAAACAATGACATCATGAGATCTAGAAAAAAATCATCCTGCGTGAGGTAACCCAGACTCAGAAAGACAAACATGGTATGTACTTACTCATAGGAGGATGCTAGATGTAAAACAAAGATGACTAGACTGCTACTCACAACTCCAGGGAGGCTACCTAGAAAACAGGACCCTAAGAAAGACATAGGGATTGCCCAATGACAGAGAAATGGATGAGATCTACATGAACATCCTGGACATGAGTGGGGGTAATGAAGGGCAAGGTTCGAGGGAAAGAGGGCGTAGGAGAGTGGGAGATCCCAGGTGGATCAAGAACAGAGAGGGAGAACAAGAAATAGAAGTTACTTAGAATATTTTATGTTTAGCTTGTTAGAGATTTTGTTATATAGTATTTGATTTGGAAATGGAAATCCATAAAATGTTTAGGTTGCCTTTTGTAATCTTACTTCTCATTTACCTTGTCCAACAGCAGCAGAAAGTTTATGTAATGTGACACTAATATCTGTACATATCAGCTAACTCTGATATTCCATGAATATTGAGGGTTATCACATGGATAGCATAATACTTGAATAATACATTTTACTTGAATAATACATTTTACAAGGTTACTCTCTTTCTTTGATATAAAGAATAATGAAAAGTTAGAATTATAAGAATATTGCTTATGAGAGTATATTGTTGGTAATCTTATTTTCCATTTTAATATGTTATAGAAAATAATGATTTTATATGCTCACTTTTTTGAGATATATATTGTGAGATAGATACATACTGTGAGGTTTTAGAAACGGCAGAAACAGCTGGGAAGACGTAAAAAGTGAAAAGGGGAAAGTAGGGGCAGTTAGCAGTTTGGCCCCAAATTATCTAACCCCTTAATGTTCATCTGTGCTACAACTTTTAAAGATACTCATATTTGGAGATAGTACCTCTTTAGTTGGTTTCATTCTTTAATTAAGGCAATATTGTAATTATTGCCAATTCTGTATTTTTTTAAATGTATCTTTAGATACAAACAAGTTCAAGTCAGATTGAGACTCTGTTTAGGATAAAAATATTATAAAATTTTATGTAATGTGGTAAAACATGATTATTTTTAATTTTATGTATTTTGACAGTGATGTTTTAATACTTATATTGAAATATCTTTTTAATAGTTAATTTATGCACAAATTTTATCTCACTAGAAATATTTAGGAGAACAGACTGTTCTATCCCTATATCCCTGCTTCTTTCCTAGATATATGTACCACAAAATTTATCATTTTAGTACTTTTAGACATATAGATGCTTTCATTTCCAACTTGTCTGTCATAAGGCCAAGGAAATTAAGGATGAATCTAAGACTTCCAGTAGATGTTAGTATAGCTAGGATTGGCTAGCTGTTTACTCAGTCCATTGTATCTATCACTTTTACTCAGAAACCTTCCCTTTTCACAGTCTATTCTACCTTCCAGTCACTTGGAAGTTAGGTGTAGTTGTGAATCTGCGTTGTAGCTACTGAAATCTGAGCAGAGATAAAGGATATTACCTCTAATCTTGGCTCATAGGCTCATAGGCAACTCCTGTGTTTAATCCTATTTGTATTTTCCCTTTTGGATGCAATCAGGAAACCAAGCCTCTAGGAAGACCACTTCTATGGACTCTTGAGTCATTATGTGGGGTAGCATGGTAGGATGATCCGTTTTGAGTTTACCTGAGCCAAAAACTTGAGCTAAGCCACTAAGATCTTTCTGTTAGTCAAGACTTTTTGTCACTGTGAAAAATAACTGAAAGAAAACTTCAAAGGATAAAACATTTAATTCATCTCACTTTTTCAGAGACTGCATTAGTCCATGGCTAAATGAACTCATTGCTCTGGACCTCAAGTGAAGCAGAATATTATGGCAGGAGTATGCAGTAGAGGCTGCTACCTCATGTTACATAGCCAGAAAGCAGAGAAAAGACAAGACAGGTACAAGATAGACATTTTCACGGTATACCTCAAGTGACTTGCTTTCTTCAAGTAACCCGAATATCTTGCTGCTCACCATCTCCCAGTAATGCCATCATGATAGGAATTGATCAAAGACTTAACCCATTTGTTAGGTCTGAGCCCTCACTTTCTTAACCCTCCCACCTGGCAGCCAAGTCCACTGTACTTGACTTTTTTACACATTTCATACTCAGACCATAACACTTGAGATTTATCTTCTTCAGCAGGTAGCTTATCTTCATAATTCACTCAACAGTACTTAGAATGAATAGATTACTCAAAAGTAGTCCTTATTTGTTTAGAATGTAATTGCGAGTCAAGAAAACAAATCTGAATTGAGAAGTAAGAAATTGGGTATGACTCCATTTATAGGAGCAGTCAGTGTGGAAGTCAGTGACAGAAAATAAAGGATAGTGAGAAAACATCGTAATGTTGTGCTGTACAATTGTTTTAAAAAAAACAACAACTTAGAGATAGCGAGTACTGTAAACCAGCATGGGAGAAAATTCTTGGGAATTGGAAAAACAGAATATTATGAGTAAGAAAATCTAGTTTCTACGAAATAGATAGATTTTAAACACTGTTGGTTTGATAAAAAGTAAATTTGCCATTCTATATAAAGTTTGCAAGTATAAGTTTTGCTTATTGTGATGACTATCAAAGCATTTGTGATACTCAGAAAACATGGACTGACTTATAGCTAAAAGAACAGAGTTGCAATCCTATACTGTAGGCTGAAATTTGGACTCATTACTTGAATTATTTCACTGATGAGCCATGCTCTAAGGTACATGAATGAATTCTAATACCACTGCTTTATGTGTATATAAAGTTGAGTGGCTTACATTCCTATGATGCCTAAACATAGGTGATATTTACCTTGTATTTTGAATATGTGAAATATTGGAAAGCATATTTTAAGAGACAAAATTCATTATCCCATTTTAACTAATATTTGCTCTTCATATTGAAGTTGATAGAATTTAACCCATTGGGCCTCAAAATTGGATTTTATCAGATGTTAAAAGTAAAAAAGTAAAATGTATCTTAGGTTGCTTTAAAAACAGATAGTAGCTATAAATTTTGGGTTGAATGTAAGTTCTGAAGTTTCAATGAAATAATAGTGGGCTTAGCAAGATACATGGTAAATCAAAGTAACCATGAACATTTGAGATTGCTGCTTTTTGTCAGGTGGAGTTACTGCTCCTGCTTCCAGTGTTCTAATAGGCTCTAGTCCTTGACATTTAGAAGTTGTACCTACTTTAAAAGCCAATAGACAAGACAGTTCTTACAAATATACAGTAATGTTAAGTAAAAGACGATAAAATAAATTGTAGTTATATGGAAATCACTTGTATACTTCTGCCTTAATATTAATGTTTTTCCTGAACATTTTATGTATTCACCAGTACAAAAAACATGTTGCATTTTAGAACTAATAGTGAACGGTATACTCAAATTTGTCCTGCTTAGATGCTTTAATAGCTCTGTATAGTAGTTAGATGAAACATAGGAGTTGGGGTTTGTTACTAATACATTTAATGATTTATGCCAGAAAACCTTTAGTTACTTGCAAATTTTTCAACAGCTGAGATTAACACAATAAACTGCAAATCTGTTTGTTCCATTTCTCCTGTTCTCTGTACTCTTCCTCTTATCCCAGCCATCCCATTCCTTTTCTGCCTGTGTTTATTGGAATTACCAGTGATGGTTGCTTCATCCATACTTAGCCCTTCCTAAGGGAAGGTGGCCTTCCCACCCATCCTGTTGTTTTAGGAAGATTTGTCTATTTCCAGGCAAACTGATTGGTGGGCATTTGACCCAGGAACTAGAAGGACTAGAGGATATAGAAGACTGAAGCAGCTAAGAGATGAAATAAAACGGTAGCATTTTGGGTAGGATTGCCAGAAGTATTAGACAAGCATTTAGGATAGAATTAAAACCTTTGAGCAAGCTAAGGAGTTGGTGGTAGAGAGCTTGTGCTTAATACTTCAGACATGCTGCACAGAGAGATACAACTGGGCTGGGGGAGGAATGGAAGACAGATAAGGAAAGTGATGGACACCAGACCTCTCACAGTCCCTGAACAAGACAAAGGGGTTCTTTTCTATCACTTTCCAGATCTCACTTGCAGGAAGTTGGGTCAATAATGCCACATCAGTGTAGCCCCCTTCCTTGACTAGTATGTAGTCTTATAGTAAATATCTCATCATTGTCATGGTCATCATCATTATTATTGTTAATCAACATCATCATCTTCATGGGTGAACTTTGTTTCTAGTAATCAAAAGAGTGCTAAGAAAGCATTAAGGTTAAAGACAAATGTCAGGGTACTTTTGCGATAAGGGACCTACTCTGGACACTGTTCTACACAGGGCCTTTCCTCTTCTCATTATTTTTATGTTATCCTTAGAATAAACTCCTGTATGACTTCTGGGTCTTTCAGCATGAGAGCTTGTGATAGATATTCTTATTGCTTAATTTGCCTTTATTATAGAAGTCAAACATTTATAGTAAGTTGATACATTGCTCAAAATTCTGCTCTGGAAGTCTGTGTGAGTATATTAGCTTTTTTGTATTACATAGCCTTACATAGGCATTTATCAATATTGTTAACAAACCAATAGACCACTGCATTCTTATCTAAGTACTTTGTCACAATGCTGACCAAATATTTAAGAGTACACCACATATTATAAATTGTGTGTGGCACTTAAACACCTCAAGTGGACTTCACTTATTCAAATTTAGTAAAATCACTCTGGTTCTTTTGTGACATGTATGATCTCTTAAGTTTACATTTAGGTAAATAGAAATTAAGATGTTTATCAAGCCTAATATTGGGTTCTATGATTATGTGCTAGGAAAGTTTCTTGTAACTTTGTCTTGTATAATGTTCATTCTCCTTCATTCTTTAGGTCAAGAAATTGCTTACATGAAGGACACACTCTCCTTAAAATGCTATCTGGTCTCTTGGCAAATACTTAGAAAAAGCTTTTAAAGTGGACAATGAAATTTGGGAGGTTCTGTCATTCTCATTATCCCTAACAGTTTCAGGTACTTTAGAAATGGATAGACTTGCCTAAAAACCTTTCGATAAAATGCTGGAACAACACGGTTTCAGAAGCCATACCCATAATTATTCCATTCAAATTTCAGAACTTGCTTTCAATTTAGGTTTTTCATCTTAAGTTGAGCTTTCATCCTGCAAACACACCCCTAATTTAATATTCCTAAATTAAACCAAATTCTTTGCTTCTCCACCAAGAATAGCTTTCTATCATTATGTGGGGGAAGAGATCAGTCTCATCTTTGGAGGTGTTTTCTAAAACAAAGTTACTCATTTTTTTTTGTCATTCAGTTATACCTAGAATAGTTACTATATAATGTTTCTCTGCATATTTTTGAAAGGAAATTATTTTATCCCCTTTGTTGATTTATATCTTTTTTTGTTGTTTTGTTTAACACCAGGTAGTGTCTTGATCTTGTTAATGTAGTTGGATTTACCTGTCTTGAAAGTATATAGGATCACAAATGATGCTGATTAAGTATTTCTCAGACAAAACAACAAACAAGAGTCATTTATATTTGACAGTGTTTAGTAAAGTGTAAAGCAGTATACAGAAGTGAAATGCTTTTATCCAAAAAATTAAATTGGTTGTATGGTCCAGTAATAGTGTCATTAAGGGAAGCTACCACACTGTGGTAGAAGATAAAATTTGTCTTTTTTAAGCCAAGGTGGAAATGTATTATAGAAATTGGTTGTTGGCATTTGTTGGATGGAGTTCCTCATTTCTTCTGAATGTAATTATGTCTAATTTCTAGAGTGGGCTAAGTCTTCTAGATTACTGGGATAGTATTACTATTGATAAATATATTTCAAAGTCAAACTTAAGTAGAGATTTGGGGTTTTGGGTTGGGATAAATTTTCTTTAAAACATTTTACTTTAATTGTCCCCCACATTTTTCAGAAGGATACTTGTGGCAGATTGTAGGGGTTCAGATTTATGCTTTTTCTCTGATAGAAACTTTGAGGATTCCTATGAGTTCTAGTTGAATGCCACAGTGTTTAGAACATAGTTGATAGTAGTTAAAGAAACACATGACACTATTATATGAAGAAAAATATTCATCACTTTAAAATAAATTTACCTGTGTTTAAACTAGTAAACTAATGGAACATAATTTTCTAGATTTTTTTTTTTCAGAAGAAAAGTTGATAGATACAGGACCTTGATAAATAGTGCACTAATGCTGTTAAAGTCTTTTTTTCTAAAGCAGTAAAAGATGTTACTGAATTTTGAAGTAGACAAAAATACTGTCAATTTATGAGTGTGTGTGTGTGTGTGTGTGTGTGTGTGTGTGTGTGTGTGTGTAAGCTATTCTATACTATATCCTCTCAGTCTAGAACAGTGCTTGGCACTGTTACATAGTAATCTGGTATTACATAGTATGTAGTATTCTGTTATTATGTATAACTATGTAATGACAGGATTTCTAACAAAACAAGCCTAGGCTGGGTACAAGGAAGTGTTTCTTAGAGTTTTACTATGTATGTGAGTGAGAGTTCTATATGTATCAGTGAAATGAAACAGAGGAGCTTAGTAAAAGATCATTTTCCTGCATACCTTATTTTTGTGGTTGGCTATAGAAATCTTATCCACTGTCCTAGTTAATTCTGTTGGAATTTTCAGTAGTACTAGAAACCCTTCAGTGAACCTGTAGTTACTAATTTCTTTTGAGTTAAGAAAGACATTTTACAAAGTGGACACATTGTTTAATTTTGTTTTGCATTTTACTAGATTGCAGTGCTAGGCCAATAAATTAAACCTAGGCAGTTCTGTTGCTAATTACACACAACTTCTCTTGGTATCAGATATTCAAATCCATTTTATGAATATGGTAGAGAGAATAACAACTGTAAAACAAAGCAGTGTGCATGTAAGTGACTGTTAGCGTGCATTTCAGAAAGGATAAATGCTCACCATATGGTACAATTACTGTGTCCAAGTTTTCAAATTAGCTTCTCTCATCCTCCTTATTACTGTCTTTAAAAAGAGAGGAAAAAACCCAACATGATTTATCTACTCTGCAGCAGAACTCTTGACGCAAAACAGCAGCCCAGTTCTGTCCAGTTTTTTTTTTCCTTAGCATAATAGAGGCTGTCGGACTTTTTTATACTAATTACTGTGTGAGCCTCAGATGAACCCCTTCAATTCACAGGGCTTTGTTAAGGGAGGAGCTGTCAATGTGTCTGCCCGTTTGCAGCTGTGCTGTGGCTTTAGCTTGCTTAACATTATGCTGCTTTTTAGACTTGACAGAAGGGATTTTTTTTTTTTTTTTATTAAGGCAAAGCAGCCTTGTAGCGAAATGGTTTAAGCAGCTGCATTGTAGGGAAGCACAAAGAAGTTATTATTGTGTCTGTTTAGGAGGGGGGAGGATAAAGGGGGAGATATTCGGCTGCTGTTGATGCCGATTGTTGACTTGCCATCTGCCAGATAGGGAGAAGAAAAAAATGACAGCTCCAGCAGGGTGTTCAAGAGGTTGTTTGGAGAGACGCATAAACATGTGCAGATGTCGAACTGAATAATGGCTAGAACTGGAGACGGTTATGATGTGCTGCTGTTTGTGCATATACAGAATGAATGTATGTGTGGATTTGGTTAACCAAGGGTACATACTAATTATCATTGTTTTCCTGCATGCCCCCCTCCTCTGATTTTGTTAATTAGTTTAGGGGTGTAATACTTCCTCTTCCCTCTCTTGTTCATGTCTAGGTTTAGAAAACAACTTCCTGAAATGGTAATACAAACTTTCTTACTCTCTATAATGAAGGTAGATAACCCATTTGGTTAATGTCAGGTATGAATTCCTAACTGGTAATAGGAACTTTTGATTAAGTGATCTTTTAGTTCAGTACCATTTTTTTTAATGATTCCACTGACAGTTTAACTAGCCAGTACTTAAAACTATCATTTGAAACTGGATTGATTTATTCTATAGTTTATCATTAGAGGTAACTTAATACCACATTTTTAAAAAGTAATTATATAAAACATTGAACCTAAGTGTTTCCAATTGTGAAAGAAAAAAAAAAGGTTACACAGAAACCTGGCCTTTTCGTATAATACCCTTTCTCTTGTTTTTTGTTTCTGTTAATAACAGGAATTTTCATCAAGCATTGATGAATTGTTTTTCTTTCTTGTCCTTTCATACCATTTGGTCTTAGAGTTTTGAATATCTAGAATTCTCTTTGCACATAGATAGAAGTAACTCTTTATCCAAATGTTTTACTTTGATCTCAAATAATTGAGATGATACAGTGATGTTATATTGAGATTTTCAAAGATTTTTTTTTTAAGAACATCTCAATTTTTGGTAAAATTTTAAAAATCAGTGTGAATGAAATGAATGACTAGAAAAGAGAGCCCTGTTCTTTTTTTTTCTTTTTAAATTTCCTTTTAAAATGCTGTTTGGATTTTTAATTAAAAAAAGAAAATGTTAGGAGAATTGCTAAGGAAGATTGTTTACTTTGAGTTTTGGTACACTCATGCTTTTCTAAACACATAAGGTCTTGTTGCATAATTGTTAAGAAAAAATGCCTAAAGTGGTTGAAAGGTCAGTATCCTGGCAGCTCTGGGTCCAAAATAATGTCTTTCAGAAAGGGTTAATTTCCACTCATAAAGAAGTTGATTCAGTTCTTTCTGGTGGAAAAAAAAAATGTGTTTTATTGTCAGTTTCTTCTCCAGCAGCTCTAATCTGTGCTTGCTGGGAAAGCACAGCTAATCATCAGTTTCACTCAGCCTCACTTTGTCTCCTGTATTTCTTTCATTTGGGAAATGTGGAATTATGCACGTATTGTTTGTAGTTTCACAGTCAGTACGGCTATCCCTCCTAAGTTTGGGACAAGCAACTGACGTTTTCCACATCGAGGTTTTGTTAAATTGAGAGTGTGATTTGCCAGAGGTCAGTATGTTAATGAGCAGCTGACTGAAGCAAGCTTGAAGAAAGCAAACTTGCTGTCTATGCGATATTAGTCATTTATTTTCTCATTTCTTCACAGCCAGTTAACAAACCTTAATGCAGGCAAGTACACACAGAGGAGTGACTGAAATATTAAAGACAGTATTTTTGAAGTTAAAGGGACTAGATAAGTGAGCTTATAAAAGTCACTTAAACTGTTTGAGCCTGAATTTAGTTTCTAAAAGAAGGAAACAATAACAGCCATTGAAGAAACCTGAAAAGACTAAATGAGATAGAAGGTTTGTCTGGAACAAAGTCAGTACTAGCTGTTAGTAGTGCTTCGTTTTTGTTAGGTGTTGGTGAAAGTCTAGAGATTGTAGCTGTTGCAGTTAGTATTTGTAATTTGTTCTGTTGGGAAGTGAGTATACCAGTTTCTAGAGTCTGGGTTAAGGGAATAGTCACAGAAGATTTTTATCTCAGAATCCAGTGTTTAGTGACTTACTGTTGTTCCATAAATGTGAAGAGAAATCATTTGTTTAAAGAGAATGTGGAGAAAACTGTTGAATGTAAATATTTTGGCTATGTGGTATAAGTGGCTTTTCACTGATTGTTTCATAGTGCATACTGTAGAGTCATTTTCCTATTTAAAAATAAGTATGCAATTGCTAAAGAATATACCCTCTTTAATTTAATGGTAATCTCGAATTATTTTTGAAGGTACGTTATTTTCTACTATGGCAAATACTAATAGTGAACAAATAGCACTAAAAGTATGGCTTCATCTCCTGAGGTGGTTTAAAACATTATTTGATTGTCAGAACTCTTTACTTTGCAGAAGAAAAAGGCTGTCACTTTCCCCTTGGTATAAAGTGCCAGGGTGAATACAAGTGTTTCCTTGGAGGAATTAAGAGGAAATGTCTTTATTGAGCTGAGTCAGTGAATTCCCCAGAGGACAAGTAGTTCCCACACAGATGTAGCTGGCAGTTTTTAAGGTTTTTCTTTTCAAATGTTGTTTTTATTAAGCATCTACTCTATTAGTAAGTATGGTGCAGTAACTTTGGATGATGACTGAAGCAAGGTGTGTTGCACCTTGGAGAGTGCCTTACTCAGCACTAAAGAGTGCTCCTTAGGGGTAGAGAAAACGACAATGGAGAATTTCAAACAAGAAATTGGTTGTACTAGGAAAAGTGGTGCATGACTTGAATCCTGGTACTCAGGAGGGGGAGGCCAAGGCAGGTTGATCCTGTAAGTTTGAGGCCAGTGTGGTCTACATATCAAGTTCCAGAACAGCCAAAGCTACAAAGAGAGACTTTGTCTCCAAAAACTAATAATAATAGTAATTGTGATGATGGTGATGAAGATGATGCTTTACTGACATGATACTGTAAAAAATAAAAAAAGCTGCTTACCAGAAGTAACTTACAAAAAAAAAAAATGGGACTATCCATGTCTATGAACTATTGTATAACAGATGAAGAAGCCACCTAAAAATGACTATAAAGACATTTTATAAATGAATAAAATTGTACTGCATGTATTTCCAGGACAACTAAAAAAAGATTTAGGATATTCTAGCTTTTATGGTATATGGATGTATTTGAATTATGTCTCAAGAAAATACTACATGAATAGTAATTTTAAAAAATATTGGCCAGTATGTTGAAAACAGAAGAATATTTCACTGTCTGACATACTCTTTAAGGCATCTTGCAAAATGTTTTGGCTTAAAGTTTTTAATGTGTTTTTAGTCTCAAGAAAATCTGATTGAAGATGTTGGTAAACTTGGTAGCACACTTTTTAAAACAGAAGATGATTAAACAAAAAAGTGGAAAGGCATAAATCTAAGTAGTTCAAGGGCATTTCCTTCGTTCTTCCTTTTTTTTGGACTAAGCAAGTCACTTATTCGTTTGAGACTGGAACACGGCATCAAAGTTCATAATTTTATACTTTTAAGTGAAAACACATGGAACAGCAGCTGTCACTTCCTGGCATCTTTCTGAAGAGATATTTGTGTGTGTGTGTGTGTGTGTGTGTGTGTGTGTGTGTGTGTGTGTGTGTGTGTGTGTGTAAAAACATAAAATGACCATTGTTTTCTTCTCTGTGTTTGTGATGTGTTAAGACACAAGGTAGTTAGCTCACTCTACTTTCTGGTTTAGTTAAAGAGGATTTGGAATTTAATTTTAATTTTTTCTTCCCCCCCAAAACATTCATGGGATCGTGTAGTTTCAAAGGAATAAAATTGTTTAATTTTACTCTTAAAACTGTTAAAGGCCTAGTTTATTCAGAGTTAGAGAATAACATAGTTGGTAAGTGGGAATTATACCTTTAGTATAGGGAGAAAAGGACTTGTCTTAAAGGTATATATAAAATCTACCTAAAAACTCAATTCATGCATATGACAACTGATTGGCTGTATAAAAGTAAATTTTCTGTCACCTTTTTGTAATATTTTATCTCTCTTCAATATGACATTTTTTAAAAGCTAGGGTTTTTCTCTCCTTTTTACATTGTGTGTGTGTGTGTGTGTGTGTGTGTGTGTGTGTGTGTGTGTGTGTGTTCATGTCATTGATGTGAAATTTAGGCGTGGATAATCAACAATTAACTTACACATAAAGCTGTGACGGTAACATTAGCATTTTTATTATGCTAAATAAAAGATCTATCCCACCATTGGATTTTACAGGGTTATATTCTGTTTCATGAAAATGGTCAATAAATTAATTGTAGAAAACATTTTCCCTCATAATGTCCTTTTTAAGGAAAAGAAATAAAATGTCCAAGGCTCATCGAGCTAGTGTTTACCCTTTTAGAATTAGTTGTGAAAACTCTGTGCTTTGCCTCTACAGTTAACTTCGTTTTGCATTATCTTTTATTAATGACTGATTTATAACAAACTTATTGGCTGTTCGCTATTTTTTTAGAAGAAACTTTGGGATTAATCTTAGTTGTTAATCTGTGAATTATTTTATTCCTAAGAATGCACGTTGCCTTGTAATTTAAAGACCATAAAACTACTGTTCTACAGAGAACAGCACAATAGGCTATCTATATTACTTTAAAAAATTTCTTTTGGGTGACTTTTATGTGAGACTTCCAGACATTTTTCTTCCTGATACCTTGTTTTGTTTTTGTTTTTAAAGTTACTACAAGCATTTCAATATAACCATTATGATGTCCAAATACAAATGATGATAATGATAGAAACATTTTTAATGTATAATGAGCAAATTTATGTTCATTTCCAGTTTTTAAATCTGATTTTTATTAGAATGATATATAAAGGTTGTTTTCTGTAATTTCTGGCTATGTGTTAGGTAATACTGCCCTCAGAGGGCCAAGGTAAGTAAATTCATTATTAACATTGAGAAGTGGCTTCTCTGATATTTATCCGATGTGCAAGCTTGATTTGGAGAGGAGAATGAGTTTATTTGAATAATTGAATAGTGTTTGATTTCTTGTTGCTTTTCTTATTTGCTCTTTTTAAACATGATAAATGTATCTGAGCTCTTCAATTTGATGAAAACATTTAAGCACAGTTCTTTCTTGAAAAAATAACAGCTGACTGACCACAAATGTTACATTAGCTCCATATTCAAAGAGGATAAGAAAATCACCTACTTGGGAAATACCAGGGGATTTTACTTGTGTGTGTTTTGCTTTTTCATGCATTTAACGATAGATATTAAAGTATTTTAAATTATTTGTATTTAAAATGATTTGCATCCCTACATTTGAATCTATATATATAAAACAGGATTCTTTGAAATGGAAGCAGATTTTCCTTTCGATTTAAAAAATGTAAAAATGTTTAAAATTTTAATCAAGAATGTGCACTTTACTAATATGTAATGGTTATATATAAGATATTAGCAGTTAAAAATGTACTTTTTCCAAAGTAATTTTAATAGCCTAGTCTAATGTGTAGTTTAATATGTTTCCGAATTCAGAATGAGATTAAGTTGTACAATAAAAGAGGGAGCACAGAAAAGGAAGAACGTTAAGAATGAGACCCAACCTTTGCTTTGTTCTTTTGGCATGTAGCATTTTTAATGAGATTAGAAAGAAATGAAGTGCTTAAGTGGTCTATCCACTTTATTGCCTTTCAAGGATTACTTGATACTGAATTAGAAAAGAGGATTTCTATGAGAGTATTGGCAGGTTTTTTTAAAAATTGAGATTATTGTTAATAAGAATGGTGGATAAAAACAGGAACAAGTTCAGTAAATAATGACGTTTGAACATGTATGGTGTTGCACGAGTGTGCTGAGGTCAGAGGTCAACGTCAGGTGTCTTCACCACTCTCCATCACCTTTGTTTTGTTTTGTTTTGAGGTACAAGTCACTCCTTGGAAGCTTCCATACTCAGTGAAGATGGCTGGTGTGTGAGCTCCAGAGATCTCTGTCTCTGTTTCCCTGGGCTGGGAATACAACCTGCGCCATCATGCTCAGGGTTCTTAGGCAGGTTCTGGAGATTGCCACAGAAGCATGAAGCCTTGAGTTCAAACACTTTATTGAGTGTCTCTCCAGCCCCTAAATTTCTTTTACTTGCCTAGTGCACGCCTTTAATCCCAGCACTCGGGAGGCAGAGGCAGGTGGATCTCGCTGCGTTTGAGGCCAGCCTGGTTACAGAGTGAGTTCCAGGAAAGGCGCAAAACTACACAGAGAAACCCTGTCTCGAAAAGCCAAAAAAAAAAAAAAAAAAAAAAAAAAAGATTTTAATGCATGACCACACTGTATCTTCAGATCCTTCCCTACCCCCTGAGTCTTTTTCTTTTTTATTGGTTTTCTTTTTTATACCATAGAATGTTTTAGTTTATTAGCAAACAATTATATAATTCTTACTGTGAGTAGATTTGTTTATGTTGTAAATATTAATCTGTTTTTCTGTTATTCTTGTCCCCATTTTCCAGAAGAGGAAACTGAGGCATAGAGAGATTGATGTGCCCAGTTTGTCACTCACATACTTAGTATAGTAAGTGACAGAACTGTCATTTGAATCTGAACAGTTGGGTCTGCAACCACTGTGTGAAAAGAATGTTGTTTATGTAGCTGTCTATTCAAGTATCATCTCTGTCCTCTACCGGATTTTCCTTGTGTCTCAGTTTCTTATGGCTATCTCTGCAGTAACAATGCTACAGTGCTTGCCTGAAGACATCCCTTGGGACGAAACCTGAACACAGGGCTTAGCTGAGGACTTTCAAGTTTTTTTGTTTTTTTTCCCAAGACAGGGTTTCTCTGTGTAGCTTTGGAGCCTGTCCTGGAACTCACTCTGTAGCCCAGGTTGGTCTCGAACTCACAGAGATCCGCCTGCCTCTGCCTCCCAAGTGCTGGGATTAAAGGTGTGCACCACCACCACCCGGCGACTTTCAAGTTTTCTTTGCTTCTGTCTTAGCCTTTCTTCCCTTCACCCTGTAACCTGATGGTGATGAAAGTCGAGATTATTGTTTAAGAAAAGAAGAAAGAGGAAAGTTTTAAAGGGCATGACTTTACCCTTACAATGATAGCTGCCATGGATTTGAAGTTTTTACATTTTTAGGATTCCATACCACTAGAAGTTGATCATTGGAGAGATTCCTAGGCAAAGGTCTGAGATAAAGCAGTACTCTTTCCACTCATTTTTTTAAAGTGGGGGCAAAATGGGTGACAGGTTGAACTATCTGATGTTTTTCCCCTACATAGCACAGGCCTCCTGATCAGCGAGCACTACAGTTTCATAGTACTTGCACAGTGGACACCAAAAGGGAGACTGAGATTTATTCCAGTTTGTATTAGACTGAGATGTCCTGAGTTTTTCTGCCATGAGTGTAGTCCTTTAGAATAGTGGTAAGTTGTTTATTTATTCAATTAGTAGCTATTTCTTACCCTGATCTGTTCTAGGCATTGAACAGACATGGTAAGTAGGTTTATGCTATGGTTACATTGTTTCCATATTTGATTTTATGAAGACTATTTACTATACTTAAATTATATATATATATATTACTTAGACATAAATATTTAGAGAGGTGATGTGATAAAAGTGGAAAATATTTACAGTATAGATGTTAATTTTTCTAATAAAATTACATGTTTAAATTAGTCCATTCCTTTGCAGATTTTTTTTCTTACTGTTTTGTTTTGAGGCATGGTCTCTCTACATAGTGCTGACTGTCATGGAGTTCACTATGTAGATCAGACTGGCCTCCAGAGATCTGTCTCCCTCTACCTTTGTAGTACTTTTAACATTTCCACATTATTAAAATAGTGTAGAAAAGAGGTTTTGCAATAATGTAGAAAAAGAAAGCTCTGCTTTCACAATCTACAAGGGTGTAAGTGAAAGCAAAATAATAATTTAGCTCACATTTAACACAGCAGGAAGCTGAGTACAGATTGAGTAATTCTCCACAACATATCTCCTTCTATGTAAACTAATGTCATGGTTTATTCTTCATTAAATTGCCAGGATGCTGTTTTCTGTTGGCGAGAATATGTGTTCTCTACTCCCCCTGGATTTCTCAGTAAAATTTGATACTATAATACGGTTAGGATGTTGTTGTGTTTAAAAGAGTAATTAAAAAGTATTATTTCTTGGTGTAAAGGGTGATGTTGCCTAAGAACAATAGGAACCTTGGTTTCATTAACCAGGTTCCTGAGTATCATTAAACAAATACCAGAACGGTTAAAGGTGAAGTGGTAATTGTTCGGGTTTTGGGAAAAAAAAAAAAAAACTGACAGATCAACCACACTGACGTCTTAGAGAAGTTAAAGTTCTAACATCTTACAGCAGTAGTTCTCTACCTTCCTAATGCTGTAGCCCATTAATACAGTTCCTCATGTTGTGGTGACCCCCCCAACCATAAAATTATTTTTATTGCTGCTTCATAACTGTAATTCTGCTACTGTTATAAAATCATTATGCAAATATCTATTTTTCCACTGGTCTTAGGTGACCCTGTGAAAGGGTCATTCAACCCTCAAAGGGGTTACAACCCGCAGGCTGAGAACCACTGTCTTACATTATTCAGTTCCTAGATTTTTTTTTAAGGGCTTTAGCTTCAAAGCAAAACATGGACCCTAGCCTTCCTTAGGAAGTAGACATGAAAACTATACTTAATATAAAAACGACAAGTTCATGCATTATTCAGTGGAAGCAGAATTTCTTGACTATAATATATTTCTCAAAATAATCATGAAGGAACATATGGAAAAGCAGAGAAATGTGGGTACATCTGGAAAGCTTCTAAGGCATTTTGGAAGTACAAAGCAGCAGAGTCACCAAACTTGTAAACAACTTCTATGTTGCCAGTTGTAGTGGTGATATTGTCGAGTCCAGGAGCAGACAAACTTCTGCAAGATGAGAGCAGGTAGTGCCTCTTCATCTTAGAGTTAGCATAGCAGCAATAGAGTGCTGAAATGTTGACTAAAATCACCCCCAGACAACAAAAATAGTTTCAAGTACTCTTTCTCTAGGCACATGTATAGATATTTGGAAATGGCAGAGAATCAGAGATGATGTTGTTATTTACTGTGGTTAAAGTCATTGCATAGATCTCATAGTTCAACACTGGTTAGTTAAAGAAGGAAATAATTCCTTCATTGAAGGAATCAATGAAGGAAAATGATACAACTGTTCTTCATCAAGAATGAGTAAATATATTTTTATATAGAAAACTTTTATTATTTTGAGTGCATCTTTGTCCTAAACTATTTTGTCCAAGCTGACCTCAAACTTCTGGGTACAAGGGATCCTCTTTCCTCAGACCCCTGAATGTTTGGGATTGCAGATGTGTTTCAGAGCCCAGCTTTATTTCTCACTAAAATCTCTCCCATCTTCTCTTTGTACATTCCATTCTTAAAAACTTCTTACTAGACTTAAAGTTTTTTGAGGGTTGGACTATACCTGCATCATTCATTTCTACATTCTTAATACTTGCATGTATTTCAGCACTAAATAATGTTTTAAGGCTTTTATTTTTGTTTCCTGTGAATGGGCGTTTTGTCTGCATGTACATCTATACACCATAAGTGCAGAGGCCAGAAGAGGGCGCTGAGTTCCCTGAAACTGGAGTTACAGGTAGTTGTGAGCTGCCATGTGAGTGCTGGGGACTGAAACTGGATCCTCAGGAGGAGTAGTCAGGTCTTTAACCTAATTATACACCTTTTCTTAAATTCTAAAAACATGTTTTCAAGCATAGTCTGTGATCTGTGGTGCTCATTGACCACTTAGAATGAGTGACCTGGAGCCCATATTGCCTTTGTTGTGTTTTGTAGACAAATCCAGTTTTCCTTTTTTAGCTTATTGAAACTAACACATATTCAAGCCAGTTGATTCCAGTTATTTAGTGACATTAGTAGAGATCACAAGAATTTATCACTTTTCATTTACTGAAGGGCAAAGAAATAACATATTTGAATGACTTAGTGAAAAGGAAGTGACAATCTAAACATTAAAATTTTTAAAAATTGGAAAAACTAAATTATATATGTGTATGACTGTTTGTACACATTCTTATATATCACTGTGCAGGTATAAGGTGATTAATGTCTTAGGCTATATGTTGAAATAATAACTAAAACCTCTTTAATTTCTTTTTGATCATCTTTGTCTCATATTTAACAAGTTGAATAAACATGAGAATAACCTACTGAGCATCATTCTTAATGGAATGATTTACTATTCTCTGAATTATAAACCATATTCCTTAAATTTAAATAATATATTTTATAAGGACAAAATTTTACTTTTAAAAGTTTTATTTTTATATAGTCCTTTGCAATTACAAAGTACTGTGATACTTCACTACATTATGAAGAATACAAAATAAAATTATCAGGATTATTTTTAAGACATCTACAAAATACGGTAAGTTCAATGAAAAACCTGTTTCTTCTCCCTGAGAGACATGAACAGACTTCCATTTATAGCTTATTTGACACCTTTGTATAGAAATGAAACAGGCAGTTTTAAAGATTGCAGATGTTATGCTATATTTAACATAATGTACTTTTCTATATAATATTTGGCTTTTAGATAGTTAAGCTATATCATATAATGCTGCATTGTACAATATTTTTTGTTTAGGGGGATAACATTTACTTACAAAATATACTGTAGAAAAAAATCTGCTTTATTCTTTTAGGAAGCTCAGGTGTTTAAGTTTAGTTTGCATCTGTAAAAAAATAACTAAATATTTACTATGATGTGAACCATGAGGTTAAACAGATACTTACTCTAATGGTAGCATTAAGCATCTTTTTGTCTGCAGTTAAAAAATGAAGCCCATGAAGACTGTAAGAGTACTGCGGGAGAGAGTTTATGGGAAGATGTAAGTTTTGTCTTTGCTGAAAGGTGCCAGGATGTGGCAGGGTCCTGTGCTGTTGTTCCCTTTGGGGGAGGGTTCCAAGTAGGCACAGAGTCAATGACACAGACTCTGGGAAAATGTTGAAACAACAAGCTCAGTTTATTCAGGAAGAGGCAAGTGTTACATACCCTCCACCCCACCCTGGGGAAAGGTCTGATGAATATGCATCTGCTGGTATGACATGGCTGCCTCTCATTGGTCCAGGTCATCTCTAAATCATGTCTTAGCTGCTGTTGCTAAGCCCCTTAGGCAGACCCAGGTTGGCTCTCAGAAAGTATCTTATTACTGGTTGGGCCGACTGTTCCTCAGGCCTGTTAGGGATGAGTCATCCCACACCAGACCCCCTTTTTTTTTAATATATAAAAGCATTTATTAGAATTGAATGTGTGTGTGTGTGTGTGTGTGTGTGTGTGTGTGTGTGTTTGCATGTGCACATGCCCACACATGTATGCATGAATGCATGAACAAGTATGAGAGTGAGTACCCATGAATGGAGGTGAACACACATTTGTGTGCATGTGAGTGTGGAAGTCAACTGCCTTTTCCTACCACTCTCTGCCTTATATACTCAAACCTAGAGCCTGCTGGTTCTGCTAGTTCAGCCATGCTGGGATCACAGCCTGACATTTCTGTAGGTTCTGGGGACCGGAACTCTGGTGGTCAGGTTTGCACAGCAAGTGCTTTTGCCTGCTGAACCATCTTCCCAGCTCCTAGAAAGTCTTAAATTTAATGTTTATCAGTTCATAAAGACCAGGTGGCGTGTGACTAGGACTTGGGAGGCTAAAGCTAGAGGATTGCTTGAGCTCTGTTCAGGACAAGCCTGGGAAGGTCAGGGAAATCCCATTAATAAAGGAAATAAGTTGTGAAAGCTGTGAGACTTCTGTTTACCTTTCTGCTGTTTTATCTTTGTCTTAAAGAAGGGTTATGATTTGAACTAATGCTGTTAGTTAGACATTCCATATTGCATAATTTTTTCTTTTTCCTTTTTTGTTAATAACAGTGTTTCAGGGCTAGAGATAACTATTCTGTGTTGAAAAGCATGCATTGCTCTTGAGAGGATTGGAGTTTGATTCTCAGCACCTCTGTCAGGCTGCTCCCAACTACCTGTTTCCGGCTCTAGGGGATCTATCACCCTCTTCTGGACTCTATGGGTACCTCCACTCACCATGCATGTACCTTCCCCCCTTATGGATTAAAATAATAAAAATTAAAATTAAAAAAAGTCTTATATACCTGTCACCAGTTCAAAAGACCTTTTTTGGTTGATGATATACATTTATTAATGTTTTGTGATTATATGAATATTTCTGTATAAGTACAGTGCTGATTATAAATTATATTAGTTAGTGGTGGCTCCATTTATTAACAAAATGTAGTACTTAATGTATGCCAAGAAATATTTCAAGAGTTTCTATATTATGTCCTTACATAATTTGAGTAGGCACAGTGATGATTCTCCTTTTCCAATTGAGATGTGGACAGGGTAAATTCTTAGTTTAGTGATGTAATCACAATTCACATCTAAGTTGTGTGCCCCCAGAGTCTTGCTCCAAACCATTACATTATAGTGTTTTACTTAGAGATTTTTTTTCCTCTTTGGAAACAGTTGCACTGTGTAACTCAGGATGGCCTCAAACACACAATCCTGCCTCAGCCTCCAGATTATAAATTACAAGTGTGTACTACTATGCCTAGCCACTGAGAGAATCATGAAATAGGGTATATATTTTAAAAAGTCCAAAAAAAAATCCCTGAAGCCTAGCTTGAGAATTTTGATTAGCTTTTTAATTTTTGATACATCAAGTAGGAATGTCCACTGGAAACTTAAACAGCAATATCACATGTATATCTTAATAATTTAAGTTTATTCATTGTTAGTAATTAGGGTCTTTAATTTCTATGGAGGAAATAGGGAAAACTCATGTCCCATCCTATGTTATAAGTAGCATATTCTTAGTATGATGATTTTGTATAATTGAATTCTAAATGATTGTTTTATGAGATTTGTGAAAATAGTGCTATAATATCAAATATTTGAGCTGGATTGCATCTGTATTTGTTTTAATAAGGTCAGAATTATTTTATCTAGTTATTATTCTATATTATTAGGCTAGTCCATGTTAGCATACACTGTTGAAGATAGGTTTCTAGTACATGAGTATTTATGCAGTGTTCTCCACTGGCACATCTTTCATCTTGTGTCTAACTTTCTGCTTCTCATAGCCTAGAGCTATTATCAGGTTCTTCAATACAACCTAACCTTAAGACAGAATCAGATATTTACCATCCTGTTTCATTTTTAAGAGGAGAAGCCTTGATTATGTATAAGCATCTTTTCCAGTTAGATATCTGAACAAATATAGACATCTCCAGGAAATGCAGATCAGAAGCTATTGGAACATTGAATCTGATTTAGGTCCAGGCACATATGCTCCTAATTCCTACTTTGGTACTTTCTGATGCCTTCAGCTTTTAAAAATGACAGTGATGATTCTCAACAAAGTACTAATGAATAATGAAATAAGGTTTATATGTGTGAATTTAAAATGAAGATATCAAATGATGAAATTTGACGCTAGATGGAGCAACTTTAACTTTGGGAGATCCTGAATTGAATGTATATCTCCCTTCCCCCAGTATGGTTCATTTGAATAGGATGTCAGATTTTAGGTGGAAAATCTGTAATATGCATTGAAACAACCCGAGAGCTAAAACAAAATAGCATTTATATTGTTTTTTACATAGTGACAGTCTACTCAAAACTGGATTATTTGTTATAATACAAGAAATAAATTATTAAATAATAAGAAAGTTGGCAGAGACCCAACTCTAGAAGCATCATAAATTAGAACTCAGAACTCTCAAAAAAAAACCAAAAAAACAAACAAACAATTTTCTTTCAAACCTACAAATACACAAATAGAATTCTCTCGCTTATAAGAATGGTTTGGAGCTTTTCCTTTGCATTTACAAGAAATTGAGTCTGGATCCTTCTCTCTTATGCTAAAATCATAATAGATCATTAGATTTATTTTTTGTGGTTGTTGTATAGCCAAATCTTTGATTATAGTACATAAGAGTGGTCTTTAATTCCTTAGGGTTGGTACATTAAATAATAAAAGTGATGACTTACAATAACAGAAAATTTTCTGTCATAGTTGCAGAGACCAGAACATAGAAAACAAGACATGAACAGGGTTATTCTTCCTTCAAAGGCTCTAGGACAAAATTTGTTCTTTATTTCTTCTAGTTTCTGGAGGCTCCAGGTATTTCCTAGCTTGTGCTGAATCTCCTGTCATTGCCCCCATGGTCACCTGCCTCCTCCTCTGCTCCATATGTCTTGTTTACTCCTCTGTCAAATCTGTTCTTCTAAGAGCATTTTAAACTTGGTATGGGGCTCCACCAGATAATCCAGGAGAAGCTGTTCTAGAAATCTGTACTCTCTTTGCCTCTCTGGGAACATGAGATGATACTGTCTTCTGTTGTGTAAGGCAATATTCACAAGTTCCAGAGATTGGGATTTATACCTCTTTTGAAAATCTATCATTTAGCTCATTGCAGAACCCCAAAATACCAGAATCCTTTTTGGGAAATTGGAAGACCATACATTTTGGGAAATTGGAATTGTGGTCCTATAATACTGATAATAAAACTGAGAAACCCTGTTGCCTAATAGCGTAGTTATAGTAAAAGTCATTACTTATGTGGTTGTGGTGATTTTGGTATAAACAAATCTTTGCAGTTGATTGTGCAAATAAATACCATAATTATATATAATGTATAATTCTTGATAACAATTTGATGAGTATTAGCTTATATTTTTTCTCTACTATGCTTTTAATCTATTTTAGAGTCACTTCTACTTAATTAAAAAATGCATTCTGTAAACTAGTACACTTTGTTCGACCAAGAGTAACTTGTGTTTATTTATCCTGGCTTTCAGTTGCATCATTTCTTCTTGATGTAATCTTACTGTTTTGTTCATTGTAATCCCAGGAGTAATAGGCTACACACATATGTTATACACACAGGCACAGGGATTAGGTATGTGGTAGACTGTATGATCTAGAATGTACGGTAGAAAATGTTTACATAGTGACAAAATTGCCTAAGGACATATAACAGAGAACACCTCTGACAATAGGCAAAGCCTGACTCTGTGTGTTGGTAACAGTGGATTTCAAAGTAGATATAACCTCTATTCAAAGAGGGTAAGAAAGAAGTAAATGCACAGGGAATAGTAGCTAATAACAGGAAAATGCTGTGCTGGAAATGTTATCCCTGTGTTCCTACAGTGTTTTTTGAAGGTTTACCAGGAGAATTCCTCCAAAATTTGAATGCATGTTAGTGACTGTCCACAGAAAAATTTCTTGTTGCTTTTTTTTTGACATTTTGTTTCAATCATAAAGAAGCTGTCTCCTAAATTAATTGAAATCTATGAGCGTAAATACAAAAGAAAGATAACTTGGTTTTAATGTATTGAGTATGAGCTCAAATGCAGGTTCTATCTGTAAAAGTAAGATTATGGAGGCTAGGAAAGATGGCTTAGTCTGTACAGTACTTGATGTACAAACAAAAGGACCTGAGGTGCTGTGGTTCAGACCTGTAATCCCAGTGGCTAAGTGTAGAGGGCATCAGGTATGTGTGTGTGTGTGTTGAAATTTCTTTCATCTACCTATATACATGTGTCAAATATTTATATATGCATCTTTCACTTATTTAATAGGACTATTAGTCAAGTGATAGTAAGTAGAGGGTACTAGAGTATATCACTGCAAGTAAACAAAGATTGGTAGTATTTGCTAGGATTATGAAAATTGAGCTCCAAGAGCAAAGATTAGAATTTTGAAAATATGTTCACTATCATGAGCTTTAAAGCTTCCCAGTACTTTAAAAAAAGAGATTTTAAAAAATGAAATCGGTTAACAGTAACAAATATAACTAACTATATAAAGTGTTTCAACTGTGAAAGTTGAACTGCTTAAATCAGTAAACTAATATCTGTATGACTAATGCATGATTTTTTAAATTGTGTACAATGTACAAGAGTTATTCAAAGTGGAATCTGAGTAAATGGGCATTCATCTAACAGAGTGCATTGGTAAAGTTGCAAATTTCACATCACCGTTAATATTTTAGAAACTACCCCTTATGTTGAATTCTAGTATAGTAGTATTCAATACTACTGTTCTCTGAGCCAGCATGGTGGCATGTACTTGTAATCCTAGCACTGCCCTTAGCTATTTGAATAGTCTTCCCTTTTTCAGTTGCATTTCCCCCTTATATTTCAGCCAGAACAACATACCTTCATAGATTGAATGTATTAGTAGAAAATAAGCCCAATTACTTATAGTTAAGAGGTAGGTAGAAAAGCTATACAGTGCTGCTTTTCTTACTAAAAGACAGGTGTAGGCTTCAACTTGAGGTTCTTTCCCTTTCTAGTGCTAGGATTATAGGTACATGCCACCACACTGGCTCAGAAAATAGGTTTTTTAATGTATATATGTTACATTAAATGTAATGAGTTTTTATTTTTTGAGACAGGATCTCACTGTGTAGCACTGGCCGTCCTGGAACTTTCTCTCTGTAGACCAGGCTGGCTTTGAACTCACTGAGATCCATTTGCCTCTGCCTCTGCCTTCTGAGTGCTGGGATTTAAGGAATGTTCCACATGTCCATCAAGTTGTGTTAGTGTTAAAGTATAGAGCAATACTTTAGAGCAGAAGAATGATAAAAACCAATGAAATCAAACATAGGGAAGATTAATCTGGAGGTGGTTTGTTAGTAGAAGCTGTGATGAGTAGCCTGGAGAAAGCAGTTAAGAACAGTAGAGTGGATGTAAGGCAATAGCAGGCTAGTTTAGGTAAGGCTGGCAGAAGAGACTTCTTGGGAAGTCCATTCTGACTTAGCCACTGGTCCTATAAGGCATGACAGAGGTCAAATGCTATGTTTAAACTTGGTCAAAAGAAGAAGCTGCTTTGTAGCAAAAGTAAACTTTTCAGATTTTTGTAGTTGTGAGATTCAGCATTTGAGATTTAATATCAGACAGTCACATGATTCCCTCCTCCCCCTCCTCCTCCTCTGCTTTTTCTTCTTCCTCTTCCTCCCTTACTCACTCACTCTGTAACGCCCCCACCCCACCCCATTTTGCTTCGTAGCTCAGGAAGGCCTGGAGTTCATGGTGATGCTTCTGCTTCAGTCTCCCCAAGTACTGAGAAAGAAGTGGGAACTGCTGTGCCTGAGGTGCCATCATTAAGTTAGAATTATCTCCGCTGTTTCAAAGTTGAGCCTAGTTTGGTGGAGAGATAGGAGCAAATTTGTAAATCTAATAAAATGTACGTTTATCTACTGTTAGTCGTGCTCCATAATGGCTGTGTGTTGTATTTGTTTCTATATGTTAAGTTTGATGTGGTTTTGGGCTTTATTAGCTCATGTTCTTTCATCTTTGTGACTTGTCTATAGCATATGTAAAATGTTATTTTCCTAGAAAGAGGAAGTTAAGGTCAAGATTTAACAAGGAAATACACCCTATAATAATCCCATACCCTGGAGGCTGAGGCAAGAAGATTCAGAGTTTGAGGCCAGCTTGGGCTATATAGCAGTGAGACTCTGTCTTAAAAAAGAAAATGAATTAACTCTTTGCCCTTTTTTGAAAAACAAAAAGCAGTATTATTGGTCATGAAGATGGAATATGTGTTTCACACTCTGCTTATGATGTGTTTTTCCTTGAAATTCATAAACACTGTGGGTTTTTTACCAGGGCTTTCTGAGTGGCTGAATAGATGCTTTAACAACTATCTGATAAGATAAAAACCTGAACAAACTGTGTATTCAGATGAATGATTTTCTGAAGGAGTAATGGTGCAAATGAATAAAGTATGAAATTATTAAAAACAGCTTTTACTGAATCTTAATGATAGACTGACTTACTTTCTTTTATAAGTCAAATTAAAAGAAAATTTGCGGGAGGCAGAGCCAGGCGGATCTCTGTGAGTTCGAGGCCAGCCTGGACTACCAAGTGAGTTCCAGGAAAGGCTCAAAGCTACACAGAGAAACCCTGTCTCGAAAAACCAAAAAAAAAAAAAGAAAATTTGCCTCACTAAAATTTGGGAGGCCAATATTCAGGACATGTTATATCATAATTTATTTTCTAAACAAAAGTGACTTCATTTTTTTTTTGCATTAACATGTGTGCTTTCTTCATGTAGGAGAATATATAAAAAACTGGAGGCCAAGATATTTCCTTTTGAAGACAGATGGTTCATTCATAGGCTATAAAGAGAAACCTCAAGATGTGGACTTACCTTATCCCCTCAACAACTTTTCAGTGGCAAGTAAGTGTAAACAATTGTTAATTCACCTTGGGTCTATTTATTTGCATGGCTTTATGTGTCATGTATGTTAATGTATCTGAAAAAAATGCAAAAGTTTACATTTAATTGCAAAGAAATTACCAACTCTGTAAGAATTTTCCAACTCCTTAAGATAGAGACTTAAACTGTATGCAGTGCAATATAGTTTACTATTTTTCATATTTAGAGTTTGAATATGATAAGTATAATTGCTCAACTATATGCCTTATGTTTTTCACACAAGGACCTGTGATTTTGGTTGTAAGGTGTTATGCTACTTACTACATTTCCTTCCAGAATTCCCTGTCAAATGGTTGGTTGGTTGATTGAGTATATAACTGTTTTCTATTAGAAACCTTTTCTGGGATTATTTTATGTTTTTAGTCATATTTGTATTTCTTGTGAATATCTAACAAAATGCTCATAGTTTACTTAGAAATGTTGTCTTTGTTGAATTTGTTTACTGAAAGATGACTGTGATTATAACTGTTACTTTTATTCTCATTTTTATGTTATGATCAAGCTTTTAGATAATTTATCCTTACCGAGCCAATGAAAAGATCTTGCAATGTTAAACTAGAAGTAAAGCGTTTTCAAGTTAAAATTGGAGTATGTAAGAGCTAGGTGGAGTCTATAGTGTTAGAAATTTTAATTAGACAACCCCCTGTACTCTATTTCGGTTGGATGTTATTTGTTAGATATATTTGAAAAAAATAGGGAGAATTGAAGTTATGAACATAATTAAATAACCAAAGAAAAATCCTAGAAAATTTTCAGTATTACAAAATTCATTTTACCATAAAGGAACTTCAAACTTTTATTTTCAGTTTTAAAAATAAGCTTAAAAGAATATAGAATTACAAATAATTGAAGAATACTAACTTTATTTTATTTTTCTAAGTTTTTTATCTAAACATTTTTTATATGCAACATATTTTGATTGTGCCCTTTACCCTCCTGGGTATGTCTCTCAGATCCTCCCTGAGAATTAATTTTAAAACCCTCTGCATTCATGTCAGTGAATTTTCGTGTGGGGAATTTTTTATTTTTTTTTAAATGAAGCTCCCTATCATTATATGAATTATACATGCACATATATATGTACATGTATATTTATGTATTAAAGAAAACAGCCTTTTCCCCATCAAAGCATGTTCATTATATATTAATTGCTCTAGTAAGTAAGAAATTATTTAAATCATTTTGACAGTTGGAATAGTATCTTTTGAGTTTTTAAATTGCTTTAAGATACGCATTTTCAGCCTAAAGGTATTTTGGTTGAACATTTGCTTATTAAAGTGATAGAAATTATCTTTTAAACAATAGCTATGTCCTGCCTAAATAGTTTGTCCATTTTACTAGCAATTTTATTGGTTTGTCTGAAATAATTTCTAAGAGTACAGAAAAATCTCTATCTGCTGATCAAAATGCAGCATTTTTTGACCTTATGAAATTTCACACCCCAACAAGTTTTAAAGACATACTGTATGTCACAGTCTGCCAACATCTGCTCTAACACTTCCACTGGCAGAGGCTGAAATAAATGTGTACTTGTGGAGAGAGACCCTAGTTTGTGACTGACAGCTTCTCCACAAAATAAATAGCAGTTGACATCTGTAATTTTTACTTGCACAACCAAATACTTGTTGGTACTTGACTTTCACAGGTAAAGTTGTATTTGAACCCCTAATTTTCAGGATTCTTACCTTAGATCTTATCATGACTCCATTATTTAAATATTTTTATTTGTAAAGCTTTACTATAACCTTAAATTATATAAATAATTAAGGAAATAATACTTAATTGGAAGGATATGAGTGAAAGAAATGGCCCAGATTTCAACTTTGGCACGTGCTCTGAGTATGATTGGAAGCAGCAGATCATGTTTTTAAACTTTGATTGTAACATTTCCTTCATCAGCATACTGGACTTCTGTGTGCTGCTCTGTAAGGTGGAGTTTGAGCAGGCCCTTGACGATTAAGTAAATCAAGAGCTAATTCAGACAAAGCAGGAGGTATTAAAGGCAGAGAGTGACAATGCTTTTGAGGCATTAATGGAAAAAACCTGCACACCCTATTTTCTTTGGCCCATAGTTAGTTCCTCACTCACCTTGGCCCACATTAGAGTATTGTTCTCAAAGAGGCTGGAGAGATGGCTCTGCAGTTAATAGCATTTGTTGACTGTGGCTCACAGCCATCTGTAACTCTGGTTCAGGGGATCTGCGCCCTCTTCTGGCCCCTGTGGGCACCCTCATGCACATGACATATATTCAGGCAAGCAGATGCACACACATGCACATAAATAAAATAAATTTTAAAAATTAAAATACTTTAACTACCCTTAATATTTCTCAGACATGTAAAGAAATACTATATATCTCATTGATAGCTACAATTTGAGTCCCCTTTTTTTTCTACTAATTAAAAATATTCCTGTATGGACTGGCTTAGGAGGTGCATCAATTGGTTATCTGCTTTCTATGCTCATATAAGTCCTTGAGTTTGACTGTCCAGTGACCATATAAAACAGGTGCAGCATAACATGCCTTTATCTCAAGTCACCAGTGGCAGAGAAAGACTGCTTCATGGAGCTTATGGCTTGGCCGTCCAGCCTAATCTGTGCCATCTAGGTTTAGTGGGAGATTACCTCTAAAGTAGGGTGGAGAGTCATTGAGGAAGGTACTTGACATCTGACCTTCACATACAAGTGCTAATATGTACGTGTGTGTGGATTCACACATGAACATGTATACATCTATATGGACTTCAGTGCAATTTCACAGAAATAGGCTTTTTACTCATTTGAAAAAATTATAATATGAACTAGAAAGATTTAAAATTTTCTCCACTCTTCTATTTGATTTTCTTTCCTTCTTCATAACATTGTCCTGGTTAGAGGTATAACTTAGTGGTAGAGTACATGTTTAGCATTCATGAGACCCTGGGTTTGAGCCAAGTGGTGATGGCACACACCTTTAATCCTAGCACTTGGGAGGCAGAGCCAGGCGGATCTCTGTGAGTTCAAGTCCAACCGAGTCTACAAAGTGAGTTCCAGGACAGCCAGAGCTGTAACACAGAGAAACCCTGTCTTGAAAAAACAAAAAGAAAGGGGGAAAAAAAAGATCCTGGGTTTAGTCCCAGTATCTGGAAAAATAATTATCAAAGTCTGTTCTCACTGATTCCACTTCTTTTTTTTTCCTTTAAAGATTTATTTATTTTATGTATATGAGTGCTCTATCTTCATGTACACTTGCATGCCAGAAGAGGGCATCAGATCTCAGTATAGATGGTTGTGAGCCACCATGTGGTTGCTGTGAATTGAACTCAGTACCTCTGGAAGAACAGCCAGTGCTCTTAATCTCTGAGCCATCTCTCCAGCCCCTGACTGTACTTCTTAACTACTGTAATCTAACTTCTTTCCTTACCTATTTGATTAAAACTACTTTTGATGATTTCTCCAGTGGCCACCTCATTTCTAATGTCGGGGAGGGGGAGAAGTAAATATTGTTTTCTTCCTTTGTTGGGTTCATGGCTAAGGTCCCTATAAGCAGAAGACAGGTAAACAAAAGAAAAACATACATACACATTTGTTTAGCATTGATTTTTATCTAGACTTTGGAAACTAAGACTCAATGCAGACTTGTATGTTTTTGTGCTTTGGGTCCCCTACCAAAGTTTCATTTTGTAGCCCTGATTGGCTTGGAACTTGCTGTGTAGACTAGGCTAACTTCATACTGACAGAGATCTTGCTTCAGCATCCCCAAGGATGGGATTCAAGGCATATGGATTAATGAAGGAGTAGATAATCATGGGGAAATATGACTGGGAATATATGGGCTATAATAATGGTAATAGGCTGTGGAGAACTGAGCAAGGCCTCTTCTTGAAAACTTCAGAGATAAGGACGTTTTTATAAGAATAGGAAGGGTATTTGTTAAAGGAGGAACTAAGACCTGTTGCAAAGGAGAGTCAGCAAGTCTGTACTAGATTGATGACTTTTTCAGGAGAAATGGGTATGAGAACATGTCAAGTGACCTTTTTGCTTTACTTTTTCCTCAAATGCCAAGGTAATATACTTGGCTAAAATCCCTCATTAAACTTAAACTTAATTTTTAGTTTTAATTTGTTTCCTGGATTGGCATCGAGGCTGCATTTCATCTGCTGATCAAGATTTTAAGATGGTCTTTCCCTCTGTGCTGTAAGGTTTCTCTCTATCCTTGTGTTTTCCTTTGCATAGTGTATAATTTGTGTATAGTATAGTATTTAAGAAACTTCTGCCTCAGGATTTAACACTTTGTACATTACAGCTGGGTGGTCACATTGTTCCTGAATTTGTAGTTAAAAAACTGTCAGCCATATTCCTACTTTTTCATGTATTCAGACTAAGCTTTTCTCCTGAGAATTATGTTGTCACATTAATTTCACTATAAGTTATTGCCACCATAGATGTTTTATAGCCTTTACTTGTCCTAGGCTGTCTATTTTCCCTGGTTATTCAGTATTTCAGTTCTGCCTCTGCTTGGGCAGAAACCTGGATCCATTCCCCTTCTTTTCCTTTCCGTCACATTTTTACCACACTCTCAGTACATTTCTAGTTCTGCTGATTTTATTCTTATGTTTGAACCTATGAAGTAGGCTCATGCATAAGAATTTTAACTATTTTCCTGGAAGGGATCACTCTTTTAATCTCTGATACAGATTCTTAACTAGAATCTCTGCCTCTAGTTTGTGCCACTCATGTTCTTCCTTTACTTGTCTGTCAAAATGATATTTCTAAAATTATATCCTAACTATGCCATCCATCCTCCCATGAAAACCCTGCCTTGGATCTTCAGTGCCTCCTGGATGCCATCCAGCTTCCTTACTGTAGCATACCAGGATCTCTTCAATCTGGCCTCTCCTTTCAGCTCCTGCTTCATGTCTCCTCTGCTCTGCAATTCTGCTTCAACAGTGCTGAGCTTTTTATAACTCCCCAAAACTTTGCTGCTCTTCTGCTCCTGTCTTGGCTTCTGGTTGGAATGTCTTTATCGTCTATTTGTCTGTATAGTTTTCTTTTTGTCCTTTACTTCCTATTTAAATTTCTTTCCCCATTCATTTTTTCAAAACTTTTACCTTGCCTTTCTCAAACTGGTGGTGGTGGTGGTGGTGGTGGGGGGTGTGTGTGTGGTTTTTTTTTTGGTTATCGTGTTCATGAATATGTCCCACTTACTAGTCTGAGTTATATTAGGTGAAGTAGTTTAATCTTATCTCCTAGTATCTGTATATTAAAACTTTAATAGTTATTCTTGAATATCTGAGAACATACTATATAAATTTCCCCTTTTTAGGTAAAAAAATGAAGCCTTTGTAGTCACTGTTTTGTTTAAGAATCTTACTAGGTATTGGTATTTAAATATTAAGATTAAAACTATATTACTATAGATCAAGTCTGAAGAGATGGCTCATTAGTTAAGAATGCATAATACTGACCTGAGTTTAACTCCCAGGCCCTCTATCAGTTGACTCATAACTGCCAGCTTCAGGGAAATTGATGCCTCCAGCCTCCATGAGTTACCTGCATCCACTGGCACAAAACAACTCCCTCACATACATAAGTAAGAATAAAATGAATCTTTAAAAAAATTCTTGCAATACTCTTGTAGCACGAATCCTAATTGGTCTTAATGATAAAAACCCAGAGTCAGATACAGGGTGAAAGCTGAAAGATAAGAGAAGCAGAGCAGCCAACCACTAGTTCTCACCTCTCTGAAATCCTCAGCCGAAAGGGCTCTCAGCTCTTGTCTCCTTCCTCCTTATATTCCTCTCTCCGCCCAGCCATATCACTTCCTGTCTCCACCTTCCTAGTGCTAGGATTAAACACATGAGATCCCAAGTGCTAGGATCAAAGGTGTGTGCCACCACTGCCTGACTCTGTTTCTCTTTTAGACTGGATCAGTCTTGTGTAGCCAATCTGGTCTTGAACTCACAGGGATCTGTCTAACTCTCCCTCCTGCTGGGATTAAAGGTGTGTGCCACCACTGCCTGGCCTCTATGGCTAACTAGTGTCTCTGCACTCTGATCTTCAGGCAAGCTTTATTTGTTAGATCACAATCAAAATACCACCACATACTCTGCCATCATTTAACTGTTATTCTTTTCCCTCCCTTCATACTAGAATATTATGTTAATTAATGTATTATGTACTTATCTTCTCATTGTGATAAAATGCCTAAAAGAAGCAACTGAAGGGAGGAAGATTTCTTTGCTCATAGCTTTTGAGGTTGTCCTTTATGATAGATAGGTTCATCCTTTTGCTTTGCGTTCATAGTGAGACACTGCTTTGTGGTGGAAGCATGTACCAGAGTAAAATGCTTTACCTTACGACCAGGGAACAAAAAAGAGGAAGGACCAGGGTCCTATAACTACCTTCAAGAATATGATACCAGTAACAGAAAAACTTCCCAGCAGGCCCATTGCTTAAAGTTTCCACCATCTCCCAAGGGCTCCAGGCTAAGCACCAAGCATCCATTATGTGTATTGGGGGAATATTTAAGATCTACTAATAGCAGACAGTTTTCATCTTCACTTTTCATAGATTTAGAGTAATAAGAACCAGTACTTAAATTGCTAAGTACCCATTAGCATGCAGAATGGAAATTCATGAAGGACTAGAGGATGTAGATAACAACAGTTGACCTTTATTCTAGTTTGAATGTATTAAATCAAACATGGATTGTGAATGAGGTGCCTTCTAAATGCAGTGAAGTAGAGATGAAATTTATATATATATTTTTTAAAGGAAAGTATAACTCAGCCGGGCGGTGGTAGAACACACCTTTAATCCCAGCACTTGGAAGGCAGAGGCAGGTGGATCTCTGTGAGTTTGAGGCCAGCCTGGTCTACACAGCAAGTTCCAGGATGGGCTCTGAAGCTACACAGAGAAACCCTGTCTCAAAAAAAACAAAAAAAGAAAAAAAAAGGAAAGTATAAGTCTAAAACTTGACTTATTTCTGATAATCTTAGAGTGAAGTCATCATTGAGAAAATATATGTATTGGGTTGAAAAATACTGCTAAAAACACACATTGTCACAGGTATTTTAAGCAAAGTAGCTTTTTTGTCCCATAGCCATGGTCTCTGATATTTACAGCTATCATCTTTTCACTGAATTTTTAGATTCTTAAACTTCAAATTGGAAATAATTCCTCTATGGAAGACTGAGTAACTGCCTAGATGTCTTCAGGTTTATCCAGTTTTACATGCTTCCTTCTTACTGTGCGTGGTGTGGGAAGCAGGGTGTACCAACAGCTGTCCCAAGAAGCACCTCTTAGAACTCTGCCTGGGCTGGAGAGATGGCTCAGAGGTTAAGAACACTGGCTGTTCTTCCAGAGGTCCTGAGTTTAATTCCCAGCACCCATATGGTGGCTCACAACCATCTATAATGAAATCTGGTGCCCTCTTCAGACCTACAGGGATACATGCAAAACAGAACACTGTATACATAATAAATAAATAAATCTTTTTTTTTTTTTTTTAAAGAACTCTGCCTTATGTGTTGCAAGTGTTGGTCCATCCTGAAAATGTCTCTTCCAAGACTTTCCTTTAATATCTTCTATAAAAAAGAGGACAACTACATTTCTAGACAATTTTTTAAAGATGAATGTTTCCTTTTTTGTTCGTTTGTTTGTTTGTTTTTAAAAACAGGGTTTCAGCCGGGCGGTGGTGGCTCACGCCTTTAATCCCAGCACTCAGGAGGCAGAGCCAGGGGGATCTCTGTGAGTTCGAGGCCAGCCTGGACTACCAAGTGAGACCCAGGAAAGGCGCAAAGCTACACAGAGAAACCCTGTCTCGAAAAACCAAAAAAAACAAAAAAACAAAAACAGCAGGGTTTCTCTCTGTAGTTTTGGTGCCTGTCCTGGATCTCACTCTGTAGACCAGGCTGACCTCGAACTCACCTGGCTCTGCCTCCTGAGTGCTGGGATTAAAGGCGTGCACCACCACCGCCCGGCTATAAAATGAATGTTTTCTATCTAACCTATTTTTTCCTTGTTTTGAAAGTAGAAAATTATAGTCTTAAAACCACCCAAATCATCTTTATGCCTGAATAAACATTAGATATAGATTTCAGATATGAATAAAAAATTAGTTCATGGATCCAGTCAAGATATATGCGGAGAGAGATTTATGACTTAGCATAAATCTCATAAACGCGGTACATCTAGAGAGCCATAAGCTGCCTACATGTGGTATTGTATTCCCCCAAATATTGTGCATGCTATTAAACTTATCTGGGGTCAGAGACAGAGAAGCCACAATATTAAACATAAAGGATAGGTAGTGGTAGCACACACCTTTAATCCTAGCATTCCAGAGGCAGAAATCCATGTGTTCAAGGATACAGACAGGCATGGTGACCTTTCACGCCTTTAATCCCAGAAAGCAAGCCTTTAATCCCAGGGAGTGGTGAAAGCAGAAAGGTATATAAGGCATGAGGACCAGAAACTAGAAGCATTTGGCTGGTTAGGCATTTGGCCTGGTTAAGCATTCAGGCTTTTGAGCAGCAATTCAGCTGAGACCCATTCTGGATGAGGACTCAGAGGCCTCCAGTCTGAGGAAGCAAGACCAGCTGAGGATCCGGTGAGATGAGGTAGCTGTGGCTTGTTCTGGCTCTCTGATCTTCCAGTGTTCACCCCAATAACTGGCCTCAAGTTTGATTTTATTAATAAGGACTCTTTAAGATTCCTGCTACACCTACATGGCTGTGGATTATGAGAGTTCAGAAGAATTCATTTTTAAAGGTTTGTTGATGGTTTTACTTGATGCCTACAGGATTAGAGCATGAAGTTTTTTATATAGGAATTTGACATAGATACTGGATAGTATTAACATTGCACACATAGTAGGGGAAGAAAAAAATGGGTTTAGTTGCCAAAATTAATTTGTATAGAAAATAAATGCCATAGAACTTAGGAAAGAAGCAACATATATTAGCTATGGTTACTTAGGAGTTAATTTTTGAGTTGTTAACATGAGCCCTTGTAGCTCAAATTCTAATAATAAAAACCTGAAATCAGATATCAGGGTGAAAGCTGAAAGATCAGAGAAGCAGAGCAGCCAGCCACTAGAAAGACTTCTTACCTCTAGGAATCCTCAGACTGAAAGGGGCCAAGCTCCTATCTCCACCCTGCCTTATCACTTCCTCTCTCTGCCCAGCCATATCACTTCCTATTTCCTCCTCCCAAGTGCTGGGATTAAAGGTATGTGCCACCACTGCCTGGCCTCTAGTGGCTAGCTTGGCACTCTGATCTCCAGGCAAGCTTTATTTGTTAGAGCACAAATAAAATATCTCCAGAAGCTCTGGATGATAGGGGTTTGGAAGAAGGAAAGGTATTATTAATTACATAAGCATTTAAGTCAGAAATTAATACCTTGCTTGAGCAACTGGTTATGTTGTGTGGTGGTAGATGTATATCTTCAGTCAGTCAGCTCTTTCTGTTACCAGCCAGCTCAGGTCTTTATTAATTCTCCCTAGATTATGTTAACAGTCTTCTAATTGGTTTCTTATGTTCAGATAGTCTCTTTTCTGCAATACTTGGAAGCAATGCAAGAACATTGTGCAAATACCATTCCTTCTCTCAGAAAAAAACAATCTTAGAGTTGCTCCATTTTTCACATGGGGAAACTGAATTATTACTATTTTTTTTACTTATCCATAAACACTTGTAAAAATAAAAATTATATCAATACTATATATTTTCAATATTTCTATATATGTTTTTAATATTCCATAATTTTATTGTGATAGTGGTGGAGATCGAACCCAGGACCTAACACATATTTGGAAACTGCTGGTGAGGTACCTAGCCCTCCACGAATGTTTTTTATGTAGATTGCCACATTCTTTTAAGTTCAGTGCCATGTACATTCATAAGTGGTTTTACTCTGAATGCCTTCTTAGACTATTTTATATACTTAATCCTTTGAAGACTGGATGTGTTCTTATTCCCATTTGTGAGTAAACTTTTAGATAAATAGGAAATTAAGCCTAATAGTAGGTATATCTCACTATAAGAAATAAGATGCCTTATTTAAAAATAAATCAGAAAGTGACAGTATAACTTTAGTCAAATGGCTTTTGAAGGATCAAGTTTCTGCAGGCTGAGTGCCCACATGGCAAATTTTACCCCTGTATAGTCAGAAGTTGCCTTTTTCTTTTCACAGTATTTCAGTGTCTTTCTGAATCTTTTAAAAGAAACTCTTGCTTACTATCTATTGGGAAGACATTAAAATTAAATTGCTTGTAATTGAATTACTTACTGTTGCTTTAGAAAGGGAAAGGATGTGATAGGTAATGGTTTTAAGGAAAGCAGGCCAGGACTGGTAAGCCCCATCATTTTACAACCTGTGATACCAGGATGGAAGTAGACTCTAGCAGAAGCAGCTTCGTCTGTTCCTAGTCTTGTCTTTCTGCCACAACGTTCCCACAGTGATCTGTCTGTAATTGTTACTGAGTTACTTTGAAGTACTTTTGACATTAACTTTTTCCTTGTTTGCTCTTGTGTTCCTAAATAACAACTTTGCATACATATACTCTGTGAAACTGCTTATCATGTGTGTTAACATAATACATATGTATTATCAAATTTAATATGTGTATTTAGTCTCTATAAGAACAGAGCTAGTAGAGTGGAAACCATATTACGAGACTTATTAGAGTACTTTAAGGGGTGATCCAAGTAGTCAATGGCTATCTCTTGATGGCAGTTACCAACAGGATAGATGAACTTGCTAGTGAGAGTGAAGGCAAGCAAGCAAAAAGCAAAAGCTTCTTTCTTTTGTGTCCTTTTATGTGGGCCGCCACTAAAAGGTGTGGCCCAGATTTAGGGTGAGTCTTCCCACCTTAAGTAAGCTAATCAAGAAAAATCTCTCACTGGTGTGGCCAGCTGCTTGGTGTTTTAGTTTAGTTGAAAACCACGATTAGCCATAACAATATGTAAATACATATTTTAGGAAACATAAGTTCTAGTGAATATTTAGAAAGTTTTTATTGGGAGTGTTGTGTTCTCAACAATGTACTGAGTACTCAGAGAAATAAAGAAGGAAGAAACCGACTTTTAAAAAAATGTTACTACGTGCCACACCCTTTTAGATAATGTTGTCTCATTTAATCCTTACAGCAATGCTATGAGGTAAATATGTGTTTCCCATTTGAAAAGGTTCAGAGAATTGTGACATGCTTATTTGATAGCTGTCAGCGCCAGAAGTTCTGTGCATAACTGGCACAGTGCAAACTTGGAATTCTGTGTTAACTTCAGTACTCCACAGATAGCAGGTAATAGTCATTGGATCTAAAGACTTTGGAATATAGGAGCAAAAATGCTCTGTGACACTTGGGATTAGTGCTTGAAATGTTTTATGATTAAAATCTGGAGTAGGTTTTATAATTAAAATACGAAGTTGCCGGGCGGTGGTGGTGCACGCCTTTAATCCCAGCACTCTGGAGGCAGAGGCAGGTGGATCTCTGTGAGTTCGAGGCCAGCCTGGTCTCCAAAAAGAGTTCCAGGAAAGGCACAAAGCTACACAGAGAAACCCTGTCTTGAAAAAAAAAAAACCAAAAAAAAAAAAAAAATACGAAGTTTAGGAAAGGAAGATTCATTATAGATTGAGATTAAGAGAAATAGTAACATTTTAAAGGACAGACTGAATTCTAGGTAACAGTACTAATCTAATTAAAAAAAATCATTTCTCAGAAACTTGGGCTGAATGTCTTCCCTCTTGAATTAACTGGATATGGAATGCTCAGGAATGAATCAGAGCTCCATGGTATGTTGTGGCTGCATTCCTGCTGGGCTACTCTTGGCCTTGCTCCAGAGAGTAGCACCTAGCTGTAATCCATCTTTTGTTTAACTGATACCTTTTGTTTCTCTTGCCACCCTATGTGAGTCTTGCGTCAGAGTCTCCCAAGGATACAAAGTCCTATGCAAAACTTGGTTCAAGAAACCTGGCAAGCCATGGTACCTGGTAAATCCAGGAATTTGCACTTGACATTGTATTTTCGGGAGCTCCTTTCAGGTTGTTTTGAGCATATGGAAATCAACTTGCTAAAGTGTAAGTAAGCATTGAGAAAAATAAAAATGCCCTGGGCTAAGGGAAAGTGCTTCAGTCCTTAGAGGCTGGATCCCCCTGCATCTACGAAAGACTAGATTCTTTCTTAAGGTGCCTCTGAGTCTTCTTTCCAAGTATCCATGTAAATCCACACACCTGTGCTGCGACACTTGGCGACAGTATGTCGTTTTCCTGTTTATATATAGAATAAAAAATACTGGAAGAAAAGGATGTCTTAGGGTTATAATTGCTGTGATGAAACACCATAACAAAAAGTAACTTGAGGAGGAAAGGGTTTATTTCACTCACAGTTCCATATCATCATCAAAAGTTGTGAGGGCAGGATCTCAAGCAGGACGGAAACCTGGAAGCTAGAGCTGATGCAGAGGCCGTGGAGGGGTGCTGCTTACTGGCTTGCTCCTCATGACTTGCTTAGCCTGCTTTGTTATAGAACCCAGGACCACATGCTGTGGGGTGGCATCACTCACAGTGGGCTGAGCCATCTCACATCAATCACTATTTCAGAAAATGCTCTACAGGCTTGCCTACATACCAGTCTTATGGAAGTATTTCTCACTTGGGGTTCCCTCCTCTCAGGTGACTCTAGCCTGTGTCAAGTTGACATAAAATTAACAATCGCAGTGGGATACCTTAAAGAAAGAAACATGCCACTTGAAATAGTTAATAGATTGCTTTAATTACCCCAGATATTTGTTTTTCCAAAGCCAGAGTTAGGCCCTAGGAATTCTGTTAGCTTACCTGGTGTTTCGTATACAATTTCTCTAGTATCCTTATTTATTGTCTTGTTTAGTAACTTATAAAATAATTTTATTGACACAGATAAATACTGTATTTCAAATCCCATCTTAAGGGCAATGTTTTTAAACTAAAAATGTTTTTAACTATAGTTTTTAACTTGGAAAGGATAGATATCTCTTGAAATATTTCATTCATAAAACAAAACCTTTCTTTTCTGTAGGAATGGTGTAGTAATGTGGGTAGAGAGAGGATGGTTTGAGCACTATCTAACCAATGTATACAAAACAAGTTTCACCTGGTAGACTTACTGTAGAGTTTGTTTTGCACTGAATTTCATATTGATAGGTCAATATATTTCAGTTATTCAGGCCAGAATTTATTAAATGTATAAAGCACCATATAACAAGCCAACTTTGATGCAGAGCAGGATCCTTGTATTGTTGTCTTATATTATTGCTGATCCTTGTATGATACCCTTTCATTTTTGAATGGTAAAAATAATTCTGCTTGTTACTTTCCAACTGCAGTCAGTTATGACCTGATAAAATCTATACAAGATGTTTGGTTGAGTATATATACTTTTATCTGATTTAGTCCTTGACTATTGCTTTTCAGTAAATCAGTTTTGCAGCTTAAACTTTTAGTTTCTAGAAAGTAGAGATTGTATATGGTTTAAAAAATAATAATTAGAATCATGATTATGTACCTATCATAATTGGTGCTTTAATTCCATATTAAAGTTTGATACATAGGGAATTGGGGAATTGAGTATGGAAAGAATTGACATTAAAAAAAACCTACTATGTATTACTTATTTTACTTTTTATAAATATATTTACCATAAGAAACATGGCTTAAATATTATTGCTTTTAAAGAAAAACTAGATAATAAAGCAGCTGTATAGAGATTTAAAATGTTCTTAGAGTCTCAAAGCAAGTAACTTTAACTCTTAGATTTAATTCAATTTGATTACATGTGGAGTTAAAATTCTTCAAGTAATGAGTAGTCAATACCCACAGAAAAATGTGGTCTACGCCAGGCGGTGGTGGCGCACGCCTTTAATCCCAGCACTCGGGAGGCAGAGGCCGGCGGATCTCTGTGAGTTCGAGGCCAGCCTGGGCTACCAAGTGAGTCCCAGGAAAGGCGCAAAGCTACACAGAGAAACCCTGTCTCGAAAAACCAAAAAAAAAAAAAAAAAATGGGGTCTTCTTCCTGGTATGATACATGGTGCATCCACACAGACTCTTACATACTCAAAATAGATTTGAGTATATAAGCCTATTAGGGTAGATCAGGGTGAATGCTGATCTCACCATCAGGTCTCTGATTATTTTGTTTTTTTAAAAAAGAAAATACTGTGTTATTTTGAACAGATCGCATAACTGTCCTAAATCAGAATTTTGTCATATGTAGAATAAAGGAGTTAGTTGAATCCTCTCAAAAGTCCTTATTTTTAAAAAAAAATCTTGATTTTAAATTTTTAAATCATTATACAATTGAGACTAATAATAATAAAAAATTACCACTAATTAAGCACTTGCCTGTTACACATTGTACACATTCATTGTTGCTTTTTTTTAAAGCCACGTCTGCAGCATGGTACTACCTGTCTGTCTCAATGATAGAGCTGGGCTTTGGAGACAGTACTCATTCTGTTCTCCCTCTTTACTGCAGCATGTCCACCTGCCTAGGGCTTCAGGGTGAAAATTTTCTAGTGGGGACTTCAGAAGGTGAGGGCTTTCTGTGCCTGCCTCTTCACTAGTGTTAGGATCGAATCTTGTCACTCTCATCTAGTATATAAAGATACCTCTTGGAGTTTCCAGTTCCTCCCACTTGAGGAAAGTGAAACAATGCAGGGAAATCACTAGTACATAAAGCTTTCAGCATTGCTCTTCCAGTTACAACAGAAGTCACAGCACAGACATTAAGTTTCAGAGGAAAGACCCTCTGGATATTTTTGATAAATTTTATAGTTATCATTTTTGCAAATTGTATTTGAGGTTCTCATGTTTTGTCGCTTCTCCAGAATTGTTAGTGCTAAATCACTGCCTTACTGCCCCCCTCCCATGTCTTTGTTGATTTAAAAACATTTGTTATATTTCTAGTAATGTTAAATGAGGCCTAAGGCCAGAGTGGAAGGAAGGGCCTTTCAACCTCAGTATTTAGAAACGATATAGAGGAATTGTTTTGGGTTGGAAATAATACATAATCAAGCAGATGCTAATGAAAAAATGCAATGCAGAGGAAGAGAAAAGAGATTGGGGTGCTGTTTGGAAGTTCCATAGAGGAGAGTACATTGCCCCTTTATTATAACAATGTTTCTGCACTATAATAAGGCCTTTCACTGCAAGTTCAGCCTTTTTCATTCATTTGTTTTGTGCTCTGCTTCCTCTGTTGCTAATTGTCAGCACAATAGTCTTCCAACTATGAAGTCTCAGTGTCCTTTTGGACCAATTTGTCATTGTCTTTCTCTCTCACCCCCAACCCATGCACTCAGAATCTATTACCATGGTTGCATTTTTAGATATTTTGTATGTTTTAAAATGGCAGTGCTTTTGAAACATGCCAGAATAGTTCATGATAATTGAATCATCTAACTAGCAACAGTTACTGCTTCCAAAATGCATGCTGATAGTTTCTATTTCTATAGGCTATTCTAATAAGATAACTTAAAATATACATATAATATCTAAGCACTATTTTAGTCATTGTTTTTAAATTTCATTGTAATTTGTATTATTTACATATTTATTGCTTACCATGTGAACTATTCCATGTTTTTGTGACTTTACAATGTTGTATGTTACTTCCCCATCAATAACACCTTATTCTTATAAATAATTTTACTATGACTAAGCAATAAGCAAAATTGTTGTAGACTGACCGAGCTGAATAAATTCTGGTGTAAGATTCAAAAATAGCTTAGTTGATAGACTTCCTTCCTAGAATTCACAAGGCCCAAGATTTAGTCCCAACAGCTTGTCACATTGGATCTGATGGTGCAGGGTTGTAATCTTAGCACTCATGGTAGAAATGCAAGATGAACAGAAGTTCAAGGTCATTTTCAGCTAAAAAGTGTGGTTTTAGGCCAGCCTGGGGTACATGAGATCTTAAGGGGAAAAATGTACTAAACAGAAAAAAATATTTAAAGTAGTAAATTGCATTTTGTTGTAAATGTCATCAAAATATACACTTAAAATATATACACAAATGTAATACACAAAAAATACAACTTAAAGTTGTAGATTACTTAATACATATCAGATTTTTAAAGGCTATGGCTAGTCTATTGCAATAAATAAATTAAAAAAATACAAAAAATTGTGCCTAATTCCTTATTTTGAGTTTACTAAATGTTTGTGTTCTTATTAAGATTCTCTCAGTAAAGTATTGCATGTCACTTTTGTGTTTCAATTATTGTTTCAAAGTTACCACAGTGTATTTTTACTAGCAATTTCATATATGCAAAGAATGGTTATTCTAGAAAATTCTTAAGAGATGTATTTGTTTCATGAAAGGCAGGATGTTGTGGATAGACAGTATGAAAACTATGGATGGTGAAAATGCTGACTCTCACATGTGCTTTGGGTAAATTTTGAGAGTTTCAAAATTTAAAGCCACAAATAGTATCCCATGCAACTACCAAAGTAGTAATTTAAATGGTACAGTTTGGAATAGAGGTCATAAAGTGAAAAATACCTGCCAGAATAGAAAATAATGTTAGTAACCTGATCTTAGGCTCATCATTATTGACTATGTTATTCAATAAAGAATAAGGACTTATTTAATCCCCATTCTTTTATGTGAAAAAATATATGTTGTCTTTGGATAATAGGTAATTGGCTCAGATAGCTGTAACTAGAAATGTAGACAAGTTTAGGAATCAGTTATTTGCCATTAGTAAGTAAACATGTTTATTGTCATCAACTTAATTGTTAATGTACAGGATGAGACCCAGCCACGAAAAGAATCCAAAGAAAATGATGTCTTTCTCCTTGACTCTACCTTACCTGAGAAACAATCAGTGCCCTGGAGCAGGATTCTGCCAGGAATATTCCTTATCCTATTCTTCCTTGTTCAGTGTCAGAGCCAGGATAAAAAAAGACCTCCAACCTCTTCTTTCCTCCAATATTGTTAGCAGGTGAAAATTATCCTGGATTTCTTCATAAGAAAAAGATATCATAGATGGAGAGAAACCAAGCCCAGAGAAGGAATAGAAAGGGCAACAAGGTGGACTACGTCTAGCCTCCTTGTTTTCACAGATTACTCAGTTTTTTTTTTTATTAAGAAAATTTTTCATTCACACATCAATCAAAGATCCCCCTCTTCCCTCCTCTTGTCCCCCGCTCCGCCAGCCTCTCCCCCTAACCCTCCTCTACTTCCCCCTACAAGAAGGCAAGGCCTCTCATGGGAGGCACATCCAGTAGAGGCAAGTCCAAGCCCTTCTCCCTGCCTCAAGACTTCATGAGGTATCCCATCATAGGTAGTGGGCTCCAAAAAGTCCCCTCATGCACCAGGGATGGATTCTGATTCTACCACCAGGGGGCCCCTCCAAGCAGATCAAGCTACACAATTGTCTAGCCAGGCAGAGGGCCTAGTCTAGTCCCATGCAGGCTCCACAGCCATTGATCCAACTTTCATGAGTTCCCACTAGCTAACAAGGAAGATCCAAACAGGGACACATGAATCACCTTGGGAAGGGGAAATAGATGAGATCTCCATGAGTGAACTAGGAATGAGGGGTGGGTTAATTGAGGGTAGGGGCTGGGGGATGAGAACATAAGGGAATGGGATGGTCGAGCTGGAACAGGGATGGAGTGGGAAAGCAATGATAGAGAGATACTATGATGGAGGGATATCATGGGGATAGGGAGAAACCCAGTGCTAGGGAAGTTGCCAGGAATCCCCAAGGATGACCCCAGTTTGGACTACTAGAAATAGTCTAGAGGGTGCCTGAACTGAACTGGCTTGCCCAGTGATCAGATCGGTGAATATCCTAACTGTCTTCACAGAACTTTTCTCCAGTGACTGATGGAGGCAGATGCAGAGATCCACAACCAAACACTAGGCAGAGCTCCAGGAGTCCAGTAGGAGAGAGAGAGAGGAGGGATTCTGTGAGCAAGTGTACCAGGATCATGATGGGGCAACCTGCAGTGATTACCAAACAAGATTACTCAGTTTTTAAAGACAATCTTTTAGCACGTGTGTTCTTTTCAGAAGAGCATGGGATTTGGATTCAGACAGCTCTGGGATACATCTTTAAACAGTTTCACACAAGCTGTGCATTTTGAATAAGTTGTTTAGCTAGTTGAGCCTTAATAGATTTGCTCATTTATAAAATGGAGCATAATAACAGTGTTTAGGTTTGTGCTTTGAGGTAGAAACATTCAGGAACCACTCAGTGCGGCATGTGGCCCATAATGACCATTCAGTGTTTGTGCTGGAATTGTTCTCCATTGGGCAATGCCTTTACCTATCTTCAGTATATTAAATGAATATCTTTTAAGGTGGAATTATAATTGGACATCATGTCTTTTTGTCTGAACAGTAGTGAAAACATTAAAAGGAAATGTATTAAATAAAAATATTATACTTAGAAGTTTAAAAATAAACTTTCAGCTGACATGATTTAATTATTCAATATAAACTATGTATATGTTTATGATAAATGGAATATATTATGATTTTTTACATTGACTATCAGAATTTTTTGTTTAATCTTGAGTTCGTTGAGTGGTAGGAGGTGGTCTCAATCTGTATCCCTGGCTATCTTGGAACTCCCTTTGTAGACCAAACTAGCCTCAAACTTACAGAAATACACCTGCCTCTGTTTCCTGAGTAATAGAATTATAGATTTCTGCCACCATGCCCAGCCTCAGTAGAATATTTTTTAAATTAGTAGTTAAAAGATTAAAAGGGTTGAAATAAAATCTTAAACTTTTTGATATAATCTGAACAGATGAATTCTCAAAATTTCTTTTGGAGATTATATATATTGATTTGGCATGTTACAGTCCTGTTAATTGGCTTTCAAGTTTGCAGAAAAATTAGAATTTTGAACAAACTTTGTCATCTGTGGTTCAGAATGGTGTAAAGTAAGCAGAGTGTTTGAAATTCAACTTGTAGTTGGTTACTCCCCAGAAGCTTAACTAGTGTAACTGCCTAATGTAAGAGTCAGTTTAACAGACGTTTGAAAGTAAGCTTCAGGTTGGAAGCAGATGCTCCCTCTTGAGATGGTGAGACAGAGAGTGAGAAGAAAGATGCCCAGTGCCTTTCTCTGGGCTCCACATATCCACAGAGACACAGTCATACGCGTGTGTCACATATACTGTGCATACACACATGCCTGCACACAGGAATAATTTAAAAATTTAGTATTTGTATTCTAAATTCTAATATGTTTGCCTTTGTGCGTTGGAGGTTTTTCCCATACAGCTTTTAATATTGTTTCTTTGCATTGGATTATTTTACAGTTTGACTTTATTGTGTTTTGAAGAGATTCCCATATCTGTTTGAGATTTTAAACATCTCTTGTGTTTGGATGTCTATAGATTTGGGAAGTTTTCTGCTATAATTTCATCAAATACATTTTTGATACCTTTAATGTTTATCTCAGATCTTTCTGTTCTATAGATTAATAGATTTGCCACCTTGATTGAATTTCAGAATTCTGAGATATTTTGGTCCCCATTAAATAATTTTCATTTCCAGTTTACCAACCCCCCTCATCAGTTTTCTTGAGTTTTTCTTTTATTTTGCTTTTTTATAAATACTACTGATTACTCCCCTTACATTTTCTTTTTTTTTTTTTTCTTTTTTCTCACATAGTCCTGACTATGGTTTCTGGATTGAATTCATCTGCTTGCTTTTAATACCTTTTCGTGTCTTTTTTTCTGTAAACTTACGGTATTTTCATCTCCCATTTTTATATTTTAGTATATTGTACTTTGGTAGTTCATGTGTCACCAGTCATTTGGAGGAATCATGATACCTTAGTTTTTCACATTTCTTGTGTCTCTGTGCTATAATTTGCATGTCTCTTATTGTGGCTTTTTCTTATGGTTTTGTTTGATGATCATATCCAGCAACTACTCTTGAAGGCTTAATCTCTAGTACAACTTAGAGAACAAAAACCAAGCTACTTTAACAGCATCAAGTCATAGAAATACAGACATATGCTTAATGTCTATTAAAGCCTACTAATATACCAATGGCCATAAAACAGCAAATGGAAACTACTATAATGTACTATGAAGTTAAAAATTTAGTAGAATAAGTATGGACATAATTATTACAATAGCCGGGCGGTGGTGGCGCACGCCTTTAATCCCAGCACTTGGGAGGCAGAGGCAGGCGGATCTCTGAGTTTGAGGCCAGCCTGGTCTACAGAATGAGATCCAGGACAGGCACCAAAGCTACACAGAGAAACCCTGTCTCAAAAAACCAAAAAAAAAAAAAATTATTACAATAAAGTCAATATCTTTGTTACTTTTCTACTGTAGTGACAAAACACCATGACCAAGGCAATTTACCATTTAATTTGGGTCTCACAGTTCCGAGGTTTAGAGTCCATGACCATCTATCTATCTATACAGGGACCATGGTACTAGGCAGGCAGGCAGGCAGGCATGGTGTTGGAGCACTAGCTGAGAGTTTACATCTGAACATCTGATCCAGAAGCATGAGGTGGACGGGAGGGAGGGACAGAGGGAAGGGGGAGAGAGAACACATACACACACACACACACACACACACACACACACACACACACACACACACACAGAGAGAGACAGAGAGAGAGAGAGAGAGAGAGAGAGAGAGAGAGAGAGGTGTAAGCTTTTGAAACCTCAAAGCCCAGCCCTACTGACATACCTTTTCCAACAAGGCCTTTCTAATCCTTCCCAACTTTGAACCAAGCGTTCAAACAAATGAACAGATGAGGGTATTCTCATTCAAGCTACTACAGTCAGGGACAGGACAGAAATTGAGGAGAAGAAAGGTTAAATAAATTAAAAGTAGAAATTGAAAAGAATATTATGAAGGGTTAGAAAAGAGCAAGAGATTAAGGGGAAAAAGAAGAAGAAAAGATTTACCAGTGATGAAGTTTTCATAAACAAAATTAGGTAAATGAAGGAAGAGAAGTAAAGAAAAAATGTAAAAATGTATTTTTTAATTCAATGCATTCAAGTTAAAATATTATTAAAATTAGAGAATGGGAGTCTGGAGGGAATTATGCAGAAGCAAAACAGAAGATCAGGAGAAGGAAAAAAGGGTGAACAACAATGAATTATATAAAATTAGAGTACTATATAAAAAGGAAAAGTCAAAAGCATAATGTAACAAATACGCTAAATAAAAATCTTAATAAAATTTATTTTAAAAAAAATGAAAGGCAAAGATGAAAAGAAGAGGTGAATTATCCATCAGCTTCTTTGTGTGTCTTTGGAAACTGTAGTGTGCCAGGTGTGTATATAGGGAGGGTCTTTTGAAGTGAACTTTTATGTCTTTCTGGTGTATGCTTTTATTGAGTCTGTAATGGATAAGTGTCTGATGTCTGTCAAAACGGTCTTCACTTCGATAGCTTCCATTCTTGGTCATATGCTAGGACTTCTACACACCACACTTAACTTTACAGTCTGTGGGCTGGGCAGGTTATCAAACCTTATCAAAATACTACCCTTTTCTCAGTTTATATGCTCCAGAAGTGGCTAATACCTAGCTAGTGGATGTTTTCCAAGTGTGTTGAAACTATTGGAGTCAGCTTTAATACTGGGCTTTTTGCAGGCAGAATACCTGCCTTTGTACCTTTAAGATAGGTGGCTCCAGAGTTTTATTTCCTGCAGACCTCAGGCTTAGAGCTCTTGGTCTCTCCAAGGTGATTTTCAATTAATGAGATCTCTTCCCAGCACTTCCTCATCTTATTGGTGCCTCTTGCTCTACACTCTGCTACTTTTCAGCACCTGATCCTTATTCCATACAACTGTCTTACCATGGGATTGTGGTAGGCCAAATTAAGACTCCCTGATCTATGGCTGCTCCCTGTATACAGTCTCCCAGAAGAGCTCAGTTTCTTGTTTGTTTTGACAGTAGGTTCTCTTTTAAGATGGTATCTTGCCACTACCCTAACAGTCTTATAGAATAACACAGTAGGGTTTCTCTCTAACCCTGAACCATCACCTGAAACAATCACTGTCTTATCAAACTCATAATTGGGTTCTAGGCTTGTGAGGGTTATGGGCTCTTAAGGGTTAGACTGCCCATGTCTTACTTGGCTTGCCTTTTAGAAGTGGCTTCTGCTTTCCTTTCCCTTGTGAGACTCTAAAATTCATATTTTTAACCATTATACCATGCTTCTTTTCTTTGAAGTTTTCCTAGATATTCTTTGAACAGAATCTGATCAGTTCATGACTGACTGATTCTAGTGACTGTGGATACCAAGAATTACAAGCAGTTTATTTTTTTTCAGAAGTCTTCATAGAGTAAAAGCTACCTTCTTAAGATGTTTGATACTATAATATGATGTCAAGTGAAAAACAAAGGGCATAATTATAAATAAGGAAACTATAGAGGGGGAAGTGGCAAGTCTGTGTCCCAAAGTAAAAAATAAATAAGTGAATAAATAAATAATGAGTATGATTTCACCTAGACCTTAAAGGATTGGTATTGCTACAACAGTTGAGGCTTGCAAATTGATAGGAGTAAAATAAATAGGTGTTTCAGATAGTAGAAGCTGCTGAAGCAAAGTTAAGGGTACAAGAAAGAACATGATGTGTTTGGGAAAAATTGAAGAGTCTCGTTTAGCTGGTTGAACTGGTCATAGTGGTGGTGGTCTGGAAAGAAATACTAAGGTCAGGTTGTGAATAACCTTGAATCTGTGAAAAGCTGTCAGTTGCAGTGGGTTCTGTTTAGAATAGCACTATGTAGTTGTCGTCTATTTTCTTAATGGTTTAAGTACCTGTGTATTTAAAGAGATATTTGACTTTATTTATAGAATGCCAGTTAATGAAAACAGAGCGACCAAAGCCAAATACATTTATTATCAGATGTCTTCAGTGGACCACTGTTATAGAGAGAACATTTCATGTAGATACTCCAGAGGAAAGGTAAGAGACTTGTTTATTTATATTAGGTTAAAAATAGTCTAAAGATGTACTTGTAGCTGGATTATTATTTGTTAGATATAAATACATTTGCAGCATGTTATACTTTATTGTTCTGTTTCTGTTGTCTTGCATGTTTAACTGGGGCTGGAAAATGATAAATCACCCTTGGACTACTTTAAAATAAACTTTTTCAGAGAAAACAATTATACAAATATTTTTAAAACTTGAACACAATTTATATACAAATTATCTTTTTATAATATGTACAGTTGATTATACTCAATTTTGAAATTCTGAATGAAATTTAAGGAGCATTCCTGTCTGGATGCATATTAGTTTCAGTTGGTTGCCTGCAATATTACATTGAGAAGGATTCTGAGATTTGTGTCTTAAGTTTAGAATACTAGTAAATAATATGATTGGTTAATGTGACTGATTGTCTTGTGACTGACGGGAGCACAGCAGCATGATATGGATCAGCTCTGTGCCATCCATGGGGCCATAGTTCCAGTCTTTTGATCTATACTGATTTTGTACCTAATTCCCACTTTCTAGTTCTGTCTTAATACTCTTTTGTCTGATGGCTTGTTAATGAGTTAGGTCTGGCTACCCCAAGCACAAAGTTATTTTTCTACAGATGTTACTATAATATATTTGACCACAATCAATAACTTTTTAAAGTAGGATGTTAATAGCCTTCTTTTCTAATGGATAACTTATTCTAACAGACTTCTCTAAGAATTTAGTGAAAACAAAATAATCTCTTAAAATCCTAATAAATGATCAATGACAAAGTTTTTGTTGTTTACTGTATATTGAACCAAGGGTTTGGACAGGCTAAGTGAGTGCTCTATCATTGAGCTACAGACCTAACCCTAGCACTTTTTATCCAAAATTTCTATTTTAATAATACTTTCAATCATTAAATTGTGATTTGTCGTTACTTTAGGGAATATAGAAAAGAAAAATACCAGTTTGACACTGATAATAGTTTTATTTATTTATTTATTTATTTATTTACTTACTTACTTACTTACTTATTTGGTTTTTTGGGACGGATTTTCTCTGTGTAGTTTCAGTGCCTGTCCTGGATCTCGCTCTGTAGACCAGGCTGGCCTCGAACTCACAGAGATCCGCCTGGCTTTGCTTTCTGAGTGCTGGGATTAAAGGCGTGCGCCACCACTGCCTGATTAGTTTATTTTCAATACGTTTAATATTATTTTTTATTTTGGAGTGCATACAACCTCCCCAATTTTCACTTTTGTTTATGTTGAACTTTATCCTTATCTACCCTAGGCCTTCTGCACACGGAGTTCTTCATTTGCTTGTGCTCCACATAGAGCTGTAGTCATGATAATTCTAGTATCTTTTGGGTCTTAGTGTCAAGCAGCAGTTTTCCCCCAGCACTTACTTTGGTAGACTAGCAATGTCCCTTGGCTGTATAGTTACATGGCTGTGTTTCCTTTTCTTTTTCACTTTACGTGTTTACGTATTTTGCCTGTATGCATGTTCCTGTACCATTTATGTGTACTTCCCTTGGAGACCTGAAGAGGGTTTCAGATCTCTTGGAACTGGAGTTATAGACAGAAGGTTGTTAGCTCCCCTGTGAGTGCTAGGAATCAAACCTGGGTCCTCTGGAAAAGCATCTATAGGTGAATTTTTAAACAGTCTTATTAAATAAGAAACACAGAGCCAAATAAAGGGGTGCAAGCCGTAGAGATCAGAGCAATAGCTGCCAACTAACCCTAGCTCACCAGGTCGCTGTAGCTTCCCAAGAGAACTTCTTCCTGTCTAACCTGCGTCTTTATTGCCTTGCTATTCTGCCTTCTCACTGGCTCTAAGCCCAGCCACATCACTTCCTCGTCACTGCCTGTCTATATAGACCTCCAGGTCTCTATGGTTGGTACTGAGATTAAAGGTATGTATCATCACCCTTCGCTGTGTCCTTGAACACACAGAGACTGCCTGCCACGTGATCGGATTAAGGGTGTGTGTTACCACCGCCTGACTTCTGTTTATGGCTGGCTATGACCTCTGATCTCCAGGCAAATTTTATTTATTAACATACAAGTAAAATACCACATTTTAGCACAAATAAAATATCACCACAAGCAGCTAGTGCTCTTAAGCTCTTGAGCCATCTCTCTAGCCTCTCCCCAGTTTTTTAACCAAGTATATCATTACTATAACCTTTATTTGCTTTTATAACTTTCTTTACAGCAAGGATCATTCATCAGTTGATAGACATTTATCTTGTTTTGTTTTATTTATTTTTCTCAAGTCCAGGATGTGATGACAAAGTGCTTGCTACATGATTGAATTAATGCAATGCTCCCGTTATCATATTTCTCAGAAAATGTTATTTTGAGTGAACTTTTAACATTCGCTGAAGCTTGATTTGTTTTTGAGTTGTTGTTCCCAAACCTGAATCTAAGCCAGATCTTTTCAGTTTGGGGTGGGAGGACTTAGACAGTGTCTTGTTCTGCAGTCCAGGTTGGCCTGAAACTTAACTGTGTTACCCAGGCTCACTTTAGACTGTGACAGTCCTCTGCCTTAACTTTCTGAGGGCTGAGATAAATAAGAGATAGATACATCTTAAGCCTCTAAAATCCTTTGACTTTCCTGCAGTATCAATCTACTCTTCTGAAGAATCAGTTTTCACTTGTATTTAAGGAAACGGGAATTAGCCTATTGAGTGTGCTGTTGGAGTATGCTTGTCTGCGTTCACGAAACATCTACTGTCTGGAGGTTTCATAGAGCTCTCATCCAATGTCAGCGAGGACTTAGAGGTGCTCAGGGGTAGAAATTCTCTTTGTAATATTCTGGCCCTAGTCTGAAATTCTTTTATGTTGTAAACTAGATGGATCTCTCTAGTATGTGCTACATTTATTTCAGTGGATAATATAAGATTATGCATTTTTCTATGTGGAGAGTCTGATGTCTCAGATCTTACTACTTCATTCTTTTTCACAATTATTAAATCATGTACATGTGTACACGTGGGGGGGGCGCTTTTAGATTTTCATTTTCCTTTTTGCCTTCATTTTTCTGTTGTCTTTAATAGTACTCCTGGCTTTAATTAGAAAAACTTTATTAAACTTTAGCTTGAAGCAGTTTTCCATATTATTTTTTGTTGTCTAAATAAAAATGTTCTTAGATATTTTACTGCATTTTTGTTTTTAAGATTAAGTTTATGTTAACTTATAGTTGAAAACATAAAATTATACATATTAGTGGATACAATCTCATTTTAATGCATATATAAATTTTTATATCTCCTCAAACCTTTATTTAAGATAATTCTTAGAATGCACAGTATATTCCTATCTGGTCACCTCACTGTACACTAGCATGTTATAACTTCTTCTCTAACTGTACTCCTATTCACTAATCAACCTTTCACCATTATTTGTCCCTCCTCACAGTCTCTGTTGCCTTTGCCCATCACCATCCTCTCCTTTAGACTCCTCATATCCATGACATAATGTCCTTTCAGGGCCCAGCTCTCTTAGCATAATGAGCTCTAGTTCCGTCCATGTTGCCTTAAAGGACAGGATTATTTTCTTTTTTTAAGAGTGAAGAATATCCTACTGTGTGTGTGTGTGTATACATATGTTGTGTTTTCTTTATTCATTCATCAGTTGATAGACACTTAGGTTATTTTCACCTGTTGATTTGTGTGAATAGTACTACTATGAATATGGTCAAGCAATTGCCTTTTTGAATGGCCAATTTAATTCTTTTGGATAAGTGCCCAGAAATGGGATGGCTGGATCATAGGGTAGTTTTTAAATTTTTGAAGGATTTGCCATACTCCTTTTCATGTCACTTGCCACTAGTACCACTACTAACACCTGTCATCATCTGTTTCCTTATTATAATGTCCTTTGCAGCAAGGTGTAAGATATGGTCTATGACTTGTATTTGTCTGATGATGGAAATGCTAAGAACAATCTTTGTATATCTGTGGATCTTTTTTATGGCCTTGGAGAACTGCCCATTTAAGTCTTTTGTATGTTTTTAATTGGATTACTTATTTGGTTTTTGTTTGTTTTGGCCTGTTGAGTTGTAATAGTTTCTAATCAAAATTTTAGAACTTACCCCCTTTCTTTCTCTTTTGGGGAAAGGTGCATGGGGGGGGGGCGGGCACAGAGTTTAATTATGTCAGGATATAGCTCTAGCTAGCCTGGAACTGCTTGTGTAGATCAGTCTGGCTTCAAACTTGGAGAATTTCTTTTAAACAAAACAAACAAACAAAAACCTTTTCATGTATATATTTCTCAGACACTTTGACCCATTTCTTGGTTCTCATTTTCATTCTGCTGTTTCCTTTGCTTTACAGAAGATTTTTAAATTGGTATTCGTTTTGTGGCCTGTACTTTTGGTGTTATAGTCAAAGATTACTGCTAAGACAGGTGTCATGAAGAGAGCACTTTTGTTTCTTTTAGCTTTTAGTCTTTATTTTGAAGTATGTATGTGTGGTTTAAAATAAGATTCATATTTTATCCTTTTTCAAATTGACACCCATTTATTCCAAAACCATTTGTTGAAGATGAAGATGCTCTCCTTTTGGCTTTATGTGGTTTTGGCACCCTTTGAAAGATGGCCATGTATGCATGGTTTTATTACTTCTTTTATATCATTCTGTGTTTTTTTGTTTGTTTGTTTTTTTGTTTTCCAAGACAAGGTTTCTCTGTATAGTTTTGGTGCCTTTCCTGGATCTCGCTCTGTTGACCAGGCTGGCCTCGAACTCACAGAGATCTGCCTGGCTCTGCCTCTAGAGTGCTGGAATTAAAGGCATGTGCCACTGCTGCCTGGCCCATTCTGTGTTTTTATTCAGGCTCCATAGTGTTTCAGTTATTGTGCCTTTAAAATGTGTGTGTGTGTGTGTGTGTGTGTGTGTGTGTGTGTGTGTGTGTGTGTGTGTGTGTGTGCGCGCGCGCATGCGCGCGCGCACACTCTTTGAGCATTTCATAAATGTATATGATTATTTTGATCACAACCACCCTACTCCCTCTTTCAAGTCATCATGGATCACCCTCCACTCTGTAACCCTTCCAAACTTCATGTATTCATTTTTAAAAAAGGTAATTCATTGAATCCAATTAGTACCACCAATATGTTCATGGGTGTGGGGATATCTAATGCAACCTATCAGTGACCATTCTTCTGAAGAAAACTGACTTTCCTTCCCCAGCAACCTTCAATTGCCCAAGCTTCTCAGCTGGATATAAGGCCTCATGATCTCCCAGTTCATGCTGCGGTGTTGACTGGCTTTATCTTATACAATCAGCCATCATTGCTGTGAGTTCATGAGTGCAGCAGGCCTGTCAGGTCCAGCAGGCACTGTTCTCCCATCCTTCCCTACTTAGGACTCTTTAATCATCTTTCTGTCCTCAATTCCTCATTGTTCTATGAGCCTTACAGGGAAGGGGTGTGATATACCTGTCCCATTTAAGGATAAGCACTCCTCCATTCATAGTCACTTATTCTCTACATTTTTGACCAATAATGAATCTCTGTTTTAACTTCTGTCTTAGTTAGGGTTTCTATTGCTGCCAAGAGACACCATGACCACGACTTATAAAGGAAAGCATTTAGTTGGGTCATGGGGGAAAGCATGGTGGCATACAGGATAACGTGGTGCTGGAGCAGGAGCTGAGAGTTCTACATCTGCAAGCAGTAGGAAGAGAGTGAGCTACTAAGCCTTGCTTGAGCTTTTGAGACCTAAAAGCCTGCCTGTAGTGACACACCTCCTTCAATAAAGCCACACTTTCTAATAGTGCCCCTCCCTATGGGCCCATGGGGGCCATTTTTATTCAAACCACCACAACTTCCATTCACTATAAAAAGAAGCTTTTCTTACGAAGACTGCACTAATCTTTGAGTATAAAGATATGTTTAGAAGACAGTTGGATACTATGTCTACTTAAGCAAAATAACAGTAATACGTTCTCCCTTAGAGCCTGTGAGCTACCTGGCAATGGTCTTTGGCCAGGTTTACAGCACCGAACATGAGTTCCCTCCTGTCGAGTGGTCCTTAAATCCAGTCAGAAAGTAGTGGATTACTTCCGTAACATTCACATCACTATTGCACCTATGGGAATATCTTGTCAGACTGGTTATTGTAACTCACAGAGTTCACAGTTTGGTAAGACAGTTGTTGATTTTCTTTCCCAGTAGACTGCATTGTCCCTTTTAGTAACTATGAAAGCTAGCCTTTAGGAAGACTTCTAGGTTAGTACCAGCTTGATTTCTCCTTGTCCTGTCTGAAAGTTATGAAGTAATTATAAACATTCTTAACAGTTACATTGTATCTAACTAGGTCTGAAATTGTCTGTTTCATATATAATGTTGAAGAATCATCTAAAATATATGTACAGAAATTTAAGACAATGTGGTTAAAAGTACAAAGACAAATATTCTATGGAATTAGATTCCTAGGGGATCCAGATAATAGAATTTTTTTACAGTGATTAAAAGTACTAAGCATGTATGTATGTATGTATGTATGTATGCATGCTTAAGGCTGGGGAATTGACAGAAGAAATTATAAAAAAGAAACATAGTCTAAAACTGCTGTAAGACTTTCATAATTCTGATGGCTAGTGAATGGTTTTAATTGCAAGTTAGACATCACATTAGTGAACCTGAAGACCTAAGAGACTACCCAGCAGGAAGTATGCAAAGATAGGACAGAAAGTAAAAACTGATGACAGTAGAATGGAGGGCAGATTATGCAATGAGGAAGTCTTACAGATCATCATTAAACTTTCAAGTAATTTGAGAGAATGAGGCAGGAAGAATTTAAATTAACAGTGCATGAAATTTTTCTAGAATGTCTAAAGATACAATTCCACAGGACCAAAAGTTCTGCAAATACCAAGTGAGTTAAATACAAAGAAAATTCCTATCCAGTAAGATTGGTTGTTTTTTTGTTTTGTTTGTTTGGTTGGTTTTTCAAGAAAGGATGTTTTAGTTATGGTTTCTATTGCTGTGAAGAGACACCATGACCAAGGCAACTCTTATAAAGGGAAACATTTAATTGAAGTAGTTTAAATTCAGAGGGTTAGTTCATTATCATCATGGTGGGGGAGCATGTAGTCATGCAGGCAGACATGGTGCTGGCTACATCTTGATCAGAAGGCAACAGTAAATGATCTGTCACACTGTGTGTAGTTTGAGCATAGGAAACCTCAGAGCCCACACCCACAGTGAAGCACTTCCTCTAACAAGGCCACACCTCCTAATACTGCCACTCCCTTTGGGGGCTTTTTTCTTTCAAACCACCATCCAGGGTTTCTCTGTTTAGCCCTGGCTGTCCTGGAACTTGTTTTGTAGATCAGGCTGGCCTTGAACTCAGAGATAATGCCTCCCTCTGCCTTCCAAGAGCTGGAACTAAAGGTGTGCACCACCACACCTGGCTGTCCAATAAGGTTGTTAAATACCATAGTGAATGAGAAAGAATTTTTTTTCTTTTCCTCAGAGGAGCAGCAGTTAGATCAAAAGGTAACATAACAATAGGAAAAGCTGATGAAGGGAACCTACTGCATATAGTACTAATTGGGGATAATGGAGTCATGCCCTCAGAGTGCTGAAACCAAGTAAGTGCCACAAAACAATATGTTCCAAGAATGAAAGTAAAATTAAAATACTTTTAGTTAGAGGGGTCATTGAGATGGCTCAGTAGGTAAACTTTAAAAAAAAAGCATCACATTTTAGGGGAAGAATTATATCAAATAGGTAGGATATGTGCAAATAAAATTTAGTTGTAGTTTCAAAAAAAGCATTTAACTGAACTTTTTTACTTTCTCATTTTTTTCTTTTTTTAAAAAAATTGATTTTTTTAGATAGTAATTTAATTTTTTGAGACTTTCACAAATGTATTTTAGTCATATACACTTTTCATTCATCCACCAAACCCCTCCCAGGTTCATCTCTTTCTCTTCCATACCCACTTGATTTTGTGCTCTCTGTTCTTCTTTAGAAGGTACTATATAGCAGCAAATGGCCTGGTCCTCTGGCTGCTGTAGTCTTTCCACCCTCTTTTTCATGATGTTCTGAGTCTGTGCATAGGAATTGTATTGTAAATGTATTAATTGGGGTTGGGCACACAGTGGTCAGTTGTTCTCTGAATTTGAACGAGTTGTGACTTTCAGTAATAGTCTCCATCTGCTACAAAGAGAAGTTTCTTTGACGAGGAGGAGGTGAGAGCTGCACTTATCTGTGGTCCTAAGGATAAGTATTTAGAATGCGTTTAGAGGAAAATAGTCATAGTAGAGTCTCCTCTAGGGTCCATGACCTCAGCAGCCACAGATAGTTTGCTGAGTTTACAATGCAAGGCATAAATTTCCTCATATTGAGTAAACTTTAAGTCCAGTTGGATGGCCATTGTTTACTACTAGGATATAAGTGCCACTATTGCACCTTTCAGAATATCCAGTCATTGTGATTCACAGGCGTTACAGCTAAATAGGACTGTTGATTACTTTCTCATTCTGGCAGCTTGTATAGCTCCTTTCAGCACTATAAGAGCTAGTTCTCAGGGAGGGGGCTTCAGTGTTAGGTTATGGCTGATTACTCTAAATCCTGTGTCTTAAGTGTGTGGTGTCTTTAGCAGCAGAGTTTTGCCTTCCTTTCCTGGAAGGCAGTGAAGGGCTACAGCAATAGCCTATGTTATCTGGGATCTCTTGGACTCCTCTTCTAGTAGCTCAAAAGGAGTTTTTCTGTACCTGGCACCAAGGTAGGGGTGTGTGTGTGTGTGTGTGTGTGTGTGTGTGTGTGTGTGTGTGTGTGTGTGTGTGTTTTAAACTTTCCTTTTATTTATTCTTTGTGTCTTTTACATCATGCACCTCAATCCCATTCATTTACCTTTGTACCCAACCCCACCCCAAGTAAAATAAAGTAAAATTTAGAGATAAAAAGAAAAATCTAATCATGGAAGCTGCAGTGTCACACAGTGAGTCATGCAGTAAACCCTTTTGTCCCTATATCTTTACTTGCAAGTGTTCATTGCCACAAGTCTGGTTTGAGGCCTCTGGTTTCTGCTACACTATTGATGCTGGGCCCTCACTGGGACTCCTCTTGGATATCCTGTTGTTGCCCTGTGTCTTGGAGATGCTGCAGCTTTGGGTCTGCAGGACTGGCCCCTTCACATGCTACAGCTATTTTATAGATAGGGTGGATGTTGGGGTGGGCCAACTCATAACCCTGGTTCTGGGCCTGGATAGTTACAGGGTTGTTTAGCTCATCAGCTCTTTCCAGTCCTCACTACCATGGTGAGCTTTCCAGCGTTGCCCTGACTAGTTTACCCTTTGCATCTATGAACAAGGAGCAAGGCCAGTTCTCCTGCTTTCACTCCCTTGGGATTGGCTCTCCCACACCTACACCATCAGGGCCAGCTTTACTGTCTTGCCTAGGTGAGGTTTAGGGGCCACTCTCCTGAGTGCTGCAGCCGGTGAGGGGTAAGGGCAGCTCTCCAGCTCTTAAGACCTCAGGGCAGGCTCTTCCACCCTTCTTAGGCATGGGGGCAGGACATCTCTCCTCTGCCCATGCCTCCATATGGCAATGAGGGGCAGGGGCGTGGGGTGGGGTGGGGAGGCAGATCTTATGCTCATGTTCTTGCATGTATTGTCTCCTGTTCCTCCTCACCCCCTCCATCAACAGGATCAGCTCTGCTGTGCTGTCCACTTGAGGTGCAGGACCAACTTTCCTGAGTATTGGCAGCTGGTAAAGGGAGGGTCAGCTCTCTCTCCAGCTGGAGGCAGTAGGGGCAAAGAAGAAGGGCATCTTTCTCTTAGTCCCATCACCACACCACAGACAAGAGAGGCAGTACTAGCTATGCCCCTTTTATGCCCTCAGGGCTGGCTACTGTGCCCCTGTCTACAGGGTCAACTCTACTGTGCTGCCCAGGCAAGACAGAGGTCCTGTGCTCCTAAGTGCTACAGCTGCTTCAGGTGTTGAGGGGTGAGGAAAGGAGGGCATTTTCCCTTACCCACACCACCATATGGCAGATGAGAGGGGCATGACCTGCTCTCTCCCATTCTTAACCCTTCAGAGCCAGTTTGTCCATGGCCCTGTGAACAGGGTCAGCTCTGTTGTGCTGCCCAAATGAGGTGTAAGACTCTATCCTGAGTGCTTCAGCTGGTGAAGAGCAGGACCAGTTCTCCCTAGAGTTGCAGCCAATTAGGGGTGAGGCCAGCTCTCTACAGCCCTATTAGTTCACCATAATAGTACCCTTCTGTACGGCACCACAAGGCACCGGGTGGGCCAATGTTTTCTCCTCAGAGTCTAAAGTGTGAGTCTTCTTGGTCTGCTCAGCCAGTCATGGTGCTAGGGGCACCAGGGTTTTTGTTTGACAGTTTACAGTTTGGGGGGGAGTACTGTCACCACCACAAAGGGTAACTTAAAGTGTGTGTGTGTGTGTGTGTGTGTGTGTGTGTGTGTGTGTGTGTGTGTAATATGTATTTGTAGGCAGATACATTTTATGCAATAAGTGAACATAATATAATTACCATATAAGTGCTACTTCTGACTCTAGGCCTGTAGCAAAAATGCTTTTAGGATTATTTTCACCTAGAAATGATGACAGAGAGGGTGGCTACACAGTAGACTATTTGTATTCATCTTATAAATTATAAAAGGTTTAATTTAAGTAACTTATCTTCTGTTAATGAGAAATCGTACTCATTTTTATAGAGAAGAATGGACAGAAGCTATCCAAGCTGTAGCAGACCGACTGCAGAGGCAAGAAGAGGAGAGAATGAATTGTAGTCCAACTTCGCAAATTGATAATATAGGAGAGGAAGAGATGGATGCATCTACAACCCATCATAAAAGAAAGGTAGAAAATAATGACTTATTTTACTTCTAAATACAGTCTTAATATGCTGAAAACTGCTTCTGAAAGAGATGTCAGCCAATTTTCTCACTGCATTTATTACTTTGTGAACCTAAAGGACCTGTTGTTTAAAACCTAATAATGCACCAGCACTGCAGTATTGAGTGTTTGTAGACTTATGAAGGATTGCTGAGTGATGGACTTTAAAGATGACGTTTTATCTTGTGGATAACAACATTTTAGAAACTTGGAAATTAAATGTTTTCCTTAAGGTGCAATGTCTCTGTGATTTATTCCCCTTGCCTTCAGCCTCATCGAAACTACCTATAAAAGTTAGTCTTAGAAATAACACATTTTCTTTTAATTGCTACTTATGAGCCAATGAAGGAGAAAAACCACAATTTTTCAATCCTCAGTGCCCCAGATTAATAGATAATTTATATAGGAATTGTAAATAATATTTTTCATTACTATAAAAATTTAAAAATAACTTCATTATGTAAAAAATGGTATTCAAAACTAGTCTAATGTGATTATTTGAAAATTCCCACATATAGGGAAGAATGAACTGAAGCTATCCAAGCTTTAGATTGATGGTCAATATAGTAGATTGAAATGTTATTTGCATGTATAAGTTAAATATATATTTGCTTTTTATTTTATAAATTATATTCAGGTGTGAAAAAACCAAATACTCAAAGTATTATCAATTATGTTTTTCACTTGTTTAATTAACTAGTTGATTAATAAATTAATTAATTTCACAGTGCTGGTATTTTGAACTATGGTGTATGCAAATGTTCCTCTACTATTGAACTCTGCCGTTTGGTGTTAGTATAGTGAGCAGAATTGCTTTTCATGTTAGATTTCCTGGATTCAAATCCTTACCTTTCCACATGCTATCTATCTGTGAACTTATTGGAATTATATAGTCACAACTTAGAGAATTAATTGACTATGTAAAGTTTTTTCTTTAATTAACATTCTGTACTTGATGACTGTGAACATTTCTGTCTTTTTATTTTTAATTTCCCCCCATTTTATATTACATGCAAAATATGGATATTTTGCTTTCAAGTGTATCTGTGGACCAAGTGTGTGCAGTGCCTGGGGAGTTGAGAAGAGGGGCATTAGATTCCCTAGAATTGGAGTTACATATAGTTGTGAGCATCATGTGGGAATTGAACCAAAATTTTCTAGTAGAAGAGCAGTCCGTGTGCTTAACTGCTACGTCACCTCTATATGCCCCCTTTTCTGTCCTTTATGTAGATGAATCCTCTCTTTTGTGGTTGTTGGTTTGAATATATAGGTCATTATAAGTTGATTTCTCAGTCAAGAAGATGATCATAACCTATCTTTACCCATTTATTAAGATTAGAAATTTCCTTTTCCATGGATGTGTATAACTTGAAGTTTGACTGTGTTAATAAATTTGAATCAAGTTCCAGTTAATCTCGTCCTTTGAATTTAAACTACTTCATTAAAAAGCAAGTTATACCAGCTCTACCCTGTTTAATTTTCCTGGAATTCTAAATATATGCTTAACAGATCAGTAAGATACTGTTAAGCCAGGAATTGAAAATGGTGACTTTGTAACACTGTAAATTGATGTACTATATCCAATCAATGGAAGGATATTAAATATAAGTATGGACATTGATCAGCAATAATATTGAATAGACACACAATTTTAAAAGGTAATAGTGGAAATATGTGAGGGTATTTTCTTGAGAAGAATGGTTATAAATGATAACTAAATCATACTTTTTTATAATTACTAAGTTGAATAATATTCTTCTTTATCACTAACCATTAATAAGTGTTTATTTTGTGCTTATTTTGCAGTGGGCTCTGAGCAGTACTTTTGTATTTATCTTAGCCATTTAAAAGTCATTTGAGGTATAGACAACTAATATGCCATTTTATAGTTGAGACATCTGATAATACAAGTTAAATATCATGCTCAAATATCTAAATCTTTTAATTATACATTATATAACCTCACTGTGTAACATTTCTGTGGATCATACATCAGCAGAATGTTAATATTGTAAAATAATGGTAGAATGTGAAGATCCCTGAATCCTAATGCGTGGGTAGATCTCCTAACTCATCTTTTAGCTTCTTTATCTATCAAAAGGGGGTAATTATTGTACCTAACTCATGTACTTGTGAGTCTTAAATTGAGGGGATATTTTGCATTTAAATATAGTAAGTATAAAGTCAGTGTTAATGATTGTAGTTAGTATCCTACTTTGTCTCATAAAAGTAATTAAGTGTCTTTCTATAGATTGTCTTAGGATTATTTACTGAAATTTGAGTTTAAAAATAAAAACTTGCTAGATTTTTTTTCAGTATTGGAGATTGAACCTAGGACCTCATACATGTTATGCAAATCCTCTACTACTGAGCTATATTTATGGTTACTTTTTATTCTTTTAAAATTTTAGATAGGTTCTCACTAAGTTGTGTAGAGTGGCCTTGAACCCATGCTCTATCCCAGATTGGCTTTCACTTATAAAACCCTTGGCTCAGCTTCACAAGTAGCTGGGAGTACAGGTCTCTGTTACAGGCTCAGCTGATAGAAATATTTTTAATGTATTTTGGGCTCAAGGTCTTAACCATATATGATTCCCATTTTTTTATATATATAATTTTAAGTGTATGTAGTAATTTAAAATAATTTTAAATCACAGGAGTATAAAAAAATGAATGTTTGTATCACTGGCTTCTCTGTAATGAGTCCAATAGTTTAAAGTGTCCAATATTACAGTCACATATATGATAACTAGATTTAGAACTGTTTCCTATATGTGCATCAGTCACCATGAAAAGAATTGTGCTTTACATTTTTTAAAAAATTTTGGGCCGGGCGGTGGTGGCGCACGCCTTTAATCCCAGCACTCGGGAGGCAGAGGCAGGCGGATCTCTGTGAGTTCGAGGCCAGCCTGGTCTCCAAAGCGAGTACCAGGAAAGGCGCAAAGCTACACAGAGAAACCCTGTCTCGAAAAACCAAAAAAAAAAAAAAAAAAAATTTTGGACTTCAACACATTTGAAATAAACAAGTTTTCATACTTGGTAAAATACATTTTTTTTTTTTTGAAAATGGACAATACTATTCAGAGGACACTTAATGGTCAAGGTAGCTATGCTGAGAGTGGTCTTGACTTCTGCCTCTTGGCCATACAAAAGTAGAGTATTGCCAAAGTATTTGTTGAAACACCTAGGACTCTGTTGCCATAGTATTTGTCCAAGCACCCAGGACTCTTGAAAAGGGAGACACTGCATAATGGAGAAAAGAGACAAGGTCTGACAATCAAATTTAAATATCCTTCTTTTTGAAGATGTTTCAAAGGGATGTGTATGATTTGAATATGTTTGTAAGGCTTTTGTTGTGTGTAGACACTGATTTCTTTGCTTAAAATGGCCAGTTTTAAGGGATTCATATTTCTGAAGATTATCCATGCCTCCATCTAGTGATGCTTTCTTCTATGTCTCTGTATATGTATGTGTGTATATGTGTGTGTGTTTGTGTGTGTGTGTGTGTGTGTGTGTGTGTGTGTGTGTGTGTGTGTGTGTTCTTCTGTGTGTGTGTGTGTAGACGTGTATACCTGCTATGTAGCCCAGGCTAGCTTTGTATCTATTATGGGCCTATAGTCTTTGGGTAATAAGTTTGTATTGTCATGCCTAGCCTTTTAATTGCATCCTCTTTTTGTTAATCATTAACACTTTTTATCATATCTTTTCTTGTATCCCCAAAAGGAAAACATTCTGTAATAGCTTCTATTTCACTTTGCAAATATTAGGTAGTTTCTGTGTATGCCATTCTGAGCATGTACATTTGCTATAAAGGCCCTTTTAATTTGTTGAAGCTCTGTCAAAATAGATACATAACCTGTTTCTGGTGATGTCATTTAGAATACTACTTAACTAATATTAGTTTTTGTGTAAATTCCTTTTTCGAAAGATTGACAAACTGACAGAAACTGAAATTCAGTTGAAGACTGCTATATTATTTTACGTTTTTTGCCTCTTGTCCCTAAAAATTGCAACCTTCAAGGATTGTGGTAATGTTTTATGTATGTTGCTTTTCATCTGAAAATGTCATAAAGTAATTTACAAATTATTTTCCTATTTTTGTCTCCAAGACTTAGAGATAACAATAGTATTTAGTAATTGTGTGTATTAGTATCATTTTTAGTGGTTTTAGATGAAAAATAAAGAAGGTACTATATGCTATATTGAACAATAAAATGAATTTTGACTTGGTTACCAGACTTTACCTTTTTATTGCCATGAAAATAGCAGAAATAATAGCTATGTTATTTCATATGGTTTTGTTGCTAGATGGGCTGTTCTACTGTTCTTGCATAGATCTTCAAATTATTTTTGGCTGCCCGTGTGCTGGCCTTGAAAAATCCAAAGAAAACTTTTTGTTATGTCCCAGGGTTTGGTGTTGACTTTTGCCTTCATGGTTTCTGCACTTTCTCCCTGTGCATGTGGTATCTTATCTTACAGGCTCTTGGTGTATAGTTCTTCCTCCAACAAGATAACCTCAGCTTCCACACAGAAGGAAAGCCATCTCTTGAGAGTTTCTAAAAGAGAAAAAACTTTCTAAGTGCTATGTCTAAAGGCTGGCTCTGGAACTGGCATAGACTCTGATCAAATAGTTTAAGGAGCCGTGAATTTGAAAGAGAGCAGGAAGGTGCAAGGAGGGCCTGGAAAGCGAAAAGGGAATGGGGAAATTGTGTACTTATATACTATTAAAAATGCCACGGGGTGGGGGTGAGGGTAAAGATCATGATGGGAAATCTACAGAGACAACTGAACCAAGCTCATAGGAACTCATGAACTTTAGATTGACAGCTGTGGAACCTGCATGGGACCAGACTAGGCCCTCTGCATACAGGAGAGAGATGTGTAGCTGGGTCTGTTTGAGGGGCCCCTGGCAATGTGCTCAGGATCTATCCCCAGTGAATGAGCTGGCCGGACACTCACCCTTGATGCAGCAGGTTGGGGCTTGGTCCTGCCTCGACTGAATGTACTAGGCTTAGCTGTCCCCCCATGGGAGAACTTACCCTTTTGGAGGAGGGGACTGGGGGTAGGTCAAGAAGACGGGGATGGGGGGCGCATTCAGGAGGAGGGATGAGAGAGGGATCTGTGGTTGGTATGTAAAATGAATAAAAAAAATTTAAAAAGAAAAATTGCCAATCAGATAGAGACTGAGAGTTGGGGAGGGAGGAAGTGAGAGGAAGTGGGTGAATATGGGAAAGAGATGGACTGCTGCTTGGTGGCAACAAGACAGTCATATTTGGGGTCTCATAGTTTGGTCCTTATCCTCTGAGTTTTTAAATCTGTTAGTTAAATGAAATATGTCTAGCTATCTATCATTTTTCTAAATGACTGTAACTGTTTTCCACATATGTGCATCTACATTTGACTTATAATTGAATCAATAAGTATATGTTATTTCTCCTGCTCTCTTTTTGACATTTACTTTTCCTTTGAACTAGATGTGTTAAGACATTATAATTTGACATTTGCTTAAAATTACCCAAATTATAGGCAAGTGATACTAAAATTGAATGTAGCCATTCATTTATGAAATATTTAAAATGGTTTTTAATGTCAGAGTGATTCTGGCCTCAAGGAGTGAATTGAAAAATATTTTTCTCATTCTGGTTTTCAAGAAGAGTTTGTGCAGAATTGGTAGCATTTTTTTCTTTAAATGTTGTGGACTTTTCCTTATTGTAAAAAGTTTTAGTACAAATTCAGTTATTATATATAGGGCTGTTCAGCTTATCCTTTACTTTGTCAGTGGGCTTTTGTAGTTTGTGATGTAGGTAATTTGCTTATTTCATTTCAGTGTCAATTTTACTGGCATAAAGCGGTTTATTCTCTCATGGTCCCTTTAATTCCTGTAGGTTTTGTAGTGATGTCTCCTTTGTGATTTCATGTTGGTAATTTTATCTTTGTGTCTATCTTCCTGATCAATATGGCTGGAAATTGACACTTTCTATTGTTCTTTTCTCCTGTTTCTTTGAAAAATGCTCCTTTGCTTGTATTTTAAAATGTTTATGTGTGTGTTCTTAGATATCACTTCTTCTGAGGTAGCACTTACTTTAAAAAAGCCTGAGAACTGGAAAATACTTTTTAAAAACCTTATTTTATTTTTAAAAAATGTTCTGTCAGTTAACTAATAATTTGACTGATGGAGAAATTCTAGGTTCAAAATAATTTCTACAAACTCTGAAAACTCCATTATTTTCAGTATTCAAGGTTGCTTAAGAAACAACCAATAGTAGTATGTTTTTTTTTATTTGAAGTTGGTCTAGAAATTAGTAGGATCAATATCGAGTTTACAGTGCAAGTATTACAAGCAGACTAACAGTAAATTGTGTCAACTATTTGATTGTGGTTTTCTACTTTATATTTTTCAGACAATGAATGATTTTGACTATTTGAAACTACTAGGTAAAGGCACTTTTGGAAAAGTTATTTTAGTTCGAGAGAAAGCAAGTGGAAAATACTATGCTATGAAGATTCTGAAGAAAGAAGTCATTATTGCAAAGGTAACTTGAGTCGAAAAGCTTTTTAGTATGAACGTGTATCTGTGCACATTCTTGTAAATGGTATAGAGATTTCATGAAGCAATCAAAACATTGAGTTTAAACTATTACCTATTAGTAGACAACAGTGTTCGTTTTAAGGTTTTCAGCAGTGTACAGTATTATGTAAATTATAGTGAAGCTGTTTTATTCCATTGAGGAAATACTTCATTTGTTAATTTGAAGGAATGTTTTAACTATATATTTATGATCCACATCACTAATTACATTAGTGTTGCTTTCACTATTTTTCCATTATGTATAATGTGCCATATCAATTTCATTCCCCATTCAGTTGAAGGACATGTAGGTGGTTTTTATTTCCTAGCTATTATGCATAGAGCAGCAGTGGACATGGTTGAGCAGTACCTGTGGAGTGGGCTGTTGTCCTTTGGTCATATGCCAAGAAGTGGTATATATGGGTCATATGGTAGGTTTATTTTTAGCTTTTTGGGGACTCTACCACAATGATTTCCAGAGTGGATAGATCAGCTTGCAATCCCACCAACAGTGAAGGTGGGTCCCCCTTTCCTTACATTCCCTCCAGCATTTTTTGTCAGTTATTTTGTTGATCTTTGCCAACTGAGATTGGTAAGATGAAATTTCATAGTTGTTTTGATTTGCATTTCCCTAATTGCTAGATAGTAAGAACATTTTTTGAGCGAGTTTTTTTAAGCCACCCCCACCTTTATTTTGAGAACTCTTTGTTTAGATCTCAGGCCTGTTTGTTTGTTTGTTTTTGAATGAGTCATTTGTTTTTATACTCTTCATTTTTGAATTCTTTATATATTCTGGGTATTAATCCTCTGTCAGATATAGAGCTAGCGAAGATTCTCTCCGTTTTGTGTCCTTCTCTTCACCTGCTTGATTGTTTCTTTAGCCATGCAGTCCTACTTTTCACTTGGTGCCCTTAATCCTTGGGCAAAAGGAGTATACCGAAGTCCTTTCTGTACCTGTGTCCTTTAGGGTACTGCCTGTGCTTTCTTCTAACAGTTCCAGTATTTCAGGTTCACATTTAAGTCTTTGAACCTTTTGGAAACAGTTTCTGTGCAAGGTGATAGATGGGGGCTAATTTCGTTCTTCTGCATGTGGACAATTTTCCCAGCACCATTTATGAAGATGCATTCTTTTCTAGAGCATGTTTTTGTCATCTTTGTCAATTATTAAATGGCTGAAGTTACATGTATTCATGTTTGAATTTTCAATCCTGTTCCAATGCCCTATATGTTTTTATGTCAGGACTATATTTTTATTACTGTGGCTCTGTAATATATCTTGAGATCTGGAAAGGAATCCCTCCAGAATGGAATCCCTCCAGAATGGAATCCCTCCAGAATTGTTTGTTTGTTTGTTTGCTTGCTTGCTCAGGATTGTTTTGTCTATACAGGGTCTTTTGTGGTTTCATATTAATTTAGGATATTTTTTTTTCTTTCTCTGAAGAGGAAGAGGAAATTTTGATTGGGATTGAAATTTATAAATACCTTTGGTGGAGTGGTAATTTTCACACCATTAATTCTACCAATTCATAAGCCTGGGATGCCTTTCCATTTCCTAGTGTCTTTATCTCTTTCTTCAGAGGTTTAAAATATTTATTGCAAAGGTCCTCAACCTCCTTGGTTAGGTTTATTGCTAGATACTGTATTTTCTTTGAGGCTGTTGTGAATGGGAGTATATCCATGACATCTTTTTCTGTATATTTGTCATTGATGTATAGAAAAACTATTGATGTGTACAAGTTGATCCATTATCTTTCCACTATTGATGAATTTATCATTTCTAGAAGGCTTCTGGTAGAATTTTTGGGATCTTTCATATATAGTGTCATGCTGTATGCAATGCAAATAAGAGTGATTGATTTTAACTTTTTTTATTTTGGATCTTTAATTTTCTTCTCTTACCTGATTGCTGTGGAGGAGTCGGGAGAGTGGACATCTTTGTGTGATTTCTGTCTTCAGTGGGGTTGACTTAAGTTTTTTCTCCATTTAGGTTGCTGTTGACTATGTGTTTCTTATTTATAGCTATAACTCTTAGTTAGGGTTACAATTGCTATGATGAACTACCATGATCAAAAAGCAGGTTGGGGAGGAAAGAGGTTTCTTTGGCTTATATTTCCACATCATAGTCCATTGTTGAAGGAAGTCAGGACAGGAACTCAAGTAGTGCTGGCTCCTGGAGGCAGGAGCTGATGCAGAGGCCATGAGGGGCATGACTTACTGGCTTGCTCCACATGGCTTGCTTAGCCTGCCTATTTATACATCCCAGTATCACAGCCAAGGGGTGGCCCCACCCACAATGGGCTGAACCCTCCTACTTCAATCACTAATTAAGAAAATGTTCTATAAGCTTGCCTACTACCCAATCTTGTGGAGACAGTTTCTCAATTGAGGCTCCCTTCTCTCTGGTGAGTAACTTGTGTCAAATTGAAATAAAAACTAGCCAGGGTAATAGCTTTTATTATTATGAGGAGTAATATTACCTCTAGTCCTGTTTTTTATAGGACTTTTATCGTGAAGTCACGTTGGATTTTATCAAAGGCCTTTCTGCATCTATTGACAGGATCATGTGTTTTTTTTTTCTCGTCTTTAAGTCCATTATGAAGTTATTTATGTTTTTGTTGTTGTTTTGTTTGTTTGTTTGTTTTTTGAGTGAGGGTTTCTCTGTCCTGGAACTGACTTTGCAGACCTCAAACTCAGAGCTCCACCTGCCTCTGCCTCCCAAGTCCTGGGACTAGAGGAGCACTCCAACACTCCTGGCTACATATATTGACTTTCTGTGTATAAGTCATCCTTACATCTCAAAGCCAGCTAGGCCATAGTTGATAATCTTTTTGCTATTTAGGTCTGTATTTGGTTTGTAAGTATTTTATTGAGCTCTTTTTGAATCTGTATTCATTAGGGATGTTGGCCTCTAGTTTTCTGTTTTTGTTGTGTCTTTGCCTGGGTTTGGTATTAGAGTGATATTGGTCACATAGAAGCTGGGAGTGCTTCTTCTGTTTGTATCTGTTTGAATAGTTTAGAAAGGATGTAAGTCCATATGCGCCTGGACAGTTTTATTTGGAAACTTGTTTGTTTGTTTTTGCTTTTTTCAAGACAGGGTTTCTCTGTGTAGCCCTGGCTGTCCTGGAACTCAGATCCGCCTGCCTCTGTGTCCTGAGTACTGGGATTAAAGGCATGTGCCCCTCTCCTCCGACCCCGCCCCCCACAGGAAATCTTTTTATTGGTATTTTAATCTCCTCATTTGTTATGGGTCTGTTTAGGTTGTTTACTTCTCGGCTTAATTTTGGTGGTTTGGCTGAATCTACAAAGTCATCAGTTTCTTTTAGGTTTTCCAACTTAATGGAATACAGATTTTTAAAGTATTCCTTTATCTTATTGAAATTCTTTGGTATCTCCTGTAATGTTTCCCTGTTCATTTCTGATTCTATTCATTTGAATCTTCTCTTTCTTTCTTTTGATTAGTTGGGCCAAAGGTCTGTCCACTTTTTTTTTTATGTTCTCAAAGAACTAGGTCTTAGATTCATCAATTCTTGATATTGTTTTATTTCTGTTTCATTACTTTCTCCTTTTTTTCTTTTATTTCCTGTCATCTGCTGGGTTTAGATTCGGTTTGCTTTTGTTTTTCCAAGTTTTTTGAGTTGCATCATTAATTAATTAATTAAATTTTTTTCTGCTCTGATTTTTTTTTAATGTAGGCCCTTAGAGCTATACATTTCTCTGATAGGACTGCTTCCAATGAGTCCTAGAGGTTTTGTGTTGTGTTTTCTCTTTCATTTAGTCCCAGGAAAATTTTTCTTTCTTTCTTGATTTTTTTTTTATTTGACCCTTTTATCATTCAGTAATAGGTTGTGTATTTACTAGAAATTTGCTGTCAATTTTAAGTTTTATTACATAATGATCACATGATACTTGGTGTTATTTCAGTTTTTCTGAATTTGTAAAGATTTGTCTTGTGTATCAGGTTATACTGGTACACATAATTTTTTAGAAGAATTTTAGAGAAGCTTCTGTGTGCTGCTGAGTAAAATGTATATCTTTTGGTGTTTATGTAGAATATTCTATAGATATCTGTTAAGGCTATTTGATGTGTAAAGCCATTTAATTCTGATTTTTTTCCTGTTCATTTTTTGCCTAGATGACCTGTCTATTGGAGAAAATGGGGTATTGAAATCATGAACTATTAAAGGGCTGATGTTAATCTGTGTCTTTAAATCTAATAATACTTTTTTTTTTTAATTAGGTGAACTGGAGTGTGGTGCATATATATTTGGGATAGTAATGCCTTCTTGGTTAACTGTTAACCTTCATTAGAATGAAGTGCCTATCTCTTCTGATTACTTTTAGCTTGAAGTCAGTTTTGTCAGTTAGGATAGTTATTCCTACTTACTTCTTGGTCCTGTTTGATTAGAATTCTTTTGTTCATCCTTTTACTCTAAGGCAGTGCCTATCTCTTAAACTAAGATGTGGGCCTTGAGAGATGGCTCAGCAGTTAAGAGCACTGGCTGCTTTTCCAGAGGACTCAGGTTCAATTCCCAGTGCCACATGGCAGCTCACAACTGTCTGTAACTCCTCTTCCAGGGGATCTGACACCCTCACACAAACATACATGTAGGCAAAACCCAATGTACAGAAAATGCAAATAAATAAATTATAAAACTAAGATGTGTTTCTTGTAGACAACAGATAGATGAATTTTGTTTCTTAATGCATTCAGCCATCCTTTGTTATTAATTGGATAATTGAGGCCATTGATATTTAAAGTTATCATTGAAATGTGTGTGTTGATCCTAGTCATTGTGGTGTTATATTTTGGTATTGTTATTTATGTTCTCAGTAGAACTTGCTTAGTAGTTGGTCTTCAGTCCCGTGGCTATGTTCACTTCTCAGTTCAGCACTAGATATTTCTTCCTGTATTTCCTTTAGGTTTGCTTGTTGGATATAAAATTTTAGGCTACTCATATCATGGAACATTTTAAATCTCTTTAATTATGACAGATAGTTTTGCTGGACATAGTATTTTAGGTTTGCTGTCATAGTCTTTTAGGACTTACAGACTCTCCTGGCTTTCAAAGTTGCCATTGAGAAATCAGCTGTTAATCTGATGGATTTTCCTTTATATGTGACCTTTTCCTCCTACAGCTTTCAATAAATTTTCTTCATTAGGTATACTTAGTGTTTTAAATGTAATATGCTAGGGGCATTTTCTTTTCTGGTCTTGTCTATTTGTTGTTCTGTGTCTTTTTTGCATTTGTGTCTTTCCTTAGTTTGGTGAAATTTTTATCTTTAATCTTGTTGAAGATCTGGTCTATGTCATTTATCTGGGATTCTTCTCATTTATTGCTATAAATAGAATGTTTAGTCTTTTCATGATGTCCCACATTTCCTGTATGTTCCTTTTCTGTGTTTTAAAAAAAATTATATTCTTCATTTATTTGTTCCAGTTCCACTATTTCATCTTTGAGGACTGATATTTTATCTTTTGCTTGATCCATTCTACTTGTAAGGTTGTCCTTTGAGTTTTCTATCTGGGTTTTTGGTATTTTCTTTTCCATCTTCATTTCAACTTGAGTCCTCTTCAATGTTTCTTTCTCTTTATTGAACTTCATTTTAAAATTCTGGATTGTTTTCATCATTTCTATCAGCCTTACATTTATGTTTCCTTAGGTATCACTCATGCATTTATTTTGTTTAAGTTCTTTTCTTTTTAAATTCATTGAGCTGTTTATTTCTTTCTTCTTTAAGTTCCTTGAAATATTTAATGAAGTTCATGTTTTTGTTTGTTTTGTTTTGTTGTTTTGTAATTCTTTGACCTGGAGTTCATCTAGGTAATTTTCATTGGCATACATTTTTGAAGGACGGCTGGGTTTGGAGGCAGGGAGACACTGCCTTAATCTTTCATATTGTTTGTGTTTGCAGTAAGATCTAGGCATGTGGGCTTCTTTTGTTAGTTCTGTCTAACATGGACAGAGAAGGCTGGGACAGAACAGAGGATGTGCAGGTCCAGTTAGGCCTAGAGGGTAGAAATGGCTTAGGTAGAATGCAGTCTTGTTGACAGGGAACTGGGACGGTGTGTCGGATGTACATCATAGTCAAAGCCTGGAATGTGGAGGTAGAGCTAGGGTTGAGTAAGGTATATGGGGGAGAGGATCAGACAGACTCATTGGAATAGACACTGGAAAATGATGTGCAGGATCTGCCTGAGTCGAGAGGTTGTATATGGCATGGGAAGAGACTGTGGTTGAGGCAGGGTGGGTCCTGCTTAAAGCCTAATGGTGGAAGGCTGTACAGGTAAGGATGGCAGAGTAGGCCTGAGCAGTGGGTGAGGGCCTAGAGTAGATCTCTATGTGGTTGGGGAAGGTGTATTGAGGGAAGGCTCATAAGGACTCAGCTGGAGACTGAAGAAGGATGTGTAGGATCAGGCTGGTTGGAGAGATTAGATATGGCCATTTGTTGAAATTTGAGAGAAACACTTTAGTTCCTTCTAATTTCTTTGTGTGTGTGTTCTATAGTAGTTTTCTTTATAGATTCTGGGGTAATTATAATTATTATTTTGAAGCCAGAATATTCAGACTTAGAAACATTTTGATAATGTACAAAAACCTATCTTTGTCACCTCTCAGTTATTACTGTCTTTAAATTACACTTTTTTATATTATATGAATGTATTTATTTCTTGATATTTAGAAAAACACAAAGTGACATTGCAATCCAAGATAACAACTTCTCTAGTGTATTATTTCACACTCTTGACCTTTAGTAGAGCTTTTTATTTCTTCATACAGCCTCAAGTTACTGTCTAATATTCTTTGATTCCACACAGAAAGATTCAGCTTTGTCATTTCGTATAGTGCAGCTTTAGGGGTAAAGTAGCTCACTCAGTTTATGGAATATCTCAGAGACACCATAATTCAGGCTTGGTTCCATTTTTCAGCAAACTTACTGTCAGCTGTGCTCTTATTTTTGTTCTGAGTGCTCAACTTTGGTTTTGAGTTTCTTTCATTAATTTATTTTTTAGCTTGTTTTTATGCCCTTTGACATATTTTCATCCTTTAACTATTATAATCTCTCTCCATTTTTAACAAGTAGGAGTAGATAGTAAAACATACAGAGTATTCGTTTATTTTTATGAGAATAGCTAGCTAAGTAAATCCCACTCTTACTCCTAGAGTGTTTTTATAATAAAAATAGAAATTCCCTTTGTTACTAAGTACTTATTTTTGGAAAGGTTTGAATCAATCACCTGGGGGTATGGTGATTGGCACCTCTTATTGGACATTCCTAGAGGCCAGAACTTTTTTCCTCCCATATACTCTTAAAGTAAAATATGTAAATGCATATTTCCTAATGTATGTAGGAAAATTATGTTCAGTTTTCTTATTCATCAAGTAAATGCACACTCTGTTAGTTTACCTTTTCACACATGAATGTGAACAGACTCCTGAGCATCACCAAACAGATGAGAAAAATTTGAAGATTTAGAATAATTCATAAGCCACAGTAGAGTTGATGCTAGTGGAAACAACATCTAGAAGATGAGTTGTCAGCCATGGACTAGTGTTTCATAGAGAGGTATAAGTATGAAACAAAAAATAGTCTTGTAGAACAGAGCACAAGAAAGAACAGTTGTAAATCTAATTATGATTACTATAGTGAAAATGAAATAATGAAAGAGTTAGAAACAGAGTTTGGAGTATATCTGGGAATGAGAAACCAAAAATAGAGAAATGGAGAATATTGAGAGAATAATTTCAACATGAAGACTCATTCAAAAGAAATACAATATCTATGTGAGTTTAAAATAAAAGTAATAAGGTACAAGATATACAATTTGCCAGAACTGAAGATCTTAGACTGGAAGGGTCGAGTGCATGCTGGCGAGTAAAGGAAGCAGCTCCCTTATACCTAGGACTACATGTTCAGGATACTCTGAATGTCAAGGCAATGTGCTTTGCAGCTGAAGAAGTGCTGAGGGCTGTAGTGACAGAATCTTGATGGCAGTCAAAGAGGGTATGACACTCCATCCAAGTAGTATTTGAAACAGAAGCATCAGTAATAAATACCAAACATAGTACTTGAGAGTGGTGATTCACTGTTTATAGATTACCCCCCCCCCCCTTCAAGTAGGTAAAAACATCTTGAGAAGACAAATTAAGGAATAATGTGAAAGCAAATAGAGAGGGAAGAAATGTTAGAAATTTGAATCTAGTCCAGTGCTCAAACTTTAGGATGGGGAGGAGAGCTTAGAGCCTTGATTTAGAGCTTGATAAGTATGGCATGTCTCATAAAAAGCAGGCAGGCAAGTAGGACTAGATTGCTAATACAAGGCTTGTGGAGACATTGAGCAAGTAAACAGTGATCCTTGGAAGTTACTGTGCTTTGATTAAAACAGTGTGCCTTCTGCACTTGTGCTCCTGTGTATAATGCTCACTTCATTTTCCTTCCATTTCATTTGTTACTCTGGAGGGAGGGAGGAAGTCAATGCCTTCATACACAAAATATCCTCATGTCAGCCAGCTTGTGACAGAGTCAATCACAGGACACCTGTTGCCAATATACAGAAAATAATGTTAATGGAACAAGGATCTGGTTACATAGACATTGAGATGTTTGAAGATAGGAGGCAGATGAAGTAGAAATGAGCATTATAATTGGAGGTGGAGATGGACTAATACTGTTTGATCTATGCTTGAGAAATTATATATATTTTTTTTTTTTTTTTTTTTTTTTTTTGGTTTTTTGAGACAGGGTTTCTCTGTGTAGCTTTGCGCCTTTCCTGGAACTCGCTTTGGAGACCAGGCTGGCCTCGAACTCACAGAGATCCGCCTGGCTCTGCCTCCCGAGTGCTGGGATTAAAGGCGTGCGCCACCACCGCCCGGCAATTATATTCTATGAATTTCAGTTTACTAATACAATCATAATCATAAACCCAGGTTTCACCTTTGGATCTTCATTAATGATATAAACATGTATTCCTGTTTCGTTTTTAATTAATATCCTATTTTCTTTCCTTCTCTTGTTTTTTCTCATTAAAACAAATAACTGTCATAAAACTGTGAGTGAGCAAATGAACGAAGAATTTTAGGCCATTTATCTTGGAGGGTTAGTAAGAAAATTGGAAAGAATGATTGTGCTTCATGCCCTCAGAAAATAGTCTCCTTCCAAACTTCTTACTCTGAAAGAAATTAGTCTTGAGGACTCATTGTTTAGTATTTCAGGATGGTTGAATATATGGAAATCTGTACTTCAAAGGCATTTTTATAAGAACATTATTCTTTTAAATTTTGGTTCTTCTAAAACTCTTCATTTGTAATTATCATCAACAAATGAATTTTTAAAGCATCACATTGTTTTAGCCACTAAGTTTTGCCACTGTTATTTTTAACTTCTTGTTTTGACATGTTGCTTTTAACTGTGATTAAAAATTATTGGCATCTGTGTTTACTTCTTAGCTTGTATGTACCATATCTTCATAGAAAAACTAATTAGTATGTGAAATACAGTACCATTAAACTTGCATTAATGGGAAATTTTCTAACCTCAAATACAAATTATGATAGAAAATACATTTTAAAGTATTAATTGGTCTATCCTATTACCTCTCAATTGTGTTCTTTTTTTAATCTTTATATATCTTTATTTATTCTATTATCAGCTTGATACAGTACAAATTCTTATCCTAATAGTGAAATGTTTCACTTAGGTTTGCTCAGTGATTGAGTAAAACCAAAACTTATTATAAGCCACAGTTATCCTAGGGTCCCCCAGCTATATAGTCTCCCTGGTTCTGTGGGTTGCAGTCTGATTGTTCTTTGCTTTATATCTAGTATCCACTTATGAGTGAGTACATACCATGTTTTTCCTTCTGGGTTTGGGTTACCTCGATCAGGATGTTGTTTTCTAGTTCCATTCATTTGCCTGCAAATTTCATGCTGTCATGGTTTTTTCTGCTTAGTAGTACTCCATTGTGTATATGTACCACATTTTCTTAATCCATTCTTCAGTTGATGGGCATCTAGGTTGTTTCCAGGTTCTGGCTATTACAAATAGTGCTGCTGTGAACATAGTTGAGCATGTTTCTTTGTAGTATGATTGAGCGTTTCTTGGGTATATGCCCAAGAGTGGTATGGCTGGGTCTTGAGGTAGATCGATTCCCAGTTTTCTGAGAAACTGCCATACTGATTAACACAGTGGTTGTACAAGGTTGCACTCCCACCAACAGTAGAGGAGTGTTCCCTTTGCTCCGCATCCTCTCCAACATAGACTGTCATTAGTGTTTTGGATCATAGCCATTCTGACAGGTGTAAGGTGGTATCTCAGAGTCGTTTTGATTTGCATTTCTCTGATGACTAAGGATGTTGAGCATTTCTTTAAATGTCTTTCAGACATTTGAGATTCTTCTTTTGAGAATTCTGTTTAGCTCTTTAGCCCATTTTTTTAATTGGATTGTTCAGTATTTTGATGTCTAGTTTCTTGAGTTCTTTATATACTTTGGAGATCAGTCCTCTGTCAGATGTGGGGTTGGTGAAGGTCTTTTCCCATTCTGTAGGCTGTCTTTTTGTCTTATTGACCATGTCTTTTGCCCTACAAAAGCCTCTCAGTTTCAAGAGGTTCCATTTATTAATTGTTGTGCTCAGTGTCAGTGCTACTGGTGTTATATTTAGGAAGTGATCTCCTGTGCTAATTCGTTCAAGAGTACTTCATACTTTCTCTTCTATCAAATTCAATGTAACTGGATTTATGTTGAGGTCTTTGATCCACTTGTACTTGAGTTTTGTGCATGGTGACAGATATGGATCTATTTGTAATCTTTTACATATTGGCATCCAATTATGCCAGCACCATTAGTTGAAGATACTTTCTTTTTTCCATCGTATAGTTTTGGCTTCTTTGTCAAAAATCAGGTGTTCATATGTGTGTGGATTAATATCAGGGTCTTCAATTCGATTCCATTGGTCTGTATGTCGTTTTGTTTATATGAGTACCAAGCTGTTTTTATTACTATAGCTCTATAGTAGAGCTTGAGGTCAGGGCTGGTGATGCCTCCAGAGGTTGCTTTATTATACAGGATTATTTTAGCTAGCCTGGGTCTTATGTTTTTTCATATGAAGTTGAGTATTGTTCTTTCCAAGTCTGTGAAGAATTGTGTTGGGATTTTGATGGGGATTGCATTGAATCTGTAGATTGCTTTTGGTAAGATTGCCATTTTTACTATGTTAATCCTACCTACCCATGAGCATGGGAGATCCTTCCATTTTCTGATATCTTCTTCAATTTCTTTCTTTAGAGATTTAAAGTTCTTATCAAACAGGTCCTTCACTTGTTTAGTGTTATCCCAAGGTATTTTGTATTATTTGTGGCTATTGTAAAGGGTGATGTTTCCCTGATTTCTTTCTCAGCCCTTTTATCATTTGTGGATAGCAGGGCTACTGATTTTTTTTTTTTTTTTTGAGTTGATCTTGTATCCTGCCACTTAACTGAAGGAGTTTATCAGCTATAGGAGTTCCCTGGTAGAATTTTTGGGGTCACTTATGTATACTATCATATCCTCTGCAAATAGTGAAAGTTTGACTTCTTCCTTTCCAATTTGTATCCCCTTGATCTCCTTTTGTTGTCTTATTGCTCTAGCTAGAACTTCAAGTACTATATTGAATACATATGGAGAGAATGGACAGCCTTGTCTTGTTCCTGATTTTAGTGGAATCGCTTTGAGTTTCTCTCCATTTAATTTGATGGTGGCTGTTGTCTTGCTGTAAATTACCTTTATTATGTTTAGGAATGTTCCTTGTATTCCTGATCTCTCTAAGACCTTTTATCATGAAGGGGTGTTGGATTTTATCAAAGGCTTTTTCAGCATCTAATGAGATGATCATGTGGGGTTTTTCTTTCAGTTTGTTTATATGGTGTATCACATTGACAGATTTTCGTATGTTGAACCATCCTTGCATCCCTGGGATGAAACCTACTTGGTCATGGTGGATAATTTTTTTGATGTGTTCTTGAATTCGGTTTGCCAATATTTTTTGAGTATTTTTGCATCAATGTTCATGAGGGAGATTGGTCTGTAATTCTCTTTCTTTGTTGCATCTTTGTGTGGTTTGGGTATCAGGGTAACTGTAGCCTCATAAAAAGAATTTGGTGATAGTCCTTCTGTTTCTATTGTGTGGAACAATTTGAAGAGTATTGGACATAGTTCTTCTTTGAAAATCTGGTAGAATTCTGCACTGAAACCATCTGGGCCTGGGCTTTTTTTGGTTGGAGACTTTTAATGACTGTTTCTATTTCTTTAAGGGTTATTGGTCTATTTAAATAGTTTATCTGGTCTTGATTTAACTTTGGTATGTGGTATCTATCCAGAAAATTGTCCATTTCTCCCAGATTCAATTGTGTTCTTACCACCAAGAATTTTATTAACTTTTATCTCTGCATATCTTTGCTTGCCTCTGCACATGTGGTTAAGTAGATTGAAGAATTTAGAGGAGGAAAAGTCTTCTCCCATGAAATTTACTAACTGATCTAGGAAAATATTGCATGTAACATGGCTGTTTTACTAAAATAGTATGAAATACCCCAAAAAATGTTTTCTAAAGCACCAGATTATCTTTTCTGATATTAAATTGGTTTGCTATTCACTGTTTTTAGTCTTTCTCTAGTTTACTGACTCAGATTACTTAGCATACTACTCTATAGCAGTAAATGTTAACCCTTTCTGTATCTTTCTCACTGCATATAAAAACACATTTCTTTTGATTTACCTTTTTGGTGGAGGCATGTAACTTTTAGACTATTTCTTTTGATTTTAAATCTAAAAATACTTCAGACTGCCTCATTAGCCTAAATTATCTGTTTCTATCTTGGAGTACTTTATTGGTCTCCAATTGCTCCTTTCTTTTTACTGTACTCACCAATATGGCATCGGTAAACTTTAAAAAGTATAAATCACATGGTGCTAGCCACTATACCCTTCAGTTCCCATTGGATTACATTACTGAGCTTATATGCCATTGGTTTTTCCTTCTCTGTCTCACTTATAATATTGTGTAAATCCTCTTGTTAATAGTCTATTGCTTTTAAATTGGTGAGTGACTTACCTTCACTAGCTTGTGAAATCTGTGAATAAAGCAGTCTTACCTTTTTATTATAAAACAACTTTATATCTGTATTGTCATTAACATTTAATAAGTGCAGTGTGAGGAATTTTTAAATGAATTGGTTTAGATCTATGTATCACTTGCTTAGTTATGTATTTCATGCAGTCATATTTTTGGATGATGCTTATTATCCAATACCCACTTGGCTTTATCCACTAATACTGATCACTGTCTGACTATTTAGAATGAAATTTCTATGAGAACAGGGACTTCTCTGTTTTGTTGAAGGCCCTGTCTCCAGTGTGTAAGTTATACCTAGGTAATTCTGCATAGTTGTTGATGTAATGGTTGAATGAAGAAGCCTTTGGGTTTATGACATTCAGTTCAAATAGTAAGTCCTTGCTGTATGGTAGCCATTAGAATAGTTACTACTGGGCATAAAAATCAGTAAGTTCTTGTGTCATTTCTGCTTCTGATTTATTTTCCATTAAAAGGTTACTATAATTGATTTAGGCATAATAATACAGTGTGGCAGTGACTTTCAAATTGTTTGAGCACTTAAACCTGGCTCCTATAAAATAAGACTGAAGTGCTTTATTTATCTTGGCTTAACTTGCTTTAAATACTACATTGTTAATTCACTTTACTTTTTGTTCATACACAGTTGGTATTCCTTTGCCCAAATGACCTTAGAGTATTAGCTTCTTTTTGTTGTTGTTGTTGTTGTTTTTTATTTTTTGAGACAAGGTTCCTCAGTGTAGTTTTGGTGCCTGTCCTGGATCTCACTAAGTAGAGCAGGCTGGCCTCAAACTCACAGAGATCCGCCTGGCTCTGCCTCCTGAGTGCTGGGATTAAAGGTGTGTGCCACCGCTTGGCTTTAGCTTCTTTTATAAATCTGTTCCTGATTTTTCTTCTAGGCATAAACTTAAGGTAAAATGCTTTTGTCAGATAATAAGTATAGTTCAGTGTCCTGCTGTTCTACTCTTGATTCTTTTCTTTATAATCTAATTTTTATTTGTCAACAGTATTGTTGATCCAGCAAGATATTTATTTAAGAATTTCCTAGAAGCAAACTGTAGAGATGCCAGCTACCCTCTTTCTTTCTTTAAGATAATAGAGTTTTGAAATATGAAACATGTTTTCAGCTTTCCATATGTTAAAAGAAAATCCCTTCTAGTTTGCCTTTTACAAATCAAGATGAGAGTTTTATTTTTACAAATAAAGAACACAATTGGGGAAATATTTTCTTGTTTGTTTGTTTTTATGTCGTTTTAAATTTTTAATTAATTTATTTATTTTACATCCCAGCTGCAGTCGTTGCTCCCCTCATCCACTCCTTCTGTTTCCTCTCAGAAAGGGGCAGGCCTGCCATGGGTATCAACAAGCATGGCATATCAAGTTGCCATAAGACTAAGCACCTCCCCTTGTATTAAGGCTGGGCAAGGCAGCCTAATATGAGGAATAGGTTCCCAAGAGCCAGCCAAAGCATTAGGGACAGTCCCTGCTCCCATTGTTAGGAGTCCCACAAGAGGACCAAGCTACACAACTGTCACATACATGTAGAGGGCCTACGTCGGTCCAATCAGGCTCCCCGGTTGTTGATTCAGACTCTGTTAGACTTCCTAGCAGCCAGGGTAAGTTGTTTCCGTGGGTTTTCTTGTGATGTCAACTCCTCTGTCTCTTACAATACTTCCTCCCTCCCTCTCTTCATCAGGATTCTCCGACCTCAGCCTAATGTTTGTCTGTGGGTCTGCATCTGTTTCCATCAGTTCCTGGATGAAGCCTCTCTGATGACAATTGGGGTAGTCACCAATCTAATCACAGTTCAGGCTGTGTATCCACTATTGCTAGGAGTCTTATCTGGGGTTATCCTTGTACATTTGTGAGAGTTTCCCTTGCATCAGGTTTCTACCTAACCCCGAAATACAACCCGTTTCCAGTCATCTTTTTTGGTACTCTCCCATTCCACTACCCCAACCCAGCCCTTCAAGTTCCTATCCCCAACCGCCCCCAGTCCACCTGGGAGATCTCTTCTAGGAGAAATACATTTTTTTTTATGAAATGTGTTTGCGTTTTAAAACTCACTTGAAGTAGTTTTAAAAAGAAAAATATTAAAAAGTAACAAACAAAAAGATGTTCTTTTGCACTCTCTTACTTTTGGGTTTGAAATGTTTAATTTAGAATTAAAATGTGTACTCCGAGGTTCCTTTTTAAATAACTGACTGTTAGTAGGAGAGTTTGTATTATGATTCTCACTAAATTGTACCTTAACATCTCCCTGAATAAAATGTATTATAACTATGGAAATATTATCTAAGTTATGCTATAGTTATTAGCTGGTAAGTCATTTATTTTAAAGAAAAAACCAACATATTTAATTTTTTTTCTTCTTGAATAATTTTATTGTTTATTTTCTATCATTATTGATGTAATTTGATCAAATATGAGTGAGTTTGTATGAATTTATATCTTCTACCCCTCAGAATTACACTGTTAATTGGTTTTTTGGGTGTAGTGGTGCCAGGGAAGCTAAGCAATAGAGGAAGTGTACCAGTGTGTATTGATACTCTTCTTTACGTCTAAGCAGTGTCTTCTGATTTCTGAAAAGTGGAGAAAGTGTCATATTTGTAGTACTTACAGCATGTTTTTATAGTTTGTCTGTTCTTTGTAGGATGAAGTGGCGCATACTCTTACGGAAAGCAGAGTACTCAAGAACACCAGACATCCATTCTTAACAGTAAGTGCTTAGAGAACTGAATTAATGACATTTTAGATAATGACTGCTAAACTATGACTGTGTTTTAAGTAACATTTATTTATCTGTGCCGCAATATTTGTGGCAGACTGTAAGTTCAATTTCTTTGAAACTGTTGAAAACATAAATTAAGTATATAATCTGTTACAGTATGTATTTATAATCCCTCCCATTGTCTGTGTACAACTTTTTAAAAATCTTTTTCTTTCTTCCCATGAATCTCCCAGTTTTTTAAAAATATATATATATCTACAGATCAAGTAGGCCAGCTCTGGCATTTTAAGTTCACTGATAAAAACGCTAGACTTTTAAAGCCTATTTTTGGTTTTAGTTTTTAACAGTAGCCCAATCCAGGCATGATGGCTCTTGACTACAGTACCAATACTGTGGAGTCTGTAACAGGAGGCTCTCCCCATGTTTGAGGCCAGCCTGGGCTTCCTAGTAAATTCTAGGGCTGCCTGGGTTACTGTCAGACCTGTCTCAAAAGAAAAAAACAAAAATTAAATGAAGTTTACTTTTTTTGTTTGTTTGCTGGCTTCAGATAAATATTAAAATGACTATACAGCATGGTCTTCATCAAAATTTTAAATGAACACACTTCACAGGAATAAGATAAATTTCATGACAGAAATACAGGAATGTGCCAAGCGTTGGTGGTGCACACCTTTAATCCCAGCACTCAGGAGGCAGAGGCAGGCGGATCTCTGTGAGTTCGAGGCCAGCCTGGTCTACAGAGCGAGTTCTAGGAAAGGCACAAAGCTACACAGAGAAACCCTGTCTCAAAAAACCATAAAAAAAAAGAAAAAGAAAAAGAAATACAGGGATGTGGAATGTGTTAAATACAGGATGAGTCCTGCTGTATTTTCTTCATTAGAAAAAGTTTAAACCATGCAGTATAAAGTTTCTCTGTGTTCCATATTGTACCAAGCATATTAAGATTAAAAATAACAGCTACAGTTTAAAATTGAAACTTTTTATTAACATTTTAAGGCTATCTAAAGTAAACATTTTCAGAGTTATCAATAGATACTGGTCTTTACTAAAAAGTTTCATGTCTATTATCCAATGTAAAAACATTTTAGTGTCTTCTTATGACTTACAAAGTTACCAGTCCTGACCTTATTGAGTTGGGCTGGATTTTATCCTGAGTCTATACAAAGTAAAAGCAAAACTACATTGACAATAATGAATAAAAGCAACTGTGTTCCTCAAGAACTAGAGTTCCTCCTGGAGACTGCAGAGAGAACTAGAGTAATGAGTACTAACTCAGTCTCAGGTGGCACAGTAGGTTGAAAGTGCTTATTAACATTGATAATTTATTTTTACTTAACAGATTCTTAGAAAACACTCTTCTGAAGTAAATACACTCTTAAGGAACAATGTCAGTCAGTTATGCTGACTGTTTTAAAATATTCTATTTTTGGTACCATTATACTTTTAAGAATACAGGATTATAATTAACATTTCTTCTTTTTCATTTCAAGTCCTTGAAATACTCCTTCCAGACAAAAGACCGTCTGTGTTTTGTGATGGAGTATGTCAATGGGGGAGAGGTGAGTCAAGAAGTCACTCTAGCGTGTTCATGGACTCTTTCATGAAAGCTTGGCAAGCAGTCTGAGTTATGGTGGTTCTCAACCTGTTGAGTGTGTAGTTCTCCTGTTGAGTAAGCAAAAGCTGGAGAGTTTCTAGTGGGTGTTTGGATCATTGGAAAGCATTATCATATTCTTTATTTTACTGTATTTTTTAAAGGACATAATTCCCTCTGTTGATGGTTGATTTTTAGATTTATCCTTTGTGTGAGTGTTTGGCTTGCGTGTATGCCTGTGCAGCATGTTTGTGCTTGGTGCCCACAGAGGTCAGAAGAGGGCATCAGATCTTCTGGAACTGGAGTTACAAATGGTTTTGAGCCAGCATGTGGGTGCTGGAAATAGAACCTGGGTTCTCTGCAAAAACAAATTCTGTTAACCATTGAAACACTTCTCCAGCCCCAACAGTATGAGTTTTGAAATTATGATACTAGATTGTGGAACCATAAATGCATAGTTAGTTATGTTTTAGTGTGACTCTAGTGAGCCAGGCTCCTGTAACTTCCCCACCATGATGGATTATAACCTTGAATTGTAAGCCAAAATAAACCCTGTCTCCCTTTTGTTGCTTTTTGTCAGGGTATTTTATCCCAGCAGCAGGAAAAGTAACTAAAGCACTTAGCAATTCTATTTCCAATAATTACAATCCCAAGAAGTAAAGATCTATGACCAAATGGTACATGAGTAAACACATTTATTGTACAAGTGTGGTATCTTAAATGAACATCCAGTGAGAATGCTGAAGTATGTAAAGTATCGCAAGATGAGAGAGTACAAAGCATGCTAGTATTATGCTGAGAGAAACATAGATCATGTTCATGTGTACATGCCCTGTGTATGTGTGAATATCTCATTAGCCACTAGAATTTAGAATTGGCCTTGTGATTGAGTACAGGGTGGAAGGAAAGCTTGAGTTTTACTCATGTATTCTTCTATTGTTCTCATATTACAGATACTGTGTATTTAATAATTAAAATAAGAAAATGGATGGATGACTAGGGAAGAGAGTGCTAGAGAGGAAATGGTAATCTATGGGCAGAACTCAGAGCAGCATTGAGTACATGCAGGCCACATATCAGCATCTGTAGAATTGATTTTTAAAGTCTAATGATGTGAGATATCACATTGCTACTAATATGCTAAAGCCACTCAGTAATTTAGCTGCTAATCAATTTAAATGTGATAGAAAAATATCCCCAAGATAAATTGTAATTTCTAAAACTAAGGTAATGTTAAATTTGGTTGAAGAAGTCTCCACTTAGACCTTTTTGCAAACTGTCACATCAGCTTTATATATTTTAAAGCCTATAAATTGGAATTCTGTGCTCTCTCACAGGCTCAAATTTCATGGGAGCTAGAGATTCTAGGCATGGTAAATCATGTGGACCTATTATACATCTGATAAATTCTTACTGTTCTGTTACATTCTTTCTGTAGGTACTAATGAACCTACCATTTTCATTTACTATTCATGCTTGTTAGCACTGTATTAATGTCTTTGATAAAATTCATTTTAGTTTTTACAGATGACTTTCAGTTACATGTCATTCTTGAAATCTTCTCTTACTTATTCAGATTTTTCATTATTTGGCTGGCATTTTCTCTTCTGTGAACCGAAATCATCTCATTTTAAATTCACAGAAGACAGAAGTGCCGGCAGTCAGCATTTGAATTCTACTTACTAATTTGTGGAGGTGTGATTTGGGTGATTTTTAAGTTAAAAGTATTTCAGATTCATGGTTATGCTTTTAAAACTTGATTTTTTTTTTTACTAAATTTGTGGTTATATGAATATCTTTATTACTAGGAATCTGAGTTATTAAGCTTTATGTAGGTTATGTCACAATTCTGTTGCTATCACCCAAATCTTTTAAAAATTCTCTAGCCAAGAAAGCTACATTACAATATTCACATTAACATCTAAAGTTCAAGGCAAAATGAGCTTTATTTTATATGCCATTTTATGATATAATTTTATAGTATTTCAGGGCCAGTTTCCTAACATCATTAAACAATCATAGGACTACAACAGGAGAAGACTTGGTAAGTCTCATTAAGATGTTGAACTGCCTAGAACTATAAGCAGTGTCCAGGCAGCTCTCAGTTTTCTTGATTTCTGTGCATGGAGACTGGTACTGAATGCAATTTGATAGTAACTAGACTTAAAGGTTGCTTACCCCATAGTGGCCCTTTTAAGGAATTGCAAATAAGAAACACACACACACACACACACACACACACACACACACACACACACACACACACACACACACACACACACACACCCCCTACCCCTGAGGAAGGCAAGCAGGAAAATGACAGAAGTAATACTTAAATATTTAAAACTGTGTCCTAAAACACAGTACATAATCTTTTGTATTCTGTATCTTTAACCTACCAAAATCCTTTAAAAATCCTTTAAGATGATTATAGTATATACCAGTAGTTTGTTTCAATTTATGGGGTTCCTACATTGCAGTTATATTTCTCAGTGTTTGTCTATAGTCATAAGACAGACGTCAGAGTTCTTTGCAGTTTGGAGTTATTAGGTAACGAGCTGCCGTGAACATTACAGAACAAGTCTTTTAAGTTTTCATTGGTTTTTAGTCATGTGTATTTTAAAAAATAATGAATTTCATTGTGACATTTTCTTTGTAATTTTTACTACATTTTAATTTATTTTGTGTGCACACACAGCACGTATGTAGACTCAGAGGTACAACTTTTGTGAGTATGTTCCACCTTGTGGATCTCGAAGAGTGAAGTCAGGTCACCATGTTGGACTCCTGTTGACTTTACCTATTGATCGTCTTTGCAAGTGTTACGACGTTTTCATGTATAAATGGATAGTTGTGTTGCCTCCTCTCACCACTCACCCTTTTGTACCTCCTTTCTGCACTGGTATTTCTCCTCAAATCATAGCCTTCTAGGTTTGTGTCTTTTAAATGTTGAGAGAAAACATACAATATTAGAAAATCTCCAGTTCTTTCTTGTTGGCTGAATAATATTACATTATGTATGTATGCAGCATTTTTATTCATCTGTCGATGAGCATCTAGGCTTATTTTATATTTTAGACACTATGAATCATTCAGCAATAAGTATGGATGTATAAATTATCTCTATGGTGGTTTGGCTTAGACTCCGTTTGCTGTATACTCCATAGTAGATTAACAGGGTCACTTGGTAATTCTGCTTTTAGTTTTTTGTGTGTGTGTGAAAAACTTCTGTCCCACGGTGGCTGGTCTGATCTACATTCCACCAACAGTGATCCTTTCCTTTCCCCTGCATCCTGTTTGCTCCCTTGTTGATGACTATTCTTACTGGAATCAAGAGGAATCTATGCAGTTTGTGTATACATTTCCTGTTTGGTTAAAAAAGTGCAGCATGTTGCCATGTAGTTATTAGCTATGTCTTTTCAGTTCATTTGTCCATTTCCTAATTGGATTATTTCCCCCTTTGCTACTTAGTATTTTGAGTTCTTCATAAATTCAGATAATTAATCTCTGTTACATGAATAGTTAACAATGATTTTCTCCCAATTCTACAGGCTGTCTATTCACTTTGGTAATTGTTTCCTTTGATGTGCATAAGCTGTTTAATTTCAGGTAACTAATTTGTCAATTCCTGCTATTACATTTGGAGCTATTTGAGTTGTATTCACACAGTTATTGCCTGTGCCTATATCTTGCAGTTTTCTGTTAGTGGTTCTAGAGTTTCAGGACTTTGAATTCATAATTGATTGAATTTTTTAAAGGTGAAAGATAAAGATACAGTTTCCGTCTTCTGCATTTACATATATCCAATTTTTTCTGCTACCATTCTGTAAATATTTATTATTTTACTTTATGTGTGTGAGTGTTTTGCTTGCATTTATGTGTGTGTACTGCTTGCATGCTTGGTGCCCATGATGACTAGAAGAGGGTATCAGATTCTGTGGAACTGTCGTTACAGATGGTTATGATCTACTATGTATGTGCTAGGAACTGAACCTCAGTCCTCTGCAAGAATATTAAGTGTACCTTAACTGCTGAGCCATCTCTCTAGCCCCTCCAGTACCACTTATTAAAGAGGCCATCTCTTACCCATCTTGTATATTTTGGGCATTTTTGTTGAAAATCAGATAACAGCAGTTTCATGGGTTCCTTTCTGCTTTTTCTATTTCATTCCATTGGTCTGTGTGTCTGTTTTTTTTTTTTTTTTTTTTTTTTTTTGTGTGTGTGTGTGTGTGTGTGTGTGTGTGTTAGGGCCTTGCTAGCTTTAATACTATGGCTTTGTGATAAAAATCTAAACTCTTGCATTATAATACTTGCTCTGTTTTCTTAGGATTGCTTTGGCTATCCTTTGCATTGGCTACAGAAGTCATTTGTGCTTCCATGTGGGTGTTAGAATTCTTTTTGTAGGTCTGTGAACAACAGTACTGGAATTTTGGTAGAAAATACATTCAGTACATAGAGTACTTTGGGTAATGTAGCCATTTAAAGTAATAATTATGTTGATTCACAAACATGGAAGAACTTTCCTTCTTCCATTGCTTTCATTAATTTATTAAGTTTCGAAGTTTTCACTGTAGAGGTGTTTAATTCCTGGCTAGATTCTTCCTATGTAAATGTTCTTGTTGTTTATGCTTTTATGAATGACATTATTTCTCTGGTCAGCATTTTTGTTAACTGACATATCGGAAAGCTGCTGATCTTTGTTTATTGATTTGGATCCTGCTCAAAAAGCATTTATCAGATTTAAGAGTATTTTGAGTTTTTATAGTCATTTTAAGTATAGCATCGTACAGTCTAGAAACAGATAAATTGAATTCTTTCCTATTTATCTCTCTTTTATTTGTACTGTCTTAATGCTCTGCTTAAGAATTTGATGACTATAGTAAACATGAGCAGACAGAGTAGGTACTCTTGTCTTGTTCCTAATTTTAAAGGAATTTTTTTTCAGTTTTTCCCCATTTAATGTACAGTTGGATACAGTTTTGTAAATTGCCTTTCTTATGTGGTGGTATTGTACTTTATTCCTAGTTTTTCCAGGATTCTCATCATAAAGGGATATGAGGTTTGTCAAAGATTTTTCTGCATCTATTGATATGATTGTGGGATTTCAATTTTTATGTCATATTTATATTATTTGCATACCTTGACCTATCTATGAATCATATTTCATTTATTGATTTGCATATGTTGAACTATCTTTGCATACCTGGAATGAAATCTACTTCATAATGTAGGATCTCTTCAGTGTGTTATTAAATTCTGTTTGTAAATATTTTATTGAATATTTTTCATCTGTATTCTTTAGGGGAAGTAGCAGATTAACTTTTTTTGCCTCCTTATTTGAATTTTATATGAAAGTAATGCTGGTTTAGTAGGTTGATTTTGATACCATTCTTTTTCTAATTTTTGGAGCCATTTGAGAATATTACTGTTCTTTTTGGAAAATGTGATAAAATTTGGCAGTGATTTTTTTTTTTTTTTTTTTGGACTCAGGCTTTTTTGTTGGGGGACTTTATCCGTATTTTAATTTTATTCCTTGTTATAGATTTGATTGAGCTGTTTCTGTCTAATTGCTTTAATTATAGTAGGTAATACATTGAAAATCTTATCTGATTTTTTTCATTTTGTTGGAAGGTACATTTTCAGCATCCTGAAATTTATTAGCATCTATTATAATATACTTTTATTGTCTCAAATTTTATTATTTTGAGTCATCTCTCTTGATTAGTTTGTCTGAAGGGGTTCCAAACTATTTATTTTTTGTTTTATTGGTTGTTTATATTATCCTTTTAGATTACATTTCATTAATTTTTGTCCTGATCTCTATCATTTTTTTTTGTATTTAATACTTTTGGATTGAGTGTGTTCCTTTTCCCTGAGAGTTAAAGGTGTATCATTAAGTTTTCATGAGCTCTCTGTATTTTAAAGTCTTTGGTATGTTCGGTTTCTCTTTTCTTTTGATTTTATGAATTTTTAAATTTTCTCCCTACCCTCTTTAGTGACCCACAGATCACAGAAGAGTATACTGTGTGATCTTCTTCAGTTTGTGTAGTGTCTGTGGTATCTTCTGCTAAACACTTCTCATTTTATTCCTTTATTATCTGATTGGACACAATGTTTCATTTTTTATTTGTTTAGACTTGCTTTTTGTTATAAAATGTTACCTTTTTTAAAGAATGTTTCATAGGTTGCCAAAAACATGTGTTTCACAGGATTTAATGGAATATCCTATAGACGATGCCTTTTAAGTCTTGAAATTTCTTGCTTTTGGGGATGTGAGGTGGGGTATGAAAGTAGGATGTTTGCATTCCTTACTATTTCAATATCAGGACCTAGCTTTAATACCCAATACTGTTTGCTTTGGGAAGTTGATCATGGTGATGGGTTCTCCCTTTATTAGTGTGCAGTAACCTTCTTTATCTCTAATGACTAATTAGACCTGAATCTACAGTCTCAGAGGTATAGCTACTCCTGCTTGCTCCCCTTTTCAACTAATTTGTCGTAGTTTTTGTTGTTGTTTTCTTTTCCTTTTTTACATTCATTCACTTTTGGTCTCTGTTTTTTTTTGTAGTGAAATGTGTTTCTTGAAGATGTCCAGTAGTTGGGTCTTGCTTTATAATCCAGCCTACTTGTCTGCCTCTTTTAATTGGACATTTTAGACCAGTAACATTTAACATATTTATTGAGAGATATTTGCCATATTTTAAAATGTGTGTATTTGTTATTGTTCTTCTTCCTTCTCTCTGTGTAGGATTTCTCTTAAGTATCTTTTAAAATGCTGGCTTACCAGTTGTTACTTTAGTTTGTACTTTTCTTGGGATATCTCTATTTTTCATCAATTAAAATAAGACTTTACTTATTATTTTTCATTGGTAGTTGTAGTAGTTCGTTTTCTATTGCTGTGATAAACTCCATGACCCAAAGCAACTTAAACAGGAAAAGTTTATTTCAACTTAAAAGTTACAGTCCATTGTTGAGGGAATTTAAAGCATGAACTAAAGGCAGGAACCTAGAGGCAGGAACTGAAGCAAAACCCATGGTGCTTACTGGCTTGCTTTCCATAGCATGCTCAGCCTATTTTCTTATACAACTCAAGACCACCTGCTCAGGTGTGTCTAGGCCCTCCCACATCAACCATTAAACAAGAAAATGCCTTCCTCCTCATTTTCTACCTAAAGGCCAATTTAATGGAGGCATTTTCTCAGTTTATGAGTTTCCCTCTTCTCAGATGACCCTAACTTGTATCAAGATGATAAAGCAAGCAAGCAAACACAACTATCTAGTAGTTACCTGCCACAGCTTGAAATGGTGTGTTTTCATGCTTTCTGGACTTCTCGGGTTTCTCCTAGATGTTATTACTTAGAGTTCAGTTGGGATTTTCTCTTGCAGCTTTTAATATTGTTTCTTTGTTTGGTAGCCATGGTCTTTTTAAAATGTTGATTTTACCTTTTGAGATTAGACTATAATTACCTCATTTCCCTTTCCATTTCCTTCCTCTAAGCCTTCTCAGATACCCCTCCTTGCTCTTGTACAAATTCATGGACTCTTTATTTTTTTCCTCTTTATTTGTATTAATTGTTGTTTTACACATGCACACACACATGCATGTGCGCGCGCACACACACACACACATACACACACTCCTAAATATTTAAGTACAACCTGCTTCAGTCTGTATAATGTTACTTGTATATATGTTTACAGGGCTGACCATTTGTTATTGGGTAATCAACTTTATTCTAACCCAGGGGTGACTATTTCAGTTGCTCTCAGCCTTCCTTAGTTGCCCATAGTTCTTTGTGTAGGCTTGCGATCTCCTGGGCTTGTCCCATTCATCTTAGCATGTTTATTGTTGCAGGATAACTCTAAGGGTTCAGTAATGGCATGCATTCCTCGTAGTAACTAACAGCTCTCTAGTTAGACTTAAGATATTCCCAACAAGAGGGGAATCATACCTGGCACTGAAAACTAGCCAATACCCAGGGCTAGTGAAGGCATGAATCTTGGAGGAGAACTTCAAACCGCCATTTTACTAAACCAGCACTATTTCTAACTATATTCTAATACACACAGATAAATGTAGTCCTCACCTGCATCAAGGAAACTTCTGTTTGCAAGACAGACCATTACAAAAACCACAACCAGTCAAAATGCAGTTCTGGAGCCCAATCCCAATGGATCTGCAAAACAACTTCTTTACCTAAGGCTCAGGAAGCATTGTAAAAGGGGGGTACAAAGACTATAAGAGTCACGAGGACCAAGGAGTTTGCTGTGAGATTCTGTCTCCTAGAAATGTCTGCAGCTAACCCCATAGAATTGCAGCAACAGGACTGCCTAAACATGAGATGAAAAAGAACAATAGTTGTACTCTTTTTTTTAAGGTTTATTTATTATTTACACAATGTTCTGTTGGCATGTTTGCCTGCATGTCAGAAGAGGGCACCAGATCCCATTATAAGTGGTTGTGAGTCACCATGTGGGTGCTGGGAATTGAACTCAGGGCCTCTGAAAGAGCAGTCAGTGCTCTTAACCTCTGAGCCATCTCTCCAGCCCCCAGTTGTACTCTTTTTATAGCATGACGTTAATGTGACAGGGAGAAGTTATTTTCTAGATATACCTGCTTGCAGTTTTAAATGCTTTAATACCCGTATCTTCCTGTGATTTGGAAATCTTCTCCTATTTCATTGAGTGGACTTTGGTGACTGTATTTTATAGCATAGCTTCTTCTCTTACCCCTTCAATTCTGAGGTTAATCCTTGGAGTATGTCTTAGCACTTTTGAAAGTTGTGGTCATACTTGTTTTTCTTTTTTTTTTATTTAGTGATATTTAATGTCATATTTCCTCAATCTTCTCTTTACTCCCTGATAGTCTCTATTCTGCTTGATCTAGCCTATTTGAAGTTACTGTTCACTGTGGTTTTTAAAATGTGTTCGTTGAAAATTTCACACATGTGTATAATTTGATTATATTCTCCACCCCATCCCTCTTCCATGGGAACCACCAAGCTTCCATGGCTGTTCTCCACAAATTCATGCCTTTAAAAAATGAAATAATGGACTGAGTTTAACTAGTGCTACCAGTGTACTCATGAATGTGGAACAAGAACAACAACTAGTTCCTGCCTTCTAAAGAGAAATTATTCTCTCTCCCAGCAGCCTTCATCTGCCAGTAGGTCCTCATTTGAAATGGGGCAGTTTTAACTGGCTTGGTCTTATACTGGCCTTGTGCAGGTAACCATAGCTACTGTGAGTTCATGGGTCCATGTGCAGAGGACAGCATGTCACTCTGTTACATTCCTTTCACACCTTTTTCTTTAATTTTCTTTGAGCCTTGGTGTGGGAGGTATTGATATCAATGTCCCATCTATGGCTGAGCACTCATTAAAGTAGCTTATTCTTAGCATTTTGAATAATAGTGCATCTGTATTAAACTTTACAGAAGGTCTGGAGTAGCAAAATATGTGGGTATAAATTAGTATGTAGAAGGCAATTTGACAATATGACCATTTAGAAAAACAGCACCAATAGATTCTCTCGTAGAGCATATGCCTTCTCTAGCTATAGGTTTTAACCATGCTTACAGTACCAGGCATGAACTCCCTCTTGTGAAACAGTACTCAGATCCATCAAAAGAGTGGTTATTTATACCCACATCAATCTTACATTGTTATTCCAGTGGGCACAACTTGCCTGGCAGGTCTGTATTTTAGAATGCAGGGTCCAGTGCTGAGGGTTTAAATATTTTATTGGGTTTTTTATTTCTAGTATTTCTATGCCCCTTCATCCCCCAAGTCTCAGTTTCCTTGCAGAGATTCTCATCTGTGTTGCTGACTTGACTATTATATAGGTCTGGCATTAATGTTTTTATTTTATTTATCTTCTTGTTAAAGTATTCTTTACATAGCCAGCATTTCTACTTCAGTATCTCATAGTTCAGTTTTAAGCTTTGAAAGGCTTTATATTGTCTTGACTTTTCATATTTCTTGAGTATCTAGGTTTGAATTTCTGTATGTGTTAGTGTGGGTATGTCTTTGAGGTATTCAACAAATTTTAGGTGTTTTATTTTTATTGAAAATAGATTTTTTTCAGAATATATTTTTATTATGGTTTTCTGTCTCCCAACTCCTCCCAGATCTTCCCCCTTCTCCTTCTTCCTAAATCCATCCCTATAGGTGTTTTCTTAGTGAGTTGTCTTCCCTTGGGTTTGTAGTTCTATTATAATCATGTAGAGGAGATAATGTCAACAACAGTGGGAAAACAGTAATTTGAGAAAGCCGGGTATTAACATATGATAAAAAGATTAGAAACCTCAACTACATCCCCAAGAACAAGAAAAGAAAGGTGGTTTATGCTAATTGAGTGAACTAGTGCTTTAAAAATTTTTAATGCTAGTGTTAAAAATCATCTTCCAGATAATACTTACCTGTTGTACTCATAATAATCTCAGTCATTTTCATTAGAAAATTCAAAGCAAAAAATTAAAAAGTAGTTACTCTTAGTATCTTTTTTTAGTATTGTTTCACAAAGGTTAGTGATATAGACATGGAACATAAATGTAAAGATACTGTTTCTTATTATCAAAGTTTGATATGACATTTCTTTGTGCTATGCATCTAATCCCTGAGGTGGTTCATGAGCCTTGCTCTGAAGCAGTGGCATAGCAGCTGTTTGTCCCTTGTCGTTTATGATGTGAGCCCTTCAGGCTCCTCCCACCTCTGAGCATGTAGCAAGAACTGCATCTTACCGCATAGATCCTGGTCCAGACACAGGAGGGCGAGACCTTTAGAGATGTATTTCTTTACTTTGAGTATGAGGGTATTACCTATAGAGAGGGGTGTGTGTGTGTGTGTGTGTGTGTGTGTGTGTGTGTACGTGTACACCATGTACATGAGTGCCCATGGAGGCCAGAAGAGGAGTTACAGATAATTGTTAGCCATTATGTGGGTGCTGGAAACAAAACCACAGCAGTAAGTGCTGTGAAGTGCTGAGGAACCTTTTCCAGCTCTTGGCAACTTTTAAAGAATTAGTGAACAGCAAGAAAAGATTAGAAATTTTCTTAGATTAAAATATCATCTAATATAAAGAGGGGAAAATGTGAATGGAACTGGAAGATTGTGCATTACATGAACTAAGCCAGGCCTCCCCATTCCCCACCTGTAGCTTATGTCGAAGCTGGCAATGTGGATCTCATGGAATTAGAGACCAGAAATGCTAGTTAAAATACTTTAAAGTACTAGTCTAGTAACAGTAGACTGGGGCTGGGAGAGGAGAAAAAGAAAAGAGTTGGTAATTAGATACAAAAGCAGATAGGAATAGTTCCAGGGCTCTATAGCTCAGTAAAGTGACTACACTCAGCTGATTTATTTTGTATTTCACAATAGCTATAAGAATAGTTTTGAATGTTTTAAATGTAAAGAAATGACAAATGGGGCTGGGGAGAAAGCTCAGTTGGGAAAGTGACTGTCTCACAAGCACAAGGACCCAAGTCTGACTCCCAGAACCCAAGGAGAAAATGCTGGGCATGATGCCGTGCATTTGTAATCTCGGCATTGGGAATGTGGAAATAGAAGGATCCTTGGGGACCCATTGGCCAGCCAGCCTAGCCTACTTGGCAAGGTCTTGGCCAGGGACAGATCTTATCTCAGATTCATAGACATCCCAGGTTATCCTTTGCTCCTTAGCTGCACTCACACTTGGGTAGTGTTCTTCTGGAGTCATTTACTTGTTGGGAAAGTGTCTCATTTACAACCTAGCGAACCCCAATTAGGCTAGGCTGGCCAGCCTGGTATCTACAAGGATGCTTCTGTTTCTGCTTCCCCACTATTCTAGGATTACAGTCACATGCCACTGTGCCTTACTTTTTTTCTTGATGCTGTTTCCTTCCTTACTTTGGGTTCTTGGTTTGTTTGTGCCTCCTTTTGCACTCCTTACCAGTATCCTCCTGTTTTGCTGCTTGTCCCTGACTTAAGTGTAGTAATACCCTGAGGGTCTGGTTTTTCTGAGTTTGGGGATGGTACTTAGTTCCTTGGTTTTACCAATTTCCTTGGTATCCATAATTCTAAAATTGGAATATAACATCAGTTGCATATTTAGATTTCAGTAGGTCAAAATAGAGCCCATTGCTCCTGTGTCCCCATCACCAATTCTTTTCCTCTATATTGTTTTCAGCAACATCTACTCAGCCAGCCACAAGAAAACCTCAACATCATTGATCTCTCCCTTGGTCCAAATTCCTCTGGAGTACTGATTCTTCTGAAGGGTGCTTATGGTCTCCTTAGCCGATGGCCCTCAGAAGCACTCGTCAAGATCCAACATAACTTCTGGCGTTCCCAAACATACTTATTCTTCCAAAGCCTTTTATAGTATTTGCCATGTTTCAGCAAATTCTCGTGTCCTGTGGGTTAGTGCTATTTCCTTTAATGTCTTCAGGTTTTTATAGCAATTAGTACTAAATAGGTGATGAGTAACTTTTGTGCAATTTCAGAAATTATTTACCTGAGTATAACCTCAGATCCTTTTATTTACTTATTAATATAATAGTATTTTTAAGATTATAGTCTTTTATGTGTACGATCGTTTGACATTCCTTATCTATATAATAGAATTCTGACTCATACCATGGTAGATAAAGTCCTAATTAAGCTGGCAATCTCTCTCTCTCTCCTTTTTCATTTTTATAAATGTGTATTATTCTTGCCACATGTTCTCTGATAATATTTTTTATTTTATTGGGAACTTGTGGGTTTTGTAAAGAGAGATTGGAGAATAACAAGGGGATCCAGGAATGAAAGGAAGAGAGATGATGATAGGGAGTAGAAATGATCAAAGCATATATAAGTATGAAAAATCACAATGAAAACCATTATTCTATATGGTGAATATACACCACCAAAAATTGCTGCATTCTACAAATGATTATTCTTCACCTACTTTTGTGTAGCTGCTATGCTGGGTTAAATGGAAGTACACAGGTGGACACATTTCAAGTAGTAATATTTTATTTCCCTTATGTTTTCCTTTGGTGAAATTCCATCTTTCAAAACTTAAGTGAACTTTAAATGTGACATATCTCAGATCATCCTATATAAATTAATCACTCTGTTTCCAAAGTGTTATTATCCACATCACAAAAATGTGTTATAGCCTGCTGTTTTTGTAAATATGCATACATCTCCCTTATTGAGCTAGAATTCCTTAATAGTGGGGATTATGTCTATTTTTTGTCATTTTGTTGAAGTTTGATTATTGTATAGAAAGCGACATGTAGTTAATAAGTTTGGATTTGAGTATGTATTCTGAGGCCTTACCACAGGTGGAGCTGTATGTAAGAGAGTATGTCTTAATGGTTAATGTATCCCTCTTTTCCTTGTCCTATTGCCTCACAGAGTTACCTTAAAATCATTGATGATCATTAAATAAATGTAGATTGAATGTTGTTTTAACACATGGGTGGAAACTTAAGAACAGTGATCTAGAAAGGTAGACCATGAATCAGGAAAGCTGTGTTAAACTAAAGCCAAGAAACACATTTTGTGGAAGAGAACACAGGCAGTGTCCTAACCTCCAAAACGAGAAGGGCAGCTGATTACACATAGAGCATTGGATTTGGCAATTTCAGATCACTGCTTATCTTTACAGAGTGAATTCCATAAAGTAACAAAAGTAGACATCATATGGCAGTGAGTTTTGAAATACAGAGTTCTTCCTCTTAGTTATAAAACTTGAGCTGATACTTTTATGGAAGTTGGCTGGCAGACAAATTGTAGCTGTACCATCCAAATAAAGACCTAGAATCCTGAATACATTATATTAATTTAGAGAGGCTGTATATCTCTTTTGTCTGTGGTTATCCAGTGGTAGAATTGATTTTTTTTTTTTTAATGAAATCTAGACTCTTAGAAGACTACTGTAGCAACATTGTGATCACAGTATCCATCAGTGCTACTGGCATGTTAGACTCAGTATGGCAGGTATTATTTTTTCTGATTATCCATTCTTCAGAAATAAAAATTGAATACAATCTGAATTTGTGGTATCCCAGATTTGACAAAACATTGGGATAAAGTAGGGAACATCATAGTTTAGATATCTCCCAAATAATTTGCTCCTAATATAGCTAATGTTCTTTCAGTCATTTTTAGCAATATCAGTACTCTTTTTATTTTTTCTCTCCTTTCTTCACTTGGGCCAATGAGTCACATACAAAGTTGTCTTAAAAAGTAATTTAAATAGAGATAGGAGTAGAATAAAGGAAGAAAGAATGAATGTATAAGAAACCTGTGTAGCCAGGTGGTGGTGGTGGCACCCCTTTAATCCCAGCACATGGGAGCCTGAGGCAGCTCTATCTCTCGGAGCTAGAGGCCAGCCTGGTCTACAGAGTGAGTTCTAGGACAGTTAAGGCTACAGAAAGAAACCCTGTCTCAAAATTGCTATTATATATTGAAGAAGTCTTGGTAAGCTATAATTCTTAGCAATTTATTATGAGTTAGTGATCTATATGGAAATAGTTGTTTTCTGACCTTCCAGGTGAAGGCCCATTTTTTGATTGATTTTTCTTTAGTCACAGATTTGTATTGAATACCCTCTATGACATCTTGGTAGTTTATTCAGGACTGTAAATAATCTTTCATTCTTGGCAGATTTCTTTTTTTTCTTCCATTTATTATGTCTTTATTTTCTACAGAAACTCTTCTTCACATTTATACACTAGATACTGATACATTTATTATCAGACCTGCATAATTTGATTTTGTGAGCATGTGCAATTCTTACAATTCATATTTTAATCTCATAATTGTGTTAAAATATGTATTATACAAATACTGAAATCAAACCTGTAGTACTTAATGTTTATACAGGGCAAAGATATTTTAGACTAGCAGTCTTGGCAGATTTCTTAATAAAGTATAATATTTCAATAGAGATTGATAATCAGTTCATGGTTCCTCAGATCTACTTCTTGATGTCTGCTGTTCTAAGAAATTAGATGTTTTTATTTATGGTGTGCTCAGTGTTGTTTGTTTAGCTTTTTGTGGTGCTGGGAATGGAACACAGAGCCTTGCAAGTGTTAGACAAACACTGTCCTTCGGTGTCCCCTGTTGAGACCTTCGGTGTCCCCTGTTGAGAAGTGAGATAGGTATGATGTGAATCACTGAGTGGTGGGGCTTACAGTGTTATAAAGCTAGAGCTTTAGTGTGTGGTTACAGTAAGTGCCCAGGAAATATTTATTGACTGTTGACATTTCTTTGATTAACTAGGAAATGATTGGACTTATAGTTTATGCGATCATAGGAGATCACAGTTAAAATTGAAAATAAAAGGATTGTACATTACAAATTACTCCATATCTGGAGTGGTGGAAGCCTCAGTCCAGTTTGAGCATTGTTAAGATAAATGTAAAACTTTAAAGTTGTCAGATTTCTTATAGAGAATGTTATTTCAAACTTCGGAAGTATTTCTAGAAATATGATAAATAGCAGTTATTAGACTGAGTAGCTCACATAAATGAGTTTAAGAAAATCCACATTTTTCCTTGAAATCAAACATAACTTAATAATTAAATAAAAGCACCATACCTATGCTCATGTTCATTTATTTTGATAATGTCAATATTTATTCCTTGTCAGAGTGGCACAGCAGCATCGTTAGAAGGAAACGCAATCTGACGGTGCCTACTTTTTCCTTTGGTACCTGAAGGTTAAATGGGTACCAAGCAGAATGCCTTGAACAAGATTGGTATATTGATTAAAACGCTGATTTAACAGCTCGCAGTCTCCCCTTGGAAGCCTGGAGAAGATAAGCCAGCTGCTGTCTTAGAGTGCTCGGTGTCCACTGAGAGTACACTATCTATCATCACAATATGGTGATGAGAGGTGTTTTATGTTTGTGGTAATTTCCCCCACTAAATCAGTAATTATTACAATCCTGTCCCTGCTGTTTACCCTGCAGCTGTTTTTCCATTTGTCGAGAGAGCGGGTGTTCTCTGAGGACCGCACACGTTTCTATGGTGCAGAAATTGTCTCTGCTTTGGACTATCTACATTCTGGAAAGATTGTGTACCGTGATCTCAAGGTAAAAAAAAAATTAATCAAAATTTGGGGTGTTTTTTTTTTTTTTTTTTGCAGAGACTGTAGGGACAAACAAAGTAATTACAAAGTTACACAGTTTTGAGAAAAGCACTCTTCTTAGGAATGTTGTTTGCTGTAGTTGATCTGAAATTTCATTCATTGATATGTAAGTAATTCTTTCATGTTTTGTATTTTGGTATATGAAAATTCTCTTGACTCTGCAAAGCTGATCTACCAAGAGTAATTTCATTTTCCTGTAAATGCTGTAATTATAAAAATGGTAAATATCTGAGTCAAAGTCAGATAATTTGCAACTTCATTATTATGTTCAAACATCATAAAATATTTATGAAGAAGCTTCAATAACAAGGTTATTAGAAGGAAAACATTCATTTTCATTGTGGTGTTAACTTCTTGATAGGATTATATTCACGTTTTCCCATAAACTTAGTAGTTTGCTTAGTTTTTCCTTTGTCAAAACCCAGTATTGTGTTGGGAATGAAAGCCTGGCCATCGCTGAGCTCTTTAATGATGAGGTTCTTGAAATAGCCAGAATAGGTACACATTCTGTAAGGCCAGGTAGTAAATAATGTAGCCTTTTCTACCTGTCAAGTCTCTATTGGAACTATTCAACTCTTCCACTGAAAGGTGAAAGCAGCCCTAGCTATTATGTAAATCAGCATTTGGCTATATTCCCACAATTTCTTTACTTACAAAAGCAGTCAGTAGTTTAAATTTTTTCTACACTCTGTAGTTTACTGCTCCCTGGAGGAGATCATGTAAGCAGATGATAATTCTCATGATGCAATCATGAATAAGGTTGACTGTGTTAAGGAATCTGATCCTGGCATATTTTCAGTAAATTTTAATTTTACCCTCTTCCTTAAAATGCAAATCCTAAGGCTGGGAGAACAGCTCAGAGGAAGGGCACTTGCTAGTTTAAGTGTGACACTGAGGTCCATCCGCGCATTTCGGCACCCGGTGTGGGGGTGGGGTAGGAAGCTAGAAGTAGGAGTCTGTACCTGAACTCGCACCTCCCTGGAACACTGAAGTGGGATCACAGAGATGAGGGTACCTTGGGCAGTGTAGTGAGATTTTGCCTCACAGTGAAAACCCTGGATTGGGTGATAGTTCAGTGGGTGAGGACTTGCTGGGCAGCACGTGGGCTTGAGTTCTGAACTCGGGACCCACAGGTCTGTCAGTCTAGCACTGCGAGAGTGAAGACAAGGGGATATCTGGCCAGCCAGTTTAGCCTAAATGGCACACATGCTTCAGGTTCAGTGAGAAATTTTGTCTCCGAAATTAAGTGGAGAAGTGATTGAGGAAGAAATCCCAATATCAGTTTCCGCTCTCCACATGTTTTCACAGGTACACTAATACAAATTAACCAAATGACTATATTTAGATTGAATTTTTAGAACTTGAAATATGGTAGAATTTATCACTCCTACAGGAACTTCCCCAGCACACACACACATGCATGCACACATGCACTAAACACCAAGAGTGTGTGTGTGTGTGTGTGTGTGTGTGTGTGTGTAGCCCAGCCTAGCATCGGTTGGGTTCAGACCCTAATACGTACAGAAAAATGGAAATCATGTGGTAATGTTTACCTATTAAAATTTGATTGACAGTTGCCTTACTGATCACAGAACTAGTTCATTTAGGGTATAATTTGGTTTGTAGAAATAGAAGTTACATGAGACTTGTGGAATTGTATTTTATATGAAATGGAATACATACCTAAGAAATAATGAACATTCTGTTACTACTGTCTTACTTATATAAAACCATTTGGGACTCTTCATTTTTATCCAGTTATGTAAGCAGGTGCCTAGTTTGTTTCAAGATGTTCCTATCACTCTCATTTATGTTATGAGTAACTGTCTTATAAAATATTTCATACAATAATAATAAAATCAGTATGTAATGTTCTATAGTCAATTAAAATTTAAATGAAGGATTAGAATACTGTACTTAAAGATAATGAGCTATACAGCTATAAAACATCTACTTCAGGGGTGGTTAAATGTTTGAGTTCCGGCCGGGCGGTGGTGGCGCACGCCTTTAATCCCAGCACTCGGGAGGCAGAGCCAGGTGGATCTCTGTGAGTTCGAGGCCAGCCTGGTCTGCAGAGCGAGATCCAGGACAGGCACCAAAACTACACAGAGAAACCCTGTCTCGAAAAAAAAAAAAAATCTGAGTGCTATAATGAATACAGTCAACTAAATGGTTATATTTATTTTATCTTAGAACTAGAAATATGATGAATTCAGCACCTTTACATCTGTTCTATGTGTTGAGTCTAGATGCTTTAGAAACCTTATACAGCATAATAACATACATTAATTTTCCAACTATACTTAAAAATTATTAACTTATCACTTCATGAGGTTACCTTTTCCATCACTACTCATGCTAATGAATCATATTTATGAGAAACAAAAAGGCAGAGAAGCTTGGAGTTAAGGGACTGAGAATAGTTTTGAAGTAATGGATAAATCCAGAACAGTTAACAGTAGTAGATAGAATTACTAGTTCAAAGAGATCTGAAGAAAATAGTTCATTTGAGTGCTAGTATTGGTATGGAGTGCAAAAGTCAGGAGGGTCTTGGTCAGAGTTGCCTACCAACATCTCAAATCACATGAATTATTAGTATATTAAAGGTCACTAATTATGCATTTTGTTGCTGTATCATTGATGATGAAATTAGATTTAATTTATTGAAGTGTAATATAAAGTGTGTACTTTGTGTATGAATGCCCATTGTGTAGTTACCATATGCCAAGACTAACTTTACCAGACATTTAGGTGCTCTCTGTTCTCTCAAACTTCCCTTTTTTAAAAAAACAAATGCTGCATTGCCGGGTGGCAGTGGCAGACACCTTTAATCCCAGCACTCGGGAGGCAGAGGCAGGCAGATCTCTGTGAGTTCAAGGCCAGCCTGGTCTACAAAGCGAGTTCCAGGAAAGGCACAAAGCTATGCAGAGAAACCCTATCTCGAAAAAAAAACAAAACAAAACAAAAAAATGCTGCATTGATTTAATCTTTGAAATACATGTATAGTATAGGATAGAAAGCACATGACTATATATCACAAAACCATATAATTAATAAAGCAAAATTTATATGCATGCTGTTTGCATCTGCAGTTCACAAGATTATGCATGACAGAATGGGATCATTTAGGTAGGATTCCAGAAATTCAAAGCTGGTCTGTATTGGAGACAATGTTCTGCAAGCCTAAAAATGTTATCTACTTAGGTAACAGACTAAATTGACACCAACAAGATGTTTGGAACAAGGCTTGGTTAGTCAGCTTTCTGTTACGATAATGTAACACTTCCAAAGAAAAGGATTGATTTCAGCCCATAGGTTCTAGTGCTTCCATTCCACTCCAAGACCAGGCAGAGCTTTGCGTCTGGACCGCTGACATGAGGAAGCCAGCCAGCAACACAGGAAACACATGGCAGAAGACTCTCTTTAACTCATCAGTAGGAGAGCCAGTGGAAGAGAAGGGCATGCCCACTGTTCCCTCAAGCATGTGCACTGGAGGACTGGGGCTTCTTACTGGGCCCCATTTCCTGAAGGTCCTGCCCTCTTTCAACAGCACCAGCTTGAGCATGAAGCCTTTAAAGGTCATGTACCAAAGTACAGCACCATGAATCGTATTTCCTAGTCCAGTGTGCTTTTGTTTACATCATTCTGTCTAGAGTCTAAATAAACCTTGATAAGAAAATGCAAATGCATTGGATTATATGTATTTTAAAAACCTTTGTGATATGTATATAGTGTGGTTAGTGTGTTAGGTGATGTGTGGCATGGTATACAATTGGAGGTCAGATGACATCACCTTGTTTGTCAGTCCTCACCTTCCATCTTTTTTTTTTGGTTTTTCGAGACAGGGTTTCTCTGTGTAGCTTTGCGCCTTTCCTGGGACTCACTTGGTAGCCCAGGCTGGCCTCGAACTCACAGAGATCCGCCTGGCTCTGCCTCCCGAGTGCTGGGATTAAAGGCGTGCGCCACCACCGCCCGGCTCTCACCTTCCATCTTGTTTGACACAAGGTCTCCTCTTTACGGTTAGGCTAGGTGGATCTTGTGTGTCCAGGAATTCTGTCTCCACTTCCCTTCTCACTAAAGTATCACTAGGGTAGCGCTTTCTCTGAGTCCTGGGGATCCAGACTCAGATACTCATACTTGGATTGCAAGCCCTTTACCAGTTGAACCATCTTCCTAGCCCTTATATTTATTTTTAAAGATTGAATATTTTTATTTGTGTGTGTGTGTGTGTGTGTGTGTGTGTGTGTGTGTGTGTGTGTGTTTATGCATGTATGCATATGCCCACAAAGACCAGAAAGAGCTGTCAAATCTCTAGGACCTGCAGTTACAGGTGTTTGCGAGCCATCATAGTGTGGGTTCTGGAAACTGAACTCCAGGCCTTTAGAAGAACAGTGAGTGCTACTAAATGCTGAGCCATCTCTCCAGTCCCCAAATCCCTAGATTTTGTAAGTCTAAAATTCACTGGGGATATTTGAATGACTGTTTTAGATACTAGATGTATTAAAAACAGCATCACCAAAAACTGATTTAGGATAATCCCTGTATCCAGGAAGCAGAGTCAGGTGGATCTCGTGAGTTCAAGGCCAGCCCTGTCTACACAGTAAGTTCCAGGCCAACCAAAGCTATACAGTGAAACCTTGTCTTAAAAAAGACAGCCCCCACCCCCATTTAGGTACTCACTTTGATCAGTCTCAGAGTGGACTCTGATCTTATTAATGAATTTGTAGCTATTTATATGCAAATCAGTTTGAGATGCCTACAGTAGCTGGGCTTCTTTTAAAAAATTAAGACATTTATTTAATGAGCACAAGCGTGTGTGTGTGTGTGTGTGTGTGTGTGTGTGTGTGTGTGTGTGTGTGTGTGTGTGTCTGCGCCTGCGCGCGCGCGCGCTTTAGAGATCAGAAGACAACTTGTGGGAATCAGTTCTTTCCTTCCACTCCATGGTCTCCAGTGATCAAGGGCCTTTACACACTGAACTGTCTCTCTGGTTCCTGGATTTCTTTCTTAAACACTGCAAATAGTGTTCCCATTCAGCACTGGAAGCAAAGCCTCATGTCATATTAACTTAGAATATTTTATTAGTCCTTGTTTGGTTTCATAGTAACAAATAATTACTAAAACTTTTGCTACATTTTTAGAAAATAAATTTGCTTTAATTACTAGTGTATGTCATTATAAGAAATTCTGTTTTATTAAGGACTCCTTAATAAATACTTAGGTTACTTAATAAAAACTGATATTGGCTCAGGATACCATAACAATTTGAAGAGATCTCCTAGAAGACCTTGCAGTAATGCACGTTATGGTGATATTTTATTTGTATTAAAATATTATTTGTATGTTAATAAATAAAGTTGCCCGGGGGTCAGAGCTATTAGCAAGCCATAGGAAAGCAGGGCAGTGGTAGCGTACGCTTGTAATTCCAGCACTTGGTAGGCAGAGCTGGGTAAGTCTCTGTGTGTTCAGGGATACAGCCATTATTGGATACACATGCTTTTAATCTTAATACCAATCATGGAAAACCTGGAGGCCTATACAGACAGGCTGTGAGGAGGCGGTCATGTGGTTGGGTTTACAACCAATGAGAAGGCAGGACAGGAACTCTATATAAAGACTTTAACACAGGGGTAGCTCTGGTTTGGAGAGGTAGGACCACCACAGGAGGAAGGGTAAGGTTTTAGCTCTTAGCTCTGACCTCTTGGCTTTCTTCTTTGCATTGGTTCTGTGTTTATTATTTAATAAGAAGGTTGGATACATCTACAAATGGTGTCCAACGTGGTGGCAAGAGTTTCCACCTAAAACCTGAGAAAAGATTCTAAAACGGAGCTAAAAACAGCTTCCTAATTGTCTCTCTCAAATGAGCGGCAGCTGACGGTTTGAGCTACTGGTGGGTTCCTAGCGTGCATGCTTGACCTGCAGTATGGCTGGAATGAGGCCTCTGCAAGTGGCACATAAAGCTGCATGGTGGATTTAGCCTTTGCTAGTATAAAACAAAAAAAGAAGTTTTGGGGCTACACGCTGCTTGGATAAAAGCTTAGACCCACGATAGCTCCCAGAGCTGGTGGTAAACGTAGCCATGTTGGGAAGCTGAGGTGGGCGGAGCCAGCAGCCACAGCTGCTGCAGCTTAAAGCAATAGATTCACAATAAGACAGATTCAGATGTAACAGTTTACAATGTGTATAAAATATACGTAGGCTTAAAAGAGACAAAAAAGGTGATATATACAGTTATATAAACAGATACATAGTTTTAAAAAATAAAGTCTTTAAAGAGACAGTAAAATTAATATAAAAAATAAGCCACGTAAAGATGAATATTACACAGAGACTCTGGATTGTGTTGTCTTTGGGATTCTTAACTGCAGAGAGATATTTGATTGTAAAGGAAGCTGAGTTAAACCAATATGCATATTTTAAAGATATCTTGACTTCAAAATTTGGATGTAAGGATATGTTGCTTTGGAAAGGAGACTCTGTTTTTGTTCCCACAGAAAGCCAAAGGCTATGGATTTGTTCCAGATTAAGATACATCAGGTTTGACCAGCCAAGACCCCCTGAAAGGTCTCCGATGACACCATGGCCCAGATGATTCAACATCCAGAATGGTTTCAAGGCAACTGGCTCAGACAATACACCCTCACGGACTACTCCATGATCCTAAAATTTTCTTTGTATCCCCATAAGATACAGCGCCCTCCTCCAGCAGGAAGTAGTAAGAGAAGCTACGCCCAAATTCCCAAATTATATGTAATTTTACTTTGTTAACGTTAAAACCTTCCTTTTTGAAAAAAAAAAGGGGGAAGTGCTGTGGGATGTTCTGTATGGCAAATGTGTTGCTAATTAGTCAATAAATAAAACACTGATTGGCCATTGGCTAGGCAAGAAGTGTAGGTGGGACAAGGAGGAGAATAAAGCTGGGAAGTGGAAGGCTGAGAGAGAGAGACACTGCCAGCCGCCATGATGAGAAACAGCATGTGAAGATGCCAGTAAGCCACGAGCCATGTGACAAGGTATAGATTAATAGAAATGGATTAATTTAAGCTGTAAGAACAGTTAGTAAGAAGTCTGCCACGGCCATACAGTTTGTAACCAATATAAGTCTCTGTGTTTACTTGGTCGGGTTTGAGTGGCTGTGGGACTGGCAGGTGATAGAGATTTGTCCTGACTGTGGGCCAGGCAGGAAAGCTCCAGCTACAGCACGTTGTGTATTTTTTCTTCTACATAGTCCTTACTTACAAGCACAATACTTATTCACAGTGACCATTACTGTCCACGTCCAGACAAGGCTAGACAGGGACATGTACAGATGTGAATGTAATGATTCTAGAATTACTCATTAATTTTTTGTAGTGATTGTGAGGAGATAGAATGATCAGCACATTGCCACTGTATACTATTTTGGGATATCTAATTTTATTTTCTATCTAAACAGAGTTTTAGCTGTTTAAGATTCTAATAAGAGCACCCTCCAATTGTATTTTTACCACAGACTTATATTTTTCATAAGTCTTCCGGTGTTCTTCTGAAATAATGATACATTTTTTAATATAGAAAGAATGCCTTGTTTGCATGCTGAATTGAAGACAGGTTCTGTAATTCTCACATCTTTAAATAATTAAAAAAATTACATGTATGGGTGTTTTGCTTGCATATATATCTCTGCACCACATGCATGCCTAGTGCCCATGTAGGCTAGCAGAGGGTGTTGACTCCCCTGGAAACAAGAGTTAGAGACAGCTGTGAGCCACAGTGTGGTTGCTGAGCATCAAACCTGAGTCCTCGGAAAAAGCAAGTGTGCTTAACCACTAAGCATCTCTCTGGCCTTGTAACTCCCACTTCTGATAATACTCTAACACTTCATTCCCCCTTTCTAGAAAATTTAAGGCAATGACGTTAAGAGCAACTTCCACCTCTACAATTAATATGATACCATTGAGCTATGCCCCTTATTTGTATATAGCAAATTGTGAAATATCTTGGTAATGTGGGGCTAGAGTTTTTGCCACTATTGTACTTTTTTTTTCTTTGTTTTAGTATTTCTGCTCACTAGGTTCCATGCTCATTCAGCTCCTACAGGTCAGCTTATGACATGTCAACATCTATCTGGATACACAGAAGCCTAGATCTGCTTGTGTAGAATTCTACCTTCTTGGGCCATAAACAGTATTGATCTCTAAAACTGAGATTGGTGCATCTGTGCTAAAGTGAGGTGTAAGAGTGAATGATAAAAATTATTTAGTGATATTGCATCTACGTATGTATGTATGTATGTATGTATGTATGTATGTATATATATATACATGTTCTGTCTGTTTTTCCTTTCTGACCTATATGAGAACAGACCTTCCCAGTCTCTGTCTCACAACGAGGGTTACACTTGTGTTTAAGCAATGGCTTCCCTTGCCTTCAGAGGGTTCAGAGGCATCTCCAGAATATCATTTCGCACACTCAGTTCCATGCTCATTCAGTGTGTTTTCTGGTGGTGGTTGGATTTGTATGTCACCTAGATCTACAATGTGCTGAGCAGGAATCCCTTGTTACCTTCGTGTGCCTGAGTCATCTTGATGCCTAAAACTTGAATTCCTCAGGCAGCCTCTCCACTGACCTTGGAATAGATGTGTTATAAATTTTAGTTTCTTAGCTTCACTGTGAGCTATAAAAGCTTAGGAAGCACTGGTTAAGGATAGCTAAGAATTGTAGAGTTTAGTTTTATCCTAGGCACCAACAAAACAGAAAGAAACTTATTACTTAGTGGGTTATTGGGTTTTTTTGTCCATGCAGTACCATGAAAAAAAAATTTGGGGGGGCGGGCGGAGCTGAGTGCTAGCAAGCGCTCTACCACTGAGCTAAATCCCCAACCCCGAAAAAAATTTTTAAAAAGATTTTAAGCTTACAACTTCTTCATATACAAATAGAGTTAAGATCATTGTCAAATAATGTTTACCTCTTGAATTGGGCAACAAATGTTGCCATTTATTGGTGTAGTAATTCTGTAAGGCATTGTGTCTAATAACTCCCAGCCCAAAAGTGCGATATAACCCTTTGAGTGATACAAATAATATTGTCTAGATTTTTTATTTATAAGCATTGCATAAATTTTCTATTTGACGTTATCCCTGCTTTTGCTATCTGCGCGTCCATTAACTGTAAGCTTCCATCACATTTCTTTGTTGTTGTTGTTGTTGTTTTCCAGACAAGGTTTCTCTGTGTAAGCTTTGTGCCTTTCCTGAAACTCGCTTTGTACTGGAACTCACAGAGATCCGCCTGTCTCTGCCTCCCCGAGTGCTGGGATTAAAGGCATGCGCCACCACTGCCCGGGTACATTTCTTAATCTGAGAAGCTTACTGTGGAAGTAAACCAGATGTCTTTCAAATTTTAAAAATTGGGAGTGCTTGAACAATAACTGTAATGAATTTTGTCTTTACGGTTTATGAGGAAAAAGGATAGCATGAGATTTAGAATAGAGGGTCAGAGAGAGCATTTGTAAATGTTCAGTTCCTTGTTTACACAGCAGAAGGGGCTTTAACTGACCTGATACCCAAAGTGTTGACACTTGTTGACGTTGAAAGTTGTGAGGCAGTGAGTCATAGATGTTTAGGTGTATCTCGACTGTGGTTAGGTGAATTTGTGGATCCTGCAGGCTCAGGAATCACCCCACTAATGTTTTCTGCTCATATATTTTATAAGAACATTATTGGATCTTGTGCAAGATACTTACTATATGATTGTACGTTACTTCCTAATTTATCTTTGTATAAGAATAGATTTGATATTTTTTTAAATATGGGGATATTTTCTAAGGTGATGATCTCTATTTGTTTATACTTTGGTGATAAATGATCTTTTTGTCATTCAGAATATGGTATTTTAGGTTAATGAGAGAAGAGAAGTAATTGAATGAAAATAGACATGTAAAATAACTAAGAAATAGGAAATGTTTATATTTTATTTTATTAAAAATTAGTGTATATTGAAAATAACAAAATTACTGAACTACAGAAATATTTTTGTAGATTTTTCATTCTTGAATGTGACTCTTTCTTTTAATAGATTGTTCAGGAGTTCTCATGACATTTTGATAACTTAAAAATCATCCTCTAAATGGCCCAGCATGGTGGCATGCACCTGAAATCCTAACACCTGTGAAGCAGAGGGAGGAGCATTGCCCTTAAAACCATGTCAATTTGCATAATGAAGTACAGGACAATCGGGGCTACATAGCAAGACTTTCTCCCAAAACAAACAAAAGATTTTTTAAAGAAAAGTGTACCAACAAAAACAAACAAATAAAACAAACAAACAAAAACTTGGAAGGCAGAGGCAGGCAGATCTCTGTGAGTTCAAGGCTAGCCTGGTCTACAGAGTGAGTTCCACAACAGGCTCCAAAGCTACACAGAGAAACCCTGTTTCAAAAGAAAGTGTGCCAGGCTTTTTCTTTTGGGACATCAACCAGCTCCCAAATCATGACATGGAGACTTATTATTGCTTTTAAATACATGTCCTAGCTTAGGCTTGTTTCTGGCTAGCTTTTTTTTTTCTGGTTCTTTTATCGTAAAATAACCTGCTTCTCTTTTTCTACCTTTTGCCTCCAGGCTTTTTACCTTCTTTCTTTCTGTATATATTTTACTTTCTCTGGTTGGCTGCTGGCTACTGGCTGCATGACTGCTGGCCCTGGGTGTCTATCCCATTCTCTCCTCTTTCTCCTTTCTTTCCTCCTGAGCCTAGATTTCTCCTCCTATTTATTCTCTCTGTGCACTAGCTTTGCCTGTCCCTCTCCTGTCTAGCTATTGGCTGTTCAGCTCTTTATGAGACCAATCAGGTGCCTTAAGTAGGCAAGGTCAAACAGAAACAATGCATCTTTACATAATTAAAACAAATGCAGCATAAACAGATGTAACACATCTTTGCCCATTTAAAATAATCCACAACAGGAAAGCTATTAAGTTCTCCATCATTAACAAATGATTGTCACATTCTTACAGTTTTAACTCTGCTTTAACCATCTCATTTAATGCTTAAAACCCCCATTTCAGATTGGTACTGTCATTTACCACTGTGCAAATGAAAGTTAGGTATGTAAAAGTGTGTCAGAGGTCCCCAATGAGAAGGAGCAGAGCACTAATGTGATAGAAGTCCCCAGGCTTCACTCAGTGCTCTAATCATTATGCTGTCTCCTCCTCCCCCCACTAGTGTGCTCCTGTGACCCTTCGCTGGGACTCCTGCCCATTTCCTACTGTCATCCTTAAGCTTAGCTCCTTAAAATACCATTGTAATGGTTTTGAAGAGAAGTTAATATAGTAATATAAAAAGAATGATAACCAACTGCCTTGATTGACTTGGGCATTCCCAGTTATAGTATTCTAAATTCCCATGTTCTGAGAACCAACTTCTGGGACAACTGGGAAAAATGGTCACCTTTGTTCTATACTTGTCTATCACTCGCCTTACATTTCCTTTCATTCCTTATTAATAGATAGTGTGAATATCAGCTGAGATATGAGGGTACAAATTTTGGTGCAATTTAGAATTTTTTTAAAAACAGATTTTACCCAAATTTAGAAAAAAACAAGTTTATTTATTTTGGGTTCTTTTTTTTTTTTTTAAACTTAGTCATTCAGAATAGTTTTTTTTTCAAATGTAGAGAAATAATGTTATATTTACTTTCCGGGGGCTGTAGAAATGGCTCAGTGGTTAAGAGCACTGCCTGCTCTTCCAGAGGACCTGGGTTCAATTCCCAGCAACCACATGGCAGTTCACAACTGTCTCTACCTCTAGTTCCTGGGGATCTGACACCCTCATACAGACATACATTCAAGAAAAACACCAATGTGCATAAAGTAAGAATAAATAAATCATTAACAAAATTTTAAAGAATACTTTCTGATGCATATAAATCACATGAGCAGGACTGGTTTAATATATGCAAACTAGATTGTATACAGTACAAGATTTATTAGGTATACAGTAGAAGATTTATTCACTTTTTTTCTAATTGTTATTTATTACTTGATCTTTTACAAAAAGTATACGTTATGTTTATAAGAACTATTTTTAAAGATCTTACTGAAGAATTTTTAAATTTTTTAACAAATTAATTGAACAAACATTAGTGTGAATATTAGTAACAAACACATTTTAAAATAATTAAGAACAGGGAATACAGGTTTTATTCAGCAAGGCACCTGATTCAGCATGTGTCTTTCTTTGGCTGTGTCAGGTTAAAGGAGCTGGATAAGGAGTGTGTTTAGAAGAGGCTCGGAGAGAAGACGGACCAACCACAGCAGAGAAAAAGACAAAAAGGAGACACTCTTGACATTCTTGGTTGGAGTTAATACGTAGGACTTAGTGCTGTCTGTGCAGATTAGGCTTTATTTCTGGGTTGTTGGTTCTTAGAAAACGTAAGGAGGATGGAAGCAGATGTATCTGAATTTGGATAAAATAGCTTCATTTTTAGAATATAGTTTAATGGTATAGTTATGGCTCTTTTTAGCTTTCTGTAGAGAAGTTGAGCAAACCTTACTCTTCAGAAGTACATTATGTTTGGAATGTATTGAACCTTCAGTTCAATCAAGTAGTCTGTTCAAGAGCTACATAAAAAGACATAGCTGCTGTGGTTTCTGCTTTGAACATAACTTGTTCACATATTTTTGACTGTATAAAACACAACCATATTGCAGAATATGGTGTCTACATATTAGCGTCATTAGTATATAACCTACCTGTGTTCATATGTGGCATTCTCTACATTTCATATTAACTTCAGCATTCTGAGAAATGCTTTGATTGTTATATTAAATTATCTACTCCTTAAATAAAAGTTAAGTATACGCCGGGCGGTGGTGGCGCACGCCTTTAATCCCAGCACTCGGGAGGCAGAGCCAGGCGGATCTCTGTGAGTTCGAGGCCAGCCTGGGCTACCAAGTGAGTTCCAGGAGAGGCGCAAAGCTACACAGAGAAACCCTGTCTCGAAAAACCAAAAAAAAAAAATTAAATTAAATTAAAAAAAAAATAAAAGTTAAGTATTCTGCACCTTATTAAGGTGCTTTTCATACTTTGTATTTCTTATGTATGAGGTTGTATGATCATATTTGAGTCTACACAGATGTCCATGTGATGATATTATAGCTTAAGTTTGAGTGGGAGGGCCAACTAGACTGGTATTCTTAATTGTGTTGGCTTTGCAAAGTTTTCTGTTCCCTGGGCATTTCATAACTTTTTTCTTGAGATGTATGATTTTTGACAAAAGTTAAATCTTAACAATTCTCTTTGGTATGTATCAGTTAAAGTTGAGTTCAGAGACTCCAGCTCTATAACATGTTTCACTTTGATATTCTATTTCTTTTTATGTTTAAAAGAGTTGGGTTTTTTTATTAGTAAGAATTACAAAAGGAATTACCACCTTCTGTTACAAAAATTAAATTATCAAAAGAATGTTTCTGTAAGCAAAAGGCAGTATTATGGCTGTCAAGAGAAGTATCAAAACTGTCTGTAGCAAGATGTGTAGCTTTGGGGATTATGTAAATAATACTTTACAGTAAAAAGGAGTTGATATTGCTTACAAAGATTGATTCTGTTTAGTCTTTTATCCTTAGAATTTAATCAGTAATTATTCTTAAGGCTATGCTACTTTTTTCCACTGATGTAAAAGTCAGTAATTTTAACACAACAAATGTTTGATAAAAGATCTTTCATTTCATGTGAAATTATAGAATTTGCAAGGACTGACAGCTCTATTGAATGTAACTGTGTCTCTTTCCAGTATTCTATTAATCGTTTTTCAAAACTATTCTGTCATTGAAGCTTATAGAATAAATTATGTTGTTTTCACACACAGTTGGAAAATCTGATGCTGGATAAAGATGGCCATATAAAAATTACAGATTTTGGACTTTGCAAAGAAGGAATCACAGATGCAGCCACCATGAAGACATTCTGTGGTACACCAGAGTATCTGGCACCAGAGGTAGGCTAAGTCCCATTGACAGGAAAATCATTAACACTAATGATTCTCAAGGGAAAAAAATTAAAATGTTTTTTCAAGTTGCAGTATCCCTACTTTTTTTTTTAAACAAGAATAATTTATTTTGCTTTTAACTTATTTAATGAGATATTTTAAGGCCACAGATGTGAAAATTAAATTTTATATGGTCTGTAAGCACATATATTTTTACTAAAGTAGATTAAATCATGTTTTTTCTTGGCTATACATTTTATTTCTTGGTTATATTAATTTTGCTTCATTTTTTAAAGTAGAATAATTGAATAATGTCAGTAAGCATATTTATAGTTTTTCAAACAATCTTGGACTTTACGTAGAAGCAGCGATTATAGTGATTGTTGGTATTTGTGTTTAACTACTGGAAATGGTTTTGTTTTGGAAACTGAAAAAAATGACTGACTTACATGTGAGCTCACAAGAAAGGATGAAGAGGAGGCTTCAAACCCATGAGGTGCTCCTCAGTTTATTCAAGTATCTGTTGTGTGTCTGCTCTGTGTTGAGGATTTTTTGTATGATATGCCAGTATAGGAGCAAGATAGAAAATGACTGTACTCTCAAGGAACTTCTGTTGGACAGAAACTATACATATAACATAAAACTATATATAACATAATACATGAAGTTCCATGGAGAAGAAAAATCAAAGGAAGAAAAAGGAAAAGGTGTAATTTGATGTAGTAGCTATCTTAGATGTACCAGTTAGTCTTTCTGTATAAGAGCCTACTCAGATGTTCAGTGATGAAACATAATTTCCTGTAACCTTGGGCTCCTTTACATGAAGAATGCAGATGGGCCTGCACAGGTGGCTTCTTTCTGTTCCGCTCACACGTGTGGCCTTAGCCGAAAGTCTTATTAGCAGAAGATAACTGCTTACAGAATAAAATTACCCAGAAGCACCTTCACTCTTCTGTGTGACAGCTGCTGTAGGTGTCCAGTGACATGTCATTAAGGTTGTTGTCTCTGTGGCTCAGGCTTCTTCCAAATGGCCAGGGGCCTTTGGCCTACAGATCTAAGAGCAAATGACCTAGGAACAAATTAGAAGCAGTCTTAAACTCACCCAAGCCTTCCTCTTCCTCTTTTGTTTTTAATCTGGTAAACTGTTAAAAGTTCAGTTTTTAAAAATACTTTTTTTTTTTTTTTTTTTTTGCCGGGCGGTGGTGGCACACGCCTTTAATCCCAGCACTCGGGAGGCAGAGCCAGGCGGATCTCTGTGAGTTCGAGGCCAGCCTGGGCTACCAAGTGAGTTCCAGGAAAGGCGCAAAGCTACACAGAGAAACCCTGTCTCGAAAAACCAAAAAAAAAAAAAATACTTTTTTTATTTTTCCGATTTGGTTATAGTTCACATGCCATATAATTTTTTAAGTCAATAGTTTACTTTTAAAGATGTTTAGAGTTGTGCAACTATTACTTCTAATTGCAAAATGTTTTAATAATTCCAACTGTGACCTCACCTTTATCAGTTTCTCATCCTTTCTCTCTAGGCTCTCCTTGTAGCTCATTCTGAACATTTCATGTAAATAAAACTATATGACACGGAGCCTTGTATGTCTGGCGCTTTCCCTCAGCAAATTGTCCTTTAAGTTTCACCCATATTGTACCCATTTTGGCTGTATGAAAAATGCAGCTGAGATCGTTCATGTGTCTTCTCATTTCCTGGCCTTTTTTTCATGAGATCCATATCACTTTTGTCATACATTTTTCCTTGCAGCAGTTGTAAGCCTTCAAGGTTTCAAACAGTGTATACCTCGCATCACAGAGGAGCATGTGAGATGGGAGTTACTACAGGCATATTTGGGTAATAGAATCTTCCACAGATTGATGGCTACAGAAAGGGGTGTTTGCTCAGATATCTGAGTGCCAAGGAGGAGGAAGCCAACACAGAGGAAGAGTGTTGCACACAGGGCAGTCAGAAGGGGGTAGAGCTGGACCAATGGGGCACTCCTCAGAGTGCAGCAAGGCTGGTGTTGCTGTTGTTACAGGTAGAGGAGCCTTCCTTTGATGAGTAGGATTTCTGTTATCAATCATCATTGTCTGTTCCTGTGACATTTGGACTAACATGTGAAACATAGTGAAACTCATTTTTCATTTAGTAATCTGAACACAGCTAGAGGGTAATGTGAGGTATACAGTACTCCAGGGTTCTTTTAAAAAACAAAAACAAACTTATTTATTCTTTGAGAATATCATCTATGTAAATAATATATTTTGATCATATTACTCCTCTGTACTTTCCAGGAGTACCAGGAATCTAACTAGGGTTACTAGACCATAAAGCCTAACTTTTCATCTTTAATTATATGAATGATGGCCTAACAGGAAATGGTAATCAGACATAATTAGAAAGTAGAATAAATTATGTATGTATTAACATGTTGCCTTACAGTATTAGTTTTTTAAAACTAGGAGTTAAATTAACATTTCAAAGGGCTTAGTAATTATAAATAAGTGCTAATATTTAAAATGTAGTACATTTCCAAGTATTGTTGTCTTGCCAAACATGTAATTTTCTGTTACAGAGGCTAGAATTTAAAATTCTGTTTTTGTGAAAGAATTAAATAAAATTGTAGAAATGCTGTTTTTGTTTATTCAAATATAAGATCATATTTTCTGACTAGTTTTGGTTTCTCGAGTGCCATGGAAACAAAGTCTTTGTTCCCAGCATTCCGTTGCTCTCGTTATACATTTGTAATGAATGGTGGCTCCCAGATTTACAGTGCCAAAGTCATTTATGTCACAATTAGGAGAGATTGCTCTGGAGAAGATAAACATCTCATTTGAGAAGCAGATGATCTCCTAAGAAACAAAAAATAATGTCTGTGGAGACATTATCAACTGAAAGACAAAACCAAGAACTGAATGTAAAGAGACTTGTTTCTCAGAGTTACCAATACTCAAGAAACTGTTTCTTAAAAAAAAAAAGCAGTCATTTCTACATATTTAACATTTTTATTGCATTTAATTATTTTATGTGTTTGTGTATGTGTGTGTGTGTGTGTACATGGGCTGCCATATACATGGGCAGTCAGCGGACAGCCTTCAGGCGCTCGTTCTCTCTTTACACCGTATACATGGGCAGTCAGCGGACAGCCTTCAGGCGCTCGTTCTCTCTTCCCACCGTATACATGGGCAGTCAGCGGACAGCCTTCAGGCGCTCGTTCTCTCTTTACACCGTATACATGGGCAGTCAGCAGACAGCCTTCAGGCGCTCATTCTCTCTTTACACCATATGGATGCTGGGAATCAAACTGAGGTTGTCAAGTTTTCAGCAGGCACTTTGACCTCCTGAACCATCCCTTGATTGGCCGCTGCATATTTCTAAAAGTATTAAAGCCTTTAAACAACAGTCTGTTTACTCATCTGTGATGATACAAATTATTTTATTAATTGAAATCTTGACACATTTATAGAAAAACATGATCATTATAGGTTTTTTTTTGTAGATGACAAACTTTGAAACAACTAAGTTTTCAAGTAATTTAAATTATATGTCCAGATATCTACATCTTTTACTACTTTTGTGTTAAATCAGAATATTTTGGAATGTATTTACCCTACCTGAAAAAATTCCAAATGTACTTTCTTATTGTAGTCATCAGTTTGTGCCATTTCATTGAAGAACACCCATTTGTGGAATAAAGAAATACTGAATACCTACTAGATGTCAGGCTTTATGGTAGGTGCTAGGCATAGAGAAACTAGGAAGTGATTTTCTTCAGTTAATATCTAGAGTTATATATTGCAGTCGAGGACAAAGTAAGCCCTCCTGGGGAGGGGTGGGACACGGGAACCCTAACACAGCATAGGAAGGGAGAGAGTAGACAAGTGGATAGTGCTTGGGATGCAAAGGAACTAGTTTTGAATCCTTTGGGTAAGGGAGTATCTATGAATTTCAAGCCAGGGGTAATACTGTGGGATTACATGGTCAACTAGAGAAAGATTATCTCATGTTAAAACTAGCCTTTCTCTTTACTTTCAGATGGTGTCTTCCATTTTTTGAAGGTTTCATTTCTTTTCTGTACCATTATCAGTGTTGATCCTTTCTTGATAGGCAGATAGGATCAGTTAGACCTAGAGTGCATTCTGGGCTACTGCTCATGTGCAAGAATCATCACAGTGCTCTTCTTACTTCTGCTCTTTGAGCACTGTCTGTACAGAGTGTGGAGGTCATCTGCAACCTTCGTTTCAGTCAGCATGCTCTTTTTATCCTTCAATTAGCAGTGGTTTGCTATTTAAACATGGATGGTGTGTATATCAAAGATTCCTCAAAAAGCATATAAAAAGTCATCTAAAGCCACTTTTTAAAATGCTCTGTGTGTCAGACTTATAGCATATTTGTAAATGCTTACATTTATATGGACTCCCCTTATTTTTTTGGTAAATATCACCAGAAAAGGTAAGGTAAAATACCATTGATTGAAAAGTGGACATATAAATAAATATTTTCTCTTAACTTCTTTTGATGAATAATGAAGCTTACAGTATATTTTTTGGTAACAGTTTACTGGTAAGAAAAATATTTTTTTAAGGAGATTACATAGATTAAGTTCTGACAGACCTGTAAACTAGGCATTTCCTTTATAGCATCTCTGAAAATGCAATGATATGTACAGCTTTAAATGAGTTTATTTTTCTTGTTGTAGTCCAAGAAAATAAAACCAATCCATTAAAAAATTATGGACCATATGAATGTCTTGAGAGGATTCTGTTTTTGTAGTCTGTGCTGTGTTTAAACACCTATAAATTATAAGAGAAATTAGAAATCACATATAAACTCTTTTAAATTTCATTATTTAGTTTGGATCCTATTAAATCCAGATGATTTTATGCAGTGCTAATTATTTGGAGTCTCAGCTTTGCTCTTGAGTTAGCAGTACCTGCTCAACTTTCCAACTGTAAAACAGTTTGAAAATCAAATGTAGCTTACATGCAAGACCCAACAAAATTAAAAGTGTTAAGTGCGTTTTGGCAGTTCACTTTTATTGTGCCCAGTCCTCAAATGTACCAGCAGATAATCATCTGAATGTTAGTTATTTTTCACATGCTTATGTGATCACACAAAAAGTACATGCTAAAAAGCAGCAGATGGTGACAGATGGGCAAGGTTGAGGAAGGTGGTTTGGGGAACCCAGAGAAATGCACTTCTGTAATAGTGTAAAAATAAAACTATTTGATAATCAACTTAGAAAAAACACAGAGATTATAAAATGACTTGATTTTTGAGAAATGTGTAATATCTAGCTATGGTTACTGTTGAAAATGGAACTATGAAATTTTATTTTATCTAAGTGCAAAAAGTGCTTTTTTTGTACACTGACTAAAAATGTAGGTTGTAATTCACTCTTACTTCTCAGAGCCCATTTCTAAAGCATTTGCTTATTAGAATTATGTATATTTTTCTTTTGAAATCTTTGTCTAATATCTGATGTAAAATATTGAGAATATATGAAACGCTTCTGAATATTGATAGCTCTTGGTAAAGAAATGTGCTTTACTGTGATAAATCATAGTACAAATGAAAATTAACTACATAAAAATTTAAAATCTGAAAAATGCACTAACTTCCTAAGAAGTAAGTAGAAGCATGGGAAAGATGAGTGTGAGGTAATGTAGATGAAGGGAACCGACAGAAATAAATTGGATAAAATTTTGATCTGTAAGGATTAAATGTGAGGATAACGTCTAGTAGACTCTTTAGGAACTCTTCATGAGAAATGAGTGTGGCCAGTTACACGTGCTTGCATCTTTAATCTGTAGGCAGAAATAGTAAAGTACATAGTTATGTTCAGAGTAGCCCTTCAACAGGGTTTTGCTATGTTCCTACAATTATGGAATTAGACTTCTAAGCTTTGTGAGAAAGTTATTTTTGCTAACATTGTGTTAAACACTAACATTTTATTTAATTATGAATAATTTTTCCGACACCTGTCCCTGTGAAGGACTTTGAAAACCTTTCTCTTTCTGGCAGTCTTGAGAGATGTCATCACTAGTATATGAGGAAGTTAAGTAAATTGAAGTCCCATTGGGGCACAGTAATTAGTTCCAGTTGTTGTCTGCTTCATTGTTAGAATTCATATTTAAGAACTTCTATCAGAGGAGTTGGCTTGGTACTTGATTTATTTCTTTACTCTGGTCCTATTATGGTAACATTAACAATTATCCAGTTTGTCCCATAATTGGAGATTGTTTAAACGTGAAGTAAAACAGAATAAACCCTCCTCCAACTTTTACAGCTAGTGCTTCTTACTAATTTAGAAGTTATGAGTTCTTATGTTAGCTGAATCTCACATAAGCTTCTTTTTAATGTTATGAATCAGAATATTTGGTATTTTAGTGGAAGCCCAAAGTTTAATTGTAAATTTTCTGAATCCTAAGGATAGACAAAACACTAACCCTAAGTTATTTAAGAAACACGAATGATGCCTATTTTTACTTGAGTTACAATGACCCAGTTTCTTAGAATTCATTAATGTCTGTTGCTTTGTGACAAAGCAATAGAGAACTCTAGGGAGATAATATACATGTATGACTTGGTTACTGGTATTTATACATTTGGCTTTTGTCTTAAGGAATTTTCCTGTTCTGACTCTGGTTTGCTTTTGAAATTGTGATGTTAGTTGCCTTCAGGCATTTGTGCAATGCTAGAAGGCAACATTAAAACTTAGAGCAAATAGCATTGACATTTATAGATAATGTATCTTAAGAATTAGAGCAGTTGGACATTGATTATAAAATAGTGTGTTATATAAAAAATAGTAATATGAAAAAACATTGACAAACCATGGAACTCAAAATTCTCATGGATTATATACTTCTCTTGAAACTATAATCTCTTTTAAAATCTGAATAAGAAAAATTTTGTCATTTGTTTTCAGATACCAATTTGATAAAATATCAAATGATGTGAAGAATATATAAATAACCTTTGTAAGTGAAGACGTGTATAGATGTTTCTATGTAACATATATATATATCAGTTACCTGAAATGTGGAGTTACCAGAGAAAAAATGTGAAAAAGTGGTAAATTGGTTCATCCAAGTTCACAGTTTACTTTCACAACATAGGTGTGTAGACAGTTTGTTTAGATGTTTGATTTTTCTCCCATCTGTTCTGTCAGGATTATTGATTGAGCAGCAAGCCACTCCAGGGCATACATCGCCTCCTTATAATTGCTAGCCTTGGATGCATTGTTTGGCCTGGCTAGCAAACTGAGAAAGACGTCCCTTTACTCTTTCAGTAAATCTTGTTTGGTAAATGGTACTGGAATTAAAATGTTTTGAAAATGCCTATTATGTTAATATTGGAAGCCTTTACTTGATAGTGTCATTTTCAAATACATAGTTTTAAAATATCTTTTAAAATTACTGTTTAAGAGCTTATTTGTGGATTCAAAATTGTTTCGTTTACCTACCATTTTTTAAAAAAATAAGTATAAGTATTTTCATCAGATGTTACCAAATGCTTGGTTAGCTGATGTCTGCTTTGACCTGCTTGAATATCGGGTTTTATTATGTCTGAGAAGAAAGCAGTTTCTGGGTTCTGGTAGGGAAATTGAAACGCAGCCTGTTTCTTGGAGTTTGTACTATTTGACGCTTGATTTGATGTGGTCTTTCTTCACTTGATGACATATACTTTGAGTACACTTTCTTTTGTCACTTGGCTTTGTGGAGACTGTGTTGAGGGCCAGGCTACATCTCAGCTTACCAAGGGCGTTAGGATGGAAGGCGGCGCTAGGTGTCTACACCCTGCTGCATTTGCAGTTTGGGGACAAGTCTGGGTCATTTTAAGGTAAGGGATGCTTAGGTCATTTCATCAAGATCAGTCTTCTACCAGAATATGTTCTGATCTGCAGTTATAGCCTTGTAATATGATAGAGCCAGTTGAATGGGGCAGAAGTGTACTTCCCTATTACTATACCTTTAGACCACTGTCGTTCATACCCTTATCAACCTCACAGTGACCATGAAATTGATGAGCTGGTTTGCTACAGAAAAGTCATCATTTGAAGTGACCAGAGAGATTTTTACAATTAGCTTAAAAAGTGCAAATTTTACACGCTACCAGAATTTTAGAAATAGAAGTACTTTGAGTGAGGAAGAAAAACTTTTTTTTTCCAAAAATAATACAGAAGATATATTTGGAATAATTAATTTGATTTGGAAATTTGAGAGTATTTCACAGAATTATGTTTTTAAAGCATTCTATTTAAGAGAGAAAATATATAATACGAAAGTGGAGTATGTTTCACATTATGTGTCTGTATAGAATGTAAAAGTCATTTTTATTTTTATTTTTTGAACATTTCACCTCACAACCTACATAAAGTATTTCTTTGTAGTTGATAGCAAAGCCTCTTAAGAATGTGGCTAAGTTGTTAGGGTGTGTTCTCAGCAATGCTGAAGTCTGCATGTCAGTAACACAATGCATTCCATCAATATTGTTGACCACACAGAGATACAGCAGACAGTTCCAGTTACATCATCTTGTATCTGTATGGAAGTGAAGGTGTACGTATCAGATGCAAAACCACCTATATTGAGAATTAGTGTTTATTTTGCAAAGCTAAATAAAATGTATTTCATTTTATCTAATAGATTTTTTTTTTTTTTTTTTTACAACGCAGTTTTGGTTTTTAGTTGCTATTCTCTTCAAAATGAAGCCCTCTTTTTCTGTACTCCTACCCTTCTGGCTGAAAACCAGGTATTTAAACAAAAATAAAGGATTGCCAGTTCTGCCAGCTGGGGATGAGAACCCGGCTGGTGAAATGTGGGTTCAGAAGGCAGTTAATCCAGCTTTTATGCTTTTTATGGTTTTATGAAAAAAGAGGTTAAAAACCACATTTGGCTCCTTTTCATGTATGCCACTGTTTTGTTGCTGGTATAGGAATCCAGTTAAAGATTAGTTAGATTTTAGTTTTGTTTGTTATTGGGTGAAATCCTGTATCAGTTAGATAAAGGTTCAGAAAACAGTGTATTCCACTAATGAGGTTTGAGATAGTCACTGTTACTTTTAAAAGGTACATAGTGTATTTCCTTTAAGAAATAAAAAATCCCTTATGCTTCTTTGCTATTCTTTGTATTCTGTTTGTTCCCATGTTTACTTACTCACATACATAAAGTGTGACTGTTTTTATCTATTAAAAAAAAACAACTAAAGTTTCTCTTTTAGAAAATATTTTCTTTAGTTACAATAACTAGACTTTTGATCTTAAGTTACAGATGATTTTCTTGGTTTCTTTGACAACAAAGCAACTATATGGTTGAGTTTTTTTTTTTTTTTTTTTTTTTTGGTTTTTCGAGACAGGGTTTCTCTGTGTAGCTTTGCGCCTCTCCTGGAACTCACTTGGTAGCCCAGGCTGGCCTTGAACTCACAGAGATACGCCTGGCTCTGCCTCCCGAGTGCTGGGATTAAAGGCGTGCGCCACCACCGCCCGGCGAGTTTTTAAAATTCTGTCCTTCATCTTTAAATACTTCTGCTCAAGTGCCTTTTGAGGAGGTAACTTTAATGTGACTGTCAGAAATACCCAAAATTCAATAAAGCATTTGATTAATTCAAAATAAAAATATTTTTAGTTGATGAAATTCATATTCTAGACCAGATTTTCTCAAAGCTTGAAGGGTCGGATAAACTGAAGTTTAATATTAATTCAAATGTAGTTATCTAAGTAAAGTGCTGGACATTGTCTCTAGATGATGAATATTCCATTGGGCAAGACTCACATTTGCAGTTGTGTTTATAACTTAGTGGTAGAACACTTGCCTACCATGCACAAGGCCTTGAGCTCTCTAATTGCACTTCCATGCTGGGGTCAGCACTCATAGTAAATTCCTGTGTTTGGATATGAAGAGATTGTTCTAATGTAACCAAAGTGATACCTTTATGCCATAATTAACTAACTAGGTTTTGTATCTGATACGTTTTGAGATACATATGTGGACATATGCCATAAAGATTCCATAGCTTCTCCCTTTCTTTCCTCCTCTCCTCCACCCATCCACCTCCCCCCACGCCCCCAGGGTTTCTCTTTGTAGCCCTAGCTCTCCTGGAACTTAACTCTGTATACCAGGCTGGTCTCGAACTCAGATCCACTGCCTCTGCCTCTGCTTTCTGAGTGCTGTTCCACCACACGTGGCTAAAGTTTGTGGCTTCTGAGGCTTCAGATATAAAATATGTAATATTTCAAAATAGTAAATACTGATATTCATTTCATTCATTATTTTCTGAAAGATTTTAGACATAGAAGGAAGGGCTCCCAAAAGTTGCCATATTTATTATTTTACTGCCATACCCTATACTGATCATTCTTTAAATTAAATTGTTTGATGTTTTCATCTTTCACTGTTTGATTTGTATTATTGCACTTTTTAAAAAAATTAAATTTATTTTGTGTGTATAAGTGTTTTGCCTCTCTTATGTGTGTGCATCATCATGGGCACCAGGTGCCCACAGAGGTCAAAGAAGGGTGGGTGTCTGCTCACTTTATACACTGGAGTTACAGATGATTGTAAGCCACCATGTGGGTTCTGAGAATGGGACCTAGCTCTTGTAGGTACTCTTAGCCGCTGAGACAGCTTTCTAGTCCTGTTTTCTTTCTTGTTTTAAACTTACTTCTCAAAGTAAAATGTATAATGCACAGTATGTGATCTGTCACCAGCATGGCCTAATTTTAAGTTGTTGGAGAGACTGAGAATGTGAAATGCAGTAGACCTGAAAGAAAATAAGCAAACATCCTAGCTAATGCTTTTCGTTTGATTATGTAGATAGAGATGTACTTCAGACTCATGTAACAAAATTTTCATGACTTTTGCTTTTTGTACATTGAATGTTTCTGATTATAAGTTGTTTCATATAAGTAATTGAAGTTGTATTCATTTTTATATAAAATTCACTTCTTTTGAATAATGCTTTAACCATTAATGTACATGGCTTGGGCATGGCACTCCAGAAGCAGACAGACAGACCTCTGTGAATTTGAGGCCAGATCAGTCTACATAGCAAGTTCCAGACCAGCCAAGGCCATATAGTGAGGGTGTCTCATAATGTAATAATAATAATAGTAATACTGCGTTTTGCTGGTTTCATTTCTAGGTATTAGAAGATAATGACTATGGCCGAGCGGTAGACTGGTGGGGCCTGGGTGTTGTCATGTATGAAATGATGTGTGGGAGGTTGCCTTTCTACAACCAGGATCATGAGAAACTCTTTGAACTAATACTAATGGAAGACATTAAATTTCCTCGAACACTCTCTTCAGATGCAAAATCATTGCTTTCAGGGCTCTTGATAAAGGATCCAAATAAACGGTAAGCCTTGATAACAACCCATAAGTTGCTGATGAATTTGGTTAGAATTCATGAAGTATAATCGACTCCAGGAAGCATTGTATTTGGTGTAGACATTTTCCCACTGAGAGATACTGACGTGTTTTTAAGTGCATAATATAGAACAGTTTAAAAACACATCAACTCTTTCCTAACTTAAGAGTATTATACAAACTTTCCAAATAAGGACTTTTGAGAAATTCTTTATGTATATGATAAGTAAACAATGTCTTAATTACCCCAAAGCTTGATCTTGTAGGCGTTGGGATGTTCCTTTTTCTTCTTTCAGTTTCTGGGGCTTTATATTTCTACTGACTCACATAACAGAAAGAAAAGGCTTATTTCTGCTCTTCCCTCCCCCTACTATCTAGGTTAACGTTTCTATTTTTTGTTATGTAATTTTTTTCCAGGTATGGCTGAAAATTGATTGTAAAAGCAAGACACTATAATTTTGTTTTTACAGGTTTTTTTTTTTTTTGGTTATGACCTAAACTCTCCTATAGCCTTTAGTGCTCAGTCACTGTACTTTGTCCATTTACGTATTAATTCACAGTATACTCACTAGTTATATGTGAAATCATTTGTTTATAAAATGCCCATAACTTGAGATAATGTGTGTATCTTCTCCCCTTTCCCATAATGTGTGTGTGTGTGTGTGTGTGTGTGTGTGTGTGTGTGTGTGTGAGAGAGAGAGAGAGAGAGAGAGAGAGAGAGAGAGAGAGACTATCCTCTCCCCATAAGGATCAGAACTCCCTTGAAAGTTCATTAAACTCTAGGCGTCTAGAGGATAGGTGACTGCATGTTTTTGGTCATCCAGAACACCACCTAATGTTTTGTTACAGTGGTTTTTTTTGTTTATTTGTTTGGGTTTTTTTGTTTTGTTTTCGTTTTTTTGTTTGTTTTTTCGAGACAGGGTTTCTCTGTGTAGCTTTGCGCCTTTCCTGAAACTCACTTGGTAGCCCAGGCTGGCCTCAAACTCACAGAGATCCGCCTGCCTTTGCCTCCCAAGTGCTGGGATTAAAGGCGTGCGCCACCACCGCCTGGCTGCTACAGCTACAGTGTTTTATGATTCATGCTTAACATATATTTGAGAGACTCTTTAATGAGTGAAAGAAGTATGTGAATTCTTAGTACTTGGTCTTTGTCTACTTTAGCAGAGATTTTTCACTGTAGGTATTAATTTTTAAATTTATAAGAATGTGGGGCTGGAAAGATGGTATAAGTGGTTAAATGACTTGCTACTATGGCAGAGGATCCAGGTTCTATCCCCAGCACCTACTTAATGGTTTACAACCATCTGTAACTCCACTTCACGGGCTCCAACACCCTTTTCTGACCTCCTGAGGTGTACCAGACAAGCACAAGATTCACAAACGTGCACGCAGGCAAAACACTCATACACATAAAGTAAAAAATAAATTTAAAAGTAAATAAATTTTTAAGAATACCATGCTGCTTTCAGCAGACATAATCAGATACAATAAAGAGTTTACCATCACTTTTTAAAATGTATTTTAACTTTCTTTGATTCTTTATGTATTTCACATCATGCATTCTGATCCCACTTATCTCCCTGTCCCCTCTCATCTGCCCTCTGCCCTTGTAACCTCCTTCCCAAAACAAAACCAAATTTAAAAGAAAAAACAAAAACAAAACAAAAAAATTAGAGCGAGAGAAGAATCTTGTTGTGGAAGCTGTAGTGTGGCTCATTGAGTCACAGTTTACCCTTTAGTCTGTTCATCTTTACTTGCAAGTGTTCATTGCCATGAGTCATTGGTCTCAAGGGCTCAGGCTTCTGTTATGCCACTGATAATGGGCTCTCACTGGACTGCTCTTGGATATCATGTTGTCCTGTGTCATGGAGATCCTGCTGTTTTGGATTTGTAGGTTCTTCCCTTTCACGTGCTCCAGCAGTTCATAGATGAGGTGGATGTTGAGGTAGGCTAACTCAGCCCTGGCTCTGGGCCTGGGTGGTAGTTGGATTGGTCATCTTGTCATTATTTCGCCATTGTCACCACCTGGGCCAGCTCTCCAGCACTGCCTAGGGTAGCTCACCCAGTGCAGCCTGCAGCAAGGAGTGGGCCAGCTCTCCAGCACTGCCTAGGGTAGCTCACCCAGTGTAGCCTGCAGCAAGGAGTGGGGCCCGTTCTCCCGCTCTCAGGCCCTCAGATCCAGCTCACCCATACTCGAACCACAAGGGCCAACTCTACTGTATTGCCCAGATGAGGTACAGGGCCATCTCTTCTGATTGCTGTGGGTAGCATATTTGGGGTGGCAGGTTCAACTGTCCCGCTCTGATGGCCTCAGGGCTGGCTCTGTGTCCCTGATGGGGTCAGCACTAATGTGCTGCCCTGGCTGGAGGCAGGGATAGTTCTCTCACTCTTGAGACATTGGCCAGCTCTCTTGCCTGCCACAGGTAGCAAGAGGTGGAGGGGGAGGGCTTCTTTTCCTCACCCATGCCACTGCATGGCAGATGGGGAGGGGTTGGCTCTGCTACTCTCAAGCCCTCCAGGTTGGCTTACCGGTGTCCCTGACAACAGGATCAGCTCTAGTGTGCTGCCCAGATGGCTGCAGAGCCTGCTCTCTTTTGTGCTACAGCTGGTGAGGGTCAGGGTTAGCTCTCCTACTCTTGTGATCCTGGAGCGCGCTCTCTCACCTGCTCAGGTGGTAATGTTGGTGTCTGAGGGCCATGTTATTGTAGGGACCATACTGATCTGGGTGGCCTGTGCGGCCACAAGGGGTATTGTGACTTCCGGGCCTGAACTACCCCTCAGGAGAGCTCGCCCCTGCACTAGGAAAGATGGCCCTGCTTCTCACCACAGGTGTACACCTCACCTAGGCAACACACTAGAGCTGACCCTGTGGTCAGAGCTGGACACCCCCACCCCTGTCTGCCATGTGGAGGCATGGGTGAGGGAAAGATGCCCTCCCCCAAACTTTGTTTTGTGAAAACCAAAGACCATATTGAATGATCTTAGTGACTGAGATGTTTCCTTAGACTTCTTTTTGTTTGTTTTTTTGTTTTTGTTTTCGTTTTTTTTGAGACAGGGTTTCTCTGTGTAGCTTTGGTGCCTGTCCTGGAACTTACTCTGTAGACCAGGCTGGCTTCGAACTCACAGAGATCTGCCTGCCTCTGCCTCCTGAGTGCTGAGATTAAAGGCGTGTGCCACCACCGCCTGGCTTCCTTAGACTTCTAAAGTGTTCGGTTTTTTTTTTCCTTTTTTCTCCTCTGGGTACTTTCCTGTGAATTAGTTTGCTTTTTTAGGGGCCTTCCAGGGTAGATACTTACAAGCATTTCATATACAGAAAGTAATTTGTTTGTGGTCTCACTGAAAGTTCATGTGGAGCAGGAATAGAAAACCAAATTTCCTAATGTGTGCATAGTGTTTTTTATATACCTTGTATACAGTGCACCAACTTCTCAGTATAGGTTTTGAGATGTATTACATTTATGGTGATTATTTCACAGTTAAGTAATGAGCAGAGTTTGCTGAAAGATTGTTCTTAAGCAGAGCTATGCCTACCATTTCATCCTTTTGGGTCAGGGAGAATTTATTATTTGACTTGGTTTCAAGGGTAGTGAATTTTTATCCTATCTCTTTCTGACTCTTCAGATAACTTTGGTCATTCTTTGTTCTGTGGTTGTCTCTGTGAGTGGCTGGCAAAACAAAGTCTTGTTTGTGTTTTTTGTGCATCATTAATTTATCTACTCTTGGCTCATTCCCATCATACGGATAGCACATAGTAGTTACTTAGGAACTTTTGAATATATGTTAGGTAAATTTCAAGAATGATAGGGCCCTGATACTTATTTGCTTCTCTCAGGCTTATAAAGCTCTTTTATATAATGTGTCAAGCCTCTGTATTGCTGCATCAAAGTACTGAGGATGCAAAGATGAATAGCATGAGCACATCTTTTTATAGATTTGTAGAAAAACAAAGGGCACAAACCTACACTTGCATGAAGCGTGATCCTAATTAGTGTTCACAATGAAAGCCTGAAGTCAGATATGGAGGGTGAAAGCTGAAAGATCAGAGAAGCAGAGCAGCAGCCAACAGAAACTTCTTACCTCTCCGCATCCTCAGACCAAATTGGGGGGCTGAGATCCTGTCTCCACCTGCCTTATATTTCTGTCTTCACCTCCCGAGTGCTGGGATTAAAGACTCTGTTTCTCTTTTAGACTGGATCAATCTCCTGTAGCCCAGGGTAGCCTTGAACTTCTGATCTTCCTGTTTCCTCCCAAGTGCTGGGATTCAAGTGTGAGCCACCATTGCCTGGTCTCTGTGGTTAACTAGTGGCTGTTCCACCCTCTGATCTCCAGGCAAGCTTTATTTGTCAGAACACAAACAAAATATCACATAACACTTGGATATTCTTAGGCCAAACTGTGTGCAAATGCTCTTGAGATCATTAGCTCAGCCTAAGAGACTGTGAGCACCTGAACTGGCTCCAGGCATCATCTGCATGTAAATACAGCTAGGATTGCATGAGAACATAGCATTGGAAAAGTTCAGTGACTAGACTGTAGAAGCTGAGCTCCAGTGAAAGATGAAACAAGTGAATTAGATTGTAAGGATTTTATGTTTCTTAGGAAGTAATCTTTATTCAGGGAAGGATGAGAAACCAGAAGAATTTTTTAAAGAAAGAGATGGTATAATGAGATATGTGTGATGAGAAGGCAGCCCTGGCAGTTGTGGTGTGGTCTGATTGGAAAAGCAAAGGGCAGGAATGCAGAACACTGTGCAAAGCCTGAATGGCAGATACATCACTTAGGATCCTGAGGCAAGAGGATTTCGGGTTTAAAGCCAGCCTGAGCTACATAGGGAGATCATATTTTAAAAACAATTGACAAAAATTTTTAGATAAAGTAGATTCTTTTTGAAGCAAAGGGTTTTTTTTTTTAAAAAAAAAAGTAAAAACAAGCAACGAATACAGTTTTGAATAAATAGAAATGGTAAGCAAGTTGTTATGGGGAATCCTAGAAGTGCCCAGTTAGGGTGATTAATTTGGGGAACAAAAAGGCAGAGGCTGGTAGTGGTGGATGCTGAGAGTAACTTTAGACATACCAAGTCTGAGGTTTCTTTGGCAAACCAAGATGGAAATGTCAAGTAAGCATCTGGAAGAAATGCAACCAGTGCTTAAAAGAGTCACAGTAGCCAGCTGTGATTTGGGTGGCCACTGACATCTGGGAGGTCCCTGGAGATGGGCAAGTAGCACAGGAAGGAAAGGGGAGGAAGAGGAGGGCCTGGGACAGAAACCTGGGAAATGATCAGTTTACCTCTAGGAAGCAGATAAACCAGCAACAGCCCCCAAAAGGCTTTGAACATAATCAGGTACTGAAATTTCTTTTTAAATTCAGCCACTTTAAATGATGCCTGAATTTTTCTAATATTCTTTACTGTGAGTTCTCCCAAAGGATTAACCATGGTTGAGCTTTTTTTAACATAATATTTTTATTAATTATTATTTGGGAATTTCACATCATTCATCCTGGTCACACTCACTTCCCAATCCTCCCAAGTCTGCCTGCCTACCCTTGTGACCTCCCTCCCAAAAAAGAAGAGGAAGAGGAAAAAGAAGAAAAAGAACTACCATATGTTCAATTTCTGTTGCACATATACTCACTGGAGCATGGTCCAACTCCCATTGGCCAGCCCCTGAGAGAAAACTGAGTCCTTCCTACCTGCACCCCCACCAGAAGCTTATTCTCTGTTACTGTGTGACCCTTCTGCATGTCTTTCCTTTATATCCTCCAGCACAGCTTACATGAAGATCATCACCTCATGCTGGGTATAAGACTAGGAAATGGGAATTCTGTGATGTTCCTCATAGAATACACGGGAGCTAAAGGTTTATTTGGTGTTATGATGTTGAAATGTAATGGTCTTAGGCATGAATGAGTTCAAAGCATCAGTTCAAAGCATATTTTGACACCATTTTGAAGTCTTTAAATTATATATTAGGGGGCCAATGACATTGAAATGTTTGACAGCTTCACACTTTGAAGAAACTTATGCTAATTGATTTCAGCTTCTAAAATGAAGTCTACAACTTCAGTCTCAGATTGCATAGCATTCACAAGCACTCTTTTGTGTATTTTGACAAACATGCTAGCTATGTTCTAAGCCAGTTATTGCAAAAGAACTGAGGCTTTATACAAAAATGAGTAAATCCAGATTGTTTTTAACTTGTAGAATGGCTGCTTTTCTACTTCATGTACCTTCTCAAGTTCATAGAAGATGTAAAGAATATTGTAAACTATAAACTGTAAGAAAATAGAGTTCTGCTTTTTATGACAACTGCTTTGATTTATACTTTGAAATATTAAATTCCTTTCAGAAATAAATATTTTGGTATTTTTGTTTTTCTTGTTCCTTAAGCCAAGCTTAGAATGACTTGTTACTAACCCAGTACTGATTTCTGCCTCCCAGGGGAGACAGCACATCTGGAAAACAGTGAGTGTAGAGATCAGATGCTAAACCTGAAATAAATGCAAATCACCAGACTGAAGGTTCCAGATAAGAACTCTGCTATCATATTATACAATCTAATGTCCATCTCTCAAGTAGAGTATAGTTAAAGAATTCTCTGTAGACCCTAGAGCAGGCTTTCTTTCATTTCACACCAAAGCTAGTTATGTATCCACTAGTTACATCAGGTTTCATTTGATGAGTTAGGTCCTTCTCAGATGTGGAGCTCTTACCCCTGATAACCACAGCTCAGGGACAGTTGGTGTGTCCTTATTTTCGCCTGTTTAGTTTTTTCCTCTATCTAGTGGTGTGTTGATATTAGTATGTACAGATCGCTGGGACTAGCTGTTTAAATTTCCAGGGATGTTGTAAGCTGTACCTGTTATTCAATAATCATTGATTTTTTTAAATCAAATTATGCAAGTTAAATCAAGAATAGTGAAAGCAAAGTAATAAGTCATACTAATCACTCTAATGATTTTGTTCCATAGTATTCTTGTCTTGTTTCTGAGTGGTGGTTGGAAACAATAGATAGTGATTTGATTTTCTACTGCAGTATTTTAAAATTGGCCATGGGGGTAGCATTTCTACTACTAAAACTGACCAGTCCTCCAAGTCAGTGTTTGTTGCTTTGATTCTTTGGAGCTAAGAAAGTGGTGAAGGAGAGGTTAATATTACAGACTCGGTTGGAGAGCTTTTGGTCTGTGACATTGTGAATGCCAGGAGAGGAGAGTCAGTGCTCTTCCCTGTGGAGAGTTTCACATCAGCCAGCTCTCACTGACAGAAGTCACACTTGCGGTCTCCCATGGCACTGTCTTCTCTGGGTGTAACATGAACAAATGAAACAGTACCCATGACAGAACTAATTAGAAAGCATACTCATTTATAGTTGAGTTTGGAATTGAGCAAAAATGAAAGATTTTCTCTGATAATCTTGTGGCTGATTGATAATGGAAACATTCTATATCTTTTTTTGTATTTATTACACTTCACATCCTTTATAATAGTAAAAATCATAATGAACTCATGCATATATATGTGTCTATGCATGATTAAGTACTCAGAAAGTTTACTGTGTTAGATCCAAACTCCAGTGTGGAAAAGTTCCTTTACCTTCTTTTTCTCTTGTTTATTTTTTTTCTGTTTTCCTTCTTATCCCTCTTTTCCATTCTTATTTTTTCATGTATGCTTATTTTTAATGAATAGGTACTAAATTAAACCATAGTAACTAGAAAATACTTGATTTTTTTTCCTATTAGGTCACATTGTTTAAATAAAAATAACTTTAAAACTTGGGGTGTATTTTTAACTTTTATTTTTATATTCTTAATTGCATAGCAAATTGACCTGTAAGGATATTTCATAGATAACAATATTGTTTCTGCAATTCTTTTGAGATATGAAAGCAGTCTGAGTTTTTATTTGGAACAGTACTCTCCAGAGATAGCTTTCTTGTTGTTTTTGAGACATGGTCTCGGTTTCTCTCTGTAGCCTTGGCTGTTCTGGAACTCACTATGTAGACCAGGCTGGCCCTCTCAAACTCAGATCTGTCTCAGCCTCTCCAGTATTGGGATTAACTCTACCAGGATCACAGATATTTCTCTAACCAATTGTCTACTTTAGGATTTACATTAACAAAGGAACATTTTGACTCAGTTACACAGAAAGGAACAGTTATTATGGTTTCCCTTTCTTATAATTGATACCCCCCCATGTATTTCTAAATCTTGTAGCCCCAGAGGGGCTGTATTATCTATCTCTCCTTGAGAGTAGGAGCATTGGCCACTTATCCCTTCCCTCCTCTCTAGAAGTGCTTGCCTCTTCAGAGCTCTCTCCAAAGCCTTTGTCTTTTACCTCGCTCTAAGGGTGGTTCTTATTTAGTAGTATGTTTGGAAATTGTAGGTACTAAAGTTATTTAATTTTTATGGCTATGCATTTAAAAATTATAACACAATAAATTTTATCTGCACAAAAGTTTTTATTGTGTGGCTTACATCAGTGTTACCCTTTCATTAAATTGTATTTCTATACTCACAGCCTTGGTGGAGGGCCAGATGATGCAAAAGAAATCATGAGGCATAGTTTCTTCTCCGGAGTAAACTGGCAAGATGTGTACGACAAAAAGGTAAGATGTCTCTGTGGTACTGTACACAGCAGAAATTTATGGGAATAGATGTTAATGATGCAATGATACTTTCTATTTTACTTTGTGTTTAAATGATGACGAAACTTCTCAGCAAAAATTTTTATTTATAATTTTGTGCATCTTGAAAACCTCAAAATTGTCAAAGAGTTTATCTTTTCTTCATAATAATTTATTCAGCTTCATTTCTTCCAGTTGAAAAAAAAAAGACACCTGACATTTTTTTTCATTTAGATAAGCCAAAAAAAAAAATAATAATTTACAAAAATTACCTTTATGTCTTTAATTCAAAACATTTCACATTCAAATATATAAATCCTTATTTTTAAAACAGTTTGCAGAAAAACCAGTTTTTGTATTTAACAAAGTAATGTTTTATGGTCTTATTTGTGTCCTTTCTGTTGCTTGTAACGTAACTGTATTTCCCACAGAAATGATTGCTACCAATTATGTATCTTTATTTTTATTGTCATGTGCATTTTCCTGTTGGTTTTTGTTCATTCTTTGAGACTGTGTGTCACACTTGGCTCAGGCAGTCGTGGAGGTACTACTGTGCCTAGCTTTTTACATGGGTGCTGGAACTCTGAACTCATGTTCTCAAGCTTGTGTGCCAGTTACTTTACCTAATGAGTTATCTCTCTAGCTTTTTACATAAAATTGTAATGTGAAACTTGGATGAAGTTTAATAATTTACTAGATATTTTATCTCATTATTTTGTCTAATACAGCCATTTCTGGATTTCTTTATTTTTTATCTGAAACATTTGTTTTGTGCTAAATACTTTCCTCTTTGAGCCCCATAAAAGGATGACAGTACAAATTACATGGGAAATGACTGGTATTTCCTTTTTATGTCACATTGTTGGCAGTGGGAAATTTGGTGATTTTCTTTTCTTTTCTGTATCCTAATGATTGTCCATTTAAACACTTTGCTCAAATCTTCACTTCAGCAAAGCTCACATGTTTTGAATTCCTAATTTATGAAAGCACATGCATGTACTAGGTCCTTCACAGCCTCTATTAAACTCAGGAGCATTCTGAAAGATGTGAATGTTTATTGACTTGATATAGACAGTTGCATCCACTTCATAGCATAGATAATGACTCTTATGAGATACACTGTACCTAAGAAAGCCTCTGTGCACTGTGCTCTTGTTTTATCATGTCTCTGCACTACAAAAGAACTGGAAAAAATGCATGGTCAGGTGTAAGCACCCTCACTTAATGGTCGAAGGGCAACTGATTTGGCCCCGAGGAATGAAATCAGGTCACGTTGGAGGAACCACAGCACAACTGAGGCTGTGACAACTTTATTGAGAGCAATCAGATATTTTATACCTTTGTTAGAAACAGAAGATAATGGCAATTTCCTGGATCAATACAGTTGCAGTTGCCAAGATACAGTGACGTTTGCAAGTCATTATGCAAGATTAATGTCTAAGACCAATTGTCCTGTCAAGTTTCCATGCTTCTTTGACTACTAAGGGAACATACAGAGAGACAAAGCAGCCTGAATGCTTCACTGCCTGAGGGCATGCATCAGTCTCTCAGGAACTGGAAGGCAGGCATATTGTGCCCCTGGAGCCATGGACTCTGAAAAACCTATGATACATGCCTGTCAAGGCAGCTAGGCCGAGCCAGCTACATGGTTCCCTGCAGTCAGAGACTTTCTTTGGAATATAAAACAATAAACTGCAACTTAATATCATCCCTTGGATATACCCTCTCCATGAAGTACTCCTTCCCAAGAACAAGAGAGCATGTGTGGTTTAGTGGCAGGACTCATGCTTAGCATTTATAAGAGTGTGCATTGCACCCCAGTACCAAACGTGCAAAATAAATAAAAGTAACTAAAACTGGAAAGAAGGAAGGTAGCATTACTCTAAGAGGCAATAGTCAGGATGCATTGTGGCTCTGCTAACCGACAGGAGGAGCTTCTCAGTCCTGTGAAGAAACTTCTGTGTGGAGCATGGCTTTCCTTAGCAGTGTTCAGAGGGTCACATTAAATAGCTGTTGATGGTACCAGAAAAAGTTTTAGAACCTAAGCAGTGTTTCTATGAAGAAACACCTTGCCTGTCTACTGGGAAACATATATTCAGAGTAAAGACGATCCTACAACTAAAATAATCAGATACCCATCTTGTGAGGATAGAAATTTGATAAGAACAGAAGCTACCAAAATGTAACTTTATGAAATTTATGTAAAGAAGTTATTTTAAGTGTAAAGCACGTTACAAGAAATACAAGCACAAAAATGTCCGTTTCTTTAAACAGCAGATTTACCGTTGACTCATCCCTTCTCTCGGTGTCCTGCTTGTCAGGTAGGCAGCTGGTGTTTTCAGACAGCCTCATATACTCAGGAACAACCTTACCACAGCACACTTCAGTGTTGTAGCTCTGGGTTCACATAGGACAAGTAATAAGAAACCAACCTTCAGATCTTCTGATAACAGTAGCAATTTTAATGAAGTTAGTAAGAAGTCAGGTGTTTTGTAAATATGAATCATGAAGTAAACTAAAATTGAAAAATTTTGTCTTTAAAATGTGTAATAAATTGGACTATTGAGATGGCTCAGTGGGTAAAAGGCATTGTCCCCAAGCCTGCTGACCTCAGTTCCATCCCCATGACACCCATGGTAGAAAGAGGAAACCTACTCCTGCAAGTTGTCTTCTGACCTTCCCATGTGACCTGTGCCATGTGCAGACCCTTCTACCCACACTCAAATAAATAAGTAAATGCAATAAAAACTAAAATGTGTAACATGCATAACTAGGTATTTCATCTTTAATTTGGATACTTTGTGTGCTTATTATTTCATATGTTAGTCTACAATTAATGCCCAGTTTTTGTTTTTGTTTTTGTTTTTGTTTTTTTTGGTTTTTTCGAGACAGGGTTTCTCTATGTAGCTTTGCGCCTTTCCTGGAACTCGCTTTGGAGACCAGGCTGGCCTCGAACTCACAGAGATCCGCCTGCCTCTGCCTCCCGAGTGCTGGGATTAAAGGCGTGCGCCACCACCGCCCGGCAATGCCCAGTTTTCTAATTAAAATTTCTTTTGAGACAGAGTCTCATTGTGTATCTCTGTGTAACCTGGAACTGATGATGGTATGATGGTAGCCAGGCTGGCTGGAACTCACAAAGAACTGCCTTTTTCTACCCCTTTCTAAATGTTTGGACAGAATAGAGATGACATATTTAGTGTCTTAAAGCCAGGTCTAATCATTCTCTTCAAAAACTAGAAAGTGAGCTCACTGTAGCATGGTAACCCCCTGGGGAAAAGGTTGGAGGAGATGGTCCTCTGCTCTGGGAATGCATCTTGCTTCCTTTGCAGAAAGGCTGGAGTCAGAAGATTCTGATCATTTTAGGACCCTTAAGCTGGGAGATTTATCTGGCAGGGTGTTTGCTGGTCTAACTTGGTCTACATACTCTTTCCTGCTGTTTGACTGGGTCTTCCTGTGTAGCCTGTCTTGCCCTCAAACCAACTTCCTTCTTCCTTGGATCACAGTATGCACTACTAACTAGTCCAGCCTCAGATTTAATTTCATTTAGCTATTTTAACATTTTTGGAATTACTTATTTTATGTATATGAGTGTTTTGCCTGCACCTATAAGTACTCAATGTGCGTGCGTGCATGCGTGTGTAGTGTCCATGAGTGTGTGGTTTCCATGGAGGTTATAATATTACAGATGGTGGTGAGCTGCCATGTGTATTCTGGTGCCTGGAGACCAAACTCCAATCCTCTACAAGAGCAGCTGCTCTTAATCATGGAGCCTTCATTCCAACCCCAGCCTCAGATTTTAAAAGAATCAAATTAATTTAGATTTTACTGATTTTTCTCTATTGTGGGTTTGTTTCTGATTTTACTTATTTATTGTATGTGTGTGTGTGTGTGTGTGTGTGTGTGTGTGTGTGTGTGTGTGTGTGTGTATGTGTGTGTATGTGTGTGTGTGTGTGTGTGTATGTGTGTGTATGTGTGTGTGTGTGTGTTGGGGCTTGAACCCAGGGTCTTACGTATGCTAGAGAAGTGTGCTGCCACTGTGCTTCATCACTAACCCCATTTGATTATTTCATCATTCTGCTGCATTCAAGTTTACTTCGCTAGTTTCCTTGGGTTAGAGCCATGATTATTGCTTTTGAGACCTTTTTTTGTTGCTAATGTATGTATTTAATTAAGCACAAAGTTTTTCTCTAGGCCAACAGTTCTGACCACTTTGGGGGTTGACGACCCTTTCACAGGGGTCACCTAAGACCATTGGAAAACACATAATTTACATTATGATTCATAACAGTAGCAAAGTTACAGTTATGAAGTAGCAACAAAATAATTTTATGGTTGTGGGTCACCACAACATGAGGAGCTGTATTAAAGGGTTGCAGCATAGGAAGGTTGAGAACCAATATTCTGGGGACTTTTAGGTCTATTTTTTTTTTTAGTACATTTTCATTTAGAAAATGTTTTAAATATTTTATTTATATAACATGTAGAAAAGAAAAAAAGAACAGCTAAATATTAGGGGTGAGGAAGAGCCAAATTGCCATTCTAACTATAGAAGTTCATTGAGTTGGCTTTGAGTCTGGTTAATTACTTTTTTGTGTGACATTTTTTATAACAAAAGTTGAAAAGTTAAAAAAAAAATTAAATTATCAGGGACAGAGCAAGGATGAGGAGAAGACAACACAGATTCTGCTCTAACTCCATACATAGCATGTTTTACCGAGATGCGTCTGTGGCTGTGGGACACATGTTCTGTTAAGAGAGCAGATGGTGCGGTTCATGTCGGCAGCATTCTTCCCGGGACTGGTGCTCTCTGTTACTGACAAGCAGTTGTGGAAATCTTCAGCCACAATTGTAAACATCTTTTCAAGTTTGCGTTTCTTTTTTGGTTTTGTTTATTTGTTAATTTTTTTCAGTGATCCTCCTTAAGCCCAGATCTCTCCACGTGCAAGGCCAATGCTCTGCAACAGAGCTGCATTATATATATATATAAATATATATATATATTAAATATAAGTGTGTGTGTACCTGTGTGTAATAAGTCTTTCCTTATCATTTTCCTCCTGTCTATTTAAATTATAAATAAGTAGATTCTGTTTTAGCATGTAGTTTATTGTTGTTTTTTCTCATTTGCTGGATAACATGACTTAATGAAATGTAATGTATAGCTATCTTCATTTAGTTCATTTACTGATATAGTTGTCTGGCTGATTTTTAGTTTGTCTTTTTTGCCTTTCTCTTTGCCTACCTCTTTTGTGATTTGTTGGGCATCTCTAGTTCCCTTTTACCTCTGTCATAATCTGACTAGCCATCTCTGTTGTTTCATTGTTGGAGGGGGTGTCTAGACTCTGCAGTGTGTGTTTCATCCCCTGTCTGCTTTCAGCTCTGACTGCATCACATTCAGCAGCAGCCTTTCCTCTCTTTCTTTCTGTGCTGCCATTGTCTAAGATCTGCTTTCTTTCATACGGTAAACATCACAGTGGATGATAATTATAATTTTTGCTTTATAGATAACGGTGTTAGGGAGTAAACCCAGACTGCATGCTTGCTAGGTAAGCTCTTGACCATAGGGCTATACCACTTAAGTCTGGAGAGCACTGCTTAAAAGTGGTTAAACATGCTGTAAATTCACCATTCACCATAGGTTCATGCATCTACCTGATGTGTTTCCTGTAAGTTTTTCTTAGCTTGCATTCTAATGCTGACTTTAGCTCTACACTGTCGTCATTGACCTTTCCGGCATTGATAACATCCATAGAAAGGAAATATAATACTGAAAATAATGGAAATGTGACATTAAAGAAAGGGAGGAGGAACAGTTTAAGGAAAGATAAAACAGTAATAAGTGGCACGCCTGACTGGAGAGGTGCCTAGTGACATACAGTTCTCAATAGTGTTGCTCCTGTGCTTGGTGTAAGGAGACGACATGCAGTACAGGGACCTTTTCTAGATTCTTGGTATAGCAGTAGGGAGAAGCATCTAGAAAAGAATCCCATCAAAGGTCTGTCTCAATGATTGTCTTAGTTGGTGCTGTGAGGAGACACTATGACCCCCGTAACTCTTATAAAGGAAAATATTTAATTGGGGCCGACTTACAGTTTCAGAGGTTTAGTTCATTATCCTCATGTCAGGAAGCATGGTGGCATGCAGGCAGGCAGACTGCTAGAAAAGGAGCTGAGAGTCTACATCTGGATCCTAAGGCAGTGGGAAGAGAATGCCACACTGGGCATGGCTTGAGCATCTGAGACCTCAAGCCCACCTCCAGTGATACACTTCCTCCAACAAGCCACATCTACTCAAATAAGGTCACATCTCCTAGTAGTATGAGTACTCAAACACATGAGTCTATGGGGGCCATTCCTATTCACAAGGAAGGAAAAGGAAGTGTAGATTCTATAGATAACTAAGAAATAGGAACTGATTTTAGTCTAAAAAGTATAAGGAAAAAGGCTCTTGCCGCTTGAAGAGTGTTTAATTCAAGAAAAAAAATTGTCTAAGGAACCAGCATTTGAGTATGAACAGGAAAGAATGTGAATGTCTGGGGAATCAGAGTATAAAGTTGTAGGATAGATTGCCTCAATAGAAAAAAAGGTTGATAAAGTAGGTGGGAAATGAAGGTTTAAAATGGAGAACAAGCCAATCAACTGTCTCATCCATTCAGCCCTCTGAATGGGTGAGACAGTTGATTGGCTTGATCTCTTTGGGAGGCATCCAGGCAGTGGGACCAGGTCCTGTGCTCATTGCATGAGTTGGCTGTTTGAAACCTGGGGCCTATGCAGGATTGCTTGGCTCGGCCTGGGAGGAGGGAACTGGACCTGCCTGGACTGAGTCTACCAGGTTGAACTCAGTCTGTGGGGAAGGCTTTGCCCTGGAGGAGAGGAGATGGGAATGGGGGGGGGGGGCGGGCTGGGGGGAAGGTGAGGGGGACGGGACGGGGGAGAACAAGGGAATCCGTGGCGGATATGTAGAACTGAATTGTATTGAAAAATTTAAAAAAAAAAGGAAAAAATAAAATAAAATAAAATGGAGAACAAGAATGCAGATGAGTGGTACTAAATATTGGGAAACATGCATGGTCAAGAATGGAGTTTGGCCGGGCGGTGGTGGTGCATGCCTTTAATCCCAGCACTCGGGAGGCAGAAGCAGGCAGATCTGTGTGAGTTCAAGGCCAGCCTGGGCTACAGAGTGAGTTCCAGGAAAGGCGCAAAGCTACACAGAGAAACCCTGTCTCGAAAAACCAAAAAAAAAAAAAAAACAAAAAAAAAAAACACAGACAGCTGTCAAAAGTAACATTAGTTATTCCATATAATAGATATAGCATAAGCTTTAATAAATGCCTGTGGACAAAATATACATAGATTTTTTTTTCTTATCAGAATCTCATCTAAAACAAAATCTGGGAAAAAAATCATAATAAATAGATATATTTAATGGCCAAGTGTCAGAGCAGTGCAAACGGGAAGTAGTGTTGTGGCTCTGAGTGGATGTCAGTACAGAGATATCAAATGTGACAAATGACATAGTTCAGGTGTAAATGTCAGTAGTGTAATCTTTAGTGAAAATACATTTTGTACCAAATTATGTGCAGAACCGCTTAAAATGCAAAGAAAACTGATAGAAGTGCATTTATTTAACACAAGTAGACTCATCCTATTAGTTTTATTAATTATTAAATAGATTCAGCTTTTGGTTTTATTTTCTTGATTCCTGCTCTAATTTTTGGTTTTCTTCTTTCTGTGGATTTAACTTCTATGCAATGCTTGGTGTGGCTAAAATACCCACTTTGGCGGTTCAAGTTTATGGCATATGAATATTTATGGTATATAAACATGGTATAGACCTTGAGCCCCTTGATACATTTTGCATAGGATTGAAGTCAGACATGTGAACTTCAATTAATATCATATGGTTATGGAAAAATGAAATACACTTATTTCAAATTTCTATTTTTATGTCAAGAATGCATTGGTATTATAGAGCTTTGTGCATAACATAGTTAAATAATATATGCCATAGGTGGATTCATTTTATGTGCACATATTCCTTATTCTTGCTTTTTCCTGTATACGTACACAGACATACACAAATCATAAAGCGAGTTTTTTTTTTTTAAAGATAAACAGGGATAAAGTAAATCAGAATTCCTACATAAAATTAACTACTTTAATCATATTGCTTTAAAGAGATAAAAATATAGTAACAAATTACAAAACCTAAGAGTGCTACCCATTTTTTTTGTTGCAAATGTCTTTCTCCTGGTATTTTTGATCCATATATACAAGCACATAATGATTGAGATTACCATGGCTTGTAATGCAGTTAAGACACTATAATCATGTTCTATCACAGAGAGAGCGAGGTAATACTCTATTTCTTAAGCACCACAGCCTGAAAATAGAAAACAGACAAACAAACAAAAATTGAACATACAGGTACACGCTAGTCACAAGTGATTTGATGCTAAGGAAGGTCTGAGGAGACTTGCTTTCAAAGATCTTAGTCCTACACTCATGTATTCCCAGCCTAAGGAAATAGGGATTGTGATTTACTCTCATGAATTTAGGAAAATTATCTTTTCAATGTATTCCTCTACTTATACTGTTTAGAAACATAAATATTTAATTTTAGAAAGATAGTGAATGTTAGGGTATAATTTGATAGAAAAGCAATGTGGAAATAATTGAAGGAGTTGTAATTTTCCTTGTGTTTTCTAAATGTACTTGAGTTTGCACAAGTAAACCTGGCTCTAAACAAGCCTTTTCAACCAACTGAAGTTAATGTCTTGAACACATGTTAACTGTCTATTATAATAACAAAATAACCTAGATAATCAGCACAAAAAGAGAACAGGCTTATTTGACTTACGATTTTGGAAGTTTCTGTATATGACTGGCCAATCCTATTTCTACAGGGCTTACAGTGAGACAGATGGTACATCATGGTACATGGTACGTGGTGGAACAAGCTGCTCAGTATGGCAGCAATGAAGGAGAAACAAAAGGAAGAAACCATAGGTCTGTGATCACTTTCAAGAGCACAGTGATCTAAGACAAAGCTAGGTGTCCCGTCTCTTAAAAGTTCATCACCTTTCTGAAACCAAGGACTTAAACACATGGACTTCTGCGGACATTCTAGATCCATACTGTAGTAGCCTATAATCTTGATCCTACTGTTTTGATCATTTAGAACATTTTCTAAAAATACAATGACTTTAAAGAAAGATCTGCTTCAAGTATAATGCATTTGTTGGGAAAATACATTGTTTATACTTTAATGATATGGTTGTTATTTATTGAATTAGCATATAAGAGCTAACTAATTTATAGTTAGGTGATTCTGATTTGCTAGTAATTACCATTTCTAAAGGGAGGTTTACTGTGCTAACTGATACAAGATTGTTTTGAAAGAGGTGCCTAGGGAAAATAAAGATGGAGTGATACTATTGGCTTAAGCCCCAAATAAAAAAAGATCATGGAGTTGTTGTGTACTAGGGTGACCATAACAAAATACCACAGACTAGGAAGTTGGTTTTTTGGTTTTGAAAGAAATAAGGAGAGAGAGAGAGAGAGAGAGAGAGAGAGAGAGAGAGAGAGAGAGAGAGAGACAGAGAGAGAGACAGAGAGAGAGACAGAGAGAGAGACAGAGAGAGAGACAGAGAGAGAGCTATTGTTGCAAGTCCAAAATCAAGGCTTAGTTTCTTTTCTTTCTATTTGGTAATCTTTTCTTGGGTTTTGATATGGTCTTTCCTTAGCTCATATATTTCCTTTTGTGTTCAGATTCTCTGTTTTTATAGACACTTAGGAGCAGGTTAAAGCCACAATGCTATTATTTCTTTGAAAGTTGTACTTCAACAAAGTCTTATGTCTTTGAGACAGGGTCTCTTTGTGTAGCCCAGAATGGTCTGAAACTTGCTCTGTAGCCCAGACTGGCCTCAGACCCACAGTCCTCCTACTTCTGTCTCCTGGTGCTGGGTTGTAGGCATGTGCCAGTAAATCTACTTCAGATTTTTATTGTTCTGTTTGCTTTTGCTTTTGTTGTACTGGATATCAGACCCCATTTTCCAACTTTAAAAAATAGAATCTGTCTAGAGAATAAATATTTTCTTTCTTTTTCTTTTTTTTGTTTTTTCAAGACAGGGTTTCTCTTTTGTTTTGGAGCCAGTCCTGGATCTCACTCTGTAGATCAGGCTGGCCTTGAACTCACAGAGATCTGCCTGCCTCTGCCTCCTCCTGATTGCTGGGATTAAAAGCATGTACCACTACCGCCTGGCTTGAGAATAAACATTTTACTATAGATTTGCTGACAGTGAGAATGAGGATAACACACTTCTCTCAATCCAATTGTGTGTTTCTTTTTTAAGATTTTAGCAAAACATCCTAATTTCTTCATCCTGTTTCTCATTTTCCTATCCCTGTAAGAATTATATTCTGTTCTGATGAAACTCACAAGTTCTGGGACTGAGCACCTTGTTTTCAAAAGGAGACCCATATGTCTCTCTTGCCCTTTGGGGTCAGAGCTCTGACAAGTGAGAACCCTGCCACAGCCCTGCTTACTCACAGCCAGTACAGGGTAACATGAATCAGGCGTCTATACCTTTCAGCAAACTGAGGCTTCCTTCCCACCCTGTTCCTGCTAAAGTCAGTCCAGCTCTGTCAGTGCTTTTGTAGTTCCTTGAGACTGCCTTCAGGACCCATCCCTTGTGAGGAGGGAGTGAAAGCTGTAGATGCAGTTTTTCCACAAACTTAGAGATTGCTAAGAATTCTGATCTAAGGCAAAGGCAGGCATCAATGCCTGTTCCATAAAAGCAGACTTCTTTACAAATTAGAAAGGTGGGGTGTCGTCTGCTTTTCAGAACAGCTGTGTTAAGTTGGCTTTTGCTTTTCTTTGTGTGTTGATAGGTTGGTTTGTTGGTTTTGAAACAGGGTCTCACCATACAGCCCAACTGGGCTTGTGATCCTCCTGCTTCAGCCTTCTGAGTCCTGTTATCACAGGAGTACAGCACTACTCACAGCTAAGTTGTATTTTTAATATTAACCAATTGAGCCAAGTACCAGGAAAGAAGGAAAGGATAGCAATCAAGATTGCATTCTTGCTGCCCTGGGAAGAACCACCATCTCACCAGGTGGCCAGCAGCCTTATGATGGCCCCTCTACACCTGTTCTCAGCAAATACTTGCAGCCAACTGTACAGCCCTCCTCTCAATGTAGTTTATGACCTCCCCACTGGTCTTTCTCACATAATCAGTTGTTTATGGCGTAGCCACGACCTCACTAGTCTATCTTTAGACTCGTGACAGAGGAAGCCACGCACCTTGCCTACCTCACACTGTGACTCGCCTTCTAGTCTTTTGTACCATTCATTTCACTGTTTGCTCTCTAATTATTTCCTAAAAGGAAGATTTCCTGAAGGGAAATATATTGACAGTACTCTTTTTTCTTACAGCTTGTACCTCCTTTTAAGCCTCAAGTAACATCTGAGACAGATACCAGATATTTTGATGAAGAATTTACAGCTCAAACTATTACAATAACACCACCTGAAAAGTGTAAGTAAATTTATTAGGCAGTTGATAACTTTCTAAAATAATTTAAAACAGTCTACTTCAAAATCATTTGCTACTTGAAAGATTAAATCCAACTGTGGCTTTCATTCCATTTCTGTTGAGGATTTGGAGCTCCCTGTGAGTGAATGGGCTGGGCATCAGGAACAGTCCTGGGTAGGAGAGTTAGAGGCCCAGTGAGTGACAGACTGACTCCTCCTTCACTGCTGTCTTAGCAGGGCTTTGCTGCCTGTTAGGAGCATTCCTTAGTCCAGACCTTGTTTCTTCACATCCTCCTTACTCGGTCATTTTTAACTTTACTTTTAAAATTAGGCTTTCCTTAAACAGTAAGATCTTTAAACTCAATTTAGTTTGATATTTTTATTTACGTACTTTAAATTAAAAATGCATTAGGCTATGTGTCCATTCACCATTTCATGTCATTCCATATACCTTAATATATGCCTTGTACTCTGAGAAATGCCATAAATAAGTAGGTTTTGATGAAGAACAAAGATAGGGTAGAGTTTTGAGGTGATGTTTGGAAAGCTGAAAGAATCCCAGGCATCCATGTGTAGCATCCTTTAGCATTTCTTTCTTTCTTTTCCTTTGTTTGGACATTTTTCTCTGCTGTTGGTTGGTACTTCTCAAATACACTGAATGTCTGTGAGACAGAAAAAGAAAATGAAATGCTATCCCCATAGTGGTCACGGCTGACTAATTTTATTGTTGAAACACAAGCTAGGACTCATCTGGGGTCTATGGCCCTGCACCCAGGAGAGTATATGTCCTGAGGGGAAGTGTCTGTGTGTACATATGTGCACTCTGGTTCTTTTGTGCCTTTAGATTTACCAAGAAGATGTGCTTAGGTTTTATAAGTGAAGGCATTGACGTCCAGTGTCACACACAGCTAGGAGCAGGGCTTACCAGCTCAGCTGGGACACCAGCCGAGCGCTTAAGATGCCCACATGCTAAAGAGAGCTACAAATGGTATTGGTAGTCTTTTAGCATCACTAAGAAGTTGGAGACTATTCAAAGGCCTGTGGAGTTGCAGGCAATTAGTTAAGTGTTATCTAAGTAGAAATTATGGGCACAGGCCTCGGCCTCTGGTTTCAGGATAGGACGTAGCAATATAATTGTTCAAAATGTTGTGAAACACCAGTGAGTAATTAAGCAGACCAAGAGAAGTGCCTACCCTGAGTTCTTGCTGGACTCTGCCATTTGGATCTATGGTTGGTTGTTTGCACACCATCATTGCCCAGAGTAAAGCTCTCTACTGACTTCCCTTTTCAGTATACATACACATTCTTTCCCAGAGAACCACCTTTGATGTCTGAGCCTGAGGAATACTGTACTCTTAACAAGCTCCATTCGACTGTAATGCATCTGTGCTGATGATGCCTTTATTTGCTAATTTTCTTGTTAATTTGTTTTCTGTTTTTGTCAATGTAACATAATATCACTGAGAGAAAGGATCTCATGACTTAATGACGGTCCCAGGTCCCAGGATAGATACTTGTTAAGTATTTATGAAAGGAGTGAACATGAAATGTGACTGGAGCTTGGGACAGTTCGGGTCAGGAAAAGGTCCTGCTCTTAGCACAGTGCAGTTGCCTGTGGATATCTGGGCTTCCTTTCCTCCCAGTTGGCATCCAAAGTCTACATGGGGATAGGAAGATCTTAGTGTCTTTTTGGAAAGTAGGTTGGAGGGACTCTCACAAGCCTAGCCTGGTCTGGAACTCAAAGGATCCTTACGCCTCAACTTCCTGAATCTAGAAGTAACATACCTAGGCCTTAACACCAAGCTTCATTCATGACATGTCTCTGTCCTTTTCAAGATGGTTATTTTTTTAAACAGAAGTTTTGGCATTTGAGGATTATTTTTAAGACAACTGAATACGTGATTTTGGGAAAAAAATAGAAATAGGTAGGGCTTGGAAATGAAGAGGCATGAGTAGATAGTTCACTTCAGAAAGTTAAAAGTAAAGCCCGGTTTGCAGGATAGAAACTGTGAAAACATGGACTCCAAGCTGGGGAGCCTGCTTTGGGTCTTGTCTCTGCCACGTACTAGTTCTATCTCCTTCACAAGGAAGTCCAGGGATTCTGGGATAATCTCCAGAGCCCCTCTTTCTCTGGAGTGTGCCTGACAAGCCAGCTCTTAAAGTCTCTAGATGACTCCAAGCTTGAGTGACCTGATGAACTGGTCCTTATGATCTACATGAGAAGTGAGGGATAGGTCCAATATAATAAATCCTGAGTGGAATGAGCATGAGGAAATGTAAGACTAAATAAACAGTAGCAAAAACAGTTTAAAAGTCTCAACCAAGTGATACTAGAGGCTATTAAAGATATTATTGTGCTTAGTCAGACACTGTTTCATAATTAACTTACCTCAGGAGTCAAGGACCAGGACATCTTAACTGATCCTGTCTTCATATTTGTAACTGTTCACTTATGGCGGCTGCTCTCCTGATGAGAATGTGTATGTTGATTTCTCAGTTCCCAAAACCTCTGAAATGATGCTTAAATGTTGAGGATAAGATGCTTTACATGCTCTGCTTCTAGAATTTAACTTTCACCTCTTCCCTCGCCTCCACTAATCAACAAGAGTCGGCCATGTTGCATAAGCCTCAGTGTTGAAGGATGATGGGTTCGTTTCTAGGGAGAGAGGGCTGTACAGAAAGCCCTTAGGTTAGCATAATTTCCAAGGTGGGTGTTATTAGTCTGTGGGAATCTGACTTCTGTGGGCCTCAGAAGTAGAGTATGGCTTTGCTCTGCTGCTGGTCCTAGATAGTACAGTAACAAGAGCCCAGCCAGTACGGTCCATGCCTGACGGGGTATACCATAGACTAGGGTTAGGGAGAGCATACAACTCGGCCTCCTCTCGCCTCATTCAGGATCTCTAGGATGGAAAGGCAAATGAGAGGATGGCCAAGCCTCTCTCCGTCTGGGCTTTTGTTGGAGGGGAGGGGTCCCAGTGGCTATTAACTGAAGTTCTTGGTTCTAAGGGGCCAAGGCAAGAGCTTTAACTTTGTCAGTCCATAAATCCTAGGTTTCCGTTATGGGAAGAGAAAAGAGGCAATAAACCATCATTACAGAGTAGGGTTTTTTGGTTTTGTTTTTTTCCCGGTGGCCTCGTTACAGCTCACACACCCAGATTTGGTTCTGAAGTCCATAGAAATGCCATTTGTTAGCAGTTGTCTTCCCACTTACCACCTTGGTTTTGTAAATCAAAAAAAGTCTTAATTATTTTTTAAGAATAAATCAGCAGTTAAGAAAGAAAGCAAAATGTTCCATTTTCTACAAACAGCTGCAGCAATGTGCCAGATTGTCCTAACTGGTGTTAATTAATGGAACAGATTTTAGAATGTGTTGTCTTTCATTCCATCCATCAATGGTCCTATGCTTTCCTCTCACAGAAAAGGAACATTTCTTTGAGAGCGATCTGGTCACTTTTGCTACTGTCTAATTACATTTGTTAAATGTTCTGAGAAAAGCAAGTGCCTGAAGCTGCTTTGATGCAGAGATTGAGATGCAAAACTGTAGGGTTGATCATTTCAGTGTAGTGCATATTCATTATTGCTGTCATTGTGTCTGCAAGGTCCTCCAGAGTAGGAAGAGGTTCACATACATTGACCAGGTGCCATGTCCCCCAGCTCCGTTCACTGCAGCCCCCTGCCAGGGCATCACAGGTGCCAGGGAGCTGCTGCCATCCTGTCTCGGTTGGGCATAGTCAAAGAACCAGCCTCATTGTGATCAACCCTGATGGAGCAGACAAGAGCTGGAGTGGGGGCCTCACAGCCAGACTGTGGATTCAGATTGGTTCCTAGTCAGAATTGCAGAATGTGTTACTCAAGTGACAGTAGAGTGTCTTCATTCTCTGGGGGCACCCAGCCGTATTCCCTCCCTTTCCAGGCAAGACCAACACCTGCCATGTAAAGCCCTTCTGGGCTTAGGACAAGGTCTGGTTTCAGCCAGGAGCCAGGGCAGTCCTGTCATCTGGAGTAGAAGAACACAATGCTTTCTCACACGTAGTGTCTGGATCTTGTTACAGGTTTGCTATGCAGAAACACTCAGAAGAACAAAGCTTTTAGTGGGGAAAACTGTTTCTCAGATGTGATTGGCACATGTCAGAATTGCAACAATATGACTTAAGCTGACTTTTTTGTAAAGATTTTTATGCTATGTGACTCAACAATGGATACCGCCAATCTCTCCCAGCTTTCAAACAGCTAAAGAATTGGATCTAGAAGATGCATGTAATTGGCTTGGTTCTGAACCCATATTTTCTTTTTGTTTTGTTTTGTTTTTCGAGACAGAATTTCTCTGTGTAGCTTTTGGAGCCTGTCCTGGATCTCGCTTTGTAGACCAAGCTGGCCTCGAACTCACAGAGATCTGCCTGGCTCTGCCTCCCAAGTGCTGGGATTAAAGGCATGTGCCACCACCGCCTGGCTGAACCCATCTCTTCTAAGGAGGCAGATTTCCCTCTACCTAGGATTGCTGCCCAGCTGTTTGCAGAGGGAATTTGTGGAATGTCCTGCACAAACTGTATGTGGTGTGTTTCTACCTGCTGCAGCAGTAGTTCATGGTACATTTGAGCTGAAAAATTTAGGTTAATGCCAGTTTGGTTTCACTCCTGAGGTCCCTGTACATTAAGAAGGGAATATAGGAAGAAAAAAAAAAGGCAAAGAAACAATACAAAAGTTGATTTTTCAGATAAAAGCAAAGCCTTTTATGGGGTGCAGTATAGCCTCTGTTGGTGTTGTTATTACATGAAATCAATGCTCCTTAGGAAGGCTGGGCAACAAAAAGAATGGAAATATCCCTTTTTAATGGATTTGAGGAAATGGAAATATTTTGCTTGGGAAAAAAATGGTTGTAAGACTGGAGAGAGATGATGTCCCAGTAATTAAGAGCACTTGCTCCTCTTATAGGGGACTTGGGTTCAGTTCCTAGTTCTACACGGGGGCTCATAACCAGTGCTTTAATTTGTTTATATTGCTATGATGAAAACCATGACCAAAAGCAGTTTATTTGGCTTACGTGTCCTGATCACAGTCCATCATCAAAGAAAGTCAGGAAAGGAGCTTAAGGCAAGAACCTGGAGGTAGGTACTGATATTGAGGCCATGGAGAAGCTGCTTCCTGGATAGCTCCCCATGGCTTGCTCAACTTTCCTTTTTATATAACCGAGGACCACCAGCCCAGGGGTGACATCACCCAGCATGGGTTGAACCATCCTATGTAAATCTGAAGTAAGCATTTTATCAGCGAAGGTTTCCTCCTTCCAAATGCCTTTAGCTTATATCAGGCTGACGAGAGAAATAACCAGCCAGCCTACAGCAGTGTACAGGGAATCTGAGGCTTCTCCTAGACTCTGAGGAGACTTGCGTTGCTGTGTTTCACATAAGTGCGCTCTCTCTCTCTCTCTCTCTCTCTCTCTCTCTCTCTCTCTCTCTCTCTCTCTCTCACACACACACACACACACATACACACACACACATACACACAAAATGAAAAAATCCTTTTTAAAAGGTTGTGCTGGCTTGTTCATCTTGATCACAGGCCAGTATGCAGTGGACTGTGGGGATGAGCAGCAGTGGCTTAGATGGAGCCCTCTAGTGCTACCGCACACCAAGGAAGAGCTTTGTGACTGTGGAGTCTAATCACACCACATGTAGGGAGGAGGAGGAGGAGGCATGGGCCTTCCTGGCCCTTTACCTACAGGAGAATAGAGATAGAGAGAGGGTCAGGTTCGTGCAGGCTACCTTTCCCCATGTCTTTCAGATCCCTCGTTTTCCTGATGAAATAGGACTCGAATGCTGCCCTTGGTTTTTCATCTTTTATCTTGTTCTCTTTATTCTAGTTTAAAGTTTTATCACAGGATAATTGAGAAGAGTGAGTTAACTGATGGTAGATATTGACTAATATTACTTATGAAGATTAGTTTGCAGTCTTGTTAGGTCACCAGGAAGAAAAAAAATACAAGCACTTTGAAGACCTAATGGATTCTGTAGAATTCAATGACTTAAAATTTAGAACTTTATGTATCTCTGAAATGCATGATTCTTGAAAGTAGAATTCTGTCTTTTTAATAACATTTTTTCTTATAAGTATTGGATCTTGAAATTTTGATGTTTTAAAGATGATTTTATAAGATTATTTCTTTGTAGATCATATGCATTTAGAAATCATAGTTTGTCTTTAAAAAATGAACTCAATTTTGTGGAAGTTTCTACGATTTATTGTCCCGATAGTGTGTAGTTGAGAGCTAATACTGCGGACTGTAAGTGACAATAGCTGTTTGCTGCCCACAGATGATGAAGACGGCATGGACTGCATGGACAACGAGCGGCGGCCACATTTCCCTCAATTCTCCTACTCTGCAAGTGGGCGAGAATAAGTCTCTTTCGTTCTGTTTCTACACTGTCATCTTAGAGTTCTGTCACTGAGAATGATTCCTGGACATCTCCACCAGTCCTCGCTCTTACAGATAGCAGGGGTGCTTCTGACATCCCTGACCAGCCAAGGGTCTTCACCCGCACCACCTTTCACCCACATGAAAACATATACACAGACACTCCAGTTTTTGTTTTTGCATGAAATTGTATCTCAGTCTAAGGTCTCATGCTGTTGCTGCTACTGTCTTACTATTATAGCAATTTTCAGAAGTAATTTTACTGTCTGGGAGTCACGAGCCCATCGTATCGTTCTGTGCATCAGCTGTCATCTTTCAGTTTCTGTTCTTCCCGAGCAGTGAAGGCTAATCGAGACACGCTGATTCTAGGTACATTTTCACCTTTCTAGAAGATACATCAGGAACCAATTAGACTAAGAAGAGTTAGCTTATATTTCTGAACAAGCAGTTGTTGAAGGGTGGTGGTGTGCGTATGTAAGATTAGCACCGCATGTCTGATCAGTGCCTAAAGTGCCGATCACTGATATTTGGCTGGAATTCCTTAGGAAGCATTGAGAGGACTGAAGGGCTGATGAGATACACATGATTTTTAATTCCTGCTGGATATTGTGGAGGAAGCCCAGTGTCACCCTCGGACACCCAGACTTCACGGGCAGATGGCCGTTGTTCCACCAAGTACTGAAGGTGCAGAGTCACCTAGAGGGTCTTAGGATCTACATTGTACCAGAGAGTATTTTTCCCCTGGGCTTGGCAACCTTTTCCCTTCTTGATATTTATCACCTCTGATGGCTGAAGAATGTAGACAGTATAATGATCCTGCTGTCGCCAAAATCTATACACCAAGGTGAACAGGTGTTTGCCTTACCAGTTTTGAAGTTTTCCTTTCAGTTATAGGTGAATTAGCTTTTTCTCAGATGTTAAAACTTTGAATGTCCTTTTATGATTTTGTTTCTATTACAGTAGTATTTATTTTTAGTGATAAGAATTGTATTGTCATGTTAGCAAACGCAGTTCCAACTCACAGGACACTGACTGCGGTTTCTTTTGAACCGTGTGCAAGGAATGTACACACCCATTAGAATCATGCACTTTTTCTCCTTTGTATAAAAATTGGTAAGGCTCTGGAATTGTATCTGTTGGTTAAAATCTGGCTTTGGGAGAAGAGATGCTGTAATTTAACCCCTTGGTGCCGAAATGAGAAAATCCCCAATGCCAAGGGGTTGGTAGAGCAAATGGATATTGATGGTTGCTCACTTGAGTGGATGTGTGAGTGTAGCCTGGCATAAGGTAATGGAGAAAGCTGAGACCCAAATGATAAGAAATGAACTTTACTTGGCAAAATGGACACATCACAAATATTTACACAATAGGAAGCAAAGGACAAGAAGCTGGTGTGTTTATTCTTATCAAGGTACATTCATTACTGAATCAAGCCATCAGGGAAAACAATGAAACAAAACACCTCTAGCTTTTCGTTTTCTGTACATATTCATGTCTCCCAATCCCAAACATTTCTCACTGAGAGGGGACATGTATGCAAACCTCATCTTTCTCCTTCATTAATGATGATCTTCAGATTAAACCCTTTGGTGCTAGGAGCTGACACTTTCCAAAGCAGACTATGAAGTCCAAGGATCAAAGCCTTTCTTGCAGCAAGCAGGAGGGCGTGTGCTCCAAGGAGTGATCATGGAGATGTATTAGTCTAGTCACTAACTGACAGCTCCCACATGGAAGACTGCAGCATGGCATAGTAGTGTTCCTGCATTGTCTTTTTGAGTAGGAAGTCATGTTCTCATGCAGATGTCTTAGCCTCTAGGCTCAGACTTGGGGAAGCAGAGCCGCTGCTGGCAGTGGCTGGCCGCTGGGACTGCTGGGGTTTAAAGGGCATTTACTAAGGCAGCTAAGACGGATTCAGACACAGATTTTTGTCCTAATTTTTCATGTTTCTACGTGAGTGAGTTTATCCTTAGTGTGGAGTAGGAAGTTAAAGTAAACAGATGTTCATTTTTACATCTGTAGTCTTTTTTCCTACTTAGAATTATGTTGAATGTTTCACATTGGCAGGAAAGTAGATTAGATGGTATGTCCTTTAAGTTATCTTGCATCCACTCTGTAAGAAAGAAATGTGAGAGGAAGAAAAGCAAGCTGAGCCTGGCTGATGTCAGAGCATCTACCCCTCAGAGGGAGCAGACCTGTACACTAAGCACACAGCTTCTTTTGTTCTGTCTCCTCACCAAGTCTTAAGGTGACTTCATGACCTTGGCCAAGGATACTTTCTAAAGATTAATGAGGGGCACTGACAGTGCCTCAGGCTGGCTATCCTCACACCTGGCCTTTGGTCCCCAGCCATTCGAGGGCTTTCTCTTCCCATCCCAAAGCTCCCTGAGTGTCGCAGCAGGCATATTCTTGGCTTTGATTTCGAGACTTTTTTCCTTGCGATCCCAGATGTCAGTTAAATGGCAGAAGTCGAACAGAAGAGGAGTGGGGAGGAGATTCCTGTACCTAAGCTTGGGGTTCAGGCAACTGAAGTGGCTGGAACCCTGGAATCGTTATGTCCAGATGCCATCCTGGCTTTGTGATTCCAGCTCCTCCCAACTCCAGCTTGACCTCTTGTGGTCATGCAGGGCTGTCCTGGAGGAAACTGGCTACTTCTGCTCCGACTGCTGGCAGGATTGCTCACAGCTTTGCTTTCTGCCCTAATGACATAGCATTATTCCAGTATTGTTTCCATTTCCCACACCTAACCTCGAGCTTCTCAAAGCTGACTGTTCTCACAGGGGCCACATGCTTCTCCTTTCCTCACTGACTGCAGGGTCTCTACCACACCTCAGTGTACACACTTTGCTGCTACTGTCTGTACTGTCCACATCACAGTTCCCTTAGCTTGCTCCTGGTAGTGCATTACAGGCAAGCATGAAATGTAAAGTATTTATTTAAATAAAAAGAAAACCTCTGAATTGGTCATCGAGTCACCTCCCTGTAGATTTGTAGTTTGTGACCTATTTTGACTTTCTAGTTCTGCTAGATCCATGCAAGATCTGGTCATCTGGTTAAGGGTTTGGAACAGACACAGCTATGAACTTAGATGCTGTATCATTGTCACTGCTGGTCACACTACAGACGTCCGTTTCCTTACATATATGACCCATAGGGTATAAAATAACTACAAAAACTGGCTTTGTACACTGTACACCCTTAGTCTCTCACAGGCATCTGGTAGGACACACATTACTTCCTTCGTACAGACAGCTTAAATAAAGCCCTATGTCAATCTGCTACTTCTCTGTTTGTTGTTGTTGGATATGGCTCTGTAACCTGAGAAAACTAAATTTTGTTCTTTTCTGGAAAAAAATGATTATGACCACAGCTGGTATTAAACAACCCTGTATGAAGGTGTGACAGGAAAATAGGTAAATTCCTCTTAGATTAAAAACACCTAAGGGGTTATTTTTACATAAGCAAAATGCCAATAGCATGCTCATACAGACTGATGAAGGGCTAGGAGTGGAGTCACTGGCCAGAGCACTAGGTTTCAAGGCCCATCTGCTAGGATGCCAGAGACAGAATATGGTGCAGACCCTAAAGGTCTTAATAAGAAATGGTGTGGACCCAGGATTCTCAAGGAATGTAGCTTATCACTGATGTCTTCCTGATAACATACTGCTCCATACACTACCTTTGCAAGTGTATCTTTAACCCTTCATGGCAGTTTATAACTTAGACATGAGTAATCAATGGCTAGAATGTCTGGATTACATTGACTCATTTTGGATGGGGCGTATTTCTGATTTTACCTCATAAGCTACAATTTGGCTTTGCTCTTGTGATTTCAGCAGAGAGGCATGACTTTTGGGACCAGTTTATCAGACATGTATGTGTATTTCTCACAGCCAAATTTGGGGACATTTTTACATGTGCTGTCCTGAAAATCAACTGGGGTTGACAGATCCCGAAGGCTGAAATAAAGTGACCTCTATAACTCTTTACAGGTGCTATTTTTAGAATATTGTATAATTTATTCATGGTATACATAAAATAGAAGTGAGGACAGTTAAAATATGTGACAGCTTTACGTCTAGCGTATTTGATGAAAGCAGAACCTTGTGACTCAGAATAGGAGTTCTGTCTGAGGCTTGCACCTTTGACATGCCCCAGAGATGAGGATGGCCTGTGTGCTGTCAACACCACCACCTCCTTGGCCTAAGCTGCATGATTGTGAGGGGCGGGCTGAGCTTGGAGAAACCAGTCCTCTGCTGAGAGCCCTGGGCTGCTAGCTTGCTGGCTGGGAAAGGAGATGAGGTTGGGCTTGTCCCACACACAGCCTTGCTTGCCCTTAGTGTCTCATTCCACCCTCAAACCCCATGACCATCTCAGCATCCAGGCTTTTCTTTCTTTTTTTTTTTTTTTTTTGTGGTGCTGGGGAAGGAACCCAGGGCCTTACACATGTTAGGCAAATGTTCTACCACTGAGCTAAACCCCAGACCTTCCAGTGTCCATTTGTATTCCTTTAAAGCATTTGAGGGCTTGACTGTATAGTAAAAATACTATTTTAGACTAAAAATATGATCTGTGTACAGCTATTTGATATACTGTTAAGTAAATTTTCTAATTTCACATACATTTGTTTTTAGGCTCCTCTCAAATACTGCTATTGAAGACTAAAATCTGACACCATCGAGCCAAAGATGCCTTTTTTGGGGGGGGAGGGGGCTGTTTTGTGTTGTTCAGAGAATGGAAAGGATAATGCAGAGTGCTTCCTGAGTACATACAGTTCGATGGTAAATACTGGACGCTGGCTAAAGGTATACATAATCTATCTCACAAAAGGGGAAGGACAGTGGCCGGCAGCAGGAGAAGTGGTCTTCAGTACACTTTGGCTGACTCAAACATGTGCCTTTGTGTGTTTTGTTTGTCACTGCTACAAAATGAAAAGGAAACCGAACAACTCAAGTCTTGAGAGGTCATTTTATTAATCCCGTACGTACTCTAGAATAGAGACAACAAAAAACCGGTGACTTGATGCTGTTTTGAGCACACACTCCAGCTAGCCCAAGCCAGTTCATGCTGAAGCACCCCCTGGCTGTAGCACAGGGACAGACCCATGGCATGAGGACCAGCCCCCCTACAGCCCCAGGTGGTGTCTCCCTGGGGAGGTTTCGGTGCACTGTGGCACGTTAAGTACAAATCAGATGAATGTAAATATCTCTTTGTAAATCATTTATTTCACTCTGTTTCATCCAGGTCAGCAATCAGATTGTGGCATGCTGGGTAACTGGAAAAAAATGATAATAAAAAGTAAGTTTAAATAGATCATGGGTATTTGTTTTCTCATTTGCTAGTTTGGTCAGCTGTTATTACTGAAGTTTTGGAGAAAAGGTTTCTGTTGCTAAAAATGTGGAAACCACATGTAGCCAACTGTATTGAAAGTTTGCCTCACCCCTTGCCAGTGGAGACCAAAGCAAGCCCTTTTTGTGTCTGAGTGTCAGGCTATGTATCTCCAATGCTTTCCTTCTGAAAGCAGCCAGGCCTGTACTCCAGGACAGTGTGTCCCTAAGGACAGCTGACATGATGACAGTGTGTCCAGCTATTTGTTAGGGAATGGATCTGACATTACAGTGGGCTTTAAGATAGGGGAAGAATGAGGACGTCAGCCAGTGTCTGTATGGATAACCCAGAGGAGCCTCTGTTCCCTGCAGCTTCTTGGAACATATCTAGATGCAGTTTGACATACTGACACTCCACCCACATGCTGGAAGGTGGGACCCATGATACTGAGGTTCATTTCTAAGATTTTGCACTTACTGGTATGGGGGGAGACAAGGGTTGGGAAAATGCTGAACCCCATTCCCCGATGACTACACTGACTTTGCACACAAGTTCCTGCCACACATAGGTCTGTCAGATGTCTCCCTAGTTCTGCAGTGCCTTCAGTGGAAGATGACCGGCTCCAGTGCTGTGGGAGGCTGAGGAGGGCTGTCTGTGTGGTCCTGGAGCTGCAGTGTCTTTCCACTGGGCCAAGAGGATGGAGCACAGGCCAGGGCCCGCCCAGCTTCAGTAACTAGAGCTAGAATCCAAGGGAGGACTCTGCCTGGTGGAAGCCGTGATTATGTGTTGGGGACTTCTGAGTTGGAAGCCCAAGTGAGACATACTGGAAATACTCTTTTCTGTGTTCTCTCCTTCCTTCCTTCCGTCTGTCCGTCCTTTCTTTTTTCCTTCCTCCTTCTCTCTCTCCCTCCCCCCCTCTCCTCCTTCCTCCTTCCCTGGAAAAGGTCAAGTACATGTTACCATGTATGAGTAGTATGGTAGTGAATTTTAATTAAGTAAGCAGAATGGTTTCCACACCAGGAATGCAGGTGGGGCTGTGGCAAAAGACAAGGTCAGTGCAGGACAGCATAAGGTTAAAGACGAGGAGCCTGTCGGAACTCACGGGAGCTCTGTTCTCAGACTCTTCCAGAGGGGGTCTTGGAACATCTGTCAGTCTTCAAAGCCTGCCACCAACCGTAATCAGCAGACAGAGGGACTCCAGTAGAGCTGACACCAGCCCTCACTGAGCAAGCAGATACTGGTTCTGAGAGTGACTTGCTGGGATGCCAGGACAGGCTGCCTGGTATCCTGGGTCCCTAGACACTGGTCTTCTAACCCAAGAAAGTGGGTGATTGAACAAGAATCAGCACATACCATGATAGGCACATTTCAGAAGACAGAAGTGAACACACTTGGGCACAAAATCCCTACTTGAGTGCAGACAGTGGCAGGGACTCCTGTGGCAGAGTGGAGCTTGCGGCAGGATCTTTATTAACCCAGCTCCAGGAAATGCATTGCTGTCTTTTGAGTGCCTGTGGCTCCAAGGTCATCTAGCGATACATCATCACTGGCTCCCTGTTGATTCTTGACCTGCTCTTCTGAGGCAGGACAGGAACCCAGGAAGTCCCCTGCTCCTGGAGCCAAGGGGCTGTCCCTCTCCTCAGTGTCAGGCTCTAGTGTGGGTAGACACCCTGCATCCTTACGGCCACGGCCCATCTTTAAGCGCTGCACTGCCTCCTGGAGTGACATCTCTCAGTGCTGCCTCAACTGTGCAGTTACCCAGAGACAGAAACGTGAGTCACCATCACTCTCACGTATCTGCTGTCACTCACTTGTCAGGGCTGGTACTGATGTGTACTTCTGTCCTCAACACCACAACCTTGGTGGTCTCAGTCCAGAAGAGAAGATGTGTGTCTAGGGAATGAGCGTGGGACAGCCATCTCCCCTCCTGCCACCTCCCCTGTTACCATGACCCCTGGGGTGGCCCTCCTGGATCTGTGAATGCCCTGGGAGAAGAGACAGCCCTTTGGTTTGTCTGGCTGTAGCCCGATGCTCCTGACACATGCTTCTTGTCACTTTTAACTCCTACCACAGCCTTGGGTTTTGTGCCTAATTTATTTCTCACGTTTACTTTAGACTTGGAGTTTAAGAAGAGAGTTGCACGGAGTGACCCAAACCGTTGCCCAGTTGACCAAGCTTTAGGGTCCCCAGCCCTTCCTGCTGTTGGGACAGATCCAGGCTGCCATTTCCACTTCTTCCCTTTCCTTTCTCTTGAGACAGACTGGCCCACAGGCCTCTCTGCCTTTTGATTCCAGAATCCTATAGCCCCTCATTCTTTCTGGCTCTCTCTGTGCTCATTATCCTATGTGGCCATGTCCCCAGACACTCTTTGTCTGTGTGCCTCTGGCAGTGGGCATGAAATTTTAAAAGGATGACCATTTTCTCAGTGGTCCTTCAAGCTTGTACTAAGAGGACAGAAGTACCCAGGCCCCAGGCTCCTCTCTGTGGCTTGCCTTCCGTTATGATGCTATGGGATACTCATGGACTCTGATTTCCTATCACATTACATGTTCCTTGGGCTATAATCCTCCATCTGCCTGGGAGGATATGAAATGAATTCTCTGTAGTGGCCCCATGATCCTGTTGTGATGTTGACAGTTAACTATGTGAACTTTAGTAGTACCTGGACTGGGCTCCAAATGGGACCTACCCTGTACTTGAGGTGCCGAGCTGAGATCTGAAACTAGGCATGTGGTCTCCAAGGACAGTTCCTACCATGATTCTCCAGGCCTGCTTTGGATGCATGAAGAACTGAGAGGCTGGCACAGCAGCATTAAAAGCACAATTTGGGTGGCAATCCAGAATGGATCAACCCAGGCAGAACAAACGGTACTCTGTGTGCTGTGTGACATCAGTGGGTTATGGCAGTGAAGGCCACCTCGCTTAGCAAGCAGTAATATCTACCAAGCTCACATTTTAGCAGTGCCCCCAGATCCTAGAGCAGTCTCCCCATCACAGGCTAGAGCCTCTGCCAGGAACCACCAAGGCAGGAAGTCACAAGTCACCATAGACCAGCAGTGACTCCTTGCTGGCCACCTGTGTGGGCTTCTGAAGACAGCTGTGCCTCCCTTCCACTAATGGACTGGCTCTGCCCCCTCTGCAGAAGCCAGAGCAAGGACAAAGCAGAGGGTGACGAGGATGCACCTCTGCAGACAAGGTCGAGCTCCCACGTGATGGAGGCAGCTATGTGCAGGCCAGGGATGCCTGCACTCTTGTAGGAGGGGTGCAGGGTGTCTTCTAAGAGAGCCATTTATCACCAGAGCTCTTCAGGGTCAAGTGTCTGCTGGTTCCTAAGCACTTGCTCTGCACGGGGGCAGGTGTCTGTTTTATGTGAATCGTATTTCCATGGGAAATAAATTTTAAGAATTCCCAAAGGACAGACAGTGTCACCAACAGCAGGGAGTGGAGCCTCTGGTTGCCTCATGTTTGGAAGCGTTAAAAATGAAGACAACATTGACATTTGGGGTTGCAATGTGACGGGATTACAGTCTTTTAAAGGCAAGAACTACTTATCTCCACAGCATGTAATATTCAGTGTTTTGTTCACTTGTCTAATTGGATTAAAATATTTAGCTCCCTTTAAAAACTCGATTGTGAATTTATATTGCAAAATGTAATGTCTAACTCAGAAAGCAATAAGAGGAGCAAATGCATCAGAAGCAATATAAAATTCAACATTTTCCATCCACGATTCCTATTCTGGAAGTATGCATTTTTGGACAAAGGGAGATGTTCGAACAGGCCTGCCTTAGATGGAGTCTGGTGTACTTTTCAGTACTAAGGACACACACGGCACCTAGATGAACAACTAGCTAAGTGCATGCTGTTTCAGATGCTTGGGGAAGTCTCTGTGAGGTTTGCAGACCCTTATGTTAGAAGTGCAGCCTGGGGTCTTATGTCATTCTCTAAAAACACCCAGCAGCAGGGAGTTAATGACATTTTAGCTGCATATGTTCAAGTTGATTTAAAAAAATATGCAAGTCACTTTGGTTGACAGTGTCTTGTACACAGTTTTGAAAGAATCAGGGCAAACTTTAACAGAGTCAGTTTTTATTTGAAAAATATTTTCTGGGAATGTATCAGTGTTTATTTTTGAGACTGACAATTCGGGTGAAAATCAGGATAAAAACAAAAAAACAACAATTTGGTTGAAATCAAATTGTTTGTTTTCATCTATTTAGAACTCTTTCCAAAAAATTCTGGTTTCAGAGGAGGCTTTGTAATTTATTTTATTTAGTGTATTTTCTGTTCTAGTCATAAGACACCATCTGTCTTGCAGGTAGTTAACTGTGTGTGGGCCCTGAAGTGCACGGCAAGGCCCCTGGGCTCTAGGAAGGACAAATTAAGAGTGACCACCTCTAGGTCCCCACTTTGGCTATCAGCTCCCTAGTAGCCAGTGTGTCTGGGAGACCGTCACTTGAGCTGCCCATCCCTAGCTTCCCTCCTGTGTCTGCTGGTTACAAGCAGGCCTCTCCTCCCCAGCATCTCCATCCTGTGTCTGCTGGTTACAAGCAGGCCTCTCCTCCCCAGCATCTCCATCCTGTGTCTGCTGGTTACAAGCAGGCCTCTCCTCCCCAGCATCTCCATCCTGTGTCTGCTGGTTACAAGCAGGCCTCTCCTCCCCAGCATCTCCCTCCTGCTTGTTTTCAACTCTATTCACCGAGTCCTCTGATGGAATGAGATAATGTCGAAGATCTTGAATATAATCACATATGGCTGCTGGATCCCTGCACAACTTTAAATCAAATTAGAAAGTGCATTTGCTGCCAAGAATGCTTAAAAGTCATAGGGCCAAGAGATGAGCCCCTGACACGCAGCTTCAGACTGTTTTCTAAACTGTGAGTGATTCCTAAGAAGGGACTCAGGGAATCCCTCCCCAGCCTGAATGCTGAGGACTCAACAGGCAGCCTGCGCAGGGTGACAGCTATTGGTGGATGCCAGGCAGCTGAAACCAGAGTCACTACCCAGTAACTCCCCAACTCATCTTGATGGGGGGAACAGCCCTCTAAGTAGACAGACCATTTGTGTTGTCTTCCCTCTCCCAGACCCAAGAACAGACTCGGATTTCCTCACCAGCTGCCTCCACCCTTCCTGGCCAGATGCTAGAGTCTCTGGGCTCGGCCTGCTGACCCATGACCCCGCTCCAAGCTGTCAAGCCTTGTCTGGTACCCCTGGGACCCGTCACCCTCACCTGTAAGCCATCTCCACACTACTACTACGGCATTTTGGCCTCCCCAGCCAGGCAGGTCTGCCAAGGAGAGAGAATGGTGGCTGGTCCAGCGCTCACACCACAGCCAGGCTGTGAGAGGGCTCGGGCTACTGCCATGGTAAGAGTAAGCGAGTATGGCCATGCCCGCACAGGCAGTCATGTGATGGCCTTCTAGAGGCCCTTTTCTAAAAGTTCCTTTCAGTGTGAGTCAGGAAGTTAAGAGGGCCACCATCTTCAGCCATTCCTGCGTTAGGAGCACTACAGACCAGCTGGAGGGACATCCTGCACTCTGGACAGTGACTTTGCTGCCACACAGCAGCCACATAAGCTCTCCAGCCGCAAGTGGCATTGGCACATGCTCACAACCAGGACTGGTTTCCTCCATGGGCATGAGGCTGTGTGTGACTCAAAATCTAAACAGAAGCCATTTAGAATAATCAAGGCTTAGAAACAAGGCATTTCCTGTTAGAGCCCACCCTTCTTCCTCTGCATAGGCCAGGACTTAGGACGTAGAGCCAATCTGGGGGACGTGACTAAGCTCCCAAGCAGCTGTCTGGTCAGAAAATGCTCATTCTCTTTTGGGTACTGAGCAGACAGATTTTCAGAGTTGGACATGCAAAATTAAGCTATTATGCTTAATTCATCCAGGCTGAGAAAATGGAAGCCTTCACCCTCACCATCACCACACTGCACGCACAGGTGCTGTACGCCTCAGATGCCCCACAGTCCAGATGAGAACAGGTTAAGGCACAGCTGTTCCCTCCAGAGTCCCCAGGAACCACTCCCCTACCAGTTACAAAGTCAGTCAAACTTTGGCCTTCTTAATTCAAGGGTTCCTTTAAAAACTCAGTTTATAATTCATGTTTATTTCAAGACAAAAATGCCTCACAGAGGCCACCAAGTGCCAGCACACAGGGACCAGTGCAACATTTGTGCCAAGAGAGTAGACTCTGCGTTTAGAGACTGAGCACAGAGCTTGTAGAACCAGACTGGCCTCTCAACTGTTGCCAGCATTTGCTACTGAGAGCCAACATTACCGCTGCCAAATTTCTTGCATCTTGGTCATCTTAAAAATAACTCCCAAGATAGAATTTCAATATAAGAAGCCCCTTCAGAAATGCTCCAGATAGACCAGTATCGGAGAGCAAGGGGCAGACAAGTCATTTCTGTTGTCACTGGCAAGGGAAGAAAGGCTTTTTCCTGGAACATTTTCTTCTAAATGCATTCTGTGCAAATCCTGCAATGAATCTGGCAATTCTCAGGCTTTTAAGGCCCAGGAAATGGCTTCTAAACATCTCTGTTCCATGTTGAGGCAGGTGAGAAAGAAAGGCACCCCTTGTGAGAGGAGGCTCAAAGTCCACAGAGGGGCAGGCTCCTTCACCATGGATCCCAGTCCTCCAGCACAGGGGACGGAGGCCCAGTCACTAAAGGTGGCTTTGTTGACTTTGGTGGACTTGCATTAGCCAGATCTCCCTCAGATCTGCCCACAGACCTGGGGTATGACCAGAATCGGGCTCCTTGGCTGAGAGATGGGACTCAGCACTGGGCACATCAAATGGTCCTGTCACTGCTGGCTCTCTAGGACCTTCTCCGGAAGGAGAGAGGGTGACCTCAAGTATGGGATACTTCAGCCTGCTAAGTCCCCGAGGTCCCAATGAGTATGCCACTGCCCTCGTTGCCCAGCTCCCCTGGTTCCCATGGTGCCCATGAGGACAAAAGCTCTGAGAGCCCTGGGTGACCTGCTCAAGGTCTTCCAATGGAGCTGTTCCTGGCTCTAGCACCAAACTAAGATGTCCTTTACGGCTTTCTTTCCATTTATCCCAACAGCTTGTAAATGGAGGCCCATGGGTCCTGCTTCCAGACATGCCCAGGAGTGTCAGGGATCACCAGAATGTCTCGTCCTCCCCTCTCTCTGTGTCTACACACATTCTAGACAGTTGTCAGTGTATGGTGGGTGAGCTCCTGCCAGCCTATAACCCTCTAGCCCTCCAGTCCACATTTCTGCTCATTGCCAAAGCCCTCTGCCTGGTGTCCAACTTGGCTCCTTCACAACTGTGAACTCCAAGCAATTTATAGAGGGACTGAGCAGGCTGAGTCAAGGCAGGTCAGGGTCGTCAGCTCCAGGTCATTGTGAATGGAGAATGAGAACGGTCTTCCATCCTTTCGCTTCTAAATGCTTCCCCACTCCAAGTTCCTTAGAGCCCTCTCAGAGTACCTGGGTGCAGTCCCAATTAAAGGCAGGAGCCACCCACAAGTCCAGCAGCCACCTCTTGGTCTTAAATTGCTTGATGGGGCAAAAACAACAGACAGACAAACAACCCTCTCTGGTGTAAGGAGAAGCTGTTGAACAACAGTGGTTTTGTGCCATCCATCCAACTCACCTGGACTCTCTTCCGCCATTATCTAACCTGAATGGGGACAGCTTGGGCTCTGGAGTCAGACTTAGATTCCATTTGCTGTGCCCCTATTTGCTAGCTGAATATGCTTGTTTGAGCCTCAGTTTCCCTATCTGCAAAATGGAGACAATAATATCAATCTTGCTGGCTTGCTTAACTGGACAGAGTGAATGCACATTCTAGATGGTGAATGTCTAGGCTTTCTGCCGTCGTTCCCCACCCCCAGACCCATTGTTACTGAATTTACTGAATTAGGATAGGACATCTGAGTCTATTCACAAGACCTTCCCATCTGGGAACACTTCTTCCTTCGACAGTTAAAGTCCTCCAGTCCTCAGGGACAGTTCACAGCTGTCTCCTCCACATGCTGGGCCTGACCACTGCTGCTCCCCCACCCCCACTTTCTTGTCTTCCCCACTGCATGGTGCGGCAGCCTTCGGTATGACTGGGTGATCCATGTGCCTAAGGCTGACGGGAGACAAGCCTGGGTCACACTTTTCCATGCGCATTCCAATTGGCAGCCCCTCCCTCCCAGCTTATGACTTGACCCATGTGATCAGCAGGGGTTTGGGGCTGTAACCGTGCAGCCTAGAAAAGGGGAAGGAGAGGGTTCATGTGCGCTGCCACGCTGCACTAGGCCACCCTATCCTGGAGCTATAGTGGGCTTTGTGTGTGCTCTCACATGGTCCTGGGCTGAACTTAGCCTATAGTGGTCCCTGTGTGCACTCCCACTCTGCACTGGGATACTCAGGTACTTGGGCTGCAGCTCAGCTCCTACGTCCTCCCACCCTACCTGGGCCCGCAGACGGTCCACCTCCTCTGACAGGTTCTGTCGCTCCAGGAGAAGCTGATTCTGCTTGTTGAGCAACTGCACCAGCTGCTGGGCTGTGGCCTGGCCATGCTTATCCAGCTGCCTGAGTCTGCAGAAAAGAATTGGAGATGGCTTCTGAGAGCTTTGGAGAGCACAGAGAACAATGACAGGTGTTAGCTCCGTCAGTTATATGTGGTAGCATTCCAGTGCTATGACAAATACTCAAGAAGAAATGGCTTGTTTGGGCTTATGTATTTTTAAGTTTCTGCCCATGATTAGTTACCTGCATTGAGCCTACAATTACTTAGCTGTATCACTCTGGGTCTGTGGCAGAGCAGCTTCCCGTGTTCAGGCATTGGTGGTAAAAGAAGTCCGTACTTCAAGGAGCACAGGAAATGCAGAGAGGAAGCCAGGGTCCCGAGACTACATTCACCACCACACCAACAACCCAACTTCCTCCCCGTAGGCTCCTCCCTTTGCATGGGGGTGGGGGGCTGGGAACAAAGCCTGCAAACAGGAATCATGGGAGTGGGATGCAAACCTCACTGGGTAGCTGAGGGGAGCTCCTGAGAGAGCACAGACAGGGGAGACCTTTGGCTAGTACCGGGGCCCACTGGCCAGCACTTGGTAAGCTAGATCGCCTTCTAGCCAATGACCAGGGCTGCAGCAGTCAGCCTCACATGTTCTTGATTAGAAAACACAAAGGGGAGTTGAGTACAGAGGAAAAGCTGAAGCCTTAGACCCTAAGCAGAGGTAAAAAAGGAGGGGCCTCGGTGCCTCCACTGTTCATCTGGGAGCGGCTGGGCCAGATTGCAGTCTGGCTAGGGATGGGGTGAAGCTCCAGAAACCCAAACTAAGGGCTTTCCATTATAACCCCTGTCAGTCACAGGCTGGGGCACTGCTGACCAGATGTCTTCAAAGATCCTAAATTTGTCATTCTGCTGATAGGCTCTCCTCCCCAGACTTGCTAATTCACTCCAGCCATTATCCTCATCTGTCCAGACAGCCCATGAAGTCGCTAGCACATGTGCCCATGCAAGGCAGCTTTGGGTTAAATTTAGAGCTGCTCTGGACAGAGAGGCGCAGCGCACTCTTCCTCGACCTCCATAGTCAGGAGCAGCGCTCTGAGCAACCCCTTGTGCAGTACTGGATGTCACGAGCTCCACGTGCATTTCCAATGCCAGACACCTGTACCCAGTGGCACCTGCATGCAGCTGCTGACCAGGAGACCCCCTCATTTCAGGCTCTCCTCAGGCAGTGCTTCTGGTGGGCTCCAGCACAGGCAGCATTACAGAGCCACGCCTTAAGTAAGGCCTTGGGACATTTTGTTTACTAATGTACACTGGCTCTAAGCAAAATGCATTTCTGGAAATCTGGCAACAGTCGAGTATTTTACACACCCACAAACACACACAGGGACCCAGACACACACACACACTAAATGCAAAGCATGGTATAACCTGCCCCCATCTGCCCTTCTCTGCATACACTCGACTGGCCAGAGTCATTGCCTCAGAGTTCCAGCCCCATCTCCTCTTGCCAACACTTAAGTTAGCTCCCTACTTCCACTCACACCAGGCCAGGGGGCTTCTCAGCTGGAGCATCCTGCTGTGCCAGATGAGCAAGGAGGGCAGAGCATGACTGCAGCACGCACGCACGCATGCATGCACGTATGCACAGTGCCCCCTCCCCAGGCTTCCATGGTCCTCTGCTATTGTTCAGATGATGAAGGACCAAGGGGCCTAGCTTGGCTTCCTCCCCAGTTGCCCCATCAAACCTGAGCAATGGCTCACTGCCCAATAAGGGTTTCCTGCCAGTGTCTGTACTACATCCTTCCTCTGCCCTTGGAGAAGGAAAACTCAAGTTTCCCTGAGTAAAGCCACAGGCACTCAGCACTGGGATGCCCGCATGCCTCCACTCCAACACAATGTCGGAGGACAGGGTTTTCTGGGGGACCAGTCTCTGTGCTAATCCACGAGGGGACAGACCTGCCTGGAGCTTGTGTGGACTGCTTTGCCTGGGAGTACTGCCACCCAGGCACTCTGCAGACACATACGTACATCCCTATCTTTGCAGCCCCCTGCGCTGCTGGAGCCCTTGGAGTGGCTCCCACAGGCCACTGACTTGTTTTTCTGAGAAGCAGGTAACTGTCCCGTGCTCTGGTCAGGCAGGTGAGAAGCACCATGAGGAGCAACTGAGCGGCGTAACCCCAAAATGGCTTCCCTCAGATCAAGTCCCATTGAGGTCGTGGCTTTGGGCTTCCTGCTTCTGAGAACAAGTGGGACAAGAGCATGAGTTAATAAGCAATCTGTAAGCCCGGCAGGGAGGTGGCAGTTCGTGGAAGGCAGACGCCAATGGTGGCTGAGCACAGGGGCTTTCCGCATCAGCACCCGGCTAGGAGGGGTGAGGTCCCGAGAGTGAAACCCTGACCCCCTCCCTCCCGGAAGGAGGCATTCCTCTACCCAAGCCTCTCTTTCTTTGCTCAGGCTGGTCTCAAACTCACTGGCTCAAGGTTCAAGCCATGCTCCTGCCTCTGCCCCCAAGTGGCTGTTGCTCTAACTGCACACCGTTGCACCAGGACTGGCTAATGGTTCAAACTCGATTGATCACTCAGTGAAGCTGCTCTCGGGTATGATTTTCCCCCATTAAAAAAAAATAAAAACAATGGCCCCCCCCTTCTTTTTTTGGGGGGGAGCCCATATACTGTCACTCCATATACAGCAAGGAAGTCAAGCCCAGAAACTTAAACCCCCCCCAACTGTACATTTTCTGAGAAAAAAAATACAGACAGAATTTAGAGAAAAGGAGATTTGTTGAGGAAATCCTCTTGAAGGTCTCCGTAGGCACATCATGCATGCCAGGAGAAGGGACTTCTAACTTCAGAAACATTGCCAGCCCAGCCCAGCCTGCACTGTGTGAGTGGATGCTTTATTACCATCAGTTGGAAGCAGTTTCTTGGACAGTTTTATAGACAAAGAAGCTCTATTTCAAATTTCCTGGTATGGGTCTTTATACTCCTTTTTTGATGATCTAAATTGACAGCTGATGGTAGTCACCAATATTTGCTGAGCCCTGTGTTTACAGCTCCACACTGATTATTCAGTTATAACCGTCTGAAGTGCCATAGAGTCACCACTCCCATTTTACAGATGGGAAAACTGGACGTGATGAGTTAGCATGAATCCTGCCCAGACCTGGCAGAGCCTGGAGTCAAATCCGGCCATGCCCACTTGGGTATCTCACCAGGCTAGCCAACCTTTGGCGAGCATTTCCTGAGTCCAGCACTGCTCTTCAGCTCTAGATGGCTGAGACAAAAACTGAGATCAAGAACTGGAAGGAGGGATGCTCGGTCTCACAGTTTCCTGGGTTTCAGAACACGGTTGGGGGAAGAGACGAGTTATGCTGAATCAGATGTGCAACTCTAACAGGTCAAAGGTCAAGATGGCAAATGTGTGCCCTGGAAAAGGCACATGCCAAGCCCACCAGTCACTGAGCATCCACTGTCCAGGGCAATGTGCTGGTGCTTTGCAGACGTGAAACCTAGCGCTCTCCACGAGTGAGCTATAACTCCACTTTCAGGATGAGGAAGCTGAGCCATGGAAGTTCAAAGTCACCTGGCTAGCAGGCTATGATGTGAATAGCCCCTCAGCCTGTGGAGACGCCAGCACTTTCTCTCTTCTCATGGGGTGTCTGCACAGGGTCCCCCCTGCCTGCTGCTCCCGTCAGTGGCAAGAGCTGCTTTTCAGTGTCAGATCTCATACCGTTCTGTCATCTTGACACATGGAGGCACCATGGTTTTAGCCCTCGCCCACAGGGTGTTCAACAGTGAAGCCAACATGAGGGATAGTGATCTGAGGCCTGTGCCAGAGGACAGTCCTTCCAGAAAGGCACCCACAGGCTGCGAGCCACATGCAGGCTCCACACTCCTGGGGAGAGAGAGCCACTGGTCTCAGGACAAAGACCTTAGTTCAGTGTGTCTTCTCCAGGTCTCTCTCTCATCCTAACAATGTGTGGTCATCGGCCTTCACCTTGTCCTGGGGAACTGTGGCTGTCACAGAAAGGATACTTTTTCACCAGGCCGGTGCTGGTGTGCCATCTGGGCCACAGGGCCCACAGTTTTGGGACTTGCCTGTGTAGAAGTCCCACCTCTGGGCGGGATGGAGACTCAGGCAGCAGCTGCCTGTGCTGCGTCATGGGCACAGGCTCTCTCCTGAGGCATCACTAGGAATTTCAGGTGTATAAGGGACAGCAATTTTCAAAACAATAAAGCAGCCCGGGGCTTCTAAAAGCACAAATGCAGATGAGGATCATAGGAGACCCCTGTGTGCTGGGCCAAGCCCATCTCTATTGGTCCAACAACCCTGGTCTCAGCCACACTGCAGGGACATTATCTGAAACAGCACTTTTGAGAACTAGGCAAGGTTTCATGATAAGATGGGACAAGTGGTAAAATGCAAACAGCTCTGTAAAGCAAGTGGGCTGGGAAGAGCGTATGCAAAGTCGCAGCAGGGCAGGCAGGCTGCCAGCTCGGGCCTGGGCTTCAGACCCCCTCCGCTATGAATACTGTGAAAGCCAGTGAATACATATACTTCAATTTCTCTGTTGTTTGTGAGATGGGGAATATATGTTAGCATGTGAGGTCTAAAAACTGAAGGAAGGCTTGGGTGCCTGGGGAGGTGCTGCCTGCCCTCTCCAGGCTGGTCCTGCTCCTCTGCCAGGGGTCGCTACCCATGTCCTGCACAGGACTCCTCTGGGTGCCTCCCACAGACAAGTTGGCGGGGATTTGTGTTTGGTTTTGAGAGGATGTTTTTTCATTTTATTTTGTTTGAGTTTTTGGTATAGTGGTAAAATGACTTTTGTTCTGAAATGTTTGACCACAGCCCCTTCCCCGTGGAGATTTTGAATCCAACAGGCCTTCCTTCATCTTCTTAGACACGCATTCTGAGAAAGTTTAGATCCACAATTTCCCTGGGGGAGGAGTCTCCTCATAAAATGAAGGACATTTTTTCAAACAACATACGGATCATAAAACTGTCAATATTTTAACTGTAAAGTATGTTCGGTTCTCCGCTGCTCCCAGTGAGGCTTTCCCATTGACTGGGACATTCCCTTGGGACTGGGCTGTGGGCACCCTGCGGTCATTAGGTCCCTCAGTCCCCTCATGTGGATGAGAGCAGGGGAGGGTCAGACCTGCCGGCTCACAGGACTAAAGGAGTACCGCTAGAACAGCTGAAGCGACCAGAATGTTCCACAGCTTCGAGGGCTGCCTCCTCTCCTCCTGTCTCCTCTCCTCTCACCCCCGTTCCCTTTGAAGTCTCCTCCATAGACCTGCGAGCGCATGTCCCCCAGGGCAGGGCTGGACCGAGAGGACCATCTCCTCTCTTGATGCCTTCTGCAAGGTCTCTTCTAGAGCATCTTCAGGAATTTCCAGTGTGTAAGGGACAGAAGTCACAACGGCAGCCAAGAGACCCTCTCCACGACCGGTGCTTTTATTTCGGCCCCTGGCTCCAGGTGGACAGCCAGGTGCCTTAGCAATCGATATTCAGGCCCGAGCAACCTCCCCAACTGGCCTCCAACTCATTACGTGACACACTGGACTCATTCGCTCCCCAGGAATCTTCTCTATGGTCCGCTTATACTTTTGTGTATCCCATGGTCAGCTCGACCTCCTTCTGCCCCGTCACAGGCCACATGAACTCAGGTGTCTTTTACCCTCTCATGCCTCTTCCTTCTACTCTTCCTATAAACCCCGAAGTTGGACTGAGGACCAGTGCTCCACATCCAAACTGCTCAAGCATCTTTTGCAATCCTAGCATTTGCAGCTGAGACAAAGACAGCAGGATCAGGAGTTCAAAGCTAGCCTCAGCCATACAAATGTGCTTCCAGTCTTGGCTACATGAAACCCTGTTTCAAAGTAACAACACCCCCTCTACCCCCCATCTCTGTACCACCTTCCCCAGGGTCTTCTGCTTCTACTTGCCTTTCCAAACCCAGAGTTCCCACACTAGCTGTACCAGAAGGATCTTTCTAGAATACCACTCAGATCATGTCTCTGCTTGATGGAAACTGTTGCTCCAGCTCTTTGGTGATGTTCCTTTGCCATGGTAACAAGGCCTTTCATTGTCTGGCCCCACACAGTCCTCTCTCCTCACACAGCAGGTATCTCAGCCCTTCCAAAGCACTGGGCAACAATGCCCTCTCCTGCACAAACCGATCTGTTCAGCTTCACACCTTTTCTCCTAGGTCCTGGTCATCCAAGGCTGATTCTCATTGTCTCTTCCTTGCAGAGTGTGACTAGAGCATCCAACCACACTGGCAGTCACTGCCCACCCCACCTACACTGAGTAGTGACACTCCCAAGGGCGGGAGCAATCTCATTCCTCTCTACCTCCAGCCTGGGGCAAGGTGCCGGCTGTTTAACTGCAGGTATAAGCAAACAACATACCTGTGTACAATATTCATACTAAATATGGGACCTGTGATTTCATTCACAGTGTGAGTGTGCTTTAATTCATCGTAACTGTTTTAGAAAAGTATTGCATACAAATTAAGCACTCTTAGTCACCACTGGAATTTGAAAATCTTAAAATAGGTGAACAACAGTAGACTTGGATCCAAGGATACCTCCTCAGAATTCCTTCATACTGGCTACTCTAGCCTGGGCTTGACTCTTCTCAGTTCAGGCTCTCTATCTAGAAACCAGAGTCACACTTCCAACCTGACCCCAAGCACAGAGGTTGGGCCAGCATAAGGGCATCCACACCCTGGTGCTGAGGGATTCCTGCCACAAGAGCCATGGCACTCAAATCCACAGCCTTACGTAACCACACGGCCAAAGTGAGGTATTCTGAGGAAAGCATTTGTGTGGCTTCAGTTTTTGGTCAAAACAATGGACAGTTTAAATGAGAGCCATCTTTCTTGGTTGCTGAAATATTTGGGTGTCAATCATGAGAACTTGGGCAAGTCCTGGGGCCAGTCTGAACTAAGGAGAGACACCAAATTGGGGCAAGCAAATTCAAGAGAAGTGACTGGTAAGTCAAGAGGAGAATAATATGAAGAGTGTGTAGGACCCAGCTTGCAGCGTGTGCAGAATGTGAACGGTGTGTGGAACCCAGACTGTGGTGTGTGCGAATGTGAACTGTGTATGGGACCCAGCTTGTGGTGAGTACAGGCTTGCTGAAAACCATGCACACACACACTCTCCACCTATTTTCAAAAAATTAAGTGGATATAGAAGGCAACAGAGACCACATGGCCACAGAGCACAAAGCAAGCAGCACCTGATGAATTAGCCTAGGAGACAGCAAGTTCCCTTCCGGCCCTACAGATCCCCAAGACCACAACTGCATAGGATCTGCTTCATTTTATCTCCTCACATCACCAGCTACACAACTATAACAATGCACCGAGTGGAAGTTTTGAAAATCCAATTACCCTAATTACTGTTCGAGGTAATTAATTTTGGTGACTAAACAATGCTAATTTAAAGTTGTATACTTTGTTCCAAGACTTAAAAATTGCTGCTGCATTTCACACAATCCCCTCTCATTGATGTGGTCAGACAGAACCCTGGATGAAGAACTCATGCCCAGGGCTAGACTGATGTCAGTGGCTACCTTGAAATTTAAACATCCTTGGCCTAAAACCAGCCAGGTTCAAAAAACAATTTCAGTAACTCTGGGGAGAGTTCACACCTTTGATAAAGAGGATTTATGTTCCCAGAACTGTCGGTCCTCTCTCTCTCTTTCTCAGAGAAGTTCCCCATCGGTCCTGCAGACACAGAACAGAGCTGGAGGACAGGGATGGTAGCAAATGCCATGTTGGAGCTGAGATGTGACCAGTAATCAATCCTACTTCAGCCCACTAGGGTGTAACTGAGGCCATGTGAGAATGAAAGGTGACTTGCTCGAGGTTCTGCAGCCTATGGAAGCATTTAGGACAGGAACTCACGTTTTTTGACTCTGGACTCGACCCTTGGAGTATTTCAAAGTCCTAGGGTGTGTGTGTGTGTGTGTGTGTGTGTGTGTGTGTGTATGTATGTGTGTGTGATCTATCTATCTATCTATCTATCTATCTATCTATCTATCTATCTATCTATCTATCTCTATCATCTGTCTATCTATCATCTGTCTGTCTGTCTACTGTGCTGCTGTGATGGAGTTCGGGGCTAAGCTTGTGTTCTACCACAGAGCTACAGCCCCAGCCCAGACCTTTTAAAGGTGGCATCTTTAGGGCTGTGGGTGTGGCTAAGTGGCTAAAGGCTGTCTAGCAAGTGAAAGGCTCTGAGTTACATCCCATCAGTAAGACAGACAGAAAGAAAGGAAAGTAGGAAGGAAGGGCGGGAGGGGGAGTCAATCTGTGTGTCTTCTGTGGAACACTAAGCTCAGAGGTTAAGAGCACTGGCTGTTCTTCCAGAGGTCCTGAGTTCAATTCCCAGCAACCACATGGTGGCTCACAACCATTTGTAATGAGATCTGGCGCCCTCTTCCTGCAGGCATACATGCAGGCAGAACACTGTATAGATAATAAATAAATGAATCTTTAAAAAAAAAAAAAAAAGAATTTAGGTAAAGACCTTGAAACAGGTGACACTCTGCAGTGTTCTGGAAAACTGACCCAGGCTCATTTTCTGAGACCGGGGAGTGTGAGAAAAGAGGAAAAGGCTCCTGCTCTGCACTTCTCCAGCTCGCTCAGTGAGGAGAAACAGATTTGGTTTTGTTTTTTAATTCTCTCTCAATTTCCGATCTATTGCAGGCTGCTGGTCGTGTGCAGTCGAATATGCTCCCAGCTCCATTTTACCATTTCTGTGCTTTTCTGGCTACCCCAGACCAGTAGCAAATCATCTGAGGCCAGCCCCAGTAGCTCTCACTGGGGCCACAGAATAGTGCTGGCGTGTGGGAGGCAAGCGCAGGAAGCTGTAAATCCTCAGGTGGCCTCCATGCTAGTTGAGGGTGGCTTCACTGTAGCCTTCCTTGGCTACTGGGCTCATTGAGTAGTGCTCAAGGTAAGGTGTTGGGGCTGCCTGAGTGCCCAGTGCTCTAGCAAGTCCCCTGTGCCTCTGACAGAGCCACAGAGCCCTACCACAGATTTCTGCTTCAAACAGTGTTTCCACCAGAGTTTCTTCCCCTCAGGGTGTTTCGGGACAGGTACTGCATCCCTACCCCATCACCTCCTTAAGAGGGTCAAGGGCTTCCTGCCAGGCCGAGCCCCAGTCCCTTTGGGACACTGGCTAGGAATGACCTCAGTACATGACATAGGGTCAGGAGGTGAGGGCCAAGCATTTCAGACTGGGTTGGGGTACAGCTGGGTAGCAAAGCCCTTGTGTAGCGCATACAAGGCCCTGGGTTCCATTTTAGGATCTTGAAAAACAGAATTGTTTTCTTCTGAACCTTAAAGAACCCAGAAAGTTACTTGCTCAAAGCCTCAGTTACCCCCACTGGTTCTTTCTAAAGTAAGACCAATGCTGTGGTGAGCTCCGCTCCCCTGTGCAGAGACAACGGGCATGAGAGAGACATGGCTGAACAGTTTGCAGAGTTGAGTCCAGGGCTCAAGGCCATCCAGAGCGGAGGCAGGAAAGCCCTCCTCCCTCATTTCAAGCTGGGTCTCTGAATGGATGCTCCTCTTCTTATAAAACAGTACCCCCAAAGAAGCCAAACTTGTAAAAAGTTTCGAGAATACCGCCAAGAAAGCCCACACCCTTCTTCTCCGAGTTCTGCTGTGATAATTTGCTCTGATCCCTCCCCCACCTCTCACAATTGTTCGTTTTTCTCCTTAAAACGTTATTTTATTTTATGTATATGGGTGTTTTGAGAGGCCAGAAGAGGGAGTTGAATCCCCTTAACTGGAGTTAAAGACAGTTGTGAGTGACCATGTGGGCACTGGGAATTGACCCTCGGTCCTCTGGAAGAGCAGCCTTACCATCTCTCCAGCCCCTTTTCTCTTATTCTCTCTGTTCTTTGAAACATTGGCTATGGAGTCCAGGTTGGTACTAACTCCTTCCTTAGTGCCCCATGTCACCTCCCCTGCCCCTGCTCTGACATCCAGATTTTCCATCTCATTCCACAGTGAGGTGCACACCCCATTGCTACCTCCTCTTAGATGCTGCAGTATGTTCCCTAAAGAAAAAGCTATCCCTTACAGAACTGCTCACTAGCAACTACATCATTACTAGTGCGCAGCGGCTCCACCCAACCAGCAGTTCCTCAGCTGACCCAGTGCTGTCGCCTCTGCCCCTTGCAGAGGAGATCCTTTGCACTTAACTGAAAGGTCGCCTTTCAGTTTGGATTACTTAACGTCCAGTTCCACTTTGGTGAATGCTCTCGCAAGTTAAGCCAACAACAGTCCCAAAGGAAGCTGTGTGACTGGCAGCGCGTGGGCTCCGATCCGCCTCTTGCCTCAGGTCTTGGAGGCACAGAGCCCTGTTTGGGGAAGATTCTCTCTTAATGAAGTCCCGCTGCTCCAGAGACCTCAGCCCTCACTGAGGGTGTCAAGTTTTGGCCCTTGCCATTTCCTTCACACTGGACCATCCTTAGGGTGGCCAAAATGGTCACAGAGGTGTAGCAGAGGAAGAGTGAGCCCAAGGCAGCTAAGTAACCAGATTCAGTCACTACGGTGTACCTACTGGCACACGTCTTAATTAGGTTTTAATGCTAGGAATTTGGTAACAGCTCCTGGCTAGGGGCTAGAGAACTGTCAGTGTGGAAAGCTTTTTATTTGGTTTTTCTTCCCTTTCCACTGAGGCGGCCTCCCTGCTGACCCTTGTCGAAGACCCCCATCTGCTGGTTGCCACGGTAACTGAAGGAGACCAATTGAGCTGAACACAGCGACTCAGAAATAAAATCTCAGCCAGAGGAATTCTGCTAAGAGTAATAAATCATTTAGTAAAAGGGGGTCCTCCACACGGTGATGAGTGTTGGGATAATACGATGGCATAACTCTTCCAGCTAGAAGGCCCATGACAGATCGGGGTGATTAGGCCGGCTGGAGGGCTCATTTGGTTTCCAGTGGGCTCCGGCATTGCAAGAGACAGATCCTGCCCAGTTACGTGCCACCGTCAGGGGGAGGGTTGAGCTTAACATTTGGCCCACAACATGTTCCAATTTTCAGGGGTGGCAAGAGAGCCAGCTGAGGCTTCCAACACACCTTATTCTTATTTCACTTTTTAAAGGTGGTACAAGTTAACCAATGTCCCAGGGACCCATCTGGGATGTCAGTCAGCAGCGGCATCTTCCAGCCTGATGCATCTGTGAGAGCAGGCAGCGGCCTCCTCCAAATGGCAGGACACTTTCTAATTAGTTGTGACCCAGGATGGTCTGACAGAGGCCAAGGGCTTTGAGCCCTAATTTTGTTAGGCTCCTCTGCACTGAATTATGGGCAGATAAAGGGCCTTTGTGCCCAGTCCTGGGAATCCCCTGAGGCCAAAGGAGCTGCATTTTCAAAACAAAAGCTCGAGATTGTCCTAATAGTCAAGCATGTCCCTACCTGCCAGCTCCTTCCTTGGTTTGGGCGGAGAGAGACTGTCCTGACAGCAGATCAGAACAGGAAAGGGACAGTACTATAGAATCAGCGTGTGAAGCCCTACCCCGCTGGTCCGCTGCTCTCCTCACTGGCTACCTGACACCATGTTAAGAGGCAACGGTCGGGAACTTAAGAATACTCCCTGATCCAGAGAATTCACTAACCAGTCCCTTGGAGATAATTTTCAGCCAAACCAAAGGTAGATTTTGTTTCCTCCCTTCTGGATGCTGCCAATAAAATGTGTCTGTCTTACTTTGCGGAGAAGAGCAGCTATCCGCTTAGACCCTGCAGCCCTGAACCAGGCTTCACACCGCCCAGGCAACGCCAGCAGCCTCCAGTGCGGATGGCCACCCCTTGCTGGGCAATTGTCCTCCTGCAGGTGCACGGGCCACTAGGCTCTCGGCATGGGCCACTGAGGCATGCCGCGCCTGCTCCGCCTCTGGACACCTGGGGCTTGGCCAGCACCCCCTGCCCACCATGAGAGGGCTGGCGCCTGGCAGGAGTGGGCGCTGGCCTGCAGGGGCCCAGCTGGGTGGCTAGCATCTGGCTAGGGAGACTCCACAGGGGCTCCCCGGGCCTCTGGACTTGGGCAGAAGGAGGGGATTAAAGAGAACTGGCAGTTGAAGGAGGATGGGTGAAAGGTCCATTAACTCCGTGCTCATGGCCCAATTTCCTTCTTCTGGGAAGCAATGAGAAAAACAGGTTGATTTCCCTGCATCCACGGCAGAGGTGCTGCAGATTTTATTTGCTGTTCTTACTTTTAATTCCTTATTTGTACACAAATAAATGAGTCATTGTTTGTTGATGATCATAGACGACCCAAATTTTAATTAAAGAGAAAAAAAACCTTGGCTAATAGGCCAAAGAAATATTACAACCCGTTTTAATTTCTACAAAGTGATTAAGCTTCTCATGTGACTTAATTGAAACTGGCAAGACTTAAGAACTCAAAGAAGTGAAAATAAAACAGTGCTGGACACCACTATGTGGGAAATAGGACTTGTGGGTCCATAAACGGACTTTGAGTGGGTACCGCTTTATGCCATGGCGTTCATACTTCATTTCTGCCCCCTCTTTACAAAGTTACCATTAGTTTCACTTCTAAGCCCTGCTTAGAAATTCTCCTTCCAAATGCTTTGTCTCTGCTCACTCTCTCGAATTCCCCTCATATTTCAATTCCCAGACACTCTTGAACTTTGCACACAGTGCCAGTATGAGCCTGCACAGAATAATCAGTGTATTAATTCCACTCAGAGACAGTGAGATTTCTCTAACACAATCTGCCCAACCCGAACTCTTTCCTTCAGAAACATTCTGCGTTTAAAAAGAAACTCCCAGCATGAACCTCATAAGGAGCGACATGTAACAGACAGTGCATGTGGCGCTGAGCATGCAGCTCAGAATTCAAAGAGAATTTGGTACTTTGTTTCTCTGGTGCCGTGTGCATAATGTACATGTGGCCGAAACTGACATCAGACATGGAAAGCAGAAAGCCTGGGGGGCGGGGGAGGGGAGGAGATGTGAGGGTGGTGGGAAAGACAGGAAATATGTTGATAAAAACAGTAACTTCTGTTAATCTACATTTTCCAGTCACTGTCTTAATTAAGAATGTTAGGAAATATGTTGCAGTTTAATTGCATTGTTTCAAGAAACTCCAAGGCTGACAAATTCCAGGCTGTGCACACTTGGAAAGAAAAAGGGATCAGAGTGACAGTTTCTTCTAATTGGTGAATAACAAGCAGAATTAGACTCCTCACAGATACCGGCCCCCACTGAATCCCAAACTCACAAGACAGTGCAAGAACATCCCAACATTTAACTTGTTAGCAAGAAATGGTCTCTGGAAAAAAGGGAAGCGGAGCATTTCATATGTGTAAGAACACAATTTAAAACACAAATACCAGGTACATCAAATAAAACCATGGATGGTACTTGGCATGAAATCGCAGAGAAACATCTTATCTTTGCAAAAGATAGTTATTTATGAAAGAAGTTGGTCAGAGTCTCCTCTGATGTTCAGATGGCCCCATTTAATGGGAATGCAGAAATGATGCCAGTGTGCAGACACATCCCCTTCTCTAAAGTGTCCCTTTCTCTTACTCCAGCCCAGTGACACAGGTCCTGGGTTCCACTTTTCTTTCTGAGGGAGGCTGTGTATTTCTACAACAGACAATGTAGAATGCACTGTAACTGTTCCGTGTTCCTCTGAGAGAAGCTGTACTAGACACACACATCGCTCAGCTTTTTATTTAGTTATTTTTTATTTATTATGATGTGCATGTATATGATATGTATGTGTGCATGCATCCGTGTGTCTGTGTCCATGTCCGTGTGTGTGTGTGTGTGTGTGTGTGTGTGTGTGTGTGTGTGTGTGTGTGTCTGTGTGTGGTATGGTATATGTGGAGGTCAGAAAACAACTTTGTGGAGTTGATCTTCACCATCTACCTTTGTGTTGGTTCTGGACATCACACTCAGGTCTTCAGGATTACACAGTCAGTGGCTTTATCTGCTGAACCATCTGCTCAGCCCAGGGACTCAGTTTTAACCCACAAGTTGCATCCCCTCCTTGGTTCCACGTGTGGGGAGGGCCTGTGCAGCTGGACTCGGACATGAAAGTCAAGGCATCAATATTCAGTGTGCTCTGTTCCCACAGGGCTCAGCCCAGACCAGTCAGTCTGACAGGGTCTGGAGACTGTTTACTGAAAACTTGAAAAGGACCGTTTGTTTACTGGAAGAGGATTACTTATTGAAAATTGCTGGATGACTCTCTCACGTCAGCGGCAGCTTCTTTGCCCGTCCCCAGCTAGTTTACCTTCTATTAACCAACTCAGGACACTGAGCCCAGAGTTAGCTATGGTCTCCAGAGGAGGTGGAGCTAACTTTTCTAGTCACTCTAGACTTTTCTGTATGTGCAAGGGCCTCAAACAGCACCAGAGCGCAATGCTTGCATGCAGCGACCGTGTGCTGCAGGGCCCCAGGTCTCACTTCTTAGACTCACACACATTCTGCATTTCAGAGTAGCGCTCTGAGTTCTCAGATGCTCCAGTGAATGGCAAGCATGGATCAGCAGTCTCCTGACTTCACTGTTCGAGGCTGGGTTTAATTTTTTAAAGGTTACACTCCAGATCTACACTAGTAAAGGATACACTCTCATGTGCTCACCATGAAGTGCACAGATTTGTCTGTCTCCTGGAATCAGGATGGGAGACACAGGCCCCCAGGGCTCAGACAGCCTTCCTGCAAAAGGCATTTGTGGAGGCCTTGCAAACTGTAGGACTGAGCTGGAGCCCTGGGGAGGGCAGAGAGAAAGCACACAAGAGGAGTGCTGCAACAGGAGCGACTAATTAATTTCCAAATTGGGGGCAGAGATGAGAGTTCACAGGGGCCTAGAGCCCAGAGAACCCAGGCTTGTAATTAACAGTTGAAAAGTTCTAGTCAATTCGCAGAGTTCGAAGAACATTGAAAGGATACGTAATGCTGGGGGAGTGAAGCGGCACCCGCCCCAGGGCCAATTGCCTCTCCAGCAGTGGCAAGGCTGTTCCCCGGCTCCCAGGACCATTTGTTCCATTACACAATCTCCTGAAGCCATTTAGAGAGAGCTCAAACAACTGCCTGTACCAACGCGACACATGGCTTCCCATCCCGACTCTTTGCTAATCCAGACGCTCCAACCATCTTTCTTTAAGACGCCATATGGTTGGCAGAGGCCTGTAGATCTAGCAGCACATCTGCTTGTGCCTTTCTCCTTCCCTCCATCCCCCAACAAAAGAGGGCTAGCAAGACAGCCCGAGAGGAGGGCTCAGTGTGCCCATCTGGCTGGAGGCTCCTCTTAGGCACTCTAACACAACAAGGCTTTTAAGGGATGACTAGGAATTACTTGGGGCCCCACCATTTTTAGCTGCAGGGCGTGACTTTTCTTTTCTTTCTTTCTTTCTTTTTTTTTTGCCTATTGATGATTTAAAAACAAGATCTGAAAAGTAAAAGACAGAGCCTTACTTTCCCAAAAGTTGGTTATTGAAAAACCACGTCAGAGCACTCTCCTGGGGTTTTTGCAAGGCTCTCTTCTACCAGAGAGAGCCCCACCCTGTCTGAGCAGTTTCTTTTTGGTCAAGGCAGACAGACACCCAGAGAGGAGCAGATACCCAGAGGGCTTTGTCAGCTAGCAGAGAGGCTGGATGCTAATGAGGCGGCCCCACAAGGGGCTTTTTGGTGTGATGAGCAAAGACTGTTGACACTGTTGACATCCTGGCTCTCCTGGCCTGTGAGGCCATGGGCTGTCTCCTTGGAATCTGGCCCCAGTGAGACAGTCTATTCAACTGTCTGCTGACTGAAACCTGGCTCCCAGTAATGTGGAACAGTTTGGGGATCGGGGTTAGAAAAGAGTCTATCAAACTCAGGGTCAGAAAGCACAGTGAAACTGATTGCTTCTGCCCAGAAAAACACTGTAGATCTGTGAGTGACAAAGACCTGAAGAGTGGAAGTGAGGGTTGGGGGAATGGCCTCTGTTTTGGGGTGCATGGCCCCCAACAAATGGGTTGCCCCACCGGTGGTATTACCCCACATACAAGGGGCAATCCAAGTGTCTGACCTTGTAAACTGGTTTGGACCTTGTGTTGGCTAGCCACAAACAACTCCTCATGTTTGTGGGAATGTGGTACAGGCAGCAAGAAGTGACCGTCCTGCTGAGGCCAGGCAGATAAAGAACAGTGGAGGGGAAGAGCAGGCCTTGGGCACTGTGCACGCTGTCTCAAGCACCTCTTTCCTGGCCCAGAGGCCATGAGAGGCAGATGCGGAGACTGGAGTTTAGAAGGAGGAATGGGAAACAACCTCAACAAAAAACCTGTAGCGATCTTCTGTAGGAAGAAGACATCAGACTCAAAGGCCCAACACAGGTCTCTCCAGGGGAGCCTGGGTCTGGTTATGAAGGTGAAGTTGCTACATAGATCTATCAGCTCCAGGCCAGGGTCCAACCCTGTGAGGCAGTGAGCAATAAAGCTAGCTATCATCAGTACGCAGGCAGGGGTATCGAATTGTAAATTCATTACTTATACTCTACAATATGAATGAAAATTCATGTAACTGAAATGTAAAAACACGAGGAATGACTTAAGCAGTACGGGGATGGAAAGTCAGCCTCACGGGCGGGTTCAGACAGCAGGCGCAGCCACCTTGAGGACACAGTGTTGCTGATGCAGTCTGTCTTTACAATTGTCTTTGTGCTCCAGACTGGGTGTTACAAAGACCCGTAGTTTTTAGTAAGTTGATGGTCAACTTTGTGAATGAATATAGCTTAGGTGATTTCATCAAAGTTATGTCTTAACATAAGATTCATTCAGTGGATGTGATACTACTCCAAGAAAATATACCAGCCTGAACTAGACGGTAAGAGCTAAGTTCTACCGACCACAGTGAACACAAACTATTATTAACACTTCGGGACTATAATCATGGAGATGTGGGTGTGCAGAATGACAAGTTTGCAGTTAAAGTAAAACAGATCTCAACTGAAATCTGAGCAGGAGCATGATCCTAAGCAAATTCTTGGAAGGCTGTTGCTGTCTACCCCACAGGACTGTTAGAAGAATTAGAGACAGTAGGTAAGTACCCGGCACCTTGTGGCCCCTGAATAACTGGCCCACGGTTCCTGCAGTTGCTATTTTAATGGTGTGCTGCGGAGCATACACGAAGTTCTTTCTACATGCATTAGCTCATTCAACTGAAAAGAGTTCTGTGATGGACGGAGGGTCTCTGCTATCCAATGAATGAGGCAATGAAATTCAGTAACAAAGACAAGATGGTAGACAGGGTGAGGCTCTTTGCTTCTCCGTATTCTTTTCTTTTCCCAACAGGGTCTGACTCTGTTGCCCAGGCTGGCCCCAAGTTCCTGAGTTCAAGAATCCTCCTGCTTCGGCCTCTCCCAACTAACCAGGACTGTAGTTGTGTTCACAGTGCTCACTATATCTGGAACCCTTCCCTAGGTCCAGTGCTTGGCCAAGCCAGTTTCAGGCTTAACATTACACATCATCACAATGCTGACATTATGAAGGCCGAGAGACACTGTCAATATCTCCTCTCAATTCCTACTCAAAAATAAACCAGTGTCATGGGTTGGCCTGAGTCTACCTCTTAAGCACACAATGCTAACAATGAAAATAACAAAACGAAGATAGGATAAAAAGGCAAATTTCTTGAAAAATCCTGGCTCTGGTGTCTATACATCTGTCACATCGTTCTCTGGTGAAACTTAATCTAGAGCATTTGACAAGAAAATTTCCTAGTACAACAAAAACATCTTTACCAAATATCCATGTGTGCTACCTAATTCTAAAGGGTTCTAGGGTTGCACAGCCTTGGTGCAGTGGGAAAGGGCTTGGACCTGCCTAGGCTCAGTGAGCTGGGCTCTGCTGACTCCCCATGGGAGACCTCAATTTGGGGGATGTGGGGATGTGGGGTGGCTTGGGAAAGAGGGCTAGGGGGTGGGAGGAGGGAGGAGGGTGGTCTGTGGATAGCATGAGGAGTGAGTAGAAAATTTCTTAATAAAGAAAAAAAAAGAGTTCTAGGGTCAAGCACCCATGTTTACATACATTCATTTAGCATATGTACTGGATGCTGTCCATACCATAGTTAAGGATTAAGGCAGAATTCTTCATAGGCTAGCAGAACATGGCATATGTACTTGAATGCATCATACATGTAAGCACACACCAGCAAAGCTATCATTTCATATCTGGAACCTGGTTTAATACTGCTATAATTGTCAGAGGTTTCTTTCCATGAGACTTTCACTAAAAATTAGCTCTCGATAGAAAGTTTCCAAAGTGAAATTATTTGCAAGGGATGCTGGAACGTTCGGAAGTTGATGATCAGATGCTGACATGAAGAATGTGAACCGACAGTGAGATCTGGATTTATGGTGCACATATGTGCTTCACCAGACAGCACTCTCCAAATAAAGCCACTGCACCGCTCTCCAAGCTCGCCTCCCGCTTCTGATGGAAGGAGGCAGGAAGCCGTCTCAGGTGTGCGTGCTCTCAATACTTCCCGTGTCTTCTGGGTCTACTGGCCAAGCCTCTCTTGGATTCCCCCTCTGGGACCACATCTTCTAGCCTCCAGATTGCACTGTGGATGTCAATCCAATTAAAATCAAGGAGGAGTTTAATGTAAATGCCTGTTACCACCCTAACTCTGGGGTCTATTGTCAGATCCCTGGTGTCTACTCCAGGAAGGCATGAGCCCTGGACACTGAGCGGAGATTCAGGGAAGCCTAGTGCTGTTTAAGCACAAGGTCTACCATAGCTTAAGTCTTTAAGGACAAAATCCTGTAGGTATCTCTGCAGTGTTCTTGCGGGCCTCTTTATGAAGGAGCATCCCATCTCTCAGGCACCTGCAGGGTGCCTGTACAGTGGATGGTCTCACTTTGCTCTCAGAGGCAGACATTTCAAATGACTTGTCCTTAATTAATTCCATATGCTGGAGCGGTCCTAGCTTGTCCCGGGAGAGCCCAAGAGCTTTAAATTCCAATGTTGCTAATGGTGTGGGCAGGATGAACTTCCTCCCTACCAGAAGTGAGAGTGCTCTCCTTAGCCAGCCTGTCCACTCTGGGTGTGACTCTGAGGAGTTATTTCCTGTGCTGCCCTGTGTCCTGGGCTGCAGTCCTGACTCACAGAGTCCTCTTTAGTGAGCACTTACTCTAAGCCAGGCACTGTTCTGAATGTTTCCGTGTCATGCTCATTCTTACAGACGAAGTGGAGGCCACACTGAGCATCTTGCTACAAGTAACAGTGTAGAGTGCAGAACCTAGGTCTGAAGAGATGACTTTTATTTTCTTTAGGTTTTTGTTTTTGTTTTTGTGACAGGGTCTATGTAGTCCTAACTAGCAAGGAGCTCACTATGTAAACCAAGGTGGCCCCGAACTCACAGAGAACCCCCGGTGCTGGCACTAAAGGTGTGCGCCACAGTGCCTGGCTGAGACCTTGTGCTCTTATCTACTCTTCCTTAGGAATCTTAGAGTCACTAAAAAGCAAAGTGCATGAGGCCAGTTCACAGCCATGGGACTTGTGGCCTGCAGTGGCCTCTCTTTGCCTGGATTTCCTCAAAGTGACACGGAATTACAATACTTCCATCTATCTCACAAGGTCGATAGGAAACTATATACATTAGCTATTAAGTGACACCACATGTTAGTTATCACCAGCGTCATCATAGCCCATTCGCTGCCCTCTTTTGGTGCCAACTGGACCACTAAATGGAACTAAGATCCTTTGTTCTGCCAATGAGAGATGGGACAACTTGTTCATGCTTACATCCTTACTCAAAGGGTCTCAGACAAGCTGCAAGGGCAGTAAAGAGCCAGACCCCGGGAAGATGCAAAGCTGTGGCCATCACAGCAGGAAATGAAGAACAAGAATGGTCTTGTCTTCTGCAGACCGCTGGGTCAGGCTGAGTGTCTGAAAGTGGAACATGGACTGTTAACACAATACCACAATAGCAGACGAACACAACTCAAAGGATGGGAAGGAGGGGGGCATTTTATATAAAAAGAAACGCTGCCTGTCTTCTAGAGACGGCGCAAATTGTTAATGCAAACAAACAGCTGTTTGGAAAGAAAACATTATTTCTGAAACCCAGATGAAGCTCTATTTATTACATTTCAGAGACATTCAAATTAGAGTGTCTGAAAACTATCCTACCCTGGATATCTGTGACACCTAAATTATCTGAAAATTGGAAAGGTTAAGCCAAAACGGACTTCTCCATGAGCAAGACTGAGAGGGTCAAGTACCTTTGTGTCCTCAGAGGTCCAGGAGGAGAGATCTGGGGCCAGGCCGAGCAGTCAGTGACAGAAGGCTAGGCCAGTATTTACTCCAAGATATTAATACACATTATCTTCAAACCCTAAATACAAAATCCACCACTCCCTTGTGTACGGCTTCTCTAGGCACTCCAGTGCACTTAGCCCCAGGTGCACGCCGGGAAGTTCTGGTATATTCTCTAACTCGCTGCCGCTAGACCAGGCCTATCACAGCAAGTGCTGGGCATGGCAGCCTCTGCGGCAGGCCTGGGCTGAAATCTGCCTCTACTCTCCTGGAAGAGATGAGGGTCCACTCTTGCCTTTTCCAGTGACCAGGAAGTGCCTGCCCATTTCCCAGTATTCCCAAGGACCAGGCTGTCACACTTCAGCAATATGTTCTGGCTAAGGAAATATAAAAGAAACCATACTTTACTGGGCCTAAGCAGAGTTCATCTGTGGGTTAAACGACCAGGTCTGGAGTCACACCCCCAAGCCCGTACAGACTGAACTCTGTATGCTTGCTCATTCAGCTCAGTTCAGAGTAAATACATAGACTTCAGGTTGAAAAATCAACAAAGACACCCAAGAACATGAGTACGTCCACAGGTGCCTGTGTCCTCCACCAGCTCTTTGGATTATTTCCCCCGTCTGGGGTGACCTGGACCTGAAGAGCCAGAACAAGCCAGGCCTAGTTGCACCCTCTCTGCCAGCATGCCCATCAGTCTCCCTCCAAGCACGTCCTTCCTGCTCTACCTCACATCCTACATACCTCACAGGGTGCCACACAGTTTGGTTAGTTAGTGAAGGCTTGAGATTTTCCTAATGAAAGGTGTTACGGTGTTATGTAAATACACAGTATTATTTTGTCTTTATTCCAGCATTACTGGTTTAAAACAGTTCAGTGTGTATAAATATGTCTAATAATGTGTATCTGGATTTTTTTTAGTAACTCCTTGGCACTCCAGTTTAACTAAGTCATACAGCCTTACGTGCACATCAAAATATTCAGTATCCTCTCAGACGCTTTTTACTGGTCTCTGTCTCTTTCAAATCAAGTTTCTGCTAGATGAGTTCATTCAACATTATAAATATTTGCTTGACTAAACAGAATCACCAAGCAGATGCAAAGGTTAAAACCCACAGGGTAGCACTGGCCTGTCCCAGGGGATGGGAACAAGAGTGTAAACACCTGTGAACAGTCAGCACCAAAAATGCCTAAGGTGACAATAACAAGAAAAAATCCCAAAGCTTTACCAATCCTACCACACGCATTAAACTTCAATTTATAAAATAAATATCACCCTGAGGATGAACGCTTAACTAGGCCATGTTAGCTATTGGCAGCCATTCTGTTCCACTTCTTGAGTATCTCCTTGTTCAACCACACTAAGAGCTTTGGGCTAAGGGAATACTGGGAGGTCTTACCCTAAAGATGAGAGGATGATGAAGGCTTTCGGGGAAACACTTAAAAATGCATCAGATGGTGAGTTTAGTGAGTAGCATTGTCATGAATGACACTTTTTGTTAGACATTTTATTTGTCCTTTACAAGTTGAAAAACCTGCCTATAGATTCACACCATGATTTGATGATGCCCTAGAGGCAGAGAACCTCGGTAGTCTGGAGGTTACACAGTCATAGAAATATTCCAGACTGGGCAGAGAGGACACTCAGCAAAGCCCAGAGCCAGATCATGATCCTGGGCACACATGGGTAGCCAGCCACAAGGCAGGAGCTGCTCCCAAGACAGGAAACAGTCTCAGGTTGTTTTCCAAAGAAAACAGTGAGCAAAAGAGCCTACCATGCATCCACACTACGTGGCCTTAGGAATGACATGTGAGCATTTTCTAGTTTCCCATCTTAACCACTCCTGTGATCTGCAGCTTCTGTGGCCGGCCTGGCTCTCCATGCAGTGCACTATGCCTAACCCTTTCTACACCAACACGTGACCTTCTTGAACCTCACACCTAGGAGACAGCACTTTGCTGGTCCCTTTGGCACTCAGCAGGTGCCCAAGACATGTAAGTATTGAGTGAAAGCAAAGGTTAATGACAGCACCATAGTGGCCTTGACTGTGTTTCTAAAGCTCCTGCCTGCCTTAGACCACAGGGCACATAGTACAAATGCACAGACCTGTTTGCCTTTCAAAGAACTCCTGCCATTTCTCTGTTCAGTTAAAATAGAGTTGTTTGAATCTGTGGCTGTCGTGTTAGTTTTCCCATCCAAAGAACACCCCCTAAACCAAACCAAACCAAACCAAAAAAAAAAGAAAAAAGAAAACTGGATGAAAGAGGGTAATGCCTTGGTGCAGAAAAGGCCTTGGGGACTTTCCAGGAAAACCATCTCCTTGGCAGCAGCTGGGAAGCCAGCAGCACTAAGATGTTGCTGACGCTGGGTAAGTGCAAAACACAATACAGATGCTGGTGCTTCCTGACTGACCCAAAGACAGGCCCAGGAAGGAAGCTGTGTGGGAAATACATCAGTGCATCATTCTCTTTTGACTCCTTCACTTGTTCCTCAAATACTTCCTGGGCACTCTCAGTGTATTCTCTATGGAGTAGTGAGATACAGTAGCAAAGAAGACTAGACTCCATTCCACGGTGGTAGAGCAGCTGTTAGCAGGACCCACACTTCTGGGAATCTGCAGAGAGGCATCTATCCAAGTCCTCATCTCCATAACCTGCATTTAAAGAGATTCTCTGCCAGGTGGTGGTGGTGGCGCACGGCTTTTATCTCAGCACTTGGGAGGCAGAGGCAGGTGGATTGCTGAGTTCGAGGCCAGTTTGGTCTACAAAGTGAGTTCTAGGACAGGCAAGGACTAAACAGAGAAACCCTGTCTTGAAAAGCCAAAAAAAAAAAAAAAAAAAAAAAAAAATCCTCTCTCACATCCATGTTACCTCACACGATCATTTATATTCTGAGGGTGTTTGGGGGGAGGCAAAGGTGATAGAACAGAGAATGCTGGGCCTTTCCACGATGTGTGTCCCACCCCTGCTGGAGGGGACAACTCAAAGCTAAATCTTGTGCTAAGGGATTGTTTAACGGGACAAAACTTCCTCGCAAAGAGGCCCTTCTCTTTAAAGAGGTCACAGCTTTGGGTCTAAAAAAGACTTGGTCAACAGGAAAAGAAAGAAGAAAATGTGGTGATGGGGAGGGATCCAGGTGGTGCTGAGGGGGGGTCTTAGAACTCAGAAGAGGAAGTCACGGGAGAAAGCATTTCCATTGTCTACAAAGTATTATGTGTTGTTGATTGAAAACAACAATGCTGTGTAGCTATATTCAGATGCCTTGCTAACCAAGAAAGAAGAGATGGCTGAACAGTAAATCGACTGTCTCGTTGGTAACAAACATTTCTATACAATACACTTCAAGACAGCGGAGAGTGATACAGCTCAGTGCAGCTAGGCAGCGCCAACAACGAGAAGGGTTTCCAACTGATGCAAATGATCGTCGAGATAAGAAAGCCGGCTTGCAGAGCTTCTTAAAGATTGCCAATCATGTCACCAACAGGTACAGAGGCACGAGTCCCGAGAGCCATGCTGCACAATTAAACCAAAGACTTTGAGGGCTGCTGGCCCCAGCCATACCTAGAGGTCAGAGACTATCTTCAGAGACACCTGGGAAGGTCAGACTGACCCAGTGTACTTTCCTTTTGATCAACCTTACATTTGACTGTATTTTAGTAAATTATCCATGTAGTTGTATTTTGACAGCTCTCTTTACAGCAGTAAAACAAAATGTGTGCATCGCAAATGGCAAAGATTCAAATTTCAGCTATGTTTATCCAAAATAGCACTGAACTGCTTCTGTACTTATGCTATACTGCCTACAGCTTCACGGAAGGGGAGACAGATGGGATGAATTTAGCAGGGAAACAGCTGTGGCTTGAAGAAGAGACTAGCAAAGTTCTGCTATCAGGCTTCATTATGCATCAAGGTACCAGTGAAACGTGTATCCGTAAGGCAGCCAAAAAAAGTGTTTCTCATTTGACTCGTGATAATTACCTTTCCTCAACAGCTGACAATGTTCTAAGTAGCATTAAATAGGTATAATAATTAAGCAAAAATACCCAACAGGCAGTGTCTTGCTTAGGATGGAAGTTCCCTTCAGGAGTGCTGGGAAGCTGGGGCTGAAGAGGCACAGGCACCAGACATCCAGGAAACGGACAGGCCCATCCACACTGTTGATGAGAGTACATGCAAATAGGAAAAGGAGTTGGGGACTGCCTAGGGATGCTGGACACGGCTTTGGGTGATTGTACCATTACCGAGAGGGAGGTAAATGAGCCCCTGCTACAGCAGGCCTATCTGTCTTCACATGAACACGCCTCATTCACACTCTGCCCCCCTGCTTGCAGCTACAGTGTCTTCAGCAAATATAATGGTAAACTTGCATTTTTCATTTTCAGAACCATCTTCATCCATGTTAAACCGGCCAGTCAGATGTTCTTCAAGACTAGTGCGCGCGCACACACACACACACACACACCCCCCACACACACACTGTTGCAATCCTCCCACATATCCTTCTAGAAGACATTATGCTATTATACATACTTTGTATTTAGAATAAAAAACCTAACACTGTGTGTGTGTGCAGGGGGAGGGGGTTGCCTGTTTATCAACAACCTTACAAAGAGGCTTCAATATTGGGTGATCCCAAAATAAGAAATATGTACACTACTAACACCCAATATACTGCTCTGCAAACAGACTCTTACACACATCTGACATATGCCACAGGGTTGACTAATATCTTGTTTTACCCAAACGAGTATCATTAATATTACCATGGTAACAGAAAGGAGAAAATCAGAGAAAGTCTTTATAAAAAAAAAAAGAAGAAGAAGAAACAAGATAAGACAAGCAATAGATCAATGGGAAGTGATTTTTGTTAGGACAAAAGTTTTCTAAAAGAGGGGCAGTACATGACAGCATTGTCATCCTCAAAAGTAGGTCCATGGGAGACTTACTGGGTTCCTGAATAGTTCACCATCTATTGATATTCCTGCTATGAAACGGCAGTACATCCTATTTCCTCTAATGCCCTGTGGTTCCTACCTTGGCCTTTCCAGTGGCCTCCAGCTGGCCCCACCTCTCCACTGTCAGTGAGATTCTGGTTGTCCTTGTCCTCAGGGCAGCAGAAGGAAGTACAGTTTCCTTGAAGGAGCACACACTTTGCTGTGCTCTGGGCACCTGTGGCCACTTTCCCTTCCTCTGAGTCTCAGGTTCCTCAACTGTAGACTAGAAGAAGCTTGTGGGGTGTGTGGAAAGCACCATAATGTAAACATGAGTGGAAATTGTCAGTTGCTGTGGGATGTCCTATATGCTGTAAAAATATGTTGCTGTGATTGATTGATAAATAAAATGCTGATTGGCCAGTAGCCAGGCAGGAAGTATAGGTGGAACTAGCAGAGAGGAGAATTGGGGGAACAGGAAGGTGGAGAGGGAGGAGAAGCCAGCCTGCCGTCCAGGGAGCAGCATATAAAGACAATAGGTAAAGCCATGGAACATGTGGCAACATATAGATGAACAGAAATGGGCTGAGTTTAAGTGTAAGAGCTAACGGCCAAGCAGTTTAATTAATATGAGCTTCTGAGTGATTATTTTATAAGCAGTTGTGGGGTCCGTGGGGCTGGGCAGGACTGGAGAAAACTCCAGCTACAGTCAGTGACTGAGAATGATTGCTTTTGTGATAGGAAAGGAAGGCTTTCCTGAATTGCCCTCTCCTCCATTCCCTTGTTTAAATCATTTTTCTTTCTGTTCTCCCCATCTCCAACAATCTACCTCAAATTCAAAGCAACTCAAGTATATCTGAAATTCAATATTTCAGTATCTTCATTTTTTTTTCTAACATAGCAAATACTATTTAACTCTGCTGGTTACTATAAGGTGTGTCAGAACATTTATACTAGGTAGCACAATGTTTAATACAATTTTCAGTACCTTCTCACTGTACAAATTGAGGAATAAAACTGCATAAATTGGAGAAATCAAGAAGACAGCCAGTACATGAATGATGGGATGCAGAAGACTAAGGTAGGACCTCAAAAATTGATGGCAGCCTCGGTTACACAATGAGACCCTGTGAAATGAAAAAGAAGCCAAGGAGTCTTGAACACAGAATGACAGCCAGAGAGGGGGATCTAAGGTTGAGTTTCCCTGATAACAAGGTCGCGTGAGCTTGAATGCCACCAGCAAGAATGCTCCTAACAAAAAATTGCTGGATCCTCATAAGATCCGAGCTCAGATGAGTCCAGAAGGTGTCTAGAAGGCCTCCATCCAACCAAGACACCTGGTGATCATTTCTGACAGAGACAGTTGTCTTTGGCAGTGAAATTCCATTCTGGTATCTTATTAGAAGAAGAGGTGAAGACAGGGTTGACCTAGCAGTGGAGTAGGTGCTCTTGGTGCTCTTGCTTCATCAGCAGGAACAGCTTGACAACCACTTAACATTCTGGTTGGAGGATGACATGTGAAACACACAAAGTCTGCCTGGGGCTGCAGTTATGGGCATACAGATAGGACCTTTTCAGCAAGCATCAACCCTGAGTGACTCAGATCCAAGTACTAAGGAGGAAAGCATGTACACCAAAGGAGAAAGTAGACTTAGGTGCTGTACCTCTCCAGCAACACCAGTGACATTATCAGCACATCTGTGCAAGATGCTGCCAGACACCTGTTCAGAAACAAATGGTTTAGTTGAAAAATTATCCGAAAGGCATGCTGCCAGTCAATACGAAGACTTGTATGGGCCAAGTGTGACAGACATGGTTACATGAAGAGTGGATTTGTTCTCTGTGTCTTCCACAGTTCCTATATTATATTTCAAAAGGCCAGCACTGGACAGTGGCTTTAGAAGAAAGGACAGTGGTAAGATCAGTGAAGAATGTGGACTTCTGAGTGAATTACTTTTGGTGTATGACACTTTCATTGCTGAGATGACAGTGAGAATGTAATTCCTTCATGTCCTCAAAATCAAGGGGATATACAGGCTCAATCTGGGTCCTTAAAATATTTCTACATAAAATTATAAAGCAATCAATCAACTAATTGTTACAGAGTGGGATGGAATCTGCCCCAGAGAGAACTAGAGGTCCATTTCTTCTGCACACAGCGCTGGTATCTGTGGCATGTGTGATCGACACCTATGCTTCCCCACCGCGTTCCTTTTTCCAAGTTCATTACTGTGTGTTTTGTGACAATCTGCTCCCCTAGAATTCTGAATTTGAATAAAACAGATTTGGTTGCTTCCTCCACCCAGGGTAATGCACAAAGAGCCTTAAAAATGAATATTCTTTACAAGACAGCTTGATGAGGGTATTTTACATCTATTAAAGACTAGCATCTACACAAAGGCATTCAGGTTAAACTCTAGCTCATCCACTCCAACTCCCTAATACGAAGTTAAATATGATCAGAATACAAAGTGCAAGAAAAGCACAATTAGAGAGAGAGAGAGAAGAAAGAAGGCTGCCCTTAAAGGAAAAAGGGGAAAAAAGCAGAGAGAGAGAGAGAGAGAGAGAGAGAGAGAGAGAGAGAGAGAGAGAGAGAGAGAGAGAAGGCTGCCCTTAAAGGAAAAGGGGGAAAAAGTAAAATTCCACCACCAGAAACTGACAAGCAGAACATCCACTTTCTTTTCATTTATTTATTACTTTAAAAATACCTGTGTGCATAAAAATACCTGGTGGCACAGACGAGAGAGCATTTTGTGGGAGTTGCTTCTGGGATGGAAGCAAGCACCTTTACCTTCTGGGCCATCTTCTACCTGCACTCTTTCCCTATAAATGTGGAGAGTTACCTTTAACCTAGGCTGCCCCCCAGGAGTGTTCCACATCTTTTACACTGAGTACTTAACCAGCTCAGTGACTTCAGGTCTTCTGCTTGCCCCAGACCGGACACAGGCTAACATGAACTTCTCGACTGCCCAGCGCAGGATTAAGAATAAGAACAAGGCCTAAAGAGTTTTCCAGACCCAATCCCTGTGAGTGATATCAACCTAGAGTGAAAGTCAAGAAGCCGGGGCTTCCACCATGACACTCCTGCCTCATCCAATGGGCGAAGGGTATAAGACCGGGAGCTGGGATGATGCAATCCAGGAATAACACCTGCGATGCAGCTCCCTTTGCCCCCTGGCACAGAGCTGTCGGCCCCACTAATCCTTACTCTGAAGAGACGTGGCTGAAATGCAGAGACCTTCCTAACCCATGTACTTGTTTCCTAGTAAATACTGAACAAACAGGGAATGACTGCTTCGGTGGGTAACGTTATTAAATGGACTTTGTTTGCACTTGAAATGTGGCGAATGCAAAGGGTTCTTATAGGCTAATTCACATTTATAAGCATTGCAAGGAAATTTACTATTGCAAATTTGGTCGCTAAGTGAAGAATGACCGCTTAACTAATCCATTTTGTAAATTTGGATTTAATATATTGGGCTTGCTTAAAGTGAGATCTAGTGGCAACAGCTTGGTTTTCTATCAGCTGAATTTCGAGTCAGACGTTTTGAATTGGGGTCATTTATTAAGTTTCAGAGTCTCTGGTCTCCCAGAGTAATCAATATAATCAAGATGACAAAGCAAAGCTATCAAGTGTTTCCAACCGGCACACTTCTGCATGGAAAGGCAAATAACCTCATAATTCCCCAGGAATTCTACAAAAGCGTTTGGAAGTGCTCATCCCTTCATTAGAAAATGGAAAGATCCCCTTCTTTTACAACTGCTGTAATTCTCTCTAAAAATATGTCCCAGATTTTTCATGTCTAGTTCATTATGGCTTTTAAATCCTTTGTGTTATATACAATTTTAAAATTAATGCTGATTTGGGGTATTAAAACAGTATTATGTGACAGGGGACTTTAGCTGTTTGGAGACAGGGCCTCTTTAAGCAGCCCATGCTGACATGAAGGCATTAAGTGTTCAGGCTTCCCACCTCACCTTCCCAAGGATCACAGCCATGTGACAGCAGGTGATACTGTGATGATGGGGTCTACTCCTTCACCAGGCATCTCACTCCTCATGGCTGAGAAGTCTTCGTGGCCACCAGGCCAGTGGTTATCACAGTTATTATATGTACTGACATTTTGACTTGCTGAGTAACTAGTGTGTTGTGAGGTGCCGGAGGATCACTGTACCAAATGCAGAGACAATGAAAGAATTCTTTTTTGGAGCTGTCTAGGGAGAAGGTACGGGCTCTTAGGCAGTACAGGTGGTCAGTATCATATCTCAGTGACTGGTTACTTTAACTTCTCCGAGTCTCAACTTGGTCCTCTGGAGGATAATATTATTATTACCAAATGAGATAACATGTTGCATTTCACTGCACCCAAATCCACATTGGCCATTGAAAATTAACCTCTCTTCTTAAAACTGATCTAACAGCCTGTGTCAGTCACTATGGAGAAGACTTGAGATAATCAGCTTAGATGTAGGGAAGGCTGATTCTTGTTAAGGATTTCAGAGGTTTCCGTCTGTGGTGGCTTCCCTCTGGTGCCGTCAAGCCTTGGCACGGCAGTACCAGATGGCAGGCAGTAGGCAGTAAGGTAATCCACTCATCTCATGGAAGCCAAAGACAGAGGAAAGGGCTTGAGTCCCGATATCCTGGCCAAGGGCACACCCCCAAATGCCCAATGCTGGAGGCCTCCCAATAAGGCTTTACTACCTCCCATTAGCACTACAGGCTCATGAGCGAGCACAGAGGCCTTTTGAGGACACAGCCCTACCCATGGGCATGACAGCACACACTTTTGTGCCCTGGAACAGCAGTGCATGGAGAGAGCATCAAGAGTGGACCCAGCACTTCCCCAGCTTCAGGATAACCAAGCATGAATTAGGCCTCTCTACCCAGTTGACTAGGTATGGACAAGTTCTGAACTCAGTCCCATGGCTCCTGGGTCTCAGAGTCACAGCCTCAAACAATGACATCACTAATAACCCGCCCTGTGCAGTGTACACAGTGACATCACTAATAACCTGCCCTGTGCAGTGTACACAGTGACATCACTAATAACCCGCCCTGTGCAGTGTACACGGTGACATCACTAATAACCCGCCCTGTGCAGTGTACACGGTGACATCACTAATAACCCGCCCTGTGCAGTGTACACGGTGACATCACTAATAACCCGCCCTGTGCAGTGTACACGGTGACATCACTAATAACCCGCCCTGTGCAGTGTACACGGTGACATCACTAATAACCCGCCCTGTGCAGTGTACACGGTGACATCACTAATAACCCGCCCTGTGCAGTGTACAGGGTGACATCACTAATAACCCGCCCTGTGCAGTGTACAGGGTGACATCACTAATAACCCGCCCTGTGCAGTGTACACGGTGACATCACTAATAACCCGCCCTGTGCAGTGTACACGGTGACATCACTAATAACCCGCCCTGTGCAGTGTACACGGTGACATCACTAATAACCCGCCCTGTGCAGTGTACACGGTGACATCACTAATAACCCGCCCTGTGCAGTGTACACGGTGACATCACTAATAACCCGCCCTGTGCAGTGTACACGGTGACATCACTAATAACCCGCCCTGTGCAGTGTACACGGTGACATCACTAATAACCCGCCCTGTGCAGTGTACACGGTGACATCACTAATAACCCGCCCTGTGCAGTGTACACGGTGACATCACTAATAACCTGCCTTGTGCAGTGTACGTGGCGACGAGTTTCTGTTCTGTGTTTTAAAGGTCACTGAATATATAACAGCTAGATAGTTGAAGCAAAATACCATATTCATCAGTGAAATGGGGAACTTTAGCAGCATTCATCTGTTCTTATTTTAAATTTACCACAGTATGCAAATTAGAGGATTTAAAAAAGCATCAGGCAAAATCTCAGCTAGGTGCGAATGAAAAGCACAATCAGAACGAGTTTGTGACTGCTTCAAGTGTGAGAGTTTGCCAAATGGAGAGGGGCTTAGGTTTTACTACTAATCTGAGCTTACGCAAAGCCAATAGAAAGATCTCAATTATTGCTAAATACCCAGAGCAGGAATTTGCTGCTAAACTGCTGCAGAGTATTGGTCTCAGGTTGGCTTTTGGGAACATCTTACTGTATGTACTGAAATCATCACAGGAATACCACACACAAAGCTGAACTTTAAATACACAGAGCCAGTCACACAGCCCAAAGAAAACAAACCAAGTGCTGTTGAGATTAGAGACTAAATTACCTGGTTTAAAAAACCATTTTTTCCCCTGTAACTGAATCTTTTTGGCCAAGAACAGCAGTTACTCCACCAACTTCACATTTCAAAACACGATTGATAGCAAAATGAGATAACCTGATCATTCCTCACAGGATTTTCTTACACATCAGAACATTCACACTCTATAGAAATGTACAGAGGCGGGTTTGTGATTCACACCCTTGTGGATCTCAGTGGGCCAATATGTTACATTGAGACATCAGCCTACTATTTCAACAACACCCTGTCTGGTTTCCATGGAACAAACTACCTTCACAACAAAATGAGCTACATTACATGAAGCCAAGGGGGGAGCAAAACTCGAGTGCCACCACCTCGTCGCATAAGCTTCATTAGAGCTGGGCTTCCAAGCTGCACAGATCTGCAGGCTCAGGCTATGGCCTTGAGCCATCTGAGAACAGTCCCTGTGTATTTCAGTCTCTGAAAAGACCTAGGTCACCACAGAATATAGCCTGTGGGACAAGGAGACAGACACCCACTGGACCAAATCAAACCCTAATCTCACATGAATTTTGTGACTTCCAGTCTGAATTCCCAGGCTTAGAATTCTTTTGATTATCCCCTGTTCCATCTAGCAATATGATGATATTTAATCAAGTCTGAAAAATTAAAGTACTATAAAATAAATCCTTTCATGACCTCATGGCGCGCCCATTCAAAATGTACTCTGCTAGGCCACGGAAAATCAGCACTGATCAAGATGAAGTCTTCACCTTGAGGCATTTAGATTCTAGAAGGAAACCATTGAGTAGGGAGAGTGCACAGTACAGTAACTCAGCACAGCTTGGATGTCCCCAAGGTGAGAAGGATCAGACCTAGATTCCAGCCTGACACAACCAAGCCTCTCAAAAGAAAAGAAAAGAAAAGTGAGATGAGTCTGCTTGCTTCCCAGAAAAGAAATGATTAAGTGCTAAATTCTGCCTGTTTTCTGGAGGTGGAAGGCCAAACTATAATTCTAGTTTAAGAATCCCACTGTGGGGTGGGGGCACATGACAGCCTTGAGGAAAATACAGCGAGCAGGAAGGGGGTTAAGAACCGGGTGAAACCATGAAGAAAAAATCCAAAACAACACACAGTTACAAAGCGACAATGGGGTTTGGGGCTAGGGTGAAATCTAAAAGTCCAAATGTTAAACCAAAGACTCCCATGCTGTTTCCTGGATAGCAACACCCACACTGATCTTTCCCCCACTGTTTGCATTTCCCTTTGCAAAAGACACACAGACTCAGCGCAGAAAACTTAGGGATTGTGGGAGACTACAATGGAAGGCGAGGAGCCAACAATTCCCTGACCAGAGGCAGATAATATATTCCATTCTGGCAGTGTGTATGCATGTGCCTCTGTGTGTGTGTGTGTGTGTGTGTGTGTGTGTGTGTGTGTGTGTGTGTGTGTGTATGTGTGTGTGTGTGATGGTCAGAGCAC